>NC_080583.1:60272990-60912323 GCF_029962835.1 Magnolia sinica | reverse complement strand
TATGTAAGCGGGCCGCACAAGTGGACGGTATGGGTGAAGTACACACAGCATGGTGGGCCTGTACAGTGTAGGCGGGCCCAGCACATGCAGTAAGCGGGCCCTACGCCATCAAGACGGGTAGATGGTGCGGATATACAATACATTTATCATGGCAAAATCACACATTGAAATGGGCCTTATATACATCATATTGGGCCTCGACCCATGAGCCCCAAATACATCTAATGGGCTGCATCACAGGGACCTCATATATAACAAGGTGGGCCTTAACAATGGGCCATAAATATGGTAAGTGGGCCACACCACATGGCCACGTGTATATCAAATGAGCCACACTCAAATATAAGTGGTGATAATGATTTCCACTACTAAAATTTTCAAGGCCCGCCATAACATTTATTCCTCATCCAATCTAATCATAAGATCTCAAGGATTTCAAAGATAGCCGTTCAATCCTCACCGTGCACTATGGTCTACTTGATAAATAAATCTGTCTTATTTTCGTCCCAAACCTAAAAATCATTTTTTATGGTTGGGATGAGACTCATGCATCATGGTAGGTCCCATAGGGATGGAAGGCATACATAAGTCACATATTTCGTGATGGAGGTCCACAATTGTGGACACAACACATACATAAATGGGTCTTAAGTAAGACCCACCAAAATGTTTATTTTCCACCCAACCTAGGGCCCAACATACTGTCCATCCAAACTGGGGCCAACATGATGTTTATTTTCCAACCAAACTGGTCATAGGGCCTAGGGCCCACTGCAATATTTATTTGCATCCAACCTGTTGATAAGGTCATATAGACCTGGGGCCCACCATAATGTTTATTTCCATTCAAACCTGTTGATAAGGTCATACAGACATGGGGCCCACTACAACATTTATTTTTCTCCCAACCTGATGATAGGGTCACACGATCATGGGACCCACTGAAATGTTTACTTGCATCCAATCTGTTGATAAAGTCGCATGGGCCAGGGGCCCAATGCAATATTTATTTACCATACAACCTATTTATAAGGTCACGTGGACTGAGCCACTGTAATGTTTATTTGTCCACCAAACTTTTGGTACAGTTATGTGGTCCTGGGGTCCACTGTGATGTAGTTCACAAATCCAACCCATTCATTGCGTGTGTCCCACCAATTTAAGGGTCCAAACCGAGTTTCAGGTGGATCCAAGCTGCATGTGGATCCCAGCAGTTGATTCCATGTGGCTTGGCATACCACCGCATGAAAGGTGATGGTGTGGGCCATCCGAGAACTTTTTATGACTGATTTTTGGAATCAACGCATCATAAAAGAGGACCTATTAAATGAACGGCATGGATGTAGAACATACTTCATGGTAGGGTCCACAATTGGGGCCAAGGGGGCCCTCCCTATTTAACTTTGGACGTCCAGGAGTCTGGACGTCAAGGTATACATGTATATATATATTTTTTTCTTTTATCCTAGGTGGGACCCACATTAACTAGATCTACTCCATCCATTATATGTGTCCCATAAACTTAGAGGTCCAAACCAAGTTTCAATCACATCCAAAACTTAGGTAGGCCCCACCAAATGATTTTATATGTTTAGACATGTTTTCACATGATTTTAGATGGTGTGGCCCGCCTGAGTCCTGTATAAGGCTGATTTTTGGGATGGACATCTGGATTGTGGGGACCCATCAAATTCATGGTGTTGATGGTCGAAACACATCACGTTGGGGCCCACAAATAGGGCCGTGCGGCCCTGCCAGACCGTCCGCCCGCCAGCCGCAGGCAACGGTTTGATGTTTTTTTTTTTTTTTTTTTAAATGCCGTTTTCTCAAGGATTTTCACAGGTGGGGCCCTCATCAGAAAAATCTGCCCCACTCATTGGCTTCCATACCCCAAGACCATCCAAACAAGCCCGATATGTAGCATATTTTTGGCAAATAAAAACATCTAGGCGGGTTTTAATGGTAAACATTATTATTTCCTATTGTATGACCCGCTTGATTGTCAGATCAGCCTCATCTTTTGGCTCAACGCCTAAAATGGGCTGAGAAGTGAAATGGACGCGTGGATTTTATACATACATCAAGGTGGGGCCTGCATGAGTGGCCCACCCCAAAGCACTCTTCCTTCTTTTTTTTTTAGCTTGTTAGTACACCAACATGTCAGTATACGCACTACACGATAGCCACTCCCTGTCCAGCGTCCCCTGGATGCTGGATAGCATGGATATAACACAATCATCATGGTGGGTCCCACGTGTAGGTGGCCCACGTGTCATTAGGGTGGTCCCACATGAGCGTAGCCCACCGTTCTTAAATCAATCTGATGTTTGTGTGTTTCCACCACCATAAGGTAGGGTCCACATGATTTGGACGGTTTAGATGAAACATACCTCAAGGTGGGGTTCATCCAAGTGGGCCACACATCACACCAAAAAAAGAGAAGGAGAAAGAAAGGAGCACCCACCTCATGATCCTCTTAGACTTCTTCCGCCAACACGATCTAAAGCTCCAAGAAAACGATTTCGACGGTTGAGATGGACTTTGGATGGTGGAGATGGAAAGTAAGAAGGTGGGCCACACATGGCATTCTCTCATGGAGGTGGACGTTGGCTCTCATGGTTGCTTGGTATGGAGAGAAGTGAAAGAGAGAAGTGATGTAAGGGAGTGATGGGAGAGAGGGATGGTGAGGTGATGGGAATTAATGAGTTTGACTTATGGGGAAAAGGGGAGGTAAGGTGGTAGGGTAGGGTGATGTCACCCCTAGGGTGGCATCATAGTAATTATGTTTGTAGGAAAGTACAACAACAGGGATAGGTGGGTCCCGCGATCAAGCAATCAATGGCCGCGATAATGCACGGGCCGGATCTCATAATCTGAGCGTCGCATTGACGCACGAGACGCATCGTTGGAACCGCGACGATGGTGCGGTTGCAATGATATAGGTCTCGGCTTGAGTTGGCTCGGATTTACAGGATATGACCCAAGAGCGTGCGTAAATGCTACCTGCGGGTTGTTGAAATTCGACTGGGAGGACCGCAAAAATTTACGGAACAGTACGGGCGAGAATACAGGTCTTACAGTTTCTCCTTAAGTAATGCCAATTCTTTCTAATGACTGAGGATTTCCAGAGCAATAATGACACTTCGAGCGGCTTCTAAATTTTTGGTCGAATCATAGAATTCTGATAAGCAGTCAAGGAGGAATTAAACATTGACGTGCGCGAGGTGAGCATAGTGAGCAAGAACAACCAAATCACTATCCTTGAAAGGCCATTGAGTTGGGTCTTTGAAAGCATTGATGATGACCATGAGCACATTTTTGAAGAGTCATAACATAAGAGGTGATACTTTCTCTAATGAAAGTCCATCAAAGACTGTAGCCCAAAGGATTAGGAGTAATGATCTAACTAAAACTTACTATAAATACTAAAAATGAAATTAAAATGGACTTTCGACCATCGATATGATGAAATCTCGCAAATTTAGCATGGTAAATCTAGTAAAGTAAGATTGGTTAGCTAAAGTAGCTTCTCCTACCCCAAAATCATATATTATACATCGAATAACTTGTTCCGGTTTGATATGCCTACATTAGGGTTTTGATGGTCCCGATCACTTCTGCCTCCGATTGGACCTTCTCTGGTCCATCTTGGCCATGAAAGTGTTTAAGACCCGCTTTACATCAACAATCCATACATTGGTGCACAAAAAATGCATTTTAAGACATCTCAGTCCCTGTGGCAGCATTTTCAGACATCTCAGTCCCTGTGACAGCATTTTCAGACATCCTAGTCCCTTATGATAGCACTTTTAGACTTCCTACTCCCTATTGTGCATTCCCTATTGTGCGCTCCCTATCGAGCACCCCCTATTGTGCGCCCCTGTTGTGCACTCCCTATTGTGCACAAATGGCCTTCACACGTGTGAAGAGGCCTATAAATACCCATCTCTCATCCTCATTTAGAAGGAGATAAGTAAGAGAACCTTAAGGAGCTCCCAGAGCAAGAGGAAATACAGCATAACAGAAATCCCGCACAATGGAAGTTCCCAACAACGGAAGTCCGCCGTAATGGAAATCCAGCATAACAGAAATCCTGCACAATGGAAGTCTCCCGCAATGGAGGTCTCCCACAATAGCAATACCCGCACAACAGTTTGACATATTCGCGACTTGTCCTCCTGTGTACAAACTGTACACATATGAGTGAAGAACCTGGGATCTCAAGCTTGCATAACTCTCTGCAATGCAACAGACACTTTTCGAACTGAAATGCTTTCGAAATTACTATTAAATCACTCTTTGTTTCTTTCATTATACTTTGTTTTTGAATAAAGGGAAACACGAGGGTGTAAACAAACTCAGAATTAATGAAATTTATGATGATGAATGTTCTTCTATTTTCTTTGTTATTATTGAATGATAATTCCCTTATCGAAGTGCATTCGTTTCTTGTCAAAACACATACCAAAGGTGGGCCTCACATTATGAATGATCGCATCAAGGTGAGCCCACATAATGGATTATCCACTCAAAGGTAGGACCCTAATGATGAACAATCCACATCCAAAGTGGGCTCCACATGATGGATGACCAACATTGAAGGTGGGGCCCACATGATGGATGATCTATATCAAAGGTGGGTCCCACATGATGGATGATCTATATTAAAGGTGGCCTTCAATTGAGGGGCGGTGATACAGAAGGTGGCCTCACATGACAGCCAATATCATTGAAACTGGGCCCTACATGATGGATGACCCACATTAAGGTGGGCCCTACATAATTGATAATTCACATAAAAGGTCAACCCCTAATGATGAATGACCCATATCCAAGGTAGGCCCCACAAGATCGACAACCCACATCAAAGATGGGTCCCACACGATGGATGATCTATGTTAAAGGTGGGCCCCACATAATGGGTGATAAAAAATCTAAGGCGAGCCCTACTTAATGGTCCACATTGAAGTTAGGCCCCTCATAATGGACGATCCACATTAAAGGTGGGCATGGGTGCTGGACATTGAAGGTGGCCCCACATGATGGACAATATATTTTGATGGTGGGCCCCATAAGATGATGACCCTGTTTCGATAAGAAACGAATGCATTTTAATAGGGGATTCTTATTCAATAATAACAAAGAAATAATGAGAGAACAGTCATCATGAAATATTTTATTGATTCTGGAATTCATTTACATCATTGTATTTCCCTTGATTCCAAAATAAAGCATATAGTTATAAAATGCAATAATAAAGTTCCATTCGAATATCAATTTCGACAGCATTTCGGTTCATGATATGATCTTCCTAACAGAGAAGTTGTGCGGAAACGATGCCCATTGACAATATTTTTTATCCTTCATAAGTTCTTTTCCCTTAAAATCAATCGAACTCTTAGTAGAATTACAAAGATACAAATCATGAATATTAAGTCACTACGCGCACAACAGCCTTATTGCACATTGTATGATGAATATTAGGTCCACCATTGCGCGACTCCCTTGTTGCGCATAGCGTAACAGGTATCCTCGGATACTTGTGAACTTCTTTGGAGAATTTCCTGGTCTTCTGCTGGCTTTCAGAGTTTGTGTATGTTGCAAATGAAGAGAAAAAATGGGTATTTATAGGCAACCACACGTGTGAACCCCACTTTTCGCACAACACTTGCCTGTTGCGCAGACCTTAAAATCCCATTGTGCCCCGCGCAATGGACTATCATCAGTTCAAGTTGCGGGATCAATGCACCTCCATTTTGCCCTGCGCAATGGGGCATTATCAACACCCTGTTGCGCTCTACGCAACCAAAGTATAGTGATTCCCATTTTTCCTTTTCCTTCTTAAATTTATGCTCCAAAAGATGCCCCATTGGTCCCTCATTTAATCTTTACTTTTAGGTTAAATGGAGGATCAACTTGTGTTCCAAAATTCATCTCATATAATCCATTGCAGGCATGACATATCTGTTGCGCTATCGGGTCTGCGCAACAGATTTGGGTCCAACATGCTATATAAGTAGTAGTTTGTGGAGAACAGTCATTTTCACTTCTAGAGCCAGATCCTTGTCATGCGTTATAGTATTCCCGTGCAACAAACCCCTGCATGTAACACTTCTCCACACGCAACAACCCCTTACGCACAACACTTTTGTTTCCTGTAGAATTTTTTGAAGTCACTGAACTTTGTCGAAATTTTGTCTTCATCTTCTTAATGGCTCGCACTAAGAGACAACATGCTTCTCCAAAGGAGCAAGCCACTCCCTCTAAGCGATCTGAGTCTTCAAATCCACAATCTCACTCCGCTGAAGACTGCCCTAAGAAGAGAACTCGGGTGGCTAGCGAGCAACCTTCTCTTTTTAGAGAACAAATCCCTTCGACCATCGATTTTTCTAATCGCATACTTCTCTTGACTAGCCCAATTCGAAATGTTATCATAATGGGGGACATCAAGAAGCTGCCGAGAGAAGGCCACGAATCTAATTGGGAGACCTGGTTAAAATCCATAGCCAACTTCCACACTGATAGTTCTCGCCCTACTGATATAGAATCTTTGCCTCCTACATTTTTGAAGAAGAAGAAGCCAAAGAGCAAAGGGGAGATTTTTTAAGAGAAAATCAAGAAGCACAGTAAGAAGTGCTACCAAAACACATGAGATGGTGTTAAGATTCAACAAGAGGTGATCTGGTTCAAAAATCCTTATAAGGATTTCAAAGCATCAAGCCATTCAAAGTGGTATCTAGACAATGGATGCTCTAGGCACATGACTGGTGACAAAGGTCTGTTCACCACTATTAAAGACATGATTGATGGATCAGTCACATTTGGTGATGGTAGCAACTGCAAGATTATTGCCCAAGGTATGGTTCAACTTTCTAACCTCCCTTTATTTAAGAATGTCTTATATGTAGAAGGTTTAAAATATAACTTATTAAGCATTTCTCAAATATGCGATAAAAATCATAGCGTAAAATTTTCTAACCTAGGGTGTGAAATTTTAAATAAAAATGATTCTGTAATATTAACTGGTCGCAGAACTTTTAAAAACTGCTATATTGTAAGTGATTCTAGCTCATCTAATTTATCGTGTTACATGGTCCATACCGATGAGACCGAATTATGGCATAAACGCCTTGGACATGTACACTACCGCAACTTATATAGATTGAGCAAAAGAGAGTTAGTAAGAGGCTTACCCAAAATACAGAAAATAGATAAAAATATGTGGCAAATGCCAAATTGGCAAGTAAACAAGGAGTTCTCACAAAAAGGTGGACTCTAATGCCACATCTAAAACGCTCGAACTCCTTTATATGGATCTTATTAGACTAACTAGAACGGAAAGTCGAGGTGACAAGAAGTATATTCTGGTAATCGTTGATGACTTTACTAGATATACATGGGTAGTCTTCTTAAGAGACAAATCAGAAACTCTCGATGAAGTAAAAAAGGTACTTAAACGTATCCAAACTGAAAAAGAGTCTCAAGTCTGTAAGATCCGTAGCGATTATGGATCAGAATTTGAGAATAGCAGTTTTGAGAAATTTTGTAGTGATCATGGAATATCACTTGAATTCTCTACACCTAAAACACCACAACAAAATGGTATAGTAGAAAGAAAAAATAGAGTGCTTCAAGAAATGACAAATGTAATGCTAAATAGTATGAAGCTCCCTAAAAATCTTTGGGCCGAAGCCATAAATACTGCGTGTTATATAATTAACCACATTTATACTAGAAAATCAAATAGTAAAATAGCTTATGAAATGTGGTTTGATAAGAAGCCTATGTCAAATACTTTCGAGTTTTTGGCAGCAAGTGATATATTTTACGTGACCGAGAAAATATGGGTAAGTTTGAGACCAAAGTAATGAAGGGATATTTTTAGGATATGCTCTAAATAGTCAAGCGTATTGGGTTCTTAATAAGAAGACCGGTGTTATTCAAGAGTCCGTTAATGATGAAGTTCTTCTAATTGATAAACCAGATTCTTCATCAAGTCAAAATAACTCTGAATTGAGGACTGTTAAAGACCATCCAACTAATCATATTCTTGGAAACCCTCTCACTGGTGTGTGCACTCATAAACAACTAGAAAATATGTGTAATTACGTGTGCTTTACATCTAGAAAGAATCGGCCAACGTAATAGAAGAGTTTTCTGACGAAAACTAGATTGTTGCGATGCAAGAAGAGCTTAGTCAATTTGTCAGAAATGATGTTTAGTACTTAGTTCTAAGACCAAAAGATAAACACATTATTAGAACAAAATGGATTTTTAAAAATAACTTTGATGAACTTGGTAATAGTATTATAAACAAGGCTAGGCTGGTTGTACATGGGTACGCTCAAATTGAAGGCATCGATTATGATGAAACCTTTGCCCCAGTAGCTCTTCTTGAATTAATCAGACTATTTGTATCCATTGGTTGCTTTAGAAAATTGAAAATTTATCAAATGGATGTAAAGAGTGCTTTTTTAAATGGCGATTTGCATGAAGAAGTGTATGTTGAACAACCAATGGGTTTTGAAGACCCTAAGGATATTGATCATGTCTATCACCTAAAAAAGGCTCTCTACGGTTTAAAATAAGCTCCCAGGGAATGGTATGAAAAATTGAATAAGTTTTTACTAAGTCATAATTTTATAATGGGAAGTGTTGATAAAACTTTATTTGTAAAGAAACATAATGATGACATTTTAATTGTACAGATTTATGTTGATAATATTATTTATGGATCTACCTTTGCTAACATGACTGTTGAGTTTACAGACCTTATGAAATCTAAGTTCGAAATGAGTATGGTTGGGGAATTGAATTATTTCCTAGGGTTGTAAGTTAAACAACAACTTGATGGTTTCTTCATTTCTCAAACCAAATATATCTGAACTTAGTTAAAAAGTTCAGATTTGAGAATGGTAAGAATTTTGATACTCGTATGAGTACGACTTTAAAACTCTCAAAGGACTCTATATGTAAGAAAGTGGATCATAAATTGTATCGCAGTATGATAAGTAGTTTGTTGTATTTAACTGCAAGTCAACCTGATATTACATTTAGCGTAGGAATTTGTGCTAGATATCAATCTGACCCTAAAGAGTCACATTTAACTGTTGTTAAGCGAATTATGTGATATGTTGCAAGTACATCTTATTTAGGTCTTTGGTATCCACATGATACTAATGTTCAATTAGCTGGATATACAAATGTTAAGTAATGTTGATGATAGGAAATTAACCGGTGGTGGTTGTTTCTATGTTGGTACTGTTCTTGGCAGAGTAAGAAACAAAGTTCCATATCGCTCTCTACCGCTGAGGCTGAATACATTGTAGTAGGAAATGCATGCACTCAGTTGGTATGGATGAAAAGAATGTTAAGTGATTACGGAATTGCACATGACTCTATGGTTTTATATTATAATAATTCAGTGCAATTAATATATCTAAAAATCCAATCCAACATTCATGAACCAAGCACATTGACATTAGATATCACTACATTCATGAATTAGTGGAAGAAAAGACAATTTCTTTGGAATACATTCCGACCGAGGCTCAACTTGCTGACATTTTTACTAAACTGCTCGACAAAAGTAGGTTTAATAAATTGAGATTTGATCTTGGTATGTGCAATTTTAATTGATTATTTATGCATCTCTATATCATATTGTATATATTTGTTATTTTAAATGATTAGAATTTCAAATTTTAAAAAAATGCACATTTTTTACTGTGCACGACCAGTCGAGTACATGCTCGACCAGTCGTGGCACGACCGGTCAAGGATGTATTCGACCAGTCGTGTAGCGTATCTGGTGCTTTAATTTGGGGGAAAAACCCTTTTCTTCCTCATTTATGCTTCCTCTCCAACGAGTCTAAGCTCAACCGGTCGTACCCACCTTCCTAGATCTTCAAGGTTAATACGTTATTTCCGATTATCTTGTAGATTCAAGTTCATATCACTTCATTTTCACACTTGGAGTAATTTATTTCTTGTTTCTTTGAGGTTTTTTGGGTTTTCTTCTCCAAAATTTGATTTTGAGAAAATTCACTCTACATTTTTTTCAACCTCTTGATTTCTTGTATTCCTAGTTGCAAATAAATGCTAGAGGTAGAAAGAAAAGTTCTCGAGGTCCTTCAACATCTAGATCGACATCTATCACAAGGTGCAACCTTCGGTCACCTAAAGATGATCCTCCCTATGTGCAGGATTTGAGGTTGTGCAATGTGACAGTTGCGCGACCTGTGCATGTTGAACATCTTGCTCCTTTTGATCTCCTTCATCTTCTCCAATCTGTAGGATGGGCTAACATTCTACATTTGGGTGGGCTGACATACCGGTCTATTGTACAGGCTATGTTTGTATGTATTTTTGATTTTTCAACTGAAAATTTAACATTTATAATTGTAACTAGAGAAGGTCCATTTGAAGTAGATCGACATCTGATCTCTGGCCTAATGGACATACCTGTCAATGATGAAGGTATTCCTATTAGCACTCTAGTTGCTAAACCATCTGAATCAGAAAAACATATGCTTACTAGAGCATTATGCAATATAGATGCGCAATGGAGTCAAAATGGGAATGCGCTTGCTTCAAAGTACTTATTACCCAAATACAGGGTCCTTCACAGGATATTTATTTCAAACTTTATCCATATTCTGGTAACAAATGTATTCCATCATCTCTGGTACAAATGTATGTCTTCCTTCTTTAATCTATCATTCTATCATACAATTCCGTCTCCATCCTAGACACAACGATATCCCATTTGCATATCTTATGACTGTGTTAGCCACTCATATGTTAGTAGTTATGCCTGTTGGAGAAGGTTTTATTAATCTCCGTCCATTTAACAATTCTAATATCAACAAGATGAACTTGGACTTGTCAACTGGTCAAGTTGATGGGAATGCTGGAGGAGATGAAGAAGCTGAAGAAGCTGACGCTTTACCTCAAGAAGATGTTAATATGAATGATTTATCTAATGAACTTGAATCAGATTCTGAGGTTGACCCTGATTATCAGCCTTCTGGTTTCGCTAAGAGGTTGCATACTCTTGAGGAACAGGTGGCTCAAATTCGTGTAACCCAGGATTATCAATTTGCTTATATGCGTAAATATATGAGGCGCATTAACAAGGTTTTACACCAAATTGATCCATCTATTTCTGCTCCCTCTTTTGGATCTGATTAGTAATTTCTTCTCTTGGTTTGTAATAACTATGATGATACTTGGTTTTATTTTGTCTTTTGAGATAGTACTTGGACTTAATTTACCTTAGTTGTACTTGATTGACTTTGGTTAATTATGGTCGCGCATTACTTGCTTATGTATTTGCTATTTTGTCTATCCTGATCATTTATTCTTCAATACTCTTCTTATTCTTCCTTTCTTATCTACTTCCATTTCTACTTTTTATTTCTTTCCTTTGTCATATTGTGATAAAAAGGGGGAGAATTTTGGCATGCTTAATATATGGTGATTGTGGTGATTGAGGTATATATTGGTATATTGGCATGTGGATTATATATAGATTGTCGATATGTAGCTTTTCTTTATGAAAGGGGGAGGAGTTAAGTAAGGGGGGGTATTGTTGATGCAATTTGATGATAACTGGTGCATGATTCCTTAACTAGGCTTTAACTGGTTTCTTTTGATAACTGGTGCATGATTCTTTGTGCGTATATTGGTTATGTTATTGTGGAGTATGTTTTGTCACAAATTTGACAAAAGGGGAGATTGTAAGTGCTATTTTTTTTCTAGCTCCTATGATTGTCAAATTTTAGAGTGCCAAAACATCTCAGTTTGTAGTGCCAAAATCTCTCTTGGAATCTATGTCTTATCCAGCTCATCTACATAATGAAGTCTGTGCATCACTCAAGAACTTCAAAGGCAAGTGTACTTGTTCATTTTCATGTACAACATCAATTGTGAATTCAAAGCTTTCAAGAAGAGTTCAAGAATTTCAAAGCTTTGTACAAGTCAAGACAACGTTCCTAAATTTTGAAAGTTCAAGATACTCAAGCTTCAATGTTAGTCGATTTCAAGATTCAAGTGTCTCGAGTTCAAACTTTATCCTTTGACAAGATCTCAAGCTTCACGAACTTCAAAGAACGACTATCAACTGAAGGACAAGAAGTTCTCAATGTTCATACTTTACTAACAAGGTATGAATGATCTTAGATTGACCTTAGGGTAGGTCATTTTGAATACATAATTCAATTAGACCATTTTATAAGTGAATAGACTATTTCTCAACTAGTCCTAGACTCTGTTTGACTAGTCCTGGCACTGGCTCGACCAGTCATAAGTTTCTTTCAAATTTTCAGAATTTTTTGTTAAGCCTCGACCAGTCCTGGAGATTGCTCGACCGGTCGTGTAAACAGTGCACGACTCGTGCTCGACCAATCCTGTGCCCATGACTCAAAGTCCAGCACTATTTCAAGTTCCACATGACCAGTCGTGTACAGGTCACAACTAGTCGTGGAGGTCCCTCGACCAATCATGAAGGTCCTACAACCAGTCGTGAAACGGTTTTATCCAATTGTGTTCAAAATTTTAAAAATTTGTTGGTCCTGCGACCAGTCGTAGTGTCCTCAGGACCAGTCGTGAACACAATTTCTTCACCTATAAATAGAGTACGAATTTCAGAGTTTTTCATTCAATTAAAGATAAATCAATATGCCACTTTGAAAGATAAGTTAGTGTTCTTTTTAAGCTATATTGTGCTCATGTAATATTCTCTTATTTTAACTTTATTATATTTGATTTTGAATTTTTGCATTCCAATTTTATTTGAAGAGGGATTGAAGTATTCCCATTTCTTGGAATCAAAATAAAATCAAGTTAGCCCAAGGTACTTTAAATCTAAAATCAATTTAGAACCTAGAACCATTTCATATGTGAGTATTGGACATTGAACTTCTACTTCGATTTGGTTCTTCCGGGTTGCATCAAAGAGAATATCCAGGTATTTTACAGTTTTGTAATTTCATTTGTTTTGGTTTCTTTGAGATTACACTAGAAAAATTTCTTAGTTTTGGTTGTCTGAGGTGATCCAGAAAACTCAGTGTGGGGTTTTTTAAATTGTGTAAGGCCACTTGAAAGACACAATTGTGAAGGTTTTAGGTGAACCTGAAAAAAACCTACTTTCATAGTGAATGCTAATATCTACTGTGTGAGGATATTAGGAGTGGAGTAGCTGTGTGGCTGTTGTTTAACAGTTGGTGTACACATAGGCGAACCACTATAATTCTTTGTGTATTGTGGTTTCCTTTCTTTATTCTTTTTGGTTCAAGATTATGGGATGTATTGTGGATGTGAATGTTGTAATCTTTACATTTCAGCGTTGTGGGGAATGTTGTAATAGCTTAGATTTCCTTTCTTGCTATTTCCTTTTTATTCCTCTTAAGTTTGAGTTTTAATATACAAATCGTTCTAGTAAGGTTGTCCTGCCATAAACTATTGGTTTTTATGGTGTAAGGTTGTCCTTAGAACAATATTTGTATCAACTTCTCAATACTAGATTTTTGAGGTTGTTGCTTCCTTTGATTATTTGCAATTCATTTGGCTATCTTTTTGTTTAATTTATTGGCATTGTCCTATTCACCCCCCTCCTCCCTCTAGGACATATAGCTCGACCTTTTCAAGTGGTATCCGATCCCAATAGTCTCAGTTATAAAGGAATCGAATCTAAAAGTTCATTTTTTGCCTTGGTTGCAAAGGAACTTAAGTTAAAAGTCCACTATTTCACCTCAATTGGTGAAAAACTGAGGCTAAAAGTCTACCATTTAGCCTCGGTTGGTGAGAAATTGAGGCTAAAAGTGTACCATTTTGCCTTAGTTGGTGGGAAATTGAGTACAAAAGTCTACCATTTTACCTTAGTTGGTGAGAAATCAAGGCTAAAAGTTTACAAATTTGCCTCAGTTGGTAAGAAACCGATGCTAAAAGTTCACTATTTTGCCTCGATTGCTAAGGAACCGAGCTAAAAGTATGATATTTCACCTCAGTTGGTGAAAAACTTAGGTTAAAAGTCTACCATTTTGCTTAAGTTGGTAAGAAACCGGGGCTAAAAGTTTACTATTTCGCCTCAGTTGTTAAGGAACCGATGTTAAAAGTTCGATATTTCGCCTCAGTTGGTGCAAAACTGAAGTTAAGGTTTTTCTTTAGTGTTCTATATCTTTATTCAATTTCTTTAGTGCTATTCAATTTTTGCTCATGCCTGATCTTGAAATAAGGTTTTTCTAATGGAGTTATTTTGTTATAACCAGGGAGTTCATGTTTCAAAGGACTTTGTTGCCAAGTAATTGAGGTCCATGCTTTCTGATATGTAGGTTGATGTGGTAAGTGACAAGCACTTAAAAGAAAGTTATGATTAGATGGCACTTAAAGCTACTTCCCATATCCAATACCATATTATCTTTGTTGGATTTATCTCAATGCAATCCCACTTTTGCTCTGCAACTATCAACACATAATACTTGTCTTTTTTTCTCTTTTTCTTTTTTTTTATTGGTTTTGGCATCTAATGCAGATCTACAGATCATTTGACGCATGTGACATATGAGTACAAACGCAACCCATCAAATAAATAGGTTGGCTATTTTTTATTTTATTTTATTATTATTATTATTATTATTATTATTATTATTATTATTATTATTATTATTTTGCATTCGTGTGTGTCCATTATCTATGCACAATCAACTTATACGGTATCTGGGTCTATGTGTGGAACATGCATCTTTAAATTGGGTTTGTTTAAACCATACCCACAGTTTATAAGGTTACAGCTATGTATACAACTTTTTAGGAAAGATGCAGTTTTAGTAGTATAAAATTCTAGATATTCTCGTTTCTTTTCATAGAGGAGCTTTAGAGAAATTTGTTGTTACCCACTTAGAAATAGATAGTAGAGACAGATTATCCTTCTCATCTCCAGGTCAATTTGTTTCTTAAATCATAAGCTCCTTCAATGTTTGATAAGGATCCTTAAGTGATGGTTTTATTAAGAAAACATAATTCATTTGCAGCTGAAACATTTAAATGCTGAGGGTAAATTAGAATCCCTCATCAGGTACCTGTAGTATTCAAGCATTTAAACTTGACCTTTTTCAATGATGGATGGTGCAGTCATTTGCAAAATTATATTTGTGTTGATTGTTTATTTTTCGTTTCCAATTAGTTACTTTCACAATGAAGAATTTTAGGTAAATCTTTAGCTATACAAGATGTTTTATTTATGACTTCTTTCCAACTGCATAACTACGATGGATCTCATTTCTGAATTATTTCCTTTTTTGTTTTAGGTTGTAGTCGAACACGACATTGAGCATGCAAGAAGAAAATAGATTAAAGCAGATGGGTGCGATGGTGAGGAACGTTTTTTTGTAACTAGAAGACTAAAGATGAATGAGCAAAGGGAAATGTTAGCAAAGATTGCAGTGCGAAAAATGTCTATAGAGCAATTAGCTAATCTGCTCTCAAGATCTGCAGCACAAGGTAGCTCTCAAACTTCCGTGGAAAGCAACAGGAAGCAAAACTTTGCTTAGTGCTATTTGTGTCTGTAGTATTTTGAAAATTTTAAATAGACGGTTAACTATTTGTTGGTATTGTGTTTTTATGCTTAGTGTTATTTGTGCCTGTACTATTTTGAAAATTTTAAATAGATGGTTAACTACTTTGTTGGTATTGTATTTGTATGATTGTTTTTAAACAAATATTTTAAAATAAAATTAAACATTTTAACCACAATTTGTAAATGAAGCTAAATCTAAAATTTAGCCTCGATTTTGCTTCGGTTATCCAAACCGAGGCCGCAACCCTTGTGACTAAAGGCTTTAGCCTCAGTTGTTGAGAACTGAGATTAAAAATAGATTTAGCTTCGGTTGAAGGAAACTAAGGTTAAAATTTGGATTTAGCCTCGTTTTCAGACAATTGAAGTTAGAAAAGCTCATTTAGCTTCAATTGAAGAACCAAGGCTATAAAACCTTTTTAGCCTTGGTTTCTAAAACTGATGCTAAAGGCTTTAGCCACAGGGGTTGTAGCCTTAGTTTGGGTAATTGAGGCAAACGGATTTAGCCTTGGTTTTTAACCTTTTTAACAATGGTTTTGAACTGAGGCTAAAGACCTTTTTTTATTGTAGTGGCCTACTTGGTAGGCCCCGCATGATGGGTTGATCACATCAAAAGTGGGCCTCATAAGGAGGATAATCAGCAGTGAAGGTAGGCCCCACATGTTAGACCGTTCACATTGAATACAGGGCCAAGATGAGCCCAAGATAATGAGTGGTCCATATCAAAGGGTGTGTATATTAAGGGTGGACCAATGTACCGATGGATAAGTACTCATGTGATGTTGGAACCTAAACATATTTTTTACTTTTTTTAAAAAAGCTTATATATATATGTATATATATATATATATATATATATATATATATATATACATATATATATACATATACATATATATATATATGAGAAATGGTACTATAAGGTCGTAATCCCGGGAACATCCCATGAGGTTGATTTGTGTGAGCCCCACCATAATGTGTGTCAAACATCAACACTATGCATTTGATGTGTCCCCTTTAGGTTATCGGATATCCCAAAAATCAGCCATATACGGAACTTAGGTGGGCCATACCATCTAAAACCATGTGAAGACATGCCTAAAACATATAAAATAATTTTGTGGGGCCTGCCTGAGTTTTGGATGTGGTTGAAACTTGGTATCACCCCTCATTCAGGTGGGACACATAATGGATGGGCTGGATTTGTGAACCATATCTCGGTGGGCCCCATAAATGATTATGAATGTTTTAATGGGAGGGTAACCCCTCTCAACTGTTGTATGTGGTGTGGCCTACCCAAGTTATGGATTGACTTGATTTTTAAGCCTGTAGCCAACCATGTAATGGTGCATCTGACTGATGGGGGTAGATGTTTGACAAACATCATGGTGGGGCTCACATGGCTAGGCCTTCTATAGGAGGGTAACCCCTCTCAACTATTGTATGTGGTGTGGCTGCCCAAGTCATGGATTGACTTGATTTTTAAGCCCGTGGCCAACCATGAAATGGTGCATTTGATTGATGGGGGTAGATAAACAGAGACATCATGGTGGGGCCCACACGGCTAGGCCTACCTTATAGTACCATATATATATATATATATATATATATATATATATATAGCTGAATGCTCAACTGCGCACCAGTTCGCACGGAACTTGTGCAAACTTTTGTGAGAACTCATCATATGTAATGTGACTCTAAAATCTGAATGGTCCACATGAAGCAGCACCTCATGAAACCCCTCGGGCCCAATTTTTATTTTGATCTAAAACTTTAGTGGGCCATGAAAAATGAAAACAGTTTCATCCCTTGATTTGCATTTCTTTTTCTTTATGACCCACAAGAATTTTAGATTGGGTGAAAATTTGTCCTTTGGGGTTTCATGGGATTCTGCATCACGTGGACCGTTTAGATTAGACACCCATGACACGTGTGCAAAGGTGCGCACGTGCGTAGGTGCGTAGGGGAGCATGACTCTCTCTCTCTCTATATATACACACACACACACACACACACACGCACACATACATTTTTACCGACAAAAAATTTTAAAAATTAAAACATATTTGTTCTATATGGCCGCCTACCTTTTCTTTTGTGGACCAAAAACCTCACGCCTTAAACTATTTCCTAAATTCCGCTTTCCTAATTCATATACCAGATCCACCTATGCTAACGGATGATTAACGGATTTAGTGGTTAATTTTCAAAAAGTCTGTTTTACCCCTACTTGGCCACATTTATTACTGTTTGTTCCCTTCTTCCGCTTTTACCTTTGCCAAATGACCGTACTACCCTCTCATTTTGCTCAATTGGCTCATCATGATACCTTAGTCATTAACTGTCGAAAAAGTTTGTTTTACCCTTACTTGTACACATTTATTACCGTTTGTTCCCTTCAGCTTTTACCTTTGCCAAATGACCATATTACCCTCTCATTTTGTTCAATGGATTCATCATGATGTCTATGTTTTATCCACACCGTCCAACTATTTTGTCAGCTCATTTTAGGCCACGATCTCAAAAATAAGGATACTCCGGAGCTAAAGTGGGCCACATGATGGAAAACAGTGGGATCAAATGCCTACCCTTGAAGCATTCATGGGGCCACATGGATTTATAAGAAATCCATACTGTCCATCTATTTTTCATCTCATTTTAGGCGATGGGCCCAGAAATGAGGCAGACCAGAAGCTCAAATGGGCCACATAATAAAAAAAATACTGGAAAAGAACACTCACTAGTGAATATCTTAAAGCTATCATGAGGCCCACTTTAAGCTTTGGATCTACATCAGTTTTTAGCCCATGCCCTCATATGAGAGGGAAAATCCGAATGGATGGGGGTGGATTTCACTCGGATTACATCTGAATCATTGCATTTTGCTAAGATTTTTTTTTTTTTTAATTTTAAACAACCCCACACACTCACACTAGTGGAATTTCACCACCTATAGATACTCGACCCCTTTACCGGATGTTGAAACTCCCGGGAGCCTACCACCTGAGCAAGAGTAAGGATCCTGCTGTTATTCTATTGGGCACATGACACACTAATGATGATAAGCACAGTCCAAACATTGTCCATGTAAATCAGCACGGTCCAAACATTGTCCAGCACCATTCAAACATTGTCCATGTTAATCAACATGAGGCCCACTTTAAGCTTTGGATCTACATCAGTTTTTAGCCCATGCCCTCATATGAGAGGGAAAATCCGAATGGATGGGGGTGGATTTGTCACAAATAATATGATGGACCCCACCAATAGTCGAGCAGCCCTTAGCCCATTTAAATGTCCTAATGAAAGTGGACATTTTCTGGGCTCAGTAACTAATCCGTGTCCCAATCAACCTGAGTGTATAGGTTTTGATTTTCGTGCAAACCTCACCTTTACGTGGGTTAGGCCCAATATAATGTTTGTGACAAATCCAATCATTCATCTATTTTGTCAGTTCATTTTAGGTTACGTGACCAAAGAAGAGGCAAAGTAACCATGCAATACCAAACAATGTGAAAGAATGCTCACCTTTGAAATATCTTCAGGTCATTATGGGACCACTTTGAACCTTAGATTTGCCTCATTTTATGGCTTATGCACTAAAATGTGCTGCCAAAATAGATGGACGGAAAATATTTCTGGTAAACATCAAAGTGGAACCCACATGTGGTTGAGGTGGTAGTTGCAAGACAATCAACATCAATAAATGTGTTTCAAAGGGGGAGTTGGACATTCAAGCCTACATGTTAAGGGTGGCTTGACAATAAGTGGGGCCATCATGAAGTTTGTTACAAATCTACCCCGTCCATCGGATTTGTCATCTCATTTTAGGGCATGGGCCCGAAAATGAGGCTATTAGAGAGTTTGACTGGGCCACACGAACATAAAGATTGAGAATAGAAAACGTACTATTGAAATATTCATGGGGTTACAAATATTTTGTTGACAAATGTTTTGCTACTTTCCTTGGATTCCATGTTGAAGATTGGGTCTCTATTGAGATGCAAGTCTCCTCACTACAAGAAAGTAGGGCACAGTCGGCGATTGGGGGAACCCTTTGCCGGCGCTAACTAAAACCAGCAACACACAAAGGGTAGGAAAAAAAAAAAAAAAAAAACATATCTTATGTCATTGGGCCTTTCCCTCTCCCCGCCGATGACCCTTTTTTTATTTTATTTTGCCGATGACTCTCTCTCTCCCCTCTTTCTCTCTCATGGCTGCTTTGGGATCTCTCCAGCCGTAGCAACCTGATAACCCATCAGGTATCTAGATCGGCTACTCATTTGTTTCCTACAGCTTTGGATCTATTTTCTACACTTTGCAAGGTTTTTTGACTGGTTATGGTGGGGATTTACTAGATCTAGAGCTAGGGTTTGGATTTCAGAAGATTGAAGTGAGAAGATGCTTTTTCTTTTTCCATTTTTCTTTGCATTCATGTATTATAGTTTCAACTTCTCAGAAGATTTCAGCATTCGGTAGTTGTACTGTTTTAGGGCTTGAGATATGTTGCTTTTGTGCTTCGATTCATTGCAGTTTTCTTGATTTTGTACTGTTTTAGGGCTTGAGATCTGTTTCAGTGGTTCCTAAGGTGTTTCAATTCATTTCTATGGATATTTTTTCCCTTTTCACGGAGATTTGCTAGATCTAGAGATAGGGTCTGCATTTTGGAAGATTAGAATGAGAAAATGGTTTTTTTTTTTTCATTTGAATTTGCATTCTCCATACGCACACAGCGCCCTACACATACGCACACAGCGCCCTACACATCTTCACGTGGGCACATGCATGAGAGGTCCAGATTCTGCATCCAATGGACCACACTGATTAGATCGTATTCCAGGGCCCACGATTCTACCCTGAAAATTAGGTTGTTCTGCTCCTCAGGCGTGGAAATATAATCAGGGTACTTGATGTTTTCTGGATCTATGATTGTCTCTATTTTTCCTTTTCATCCCTCTTTTTTATTACTTTGATTGTATTGTGTTTGTTTGTTTGTTTGTTTTTATTTTTATTTTTTTTATTTTATTTTTTTGTGCATAAAAGGGCAATACTTGTTATAGTGCTATAATATTGAAATAAATTTTCAAGAAAGTTATGATAAATTGAGGCAGGTTGGCCTTCACATTTGATCAACCAAATCTGCCCACACAGCAAACAGGGCTCATTTGTACAAATCCTCTGCAAGATCTTTCGCATTAACTATTCAACCAAACCCACTTCCCACCATAACGGACTTTTCACAATTACTGCCATCAGCCTCAGCATAAAGATTGATTCATAATGGACAATATTACAGATATTACTCAGAGAAATATTATTTGACTTCCACAGACCATACATTCTTCTCGATTTTCCAAGGAGCAAACCACCAGGGTCCTTTTGGCTTCAAGATCATCATCCATGGCCGTAGCCTTTTCCTTGAGAACAGAATTATCCACATTGAATTTTATTGCATCTGCCGCAGCCCGTGTTCGCAGATAATACATCCCACTTTGTTAATGGTCTCACTTAACATCAATACGATTTGATAGTTATGGCCCACCCATTGTCTGATCATCATATAACCTTACATAAGGATGTGCATTTCCTACTATCATAACATTGTAAACTTAACTGTCCAGATAATGTTGTTGCTCAGAAAAACCAACCATTTCATAGTAGAATATGTATGATGTTCGTCTGAGAAATGGCTAGTTATATATATATATATATATATATATATATATATATATATATATATATATATATATACGCATATATAAATCAAGCTGATAAAGAAGGAACTGAACAATGTGGAATTGGGCCCCATATCTGCTGCTATGACCTGTAAAATTATTTGGTACACAACTCGAATTGCATGGAATTGCAACTTGGGCTTCCACCATTACTATGAATTAGAATGGTGCCATGCCAATTTGGAAATTCACTCTTTATTTATCTCAATACAATATAATTGAGCATCCAAACATGCCACTGTGGCTACAAATCCATCTGCATCAGATACTTGTGAGTTTGGGTGTGAAACCATCTGCTTCAGATACTTGTACTATTCAAGATTTTAAGGGGATTAGATAATATGTATTTGGCTCTTGGTTTGTTTAACCTGCATTCTTTTTTGTTCGTCACAACATGAAATACTCATCCTTCTCAAAGGGGATACGACCTCTAGATATGACCTCTTTACATTAATCTTGTATGTGAACTGTCGCCATGAAAATATGTTGATGCATTTGTGGAGCAGGCATGCCTGGCTAATAAAACATGTGGATGATGTATGTTTTTTTTTGTCATTATAGATTCTTTTCAAGTATCATCCTACGAAGAGCTTTGCGGCAAATGACATGTTTGGTTTCTCTGTTCGGACCAGGCAAAGGTAAATTGGCTTTGGGTTTTCTGATTTCTGTACCATTAAAAAGAAAAAAAAGATGCACACATTATGAGTATATTAATGTGTATTTTGTATTGGATTGTACTTGCCTGCAAACAGTACCTTTCAAAATGTAGCATATCACAATATGGTAGCTTGTATTCTATATATTTCATTCAAATGCCTGTATCTCACTTTTGCTGTCACCTTTTCTAATTTGGGATCTACCTTAACTGTTGTTTGCAAATTCAAAATGCAAGAGGTACTTCCACAACCAGCTGAAGCTGTCAAAGCTTTCCTGGACCATGTATAGGAAGCAACATAAGGAGGTGATATTCATTTTATTTCTCTAATTTTGCTTGAGATGGGCCTTCTTGCTTTTTGTTGTGCAATTTTGTCAAGTGGTTTTGCCCATTGATTGGGTGGTGGAAATTAAACTTTGATGGTTCCTCAATGAGGCAACCTAGCACAATACTAGATTGGAGTCTTAGTACATGATAGAGGCCAAAATTGAATGTTCTTTTTTGGCCTCTGTTTTTTGGTGATGTTTTGGAAGCATTGTTGAAGTTTTCAGCTTCCAACTGCTTCTGTATTCCCATTGGAATTTCAAACTTTGATCATCAATGTGGGAATTCAAATGTGTCAACTTAGTGAGTTCTAGATTTATGCTCATGACAATCATGTTTATAGTAGATTTTAGTCATTTTCACTTTCATGTTTGTGAAGATTCTCAATTTGAATCAGTCACATGCTGTTATAAATTCTTCAATCATTTAGGAACTGCTATAGGATGAGGGTGGCAAAAGACCAGTGCTCTCATTAACCTTGGAGCTTTCTACATTGTGGGAATTCCAACTGTTGTTCTCTTTGCTCGTCTTCCATTTTGGAGGAAAGGTGAGCTTTCATCTTTCATGGCTACACCCTTCTTGTAAAGGTTTGCTAATTCAATAGACAACAGACATTCCAACACATGAGAATGTGGCATACATGTGCTACATCTAGGCTGTGCATCAGGTAGACCACCCCAATATGATCTTTTGTGGACCTACTATAGCTTGTATCCATTATTTTTTTTTTTTCGTTGCAGGGAGTGTTTAGCAAAGTAAAGTCAGCAGCTATGGTGGATACTCACAATCTCATGTTCTGGTGAGATATGGTTGCCTTGCATGTTTGTGTGCGTATGTGCTGTTAACTTGAAAAAAAAATAAAGAAGCTTTGTGTTTCATGTGCATGTTTTCATGGGGAATTTTCTTTGAAGATGAGTCCTTGCTTCACCAAATGGGTTGTATATCATCTTTAAAATTTTAAAATCCCATGAAATACCTTTGGTTTCAATGCAGACACTTCATTGGTGCCAGCAAAGAACTGGAATTTATTATGTTTTTTTATTCCTTGTGTTGAAGAGTCGTTATTATGCAGGTAATGCTTATGTTGCATTATCTTGGATGGATGCGTACTATGTTTCCTTATACTTCAATCAGTTGCCCTTGATTATGTTATACCTTCATGTGCAAAGTTGAAGTTTACAATGTGTGGAGCATATTTTAGTAATTATTTTTCTGCTTACAGTGAAAATCTTATTTGATGCTTTCTTTAATACCAGTGAATATTCTTTTTGTCTAGATTTCCATCATTATTTAACTGCACAAATGCGGCCAATGGGAAGCTCGTATGGGGCAGTTCCTTGGCAAGAAGTGAGAGTCCCTGGATCCAATTCATCTTTATAGACAATCATCTCTTAGATGTAGATTTTTTTTGGTGCAAGGTTCAGTGTCATCATCTTGAACCTGAAATTGGGTTTTGGAACTTGTAACCAGGGTCTTTTAGCTCCTCTACATTTTGTTTGCTGATTCTCACTATATTTTAGCTTCTCCTCTTCTTTTTTTTTTTTTGCTTTCGTGAGACAGATTTCCAGATCTTGCAGACCTTGAACATGTTAGCTTACTTGAATTTCACTGTTTTGTTCTTTACATAGTTTCCTGTGGCTCCACATATCCAGGTCTCATCTTTTTGTGCAGGGCAAGAATCTGATATTTTCTTTTCTTTTTGTGCAGGGTGAGAATCTGATATTTTCTGTTTTTACTCTGTATAGGGGAGTAACTGCTGATCAAAGAACTTGGTGTTTTCGCCATTCCTTTGCACAAGCTTTTTACTCTGTTTTTACTCTATATAGGGGAGTAACTGCTGAAGTTGCTGCAAATCTTTAGTCGCGGTTCTGGCTCTTGTGCAGCGGTTACCACTGTTCTGAGTGGCCAAGTGAGTTTAGCTATCTGTCCTCTGTTCAGGTATAGGCCTTTTACAAGTTTTGGCTTTTCAAATAGTCACGAGACCAGAGCTACTTTTAGTCTAGTCCTCGGTAACTTTGTGCAGCTGTAACTGGCTTCTTCCATGACCCAAACACAGTTTGTGGTGTTGGCAACTACAATTGGTATTGACAGTGACTTCCCCTATGTCAAGATAGTAAATTCATTCAAATTTTTAAACATTTTTCTTGCTTTTCAGGATTTCTTATTGCCTAATGTATAATGATCTTTTGTATGAGGACAGGTCTCAGCAGAAACAATGATTGGTCTTAGCTAGTGAAAGCAGTAAATGCACACAAATTTCCAAGCTTTGCTGAAGTTTCCCACGTATGTCACATGTGCCCCAATTGAGTTTTACTCATTCCCCATTTTAGGTATTTAACGACAACAAACAGAATAGTTAGCTACTCCAAGACAACATTACTTAGTGTATTCAAGACAATGCAAAAGAAAAGAAGAAGAAGAAGAAGAAGAAACTTTCTCTACATTCTTCATTTCATTTTTCTGATATTCAGTTATAGTAAAATGAAATTCCTGCAGATTTGTAGACTTGATGCAAGGATCAGGCAGAACCTTGCTGCCATGCAGAAGTTGGAACATGAGGTTCCTGTGGTGGATCTGTTGTACAGATAACCAAGGCTGGCGAGATTGGGTCTTCCACTATGCCCCACAAAGTCAATCCGATTGATTTTGAAAACAGTGAGGGTAACCTGATTGTAGCTAATGGAACTCTAAACAACCTGAGCACGAAGTTACCCATTTCACGTTGGCAGGTAATATAGTTCCGTTTGCATTTCGTTTCTTTTCTTTTCTTTTGTAGTTCTTTCACTCTTTGGTGTTGGTCTTCTTATAAAGAAGAGAGTCTTGATCTGGGCTTGTTGAGCCCAACCCTTGCAATGGGTTTTCTGTTCCTACTATCTGAACTAATGGTAGGTGCATCTGGAAGTTCCCCATTTATGGTGAGGTGGATATGCTCCATCCTAGCTGCAAGTTGTAGCAACTATTAGCACTTACAATCTGGAGTGGTAAGGTTGGTAAATGGGAGGCTAACATTGTTCCCATTTCCTTCTCCATAGAAAACAGATGGCAGATTTGTTCTGCTGGAATAGTAGAACAAATCCTTATTTCACCAAACTTCCAAATGGTCTTTAAAGCCGTGATAAATGGAGGGCATCATGTTTATATTGAAACAGCGATAGCAGTGAGTCTTCTCATTTGGCAAGAGGGATATCAGTGGTCATGTTTAATTTTCTCATTATTTTGTATGCTATTGCCAGCAAGACCTCACAGATTCAACAGTTTTGAGGAATATTGGCGTGGTATTAGGGCATTCCCTCCTTGCCTATAAAAGTGCACTTCAGGGAATTGGGAAGCTTCAGGTAAGAAAACCCCAACTGAATAGTTCCAAGGCCCACTTTATCGTGGAAGAGGCTGCCCCTGACACGTCCATTAGTTTGGCTATGAATTTGTTGGTGGTTGGAGTCTCATCTTTAATAACCTGGAATTATCAGGAGGAATTAGTAAAGACGAATTGAAATAAACTTTGTAAGTGACGAGTATTTCAGCCTCTTTTCTAATAATCTTATTAATGAAACTATTCATTAAATGGGTGGTTCCCAAGGGGCCATTGTGATCCATGTGCCTGATATCCACGCGGTCCATTTATTTTGATAGTTCATTACAGTGCAATAGTCCAAAATAGAAGCAGATTCAAATCTCATGTGGACCACACCATAGGAAATAGGGATGATTGAATGCATGCCATTAAACACTTCTTTGGAGCCACCGAGGATATTTATTTGCCATCCAAGCTGTTGATAAGGTCACAAAGACATGGATGAAGGGACCACCCAAGTATCAACTTAATTCAAAACTTTTGTCGACCTAAGAAAATTTTAATGGTAGGCGTTCAATCACCACTGTTTCCTGTGGTGCAGTTCACCTTAGATTTGGATCTGCCGCATTTTCTGACTGGCCTAAAATGAGCTGGTGAAATACATGGAGGGCATGCATATAATATACATACATCATGGTGGGCCCCACAAGGATCTACTGTGATCCACCAAGCCGCTTCAATGACACGTGTCATTTCAATAACCAAAAGTCTCCTGCTTGTACTTTTGCTACTATTTTTTTTTTAAAAAAAACTTTTGCAATTTGATTCAGTTGTGCATCCAAACACAGCTTAAATAGATATAAAATATTGGTTTTATTGAGCACAAGTAAGGTCTAAGTCTTTGTGATATCAAAATAGAACTCTTTTGGTTTGGGTCTTGGTTATGTGAGAAAAGGGTTTTTCACTTTCACCTTTATTGTATGGGTATGCTATGGTAGGATTTAAGCTAGCTTGTTGGTTAAAATGGTATTTGTTTTTAGTATGTAGACCATTTGCAAGTGAGGATTCTATTTTAGGATGATTGACTATATTTATTTTTGTAGTATGACTATATATGCTGCATTTTGATGTTTCTAAGTAGCATGTGTGCTTCTACAGATTGGTCATGCTGATTATGGTTCAGCTCTGGGAGAGTCTCCTAAGTTTGCATCTGATTATGGTCAGTGTTAAACTTTTAGCCATCTATCTAATTCTTTGTACAAATATTACCAGGCATCATTGGCTCGACAGCAGCAGATGTTGAAAGCTCAATCATTGCAAACTGGTTCTGATATGAGGCATGCCATGGCGGCTTTTGCTCTAGATGGAAGTAATAGGTATGGTTCTATTGATGGCATGCTTACTTTTTGACATTAATCACTTGAAATCCTTGTTTACCATGTATTGATTGATGCAGTGATGTTGAATATGTTTCCTTTTCCTTCCATCTGTTTTTATTTTCGTAAATGAGAAGTGTCAACCTAACTTCAATACATGCTCGGTAGATTAAATCTTTGTGAGGGAAAATGGTGTCAGCCCTATGCTTTTGGGGGTGTAAAACAATGTAAGAACATCATTAAATTGGCTCCAGTTGAAAGTCTAATAAATTTATTTTTCGACCAGCCTAACATCATGTAATTCTAATACTATTTGAATGACTTAGAACCATTTGGTTCTTTGGTGGAAAGCTTTTAGCCCTTTAGTGAAATTGGTGGGAGCTGCTTTGATGGTTTTGTTCATCTTTTTTAGTACAAAAGTGGAAGCAGATGGATCAAATCACAAGTATAAGCCCTTTGTATGTAAACAAAGTGGGTCTTTTTCACATTCCAAGGTAATCTTTTTATTTTTTATTTTTTATTTTTTCTTTTTGAGTCTTTTGAAAATTATTTAGATCTGTATTTATCTTGTTCTCTTTTCCCAAGACAATTTTTAATGAATTTAATTTTTTTTTCTTTTATAGACCCCATACTATAAGTAGAGTAACATTGTAACCATGGTTATGCCATTGATGGAAGCCACGTAAAGCTCGAAAAACCAACTTCCATGGAGCAGCTAAGGACTAGCCTGAGCAATTTTCAAAGGGCTAATGGTGGGTGATCCACTCTTCTCGTTGCATACAAGTGGGGCAATCCAGAGTTCAAATCACTTCAGCCTTTTGACGCCACTCGTGCTAGGAGTAAGACCATATAGAGGATTTGTTTTTATTTATTTATTTACATTCAAGACCATTTATTGTAATTTTTTTTTTTATTGTGTGGTAATATAAATTTTGTTTAATATTCAGTTTTATTTGTATTGCATCATTTTTATGTTTCAAATATTTAAAAAATACAGGTTTTGATTGAATTATATATAGTAAAAAAAATTACTAGCATGCTAGGGCCTCACAAATCCATACAAAGGCTTCTACCGGCGCTTGCGTAGAAATCTTACGGCGCTTCTTCGCAAGAAAAAGGGTCACAAACGATTTTTACCGGCGCCTTTTCGCGTAGGAATAACAGCCAACTAGCGGCGCTCAGAAAGGCGCCGTTAGAAGTTACCTAGCGCCGCCAATACTTTTAGCGACATACCCATTTATCGGCGCTTGACTAGCGCCAATAATAGAATCGCCGGCGCTTTTAGGGACTTATAGCGGCGCTTGTGAGCGCCGCTAAAAGTCTCATTTGTTGTAGTGTGAAAGCTATTTTGAAAAGAGATGGTCAATGAATGGTGGGATCATAGGGTGGGGTCCATACGTGTGTGGCCCTGCCTCATTTTTGGGTCCATGCCCTCAAATGAGTAGGAAAAATAGATGGACAGGGTGGATTTCTTACAAACATCAAGGTGGACCCATGTACATTCAGGGTGAGGGCTGGTACGGTAATAATCCAACTTGAGATTGCTAGCTGCCGTAAAGCAAGGGCAGTTTTGTGCATTAAAAAATATAAAAACCAATTCATATGTATAATTAACGGTAGGGAGTTTAATAACTAACGGCCTGAACTATAAGTGAGTTTGGAGAAATAATTTAATTGCAAGAGGTTTTTGGTCCATAGCCAAAAATGTAAGCGGCCATATGGAAAAATCCTTTTTTTTTTTTTTTTTTGTTTTTTTGTTTTTTTGCTGATATAAGTATATTAAACAAACTTATCTATTATGTAGAAACCAAGATAGGTAACTTGAGGTGTAAATAGCTCATGTAAAGTGACTTACCATGCAAATGCTCCTTTAGACAACTCATCAATTAATCTTAAGTAAAGAGGTGACTTCTACAAATGTATCATCTTGACATTTCAATCAACAGAGACTGACGGACATACTCTTCTTCCCCGGGTTGAAAAAATTGTATGATGAGAAAATGCTAGTTCATTGGAAATGCTTACACTATTATGAACCTGAAAGTAATGATCTTCACTAATTTATAAAAAGAGTAACATTCACTTAACACTTAGAACATGGTAATTACCTAGCATGCAACCCAATATTTTGCTGACGTGTCATGTGTAAGGCATTGGCTCATCCTAATGAGAGCCCCACCATGCAAAATTGTACTCTCCTGTGATAAATCAATATGAGCTTATAAGACCACATGCAGTCCAAATATGACAAAATTAGGGAAATAACTTCAAATATAATCGACCCAAAACCAGAGAAGAGCAGCTTAGAACGTGTTTGACACAAAAGTCTCAGTCGTCGCCAATGGTAATATCCGTTCATCATTACGGTCGCCATTATTTCCTTCAATGCCATCGTATGAGAGGAGGACAGTACATGACTCCAATTCCAAACAGGACAGGACCGAAAAGAAGAACCAGTGAGGGATTTGGAAGGCAAGGTTATGCAGATTCGTTTCCGAATTTGATGCGGACTGTGAAAATTTGAGTTGGTTTTCACAAGGGTGTGAAAGGGAAGTTGCCTAAACTCTAAATAAGTGTCCCTAGGACTTTTCTAGGGTATGAGAAATAATTCTAAAGTATGGGCAAAGGGTTTTCTATATACTTCCAAAGGAGAGGTTAGTATATTGCCTTGTAATTTTTATTTTTTCTTTATAGTGGAAGTTTGCATCCATGGTCTTTTACCCTTGTTAGGATTTTTTTCTCATATATCTTGTCTTGTGGTTTCTTTGGATTGCTTTGTTCTGTTTCTAGTTTATATTTCTTCTTGTTTATCGTTTGTGGGTGAGACTTGAGATTAGATCTCAGTTCACTGCGTTGTTGGCGTACTGCGCAACAACTGGTATCAAAGCTATTGGTTTAGTTCTATTGGGAGCGATGACGTAAGAAGGGAAGACTAGAATTGAGAAGTTTGATGGTTTAAACTTTGCCTTCTGGAAGATGCAGATGGAGGATTATCTGTATCAGAATGACCTCTATATTCCTCTAGGAGGAAAAGAGAAGAAACCAGAGAAAATGAAAGATGATGGATGGTTTTTATTGGATCAGAAGACTTTAGGAACGATCCAACTCTCTTTGTCTAAGAGCGTCGCCTTCAATATATCCAAGATGAAAACCACAAAAGAATTAATGGAAGTCCTAGCCACCATGTATGAAAAATCCTCAGCATCCAACAAGGTTCATCTATTCAACATGAAGATGTCAGATGGTGGGAGTGTGGCTGAACATCTAAACGAGTTCAATACAGTCACGAGCCAGTTGGAATCCGTTGGCATTATTTTTTAGGATGAGGTCAGGGCGTTATTGATCTTATCCAGTCTGCCAGACAGTTGGGATGGTTTGGTGATTGCTATGAGCAATTCCTCAGGGTCGACAAAGCTGAAATTTGATGATGTGGCCGGTCTAATTCTCAGCGAAGAATCTAGAAGAAAGGCATTAGGAGTTTCAGGGGATTCAGGGAATGCTCTAAACGTTGAAGGAAGAGGAAGATCACTGAACAAAAGAAGCAATAAACACGGATGTTCTAAGTCGAGGTACAAAAAGTTCGAGAGTTTCATGTCGAAACGGTTTTAGGAGATATCATGCAGACCACTGTTGTTATTTGAAGAAGTTTGATATGTCATACATCATCCTTCTTCTGTACGTTTATGATATGCTTGTGGCCGGTTCAAGCATGAAGGACATCTCAGATCTCAAAAGACAACTGTCTAGAGAATTTGCCATGAAGGATTTAGGAGCTGCAAAATAAATCCTTGGCATGAGGATAAAGCGTGACAGGAAAAATAAAAAACTTGTTTTGTCACAGGTAGAGTACATAGCTAAGGTACTTAATCGATTCAATATGGGAGGTGCTAAGCCAGTTAGCACTCCATTAGCCAACCACTTCAAGCTATCTAAGGAGTAAGGTGCAAAGACACAGGAGGAACGAGACTACATGACTAAAGTCTCATACACGTGAGCTATTGGGAGTCTCATGTATGCTATAGTGAGAACGAGGCCAAACATTGCTCAAGCAATGGGAGTTGTTAGCAGGTTCATGAACAACCTTGGGAAGGAACATTGGGAAGCTGTGAAGTAGATCCTTAGATACCTAGTAGGTACTAAGGATGTAGGGTTGTGCTATGGTGGATCGAAATTAAGCTACAAGGCTACGTGGATTTAGATTTGGCAGGAGATATCGACAGCAGAAGAAGCACTACAGGTTATGTCTTTACTCTGGGTAGTGTTGCAGTCAGTTGGGTCTCTCAGTTACAGAAGATAGTATCTATCAGTACGACAGAAGCAGAATATGTTGCAGCTACAGAAGCGTGCAAGGAGATGGTGTGGATGCAAGGTTTCATGGAAGAGTTGGGTAAGAAGCAAGCAGATTGCAAGCTGTACAGTGACAGTCAGAGTGCAATACACTTGGCTAAGAATTTAGCCTTTCATTCAAGAACTAAGCATATTAACATCAGATATCACTTTATACGTTCGTTACTGGAAGATGGATCGATTGCTCTGGAGAAGATTCATACAAGTGAGAATCCTGCGGATATGCTAACCAAGGCGGTCACACGGGAGAAGCTGAAGCTCTGTTCAGCTTTGATTGGTCTTTAGGCTTGAAGACGGGGAGGTGGTGCACTCCGGATGTAGAAGACGAAGGTTTATGGTGATGTGTCTCCAAGTGGGAGATTGTTGAGATGTGGAGCCACATCTGGGGGCCACTCGACCAGTCGAGTGCCTTGCTCATCGGTCGAGCCCACTCGACCAGTCGAGGACTAGCTTGACTCGTTTTCTAGCAAGTTGGGATTCTGGATTTCTGAGGTACTCGACCAGTCGTGGGATGTGTTTGACCGGTTGAGGCCCATGCTCGACCAGTCAAGGGGTCCGCTCAACTAGTTGAGGTTATGCAAATTCGTTTCCGGATTTAATGCAGACTAAAAATTTTTGAGTCAGTTTTTGCAGAGGTACGAAAGGGAAGTTACCTAAACTATAAACAGGTGTCCCTAGGGCTTTTCTAGGATATGAGAAATAATTCTAAGGTGTGGGCAAAGGGTTTTCTATGTGCTTCCAAGGGAGAGGTTAGTATATTGCCTTATAATCTTTGTTTTTCTTTATAGTGAAAGTTTGCATCTGTGGTTTTTTACCCTTGTTGGGGTTTTTCCATGTATATCTTGTCTTATGGTTTGTTTGGAATGCTTTGATTCTTCTTCTAGTTTATATTTTTTTCTTATTTATCGTTTGTGGGTGAGACCGAAGATTAGATCTCAGTTCACTATGTTGTTGGCGTGCTTCACAACATGACTCCAATTCCAAACAGGACAGGACCGAAAAGAAGAACCAGTGAGGGATTTGGAAGGCAGATATGACCATGAGGACTGCAATGATTTTAACCTTAGGTAAAGATATCTTGCTATACAAAGTGAAGTTCAAAAGAGGGAAGGCAGGCAGTCTTTAGAAAGAGACTAAATACAGATTTAGGCAAGGAAGGGTGGCGGGTGAGACCCCAAATGGCAACATTCAATCCTAACCATTCATTTAACTGCAATAACAATTACTAATACTAAACAAACTATAATTGAATTTCATTAACTTTTGTGGTCGATCCTTCTTGGCAACTTTTCTTTGGTCCATCTTAGCCATGAACAAATCTGCAACCTATTCTACATTATGCCGTGTGTGTAATGACCCTGATTTTTGTGAACCACATGAGATTCAGACTAACCAAAGTAATAAATTGATTTCTAATTATTAACAAAAATCAATCACTAAGTCAATTGGTAGGAACTCTCTTGGTGGAAGGATAGGCTAGAAGATTGATTCCTAACACCGTGGGATTTTTATTTTTTTTTTGTGTCAAATTCTACAAAACCCTACTGGAATCTTCTAGATCCAGGGCTCTTCTCTATTTAAAGGGAATGACGGCAGGAATTTCCTACAGAAAACCCTAAATCTAAGAGAGAGAGAGAGAGAGAGAGAGAGAGAGAGAGAGAGAGAGAGAGAGAGGTCCAACGAAAGAGAAGCCTCCGTCGGTAAGTTCCCACTATTTTCTCTTTTGTATTCTAAATTCCCACCTAAAAACTCTTGATTTAACTAATGGACATGCTGGATTCACTCTACGTCCATCATTTTGATTTAGGAAGAAATTTTGAAGAAAGAAAATGGTTTGTGCTAAATTCTGTAACTTGAGAAATCAACTGTGAGGAATCTAGCCGAATCATTTTAGGGAGATTTGAATAAGAAGATCTTAAAGATGAATTGTACCAAAATCTCAAACCCTAGAATGATTCGACTTGGAGATTTCTCTCAACAATATATGCATTATATAGATAATGTTAAAAGCCATGATATAAAATAGTTTCATTGACAATCGTACATTTACAGATAATTCGGACCCAAGCGATCCTTTGGTTATTTAAAAAGTTAACAATAAGAAAAACCATTGGATGGGTTGGACCCAATCCAGAAATGCTAAGGAAGAAGAAGACAAACTCTAAATTTTTGAAAAATCAGACTGTGTAACAGAACGTATCTGTCTTTGGTTAATTGATCGAAGTTAGTGTTCGATCGATCGAATGTGTGAATTTTTGTACAAAGACCAAGTCAAAAAATCATATTGAGTTTCAATTGATCAATGTCTAGGTTTGATTGATAAAGGGTTTCGATCGAGAATTACCAAAACTATCCAGTGAGCAAACTGATTTAATTTGACCAGTTTCAATCGATCAACGAGTAGGGTTTGATCAATCGAAGGGATTCAAAAGTGTCTAGAGACTTAAACTATAAAAATCCGAATTTCATCAATCGATGGTTGATTGATTGGTAGACCAATCGAACACCCTCGAGCTGGCTCCATCAATCGACTGCATCGATTGACAACTCATGTGTTGTTTTTTCAAATTCAAGTTAATGGAGTAATAAACTTATTTTGAAGTTATAGTGGGACATCCTGACTTGATCAAAGGTAGACCCCATTTGGTGAGACAGTTGAATTGAATTATAAATAATTCTTTTAAGGATTCAGATTCAAGATTCCAAATTGTTTGACTATTTAAACAAAATTTACCATACCACGAATAGGTGAGTGAATCCCAACGTGTCTCATACCTATATAGTTAAAATAAAATATGTGAATGTTGTGGCTAATATAAATGATGTGAATGATATGATTGCCATGCTTTCATTTTTGTGTTATCATGAACTTTGCAATATATATTTTCGATGTATACTGAATATACGAACACGTTAAACATTTACATCATGATCTTACTGTTCCTCTCAGAGAGAGATATGTATTTATTGATTTAACATAACGATGCGTAGACATTAAGCACACATTTCTTGCATCAATTGAGAATGCATCCACACTGTGTCTGGGTTCCTGGGAGATCTCCCTACATGGTTAAGCCTAGTAGTTTCGCTGCCAGATGCCCATGATAGTGGAAACCTACTCCTACTAATAAAGTGGATGATTGATTGCCTATGCCTACCTATGGTAGATGCCTGTTAGGTACAATTTTCGGGTTGACGGAAGAAAGTGAATGATCATCTCACTTAACATACATCTCATGAAATCTATACATTCATGCTCATGTTGCACACATACTATTTCATATTTGCTTGTGCTATCTTATATTATGCTACGTATGAACCATGTTGGGTTCACTCACTAGCTTGGCTAACTAATATTGTGAATTAACAACCGTACAAAAATGAATGAGACAGGAAATCCAAGTCAAGTGCCGAGAAATAAGGCTGGGATGGTGGATGATGTGCAAGATCAATGGCCATATGTGTCATGTTTTCAGGACCCGAGTATATGACCTATTTCCCAAAAACCCAAGTGTTAGCCTATACAATTCAGTGTAATTTGAACCGCTTATCATTAGTCAGAGTTAATAACAATGAAGCTAGAGTAAACCATGCATTGTACAAAAGCATTCCAACCGTAATGAAAATCCAAATCTAGCACCCATACAGGACTTATACAATTCCAAATACAAAGTTCATATAAGCAAAGATAGGATTCTATCAACTAGTGGTGGAGCTCAATATGGGCCGTAGGGACCCCATCTAGCTCCCCAACTACCCGATCTGCTTTATCAACCCAATGAATGGTGACGGCTCGCCCTACACCTGCATCAGCTGTTACAGTTTGATAGCGTTAATGGTTATCGCAGTGAGGAATACCCTTTAAGATTATACACTTATCATTCATAATCAATATAGAATGTAAGTCATGATTTTAGATATATTAAACATGACATTTCATAATCATACGCATATACTCAAAAATTTAACCAATTAATAAAATCTCATCATGAGCGAAGTGTAATATCAATCACAATATAAGGGAATGTGTTCAGATAACCAAACAATCAACCATACGACTTTGTATTGTACCTGAAAATCATATTATACGTGAACTCCGCAAGATGGCTAGAAAATTGATAAGCGAACTTCAGCTCCACTTGAAAATTATGGTACAAGTGAAATCCATGAGGTGAATAGAAAATCAACCTTTAAACCTCTTCTTCACTCGGAAATCATGTCGTACGTGAATTCCGCAAGATGGCTAGAAAATTGATAAGCGAACTTTAACTCCACCCGAAAATCATGGTACGACTGAACACCGCAAGATGAAGAGACAATCAACATACAAACCCTACACCACCCGGAAATCATATCGTACATGAACACTGCAAGATGGCTAGAAAATCAACAAGCGAACTTCAGCTCCACCCGGAAATTATGGTACGACTGAATACTGCAAGATGGCTAGGAAACTACTTTACAACATCTACTTCACCTGGAAATCATGTCGTACGTGAACACCGCAAGATGGCTAGAAAATCGATAAACGAATTTCAGCTCCGCCTCGGAAATCATACTACGACTGAATTCTACAAGATGAAGAGAGAACTAACATGGGAACTCCGGCGTCATTCGGAAATCGTATGAACTCTACACGATGGTTAGAAAATCGACAAGCGAACTTCAACTCCACTCGGAAATTATAACGAACTCCGCATAATGACCTGAAAATCAACGAGGTATGCAAATATAATCAACAAGCTACGGAATGGTGTCAATATCCAATTAAAGACACAGAGGGCAAATAAACGATCCAAGCCTCGTAGGGCAAATATACAGTCCAAGCCATGTAAGGCATATGTGCGATCTAAGCCATGTAAGTCAAATATGGACCGCAAGATGATGAGTTTATGATAGATTTCATTCATTACATCACTCAATCACAATCGGCAAACATATAGTTAATTAACAATGCCCAACTAAAGATCGCATGTTATCGTCAGTCATTTATACTTGCTATAATTAAATAGATGTCTTTATTATCTAGCATAGGAATCAGGTGCTCAACATATCAATATATTCACACAATTAGTTAAGCCGCTCAATTAAGTGACTTAGGAGATACTAAAGGGAAAGGAATTAATGCAACACCTATGATGAATTTAAGTGGGAAGCTCAAAGGGTGAGTCCTCACCTTACATGTCGAGTCACCCATTAGTGTCGCTAAGGAACGCAGGTGTCATTAGAATCAAATCCTACCATACATTGTAAAATTCTACGGTTAGAACCAAGCTTAACACACTATTTATGGTTTAAAGTCCCAACCTAAGGTCTAGATTACTTAGAAGGGTTTCATCCTTAGGGTTTATATATAGGTTTAGATTTTTAGGGTTTGAACCCTAGTTAGTGTGCAGTTAATTTAATAATTCTAAAATATTTACTAACATTAGTGTTATGGTTAATATTTGTTAATAATCATTATAATGATAATTAATATTATGGTCTACTATTTATGATAAGATAGTACATTAGTATTTAATAATGACATCATTTTAATTTCTTGTATATAATAACTATCATTAGGACAGATAATTTACTAATGGCTATGCATCATAATATTCAAAAATCCTAATAATGATGGGAATGGTAACAATGTTAATTTAATAATAATTGTCAACATTAGTGTTATAATTTATATTAGCTAATGTAGCAAAAATAATCATCATAATGGTAATGAATTGTGCAATCTATTATAGGTGATAATGTCTATGAATGATATGTAAATGCTAATATCTAACATCTAATGGTTGTAATTTGCTTATACAAAAATTAATATTAGCGTACATAACCTGTTAATGGCTAAACAAAATTAATAATCAAAATAGTTATAGTATCACTAATTATAATAATAAAGCAAATGATTAACTTTGGGAGAGAAAGTGGGCTTACAGCAGTTGACTTGGTAGCTCGACTTGACGCATCTGAGCTCGCCCAACTCCATATGCAGCTCGACCGAGTCAACTCGGTAGATATGGCAGCCGAGCGGACTCAACATCATGCTCTCCCTTCTACTTCCTCTCTCTCTCTCTCTCTCTCTCTCTCTCTCTCTCTCTTTCTCTCTCTCTTTTCTCTCTTTCTTCTCTTTTTCTTTCTTCTCTTTTTTTTCCTTGCTGGAATCCCAGCTGGACTAGGCCACTTGACCCAGCCAACTCAGTCAGAAACCGAGTCGACTCGTTTCCAGCTGAACAGCAGCCCCACGCTGCCTCTCTCTCATTTTTCTTCACTTGCTCTTTTCTTTCTTTTGTTTCCTCCCTGGGATGAACCGGACCGAACCAGGCCCAACTCGGCTTGGACTCGGCAGCGTGTGCAGCACTCCTGCTCGCACTCATGCTCTCTTCCTTCTTCTCTCTATTCCTTTCCTTCCCCTCCCCCCCCCCCCCCTTTTTTTCCAGGGATGTCCAGCAATGGACTGGTCCCAACCAGACGCTGCCTCGACTCAGGACAGACCTGGCCGACTCGGTAGCGACCTGTCCTCTCTCTCTCTCTCTCTCTCCCTTCTTCTTCTTCTTCTTCTTCTTCTTCGTTACTTCCCTCATGACAGCGGCAACAGCTGTCCACTTCTTCCTTTCTTTTCTTCTTCCATCTCCGGCCAGAGGGAGCTCCAAATCTGACCAGAAATCGCCCCAAACCAGTGCGACTCGACGGCTCAAATGGAGAAGGAGGAGACGACCATTAATGGCATCTTGAAAACTACTTCTCCTGCTTTCATTTCACTTCATTCAGATGGTTCGTATGGACCCTAGAAAGCTCGTAGATAGGCTCTTTCGAAGTTTAAGGAAGGTTGGAGTGGTGGGTTCGAAGGGAAGGAGAGAACGGCCGTTTCTTTCACTTCGAACTGTTGTTAGTAATGGAGAGCCCTCAGCTCGAAAATACCTCCCTCTTATGGCTTGCCTAATGTTGCTGGACCGTTAGATGGTAAACAAAAGGCTTGGATCGTATTTGCGACGTCCTTTGCCTGCAGCCGGTAATACAAAACGGCCCACGGTTTTTATTTTGCTACAACTAAAAACCCTAAACCATGTGCATCAAATGGAGGAGACTCTCTTAAACGGACGACTGAGATCAGCCAAAGACCCCTCACGCGGATCGTAACAGCTGGCCTGACAAATGCTTTCCGTTTTTAGAAGCTTTGTGTTTATAGGGCCGATTTGCACCCAGAATTGTGGGCACATGTGGCTGAGTGGCTGTGCATGGAAAGCATGGTTTTAGTTAGAGCCACGCCGCGCACAAGATGGACGATTTGGATTGATCGAATTGATCACGTAGGTGGGCCACAGTTCACCGAGGAGGGACCCTGTCCGACCGTCTATTTTAGCGGAAAGAAATTCAAAAAGGAAAGAGGGAAATCCTTCCTCTTTCGGTTTTTCCATGGTCAGACGCGGTCTGACTGGGTCTCCTAGGTCCGGCACAATCCATGTGCATGCACGCTCCAGAGTGGGGCCCACAATGTTGGTATTTGGAATCTGGCCCGTTTATCAGATTCCATGGGTCCACGTATGACCCCTGACCAAAGATCAGGAAGATCAAAAGCTCATGTGGGCCACACTTTGTGATTTGGGTCTTACTGGTGGATTCCCATTGATTCGACGGTCGGATCACCTTGAAATTGAACGTCAATGGTTGAAAGGGTTCTAATGGGTCGCGTGTATGTTCGAGACCTTCATGATGTATAACCAATCCAATTAATATAAATTTTATTACTATTATTATTATCATTAATTATTTCCTTTTATTATTATTATTATTATTATTATTATCACTTACATATTTTGTCTTATATAATTTATATTATCATAGATTGTTGATATATATAAATTATATGAATATCAGTAAGTAAAGATTTATATATGTTATTTGTATATCATTTGTATGGTTACATATGTGTTAGATTTTAATTTTATATAAGTCGTTAAAATGTTTGAAATATGTTATTCGTTATAAATTTTTCCAGTATATTTTATTTTTATGTATTATAAATTCTATAATTTGTAATTTATATTAATGATATTGTAAGTGTATGCATATAATATGGATTATGGTTACATATCATTTTAATATGAAATTTTAAGTATTTATAAAGTATATAAATAACTTTTCATAGTGTATATATTTATATTGTATTATTTTATTTATTATAAATGACTATTAACTAGTTAGATTACATAATACACACACACACACACACACACACATAAAATAAGTTATGTATATTAGATAATTATTAAACATTACATATTCTTAATTGGATGACCAATCTAATGGTCGGATAATTCCACAATTGATCCTAAGCGTAGCCAATGTTTTCCGTACTAGTTTAGGGAACTTTTGACAATTGCATTTATGACCCGATGGCTAACCTATGTAATTTAGTGGTTATCCATCCTATCCGGGTTGTGGATCTTATATACTGCCGCAAGCCTCGATGGCTAGCTTAGATTGCAAGTTGGATGATTATACGAGACACTAACCTATCCCAATAAATCAAGGCTCAATCCCAAGGTGGATTGACTTTAGACCTTAAAGATGTATTGTGTGTTGTTCTAGCCCAAATTCAGATGTTAAATGTCATTAGAGTCTAGGGCCAATTGAACTCGGCTCTTAAGAGTTTATCATCGCCATGGACCGTGAATCACTGAAAGATGATTTATAATATAAGCCACGTGTGTTCCCACATATGCTCGTGTTTAATGGTAACACCTAAGTACCGGAAAATATGGTGTATTACACCATATTTAGCAGATGAAGAGATTGCTACATTAGATGGCTAATGCATTAATGTTGCTTATTCATTAGGATATTTAGTTTTCCATTCCTTATATATAGTGCTATTTGGACTCAATTGAGAATTGTTCATAATATGACCTTGCTGAAGTATGATTGAATTATTTTAGTAAAATAAAGTCCTTAATGGGTGGACTTGTTTTATGAATGTGAATGTTATGGATGGAGTATCAACAAATTATGTGAAAACAGTTGAATGTATAAATGTTAATATAGCAATGACCTATAATGCATTTAATTATGCCTCTTAATAACTATTTGACAGGTGAATTTATGTACACTTAGCGTATAAGTTATAGAACATAACTCGTGTCTGAGGGTGCACACTCTCTATCCGAAGTGCCGGGCATGAAAGTGTGATACTCATTTTGAGTGCAATTTGATACCTTTTAGCTAATACCAAAATTGTAACATTTTGATGTCGTCTGCTGATGCAGGGATGAACGTGATGAGGTCGATCACCGTCTTCCTCAAGGATAACTACTCTGAATCTATGGAGCTTCTCCTCACAAAGACTTCTTGAATCCACGAAGAAACAAGCAAGGAAAATAGAAAATAAATTCTATAAAATTTTTAACTTGATTGAGGAATGGATAAACGAGTTTACACCCTTTAAATAGGGATACTAAGCCATGGAAGAAGTTTCAAAATTAAACTACAACTAAGCCATAGTAAACTTACTATTTATAGACGGTCATGATTTCTACTAGCAAACATGGTTTTCGGCCAAAAATAGTAAGTGTCTTATTTGCCTAAACCATGATGCCCTCCTAATTATTCTAAGAACTTTTCATGTTGGGTGCAACTCCTAAAGCCCAATGGATGACAAGTTATACCCAAACTAAAACTTACTATAAATAGTAAAAACAAAATTAAAATAGGATTTTGATTGTCGATCTGATGGTATTTCACAAATTCATATGGGAAACCTAGCATAATGGGGTTGGGTGGCTAAAATAGCTCCTCCTAGCCCAAAATCATATATGGTATGTCTGATAGCTCATTCCGGTTTGCGAGATACGTCTGTTTTAAGTTCTAATCATCCAGATCACCTTCGCTTCTGATCGGGCCTTTTCTAATCCATCTTGGCCATGAAATTGTCTACGACCCACTCTACGTCAGTCTCCTCCACTTCAAAAGAACTCGTCCTGTTTTGTTTCATGATACTCGGTCAGGTTCGCGACGTTGAAAGTCCATGAGATCGCCATGTCATCCGGAAGATCAACAATGTAAGTGTTATCATTGATCTTTTGGATGACCGATACCGGTCTGATCTTCTTATTCTTCAATTTTTTGCATGTCTCGGTCAGAAATCTCTTTTTATGTAGATGGACCATAACATGGCCGCCCACCTCGAATACTTTTTGCCACCGATGCTTGTCTGCTTGCTCTTTATAGTTCTCGTTTGAGACATGTAGCTTAGTTTGCACATCCGCATGAATGCTCATGATCCTGTCTGCCATATGTTCTGCTGCAATGCTCATGCATGGGAGCTTCGGCAGAGGGACCAAGTTAAGTGTGTGGCGACTCACTTGACCATAAATAATATGGAATGGGGACTTCCCTGTTGAGTTGTTCACCATGTTGTTTAATGAAAACTCCACTTGAGACAAGGCTAAATTCCATTGCTTCGATTTTTCACCTAAAATATGTCGAAGGAGGTTTTTCAACGTGCGATTCACAACTTTAGTCTGCTCATTAGTCAGTAGGTGGTAGGATATGCTAAACTGAAGTCGTGTATCAAATTGAGTATACAAGGTCCACCAAAAGTGGCTAATGAACTTCATGTCACAGTAAGAAGTAATGGTCTTAGGAACCCTATGTAGCCGCATGACTTCTCTGAAGAATATATTTGCCGCATGTGTTGCTTCGAGGGTCTTCTTGCATGGGATAAAGTGTACCATCTTAGAGAAATGATCTACTGCCACAAACACTAAATCCATGCTGTGTTGTGTTTGTAGAAGACTAAGCACAAAATCTATAAAGAAATCCTCCCAAGGGCTGTTAGGCACAGGTAATGGGGTGTAGAGGTCCGTATTTTGAGATTGCCTCTTAGAGGTCTGATAAACATGACAACATTGCATTGCTTGTCATACATCACATACCAATTATTGCCAGTAATACCACTCCTCTACAAGAGCTCACGTCTTATCTCGCCCAAAGTGTCCACCAAGGCTACCTCCATGTAGCTCCTGAATAATCAGTTCCCTCGGAGAACTTTAGGAGATGCACAATCGATTCCATTTGAAAGAGAAACATTCCTATATATGTAAGTTATTGGGTTGACCTTCTTGGCACTTCATCAAAGAATCTTTGAAGTTCTCATCATTGGCATACAACTCCTTGAGACAGTCGAATGCGACCACTCCGTTGCTTATTGTAACAAGTAGTAATGCACGATGGCTAAGTGCATCAACCACCTTATTTTACTGCCCTGATTTGTGCTTCAGAATGAACTTGAATTCCTATAAAAATGCAACCCATCTAGCATGCACACAATTCACGTTAGTCTGACTATTAATAAACTTTAATGCTTGATGATCAGTATACAGAATAAACTCTCTTTGAATAAGATAATGCCACTAATGTCACGACGCCTAAACAACTGTATAGCTCAAGCTCATACGTCGACCACTTCTTTCGGGCTTCTCTCAGCTTCTCGCTATAAGGCTATCGGCCTGCCTTTCTGTGATAATACTCTTCCAATTTCGACATATGAAGCGTCACACTCAACCTCAAATAACTTATCAAAATTAGGAAGAATTAAGATCAATGTTGTGAACAACCGATACTTGATCTCTTGATAGCTCTTGTTAGCCTCATCGGTCGACTGAAACAGTCTATATTTCGTGCAATCTGTAATAGGTGCGACTATCGTGCTAAAATTCTGCACAAATCGACAATGGAAGGTCGCCAACCAGTGGAATTTCTCACTTCATGAATGTTTGTCCGGATTGGTCATTCCCTAATAGCTCGCACTTTTTCATTGTCCACATAAATACCCGTGGACGTTACAACAAATCCTAGGAACAACAGGTTATCTGTTAAAAAACTACACTTCTTTAAGTTGAGGTACAACTTGTTAACTTATAGAACCTGCAACACCTGCCTGAGATGTTCCCTATATTCTGTGTCATCCTGGCTATATATTAAGATGTCATCAAAATATACTACCACAAATCATCCAGTGAATGGTTTTAACACTTGATTCATCAAACACATAAAAGTGCTTGGTGTGTTCGATAGACTGAATAACATAACCAACCACTTATACAACCCTTCATTGGTCTTGAATGTCATTTTTTCACTCATCAGCGGGTCAAATATGAATCTGATAGCACCCATTCCTCAGATCTAGCTTAGAGAACACCTTGGTCCCTTCTAACATATCGAGCATGTCGTCTAAGTGCAGTATTGGGAACTAATATCCGGTGGTAATTTTGTTGATTGTTCGGCTGTCGATACACATCTGCCCACTCTTATCTTTTTTGGTGTTAATAACATTGGTACGACACATGGGCTCATGCTCTCTCTTAAAAGACCTTTACCGATCAATTCATCCACCTGCTCCTCAAGTATCTTATACTCTTTCAAACTCTTTCGATTGTGAGGGTGGTTGGATAGGCTAACACTAGGGATGAGGTTTATGTGATATTGGATGTCCCTCATGAGGTAAAATCCATCGGGTAAATCTTCAGGCTAGACTTCTTTGAATGTGTTTAGCAATAACCTTAAACTTGGAGGAATGTTTGAGGGCTCCAATTCCTCACCCTTCACCACTACGGTGTATACATCGTAGATTTCCTTAGATTCCTCCATGAAGTCTCGAATGGTCAGGAGAAAACTCTCCTCTACTTTAGAAGCTTCAGTGTAGTTCTCTAGTTTCATAGGGGCAAAGATTATCTTTCGACTATCCTTAATGAAGATGTAAACATTATCTCATCCTCGATGGGTCGCATCACAGTACAACTGCCATAGTCGACTAAATAACATATGGCATACTTCCATGTCAACCACGTTATAAAGTATTTGATCCTTATAAGTTTTACCAATTAAAAACGAGACAGTGAATTGTTCAGTTACCTTGGTCATGTTCACTTTTTTTTTTTTTATCCAACCAATTGAGTACGAAGAAGAATGTTTTATTGTTGGTAGTCGTAACTTGTCCACCATCACTTTCGAGACGATGTTCTCGCTACTGCCACTATCTATGATTATATCACGGACCTTGTTGTTGACGGTGTACCGCGTACGGAATATATGTGTCGCTGTGAATGTAATTCTTTCCATAGGGTGTACAGTAATAACCTCACAACTAGATATTCACCCCGATCCTTGCTCATCCATTCATCGCCATCTGCTCCTTCCTCTACGGCCTGTTCATGCTCATCAAAGCCAAGGTCTTCTTGTGCAACCTCACCTTCAGTGCCCCATTTGTTTATGGCCAAGTGTGCTACAAGACGTTGAGGACGTACGGGTGTTTGATAAGTGACCCAGTTGGCCACAGCGATAACAATTGTTCGGCCTCTGCCAAACATAAGGATTTGAAATCCTACTTGGGCTCATTGTTGTGGGTGCTACACATTGAGGCCTAGATGAGCCACTCCCCGTTTACTGTTGTAAGAGGTTGAGGACATCCTCCTACTAGTTCTTTTCCTTGTACTAGCATTGGATCTTGTGTGGGACTTGTCATGATGGGTCGAGTTGAAGGATTAGGCCGAGCATAGGGTAAGCAAGTCGCGTTTCTGCCCACCATCCGAGCATCTGATTTCGGTGGCCCACAAGCTCTCCGTGACCCATCCAAGCCGTTCCTAAGCATCAGAACGAGGAGAAGCCCTGTGCCCGAAAATCTGTCATGATTCACTGTACCATTTTCTTGGATTGAATCAGTGATTCATCCTTTCTTGATGGGCCACATATGAGGATCTGAACGGTCCGTTTCGTGTGTCAGGGATGCAGATACACATCAGTATGGGTGGAACATCTGTGGCCATGATGAGATGGACACCTTATTCTATCGGGCATGTGAGAGTTATAATTGTTCCACCATACGAAATCATCAGATTTTAATTTAAATGCTACTAATTTTACCTTTTTATACTCTAGTACATTCATGTAATCAAAATATTGTTCTACTTCGGCTAGCCGGTCGAGGAAATCTTTTATGCAAATAAACTATTAAAACTAGAAAGTTCGGCCTTACCTCGATAGTCTCTTTCAGCACGATCTATACGATTGTCTCCATGTATTGGTCATTAGGTAAAGCCTTCATCAAGGTCCTCATCGCTAGAGCTTGAATCATCCAGTGTAGCCCTATGATTCACCACTGGTAGTGCTCTACGGATGTCGGGGTTGTGTCGTACAATAATTACAGGCGGTTAAGCATCGTGTAGGGCTTGGGACGGAAGTAACGCATTTACAAGACGGTCGAGGTTGCTTGCAGCCCTTGCATGGTCAACCAACTCTCCGGGTGGAAAGCTTCCATTGCTTCAGAAAGATAATGAATCCATGTATCACCGTCTACAAGATTTTGGTCCATACCTTCGTTGTTTGCTTTCGGCATGAAGGGAATTCTTATTATGATACCAATAAACACAGGGATGAACGTGATGAGGTCGATCACTGTCTTCCTCAAGGATAACTATTTTGAAACTACGAAGCTTCTCTGTATTAATCACAGAGACTTCTCGAATCCACGAGGAAAAAAAGCAAGAAAATAGAAAATAAATTCTATAAAATTAATAATTTGATTGATTGCTGAATAAATGAGTTTACACCCCTTTAAGTAAGGATGCTAATCCATGAAAAAAGTTTCAGAATTAAACTACAACTAAAACTCTTAAAAATCGTGACTTACTATAAATAGTAAACTTACTATTTATAGACGGTCGTGATTCCTACTAGTGTGCATGCTTTTCGGCAAAAAATACTAAGTGTCCTATTTGGCCAAACCATGATGTTCCCTTAATTATTCTAAGCACTTTTCATGTTGGGCGCAACTCCTAAAGCCCAACGAATGAAAAGTTATACTCAAATTAAAATTTACTATAAATAGTACAAACAAAAATAAAACAAGATTTGACCGTCCGATGGTATTTCACAAATTTGGTGTGGGCAACCCAACAGGTTGGGTGGCTAAACTAGCACGTCTTGCCTCAAAATCGTAAATGGTACGTCTGATAACTCATTTTGGTTTGTGAGATATGTTCATTTTAAGTTTTAACGATTCGGATCACCTCCGCTTCTGATCGGGCCTTTTCGATCCATCTTGGCCATGAAATTGTCTGCAACTTACTCTACATCATCTGCCAAAAGAAATAGGGTTAGAATGGAGAGTGGTGAGATTCACATGATTTAATTATGTGGATCTATTCCTCGTGAATTCCTGGCTTGGAGTCCTATCTTGAACCTAAGAAAGTTGAAATGAAATCGGAGAGATGGCCGAGTTAGTTGAAATGTTGTTAACTATTTAATTGACATTTTGAATTCTATTATATGATTTTGAGTTTTTAAAGCTCACACAAGTTTTGGTAATGTAGTTTTTCCAACTCGCCCATGTGCAAGAACCACCATCCATCCAATCGGGTATAATCTCCCATCCATTGGCAACACGTGGTTTACCCAATTGGCCATGTGCACAACCCACAATATGAAAGGTGGGTGGATCTTGAAGAATCATTACCGAAGTGGGACCCATGCGATGAATGGTCCGGATCACTTGAATGCATGCCATCCATTCCTTTCATAACATCATTACGAAAAACCAAGATTTCAAGAACAAATTGAAACTATCAGAAACCAAAAGCCAATTCATTTCACGTGTGCATCCATGTATGTACGTAAAGGAAAGAGTAGCATCAATTCAAGAATATCAAGAAAAAGAAGAAAATGAAAGACATTCACTAGTCCTTAATGCCTCAGGCAGTGCATGGTTCCACACATGAAAGATACCATCTTCTGCATAGCTGGCCAACTGACCCTTGACTTGCTTGCTCATATCCAAACCAAACAATCTTCCAGCCGCATGATGCACGTACGTTATGATTCTTGGATCTGCGTCGTCTGACCCATAATCCCATACTACTACTGTTTGATCATATGAAGATGATGCGATTTGGTACTCCCGGTGGGGTAGAACTTCACCCTGCTGACCCTAGCCTAGTCGAGGCTCCGCTCGACTAGTCGAGGCTCCGCTCGACCAGTCGAGGACCTGGCTCGACTAGTCGAGGGTTATGCAGATTCTATGCAGATTTTGTGCGGACTGTGTAAATTTGAAGTCGTTTCACAGAGGTGCGGAAAGGGTGTTTCCTAAACTATAAATAGGGGTCCCTAGGGCTATTTTAAAGTATACTAAGGCTTTCTAAAAGGGTTCCAAGGGTTCCTAAAAGGGTTTTAAGGTTTCTAAAGGGTGTATCAAGGGTGAGATTCGAGGTTGTTCGAATCGAGTAAGTCCTTTCTCTTTGTAAATTATGCTTTCATAGTGGAATTCTGTCGCTTTGTGTCATGGTTTTTTTCCGAAAGGGTTTTCCACGTTAAATCTTTATGTTCTCTTTTGTTTACTTGGTGTCATTGGATTGCTATCCTAGATCCAAATATGTGCAATTCCGCAGCACAAATCCCAACAAGTAGTATTAAAGCAATTATTGGGGCACAGATCTGAATCTGAGGGATTAGTAATAATGGGAAGCACTAGGTATGATTTTAAGAAGTACTCAGGGAAAAATAATTTTGAGTTATGGAAGATCAAGATGATCAGTTCCTTAATCAAGCAAGGCGAAGATGGTGCTCTTGAGGAGCGAAAGTCTACTATAATTGATGATGAATGAAATACTCTTGATAAGAAGGCTTTATCATCGATCCGTTTATGTCTCACGGATGAGATTCTCTACAATGTCATAAGGGTGAAAACTGCAGCTAAGTTGTGGGTGAAGTTAGAGGATATCTATGCTAAAAAATCCTCTGAAAATCGCCTACACTTGAAGCGACAATGGTATAACTTTAAGATGACAGAGGGTGGAGATCTAGAGGCTCACATCAGCAACTTTAATAAATTGGATTGCAAATTGCTGGATATAGAGAAAGTGATGAAAGATGAAGAATAAGCATGTATATTACTGAATTCTCTTCTTGCGTCGTATGAGTCATTCAAGAACACAATGTGCACTACGAATAAAACCCTGAGTGTCGACACTATTATCACAACCCTTCAAGGGAAGACTATTAGAAAGCTTAACATCGACATGTGGATATCTTTTAATGCACTGCTTACAAGGGGTAGAAATTCTAAGCAAGGTATAGGGACTTCACATTTTAGATCCAAATCTAAGGGTAAGGGCAAAGGCAAGATAAAGTGCTGGAATTATAAGATAGAAGGACATATGAAAAAGGATTGTACAAATCCTAAATCTATGAGAGAAGATTTTGAGGCTTCGTATAGGGAGGCTAATGTTGCCATATTAGATGGATCAAGTAGATGTGATGGTAATGTTTTGTCTGTGTTTACGATCAGGCGACCATACGATGATCGTAAGGACGAGTGGATACTAAACATAGGATCATCTTTTCACATTATTCCTCATCGGAGTTTGTTCACTAGTTACAGGGAGTGCGATGGTGGACAGGTATTTATGGGCAATGACATTGCTTGTAATGTTGTGGCTGTTGGTATGGTGCGCATCAAAATGTTTGATGGGGTGGAGCGTACCTTGACTGATGTCAGACACGTTCCTGATTTGAAAAAGAATCTGATTTCTCTTGGTATACTTGAGGCAATGGGCTACAAGTACACATGTATTGATGATGCTCTAAAGTATCTAAGGGGGCACGGGTAATCATGAAAGCACAACGACTCGGTAATCTTTACAAGTTGATCAGGATCACTTCAAAAGGTGGAGCTGCAGTGGCTATAGCAGATTCCACCTCTGCACGTGTGTGGCATGCTGGGCATAGCCACATGAGCGGGCAAGGCAGGTAGGATGTGACGTGCAGACAGAGATACGAAGTAGGTGAAGCAACTACCTGTGAGAAGAATCACACAACATAATCGAAGGATATCGGCAAGGTACATGGACGATTCCAATATTGCATATACTCTTGTTACAGGCGAGGGGGATCCGTCTTTTATTAAGATGGCTCTAGGTGAGCCTGGTACTGAGAACTGGAAGGTGGCTATGAACAATGTGATGGATTTGTTGTGCCAGATCGACCCATGGGAGCTAATGGAGCTTCCAGTGGGTCGGGAAGTGGTTGGATGCAGGTAAATCTTCATAAGGATACAACATGGATATAAAGTGAGGTTGGTAGCGAAGGGTTATGCTCAAAGAGAAGGGATCGACTTCTCAGAGATATTCGCGTCAGTGGTATAACATATGTCTATTAGATCCGTGATTGGTGCTGGTTGACCAATGTGATCTTGAGCTGAAAGGATGGATGTGGAGTCTGCACTTCTGTATGAAAAATTGGAAGAGCAGATCTACATGAAGCAACTAAAGCGGTTCGAAGTTAAAGGGGCTGAGAAAAAAGTTTGCAGGAGGTCGTGGTACGACCTATCACCTAGGCAGTGGTTTGATTCCTTCATGGTGAGTCAGGAATTATTTGTTGATGACATGTAGATCACAAATTATGACATGTCTGAAATCAATGTACTGAAGACTCGGTTAAGTGGGACATTTAGGATGAAGGATCAGGGGGAGGCTGCAAAGATGGTTCTCGGCATTGAGACTGAAAGAGGAGTAGGCTTTGGTTATCTCAGGTAGAATACCTTGGGTAGGTATTGATCAAGTATGTGATGAACCGAGCAAAGTCGGAGAGCGTTTCCTACGCGTCTCTCCTCAAGTTTTCCTCAGGACATGTCTCGAAACAGATGAGGAAAAGTAGGATATATCTCATGAGCCTTATTCGAATGCGGTTGGCAATACATGTTATGGTCTAGATTAGACCGGTTATTTCACTGGCTCTCAGTATTGTGTGCAAATACCCCGGCAAGCAATGTTGGGTAATAGTGAGATGGTAAGAAGACTACATCTTTCCTTTTGAGAAGACAAGAGTAAAGGTGGTTGGGCATGTGGATTCAGATCCAGTAGACATGCTCACCTAGGTCATTCCTGTAGAGAAGTTCAAGTTCTATGCGACTCTCTATGCTTGGTGATGGCGTAAAAGAAGGATGGAGTGTACACGAGAAGCTATGATGTAATGTAGAGATAAGAGAAGAGGTTAAGAAGTTACACAGTTAAAGATTGAAGACATGGTGGAGATTGTTGCAAAAGGATGTCTTAAATCTTGTATTTCACTGCACTGCTTGACCAGTCGAGAGGCCTACTCGACCTGTTGAGGCCCATTCGACTCGAAGTCCAGCGAGCAAAGTTTTTTGTTGTCAGGGTTGCTAGACCAGTAGAGGATCAAGCTCGACCAGTCGAGGGGGTCCCTAGACCAGTCGAAGCCCTTCTTCGACCAGTCGAGGGTTACACAGATTTTGCGCTGATTCTACGCGGACTGTGTAAATTTGAAACAGAATCAAAGAGGTGCGTAAGTGGTGTTTCCTAAACTATAAATAGGGGTCACTTAGGTCTTTCTAAGAAAAATTCTAAGGCTTCCTAAAGGTATTCTAAGGGTTCCTAAAAGGGTTTTAGGGTTTCTAAAGGGTGTAACAAGGGTGAGATTCAAGGTTGTTTGAATCGGGTAACTTCTCTCTCTTTGTAATTTCTATTTTCATAGTGAAAATCTATCGCTTTGTGCCATGGTTTTTTTCCTGCAAGGGTTTTCCACATTAAATCTTTATATTCTCTTGTGATTGCTTGGTCCTCTTGGATTGTCATCCTAGATCTAGATCTATGTGATTTCGCAGATCAAATCCTAACAGATTTCACAGACCACCCAAGTCGCCCAGCCTACCCCAACATTCCCTTGTCAAAAAGTTAATGGTTATTGAAAGCCTTTATGAAAAGGAAGCGAATTGCGTCCTACCTCACCCGACTCTAGGGAGCATGCATATGGAGGAGTGATGTATCTGAGGCCAGCTCGACTTGAAGTCCAATGGCTTCGTCCTTTCGCTATTCTTCTGTGCTGCTCGACCAGTCGAAGGAGTGGCTCAACCAGTCAAGGGTCTGCTCGACCAGTCGAGGCCCTCCTTCGACTAGTCGAGGGTTACACAGATTGTGCGCGGATTTTGCGCGGACTGCATAAATTTGAGGTGGTTTCAAGGATGTGCGAAAGGAGAGTTTCCTAAACTATAAATAAGGGTCCCTAGGGCTATTCTAGGGTAATACTAAGACTTTCTAAAGAGGTTCCAAGGGTTCTTAAAAGGGTTTTAGAGTTTCTAAAGGATGTAGCAAGGGTGAGATTCAAGGTTGTTCGAATCAGATAAGTCATCTCTCTTTATAATTTATGCTCTCATAGTGGAATTCTGTCGCTTTGTGCTGTGATTTTTTCCCGCAAGGGTTTTTCATGTTAAATCTGTTTCCTAAAGTATAAATAGGAATCCCTAGGGCTTTTCTAAGTAGTGCTAAGGCTTTCTAAAGAAGTTTTAAGGGTTCCTAAAAGGGTTTTAGGGTTTCTAAAGAGTATAGCAAAGGTGAGATTCGAGGTTATTCAAATCCGGTAAGTTCTTTCTCTTTGTAATTTCTATTTTCATAGTGGAATTTTATCGCTTTGTGCCGTAGTTTTTTTTCCAAAAGGGTTTTCCATGTGAAATCTTTGTGTTCTCTTGTGTGTGCTTGGTGCTCTTGGATTGCTATCCTAGATCTAGATCTGTGTGATTCCGCAGCACAAATCGTCAAATTTGATTTGAAACAGTTTTAGACCTTCCTCAGACCATAATCACACACTGCCACTTTACGATCAACTGAAGACGATGCGATCTGGTACTCATGGTGGGGCGAGAACTTTACCCTGTAGATCCCAGACATGTCGGCCCCATTAATAGATTTAACAGAGATATCGTACCGTCTGATGTCCCAAACCCTAATGTACTCCTTGTAGTTCGAGACTGGCAATATATGTTATCCCCTGCCAGTTCCACTCATAGGAGATGAGAGGTGCATCTTCTGCATTGATAGTCATCACGGGATTCTTAACGCGGATGTCCCAAATCTGTAAGATGCCTGCGGCAGATGTGGAGGCATGATTGGTCGGATTTCAGGGATTCCAGCTGACACATGACATAGTCGTAGGTTGGCTGTAGGTGTGTTGGAGGATGCCATGACCAATGAACCAATGGTTGATGTTTGCCGTCAAAAGAGGCTGAAAGGAAGGAACCACCACTGGGGCTCCAATCGACGGATGTGATGACGGTAGGGTTGTGCCTGTGTAATGATATGAGGGGTTGGAATGATGACAGATGTCTATGAGGTGTGAGTCTCCCTTGTCATCTGCTAGTATGATGAGAATGGGGTTACACAAGGACTAGGAGCAATCATAGAAGTTATAGAGTTCGGCGGTGAAGAAAGAGATTGGATATGGCATTGAATCGTATGTGTTGAGAAAGCCATGGTTAAATCTGGGTTCGTATCCGGTGCTGGCGAGGATGAAATCTTCGATAGGGCTGAATTTTATGGCATTGAAACTGCATTCCGATCTATGGGATGACATGTTGATGATGATGGCTATTTTGGGAAATCTTGTTCTTTGCTATGAAGATAACAAATCTTGTTCTTGCTGTTGTTCTTTGTTAACTGTTTGCTCCTTTTTTTTTCGGTTGATAACGGTAAAGGCTTTTGTTTTATTTTCCCTGCCGTTTCTCTCCTTTGATCTTGGTTTTGAATTTAGAGAGTAAGAGCATGGACCCAAAATATTAATTTCTTTCAGATGATGTTCACCTGGCATGCACTTAATTTGATCGAAACCGTCTAAGTCGTGGATCCTATTGTAGCTATCTCAGATAACAAAACTAGTAATTATTGGATGATCATAACTTCTGATCGATGGTTGTTTCTTTTGGAAAGTGGGACCATTGAATGTTTCTGCGTTTTGATTAGATGGGTAAGATCATACCTGCAATACATGCTCGTATTTGGAGGGGTTCAATCGCAGCTATATGCCACAACTACTATGGTCGCATGGATGTATAAAACTTCCAACTGTCTTAGCTAAATTGTGGATGGGTCATAGCAAGAAAAGATCAGATTTTGATTGCCTAATGTAGCACCAGAGTACCTACTTCCATATTATGTGTTATGAAAAAGTTGGGCCACCATGATCTGTGTTTTATCCATGTTGTTGTTGGACACTTGGTTTGTTTCCTTTCACATATAATAGTTTAATAATATGCGCAAGCTCTACGTTACTTAAAAACTTAGGATTAATCTCAAAACCTAGTTGCTCTCAGGAGCACGTTGAAACTCTGTATCGGACTTGGACCATGCGTCGAAAGTCTGATTAATGTGAAACTATACGGTTATGACCGCCTTATTAGGCTTGACAACCATCTCAGAAATCAAATCCAAATAATATCCAGAAATGCACAACTTGAGCCCGGAGCGAAGTGTGTGAGAAACACGAATGTCTTTAGAAAATGAACTCAAACTTAAGTGATTTGGGTCGTTCACTTGCAGGCCAAATTTAAGGTTTCAGACTGTCAGATTTTGACCCAACTAAACCCTTAGATCAGGAAAATTTTCCTACACATGTCAGTGCACTTGTGGCCCTGATCGAGAGACGATGACTGTTGAACCGAAACTGGTCCTCCATGGTCGATCTACTAATCCGATCAGATTAAAAACTTAACCTAACATAGATCCATTATCAGGAAACTTTCACCGGACCGTATGCAGGAAATGGACCTCTAGATGAGCTCCGTTGGCCCGAAACAGCCACTCTTTGGCTATAACCTAAGTATACCATGGCCCTAGGGCCATTGACACCACTTTTGGGCCTATATAAGGGCCTTAACCCACTCCTCTCTCATTCCATATGAATTTTCAAACCCTAAGAGAGAAGAGATAAAAAGAGAAAGAAAGAGTGAGGAGGAGAGAGAGAGAGAGCGAGAGATCGTTACTAGGATTCAATCCTACCACTCCACGTGTTGAATCATCCCTCCTGTATCACTACACCAGCGAATCCGAATCCACTTTTGGGTAAGAAATCCTAACCCTAATCTGTTTTAGGTATCCAAATAGGTAGATCGGTGAAATAGCTAACCTATTTTATGCTATAGGTAGTCATTGTGCCGTAGACAATGGCGTAGTGTTCAAACTGAGTTCAATACGAGTTTACTGACAAAAGGTGTGGACTATAAACGTTTAAGTTATGGTTTTCAAGGCAATGTCAGTTAATGATTTATGACTGACTTGATTGCTGTCATGTATGCTTAGATGCGATGTTTTCCACGTATTACATATATATATGAATTATGTTGAAATTAATGCATTCCATGTGTTTGTTGAAATGTTTGAATGAAAATAGAATTATGATTTTTACTTGCCATGATTGTTCTTTGGGAATACATGATTGTAGTACGTGTGGCAACTCCCATGTGAAAGGATGCGCTATAATATATGTTATAATTAATTTATTTCATGTATGTTGATATGTGTAGTCTAAGTGTTTGATAAAATGCCTGAATGAGAAAATGCTTGTTGAAATGTATTTAATGAGGATGTTGAGATAGGATTCTCAATTACCTCATCTATAGCTACAGTTTCCTTTATGTAACCTCTCTTACTACCATGTGATTCATGGATGAAATGCCTATGTATATTAACATGTGTATTATGTGTTTGTTAAAATGCTCAAATAAAATTTATACTAAAATTGGTTGTTACATGCTGTTTGACTATCACATATGAATGCCTATTGCATTTGAATATGATTGGGACTACTGCGTAGTCCAGGCAATCGGTAATGATTCTCGAATTAGTGGCCGAGGTCGTTTCGCCACACAAGGCACGTTCAATGAATCTGAGTTGTACACTGCTTGTCGATAGTGGTTAGACCACGTGGAGTGCATACGCACTCCATGTCGATTAATTCAACGTACACTCATACTAGTCGAGCTTGTCAAGTAACCCGATTGGCCTAATGTATGTTCACCATGTATAGATACTATTGCTTGAATTTAAGGTATCGCTCACCAGTGCAAAGCCCATTTAACCTTGGTACCACGATCTGCTAAGACTCATGAGCTAGGTATGGTGGTGTATGGGACACCGTGGTCGAGCTATCGGCCTACGCTGGGGTGACGAGCCTCCCCGTAGTGACCAGTGAGCAACCCAAACTCATGAGCCAAATATGGTAGTGTATGGGACACTGTATTCGAGCTGTCGGCCTACGATCAGGTGACGAGCCTCTCGTAATGACCTCGAGTATATACTAGGACTATGCTAAGGTGACGAGCCTTTCCGTAGTAACCTCGAGTATAAACTAGGCCTGCGTTGAGGTGACGAGCCTCTCCGTAGCAACCTGGAACTGTCCATCGTATGTGATTAATTAAGATTGACGACCCTAGATGGATCATCGTTTGGGTAAATGATATAAAGGGAGGTATCTTAGCTTTTCAAACCTATTGTATGAAGAGGTCTAATTAAGAACTTGGCTAATTACATACATGCACAGCATTGCATGTGCTTTTGGCGTTCGAGTTGAGCACAGCGGGAGTGTTGCATGCGCGACCGTGGGATGATGTCGCAGATGGAGTGCAGGCGAGGACATACATCATTAATGCATATTATCCTTACATTAACCAGAATATTTAGGAATGCTTGTTGTATTGCTTTATCATTATTGCTTGACTGAAGAACCGTATCTCTAGATCATACCGTCAGACTTTCACGGTCTTCCCAATCAAATTCCTCGCAACCTTCGACCCTTAACCGGTATTTACACGCGACTCGAGTCACATGCCGTCAACTCGAGTCAACTTAACCTAAGACTTGTACCTAGCGACCGCGCCGTCGCGCCGCGTTCCGATGTCGCGTCTCGCGTGCCGATCCGATACTCTGGCCAGGAGATGTGGGCCAGTGTTCGGTGCCAGGAAATCGCCGCGCATGCAAATTCTGAGAGAATCTTTATAATATGTCACATCAATCAATCAACCAATCAATCCCATCATGTTAAGTACATGTCAAGTACACATCACCTTTTACTCTTTCCTAAGCAACCCCAAAGTCAAAAAGTTCTTACACAAGCCCATACTTTTCTTACACCAAGCAACCCCAAAGTAAAAAAAAAGCTCTTACACACATCACTCACCACATCCATCACTCCATCACCCATTTCTCTCTCTCAACCCTCTCTCTCTCATTTTCATTTCTCAAACTCTCTTTCCCAAGCAAGAAAACACCACACGTCCAAGCTCTTTCTCCTCCAAGAGAACTTTGTGTGTGGCCCACTTCTTACCCTCTCATCTCTCCATCTCAACCATCCAAACTCCATCTCCTCCATTAGGATCGAAGCTAAGGAGCAAAGGAAGCTTAGGGAGCAAGAAGGAACAGTGGGTGATCTTGGTCCTACATTTGCATTTTTTTTATGATTAAAGGGCCACATGTAGTGGGACCCACTTTGATGTATGCTTGTATCCATGAGGGGCCCATAGTGGCGGGGCCCCTCCATTATCTTCGATCTCTCTTCTTTCTCCTCTCTTCCTCTCTTTCTCACTCTCTCTCTCTCTCTCTCTCTCTCTTTAAATGATAATGGCCCACTATGATGTGTGTATTTTACCCATGCCATCCAAAACGGTGCGGCCCACCTTGATCATACCCTTTTAATCGGAGCGGTCCATCTATTTTATCCAGGCCATCCAGTGGGCCTAGATGATGAACAAACACAAATATCAAGTTGTTTCAAAATATGTGGGCCATGTGGGACCCACCTTGCTGAGGTGTACATCCACACCATCCGTCCAAGGGTGCTGGACGTAACCGACAGTGGGGGGTGCTAACAGTGAAGTATGGACTGATAGTGGGGGTGCTAGCAGTGAAGTATGGACTGACAATGGGTGTGCTAATAGTGGAGGTGTATTGAAGGTGGGTGTGTGCTGGCGTTGGGTGTGTGCTGACGGTGGGGTCCATGGGACCCATCCATGCCATCCACCCTTTTTGATGGGCCACACATGGTGTATGTGCTTTATCCAGACCGTCCACCACCCTAGGACGGTGGGACCCACGTCGGTGTGGGGCCCTCCCTGACACACACAGATCCATAGCTCAAGTGACAGGCTGAGTGAAAGATACCTCGTTTCAACGCTTGAGGTCTTGGTATTAATCCTGTGGAGGTGGCTAACATGGAGTTTGTGTGCGACGTGGAGTGTTGATTGACGGTGGGGTCCATGGGACCAATCCACGTTGTCCATCCATTTTGGTGGGCCACACCATCACGTATGTGATGTCCACCGTCCAAGGACGGTGGGACCCACCCCACGTGTGGGGCAACACCGTGATGAATGTCACTGTCCAGGCCGTTCAAGGCCGGGACGTTAGATATATATAAAATATATTATATCATATTATATATATTATATATTATATTATATTATATAATATATATATTATATTATATTATATAATATATATATTATATTATATATATGCTGTTGTGGTGGGCCTTATGTGGAACCCACCTCTGCTTCTCTTAAATAGCAGCAAAAGCTGCCTGTACTATGTTATATATACATGTATATTATATTATATACAAAATATATAAGGGCGGCCCCTATGTGGGACCCACCTCTGCTTTCTTAAAAGTAGCTAAGCTGCATGTACGGCAACTATATAGCTGCCTACTAGATGTCAGCAGGTCTGAGGACCGGCTGCTGTTCACGGTAGTAAGTGGGCCCCACCACCAGTTGCTGTACAGGGCAGCAAGTTCCATGGGTCCCACCTGTTCCATCCACACTGACAATAGATGGGACCCACCATGATACATGTGTTGTATCCAAACCGTCCAACCATTTGTGAGATCATTTGATGGCATGGGGTAAATGAGTGAGATCCAAAGTTCAAGTGGACCCCACCATTTGCAATAGTAATGGGGTACAATGACATCCACCGTTTAAAACTTCTTAGGGGCCACAGTGGTTCCCACCTAAGCTGATATTTGGTTTTCACTTCATCTATCTCTATGTAACTTATGAATAGGTTGGATCTCAAAATACATAAGGGTGGGCCCGATTTGATATACATAAGGACCATTTGAGTCAGCCCATTTGATTCGGCGCATTCAACTTGGCCCATTTATCTGCCCATTTGATTCGGCCCATTGATCGGCCCATTGATTGGCCCATTAATTGGGCCCATATGATGAGGCCCGATGTGATGTATGTGTGGCCGTTACGTTGCGTATAAATCCCTTATGTGGGGCCACTCCTTGGGAGCAATGTTGGTTAGATATCCACATTGATGGGCGATGATGGTTAGATATCCTCATTGTGACCTTCCCTTAGGCCTTGTTAAGCCCATTCTTACTGATTGCCGACTTCGTGGGCCCCATTCGCCGTATGTGATTATCGAATTCGATTATGAGTATATAACAACATAACATCATGATACATGTTCATACGCATCATCTGCATGCTTGTGATGAAATGAGTGATTGATCATCGAACATGCCATTAAGTGGATTGTTTGGACTCCCTGGTAAGGGAAGTTACTCGCACGAGCGCGCGATATGTACATGTTTACTGTGTGATTGGATAGTGTGATTCATGCATTTGCATTGTGTGACATGGTTACCATACGCCCTAGCGACATCAGGGCCGTAGCCTCCACAGGCGTATCGTGGTTGGCAGGATTAGATACCGAAAATCTTGTTCTACATGGGGTGCTATAGATATCCCTGGGTGAAAGTCCTTAAACCCTTATGGTACCAAGAGGTTGCTCCAACGTCTAGACCGAGTGGGTGCATGAGCGTCGAGTGCCGATTACTAGACGGTTGCACTTTCCACTGTGTCGTGGTCGGTTGGAAGGGGGTGCGGCCTTACCCACCCGAGAGGAGGGGGTAAAGCTAGGCTGAGTCTGACCAGCTCGAGGAATAGGTCCGCTATTGACGAGTCAAGCCTGATATTGGCAGGTGGATAGTGAGGTCTCTTCCACTCACCTTATTGCGTGCGATGAGGCGGCAATCTGGTTAGGGTGTACTAGACCCCGGTGATATTTCAGATTTTGAGTTGTATCGATATGTGGACTTAGATGAGGATTTGTATGCTTGAGTTGCATCTCGCATCGCATGGCCTTGGTATGGCCGACATCATTCATGCCTTGCATCGCATAGCCTTGGTACGGCTAATGGTATTCATGGATTCATCAGCATATTCCGCATTACTCTGATACTGCATAATTGTATTACTACCTTGCGCACACACTCTCACCACCCTCTAAGCTTTCTATAAGCTTATGTACGATCATTACGTGCAGGTGACATTAGACCGTAGCAGCACTGAGGCAGGAGTGCATAGCAGATCATCTTGGAGCTTTTGTCCATTATCATTGTATTTCCCTTTATGCTCATTGTACTTATAAAGTTTTTTATCATAGTGAAAATGTGATGGAGTTTTGGTTATTTTTGTGGGTTATGCCTTTGATTATGCTTATTATGAATCAAATCGACGTTGAAAATCCTCCTCGTAGCATCCCAGGATCGGAACTTGGTGAATGGGTGCTGGGAGCCAAGAATGGGGTACTACGGAGGTCATTGGTACCGGAATTCTATGATCGAGAATTTTGTGAGCCCTGTTTCCGAGTTTGGGGCATGAAAAAAGTTGGTATTAGAGGATAACTTGGGAATAAGTAAGAATAACATTACATGTCTACTATGAATGATTAAGTCCCAAGTTCGGATAGCTTAGTGATATTTTATTACAGACCCTTAACGTACGTGCCTTCGAGAGTTTTCAAAGTTGATAGGCGCCTTCGCTCTTTCCTGTAGGACAAGATGCTCAGGAGAGTGAACCGATCGACTCCCGCACTACCACCTGAGACTCCCGCACCACCACCTGAGACCCCCGTACTACCACCTACGATTCTCGCTCCACCACCAAAGGTTTTTACTACTCAACCTATGGATGCAGCTCCTCCACCAGAGACCGGTGCTGATTTGACCGTGTATGTGAGTGCCTCCTAGTTACAACAGATGTTGCAGGCTGTGACGGCCGCCCTTAAGGGGCAGGGCATGCACCCCATCATTTAGCCAGCCCAGGTAGAGCAAGAGCGCGCGAGTGCCCTCCTTTGAGAGTTTCTACGACTCGATCCCCCACATTTTCAAGGTGAGCTAGACCCGACAGCAGTTGAGAGATGGCGCTCCGATGTGGAGAAGATATTTGATACGATGAGATGTACGACCGAGCGGCGAGTCCAACTAGCAGTATTTCTTCTCCATGGTGAGGCTGAGTATTAGTGGACATCAGTCTCCCGAGTAGTATGCACCAATTTTGTGTGGACCTAGGAGGATTTTGTTGATCGATTTGGCCGACAGTATTTTCCTGATCACATCCGACGACAGTGAGCATTAAAGTTCGAGGCCCTGGTGCAGGGTAATATGACGGTAGCTCAGTATGCAGCTCATTTTGTAGCGTTGTCCAGATTTTTGACATACAATTGGTAGATGATGAGGAGTGGAGAGCCCACCGATTCGAGGATGGCTTGTGTTACGATCTTCGAGGCCGTGTTATTGGACATGAGCTCTTGACTTTTGAGGGGATGGTACGGAAGGCCCAGATTTATAAGACTGAGTGGGCCGGTTCTCAGACTGATCGCGGTCAGAGGAAAGACCCGAAGAGGCAGGCTCCTTCCGGTGACTCCCAGCAGCGTCAACCACAACAGCAGAGACGCACAAGTCGCTCAGCCTTCTGAGCGCCAGCAGCACCTCCAGCACCACGTCGAAGGCAGTTCACTAGCACCTGTTTTAGGTGCGATGTAACGGGGCACCGTATGTGGGAGTGTCCCCCCCTAGAAGCAGCAGCAGCTGAGAGGTTCACAGTAGCAGCGACAGCAGCCCCCACCACTGAGGCCACCTCAGTAGTAGCATCAGCACCAGCCTCCGAAGGCGCAGTAGAAGAGGCAGCAGTTTCAACCACCTCAGCGACAGAAGCAGCAGCAGCACGCTCAGAGGGGACAGACACCTCCCCAGCCTGCTCATGCTAGGTTTTATGCGGTTCAATAGGATTCATAGTCATCTGGAGGAGTCGTTGAGGATATACTTCCAGTCTCTGCATGCATCGCTTGGGTTTTATTTGATTTTGGTGCTTCGCACTCGTTCATGTCCGAGGGATTCTGTCGTTCGACTGGATTGCCGACAGAGTCTGCTCGAGAGGGGTTGACCGTATCGACGCCCTTGGGGAAGACTACATTATTGGGCCACTTCTGTTCGTCTTGCCCCGTGCTAGTGGGAGAGATTTTCTTGCCCGCCGACTTGTACGTGCTGCCGATGTCAGATTTCGACGTTATCTTGGGCATGGATTGGCTTGCCGAGTACCACGCCATCTTGGACTGCTCCGCGAGGACAGTCACGTTCTGTATACCAGGCTTGCCGCAGTTTCAGTTCGTTGCAGAGCCCCGGGGAGAGCCATTGTCTTGCTTGATGTCCTGCGCTATTGAGGAGCCCGTTGCCGCTTGTATTGATCAGTTGCCTATGGTTTACGATTTTCTCGATGTGTTCCAGGAGATTCCGGGATTACCGCCTCGCCAACACACCGAGTTTCAGATTGATCTCATGCCTGGTACCGCTCCTATTTTGAAGGCCCCGTATCATATGGCACCGTTGGAGTTGCAGGAACTGCAGAAGCAGTTGGACGAGTTGCCCGAGTTAGGCTTTATCCGTCCGAGCTGTTCTCCGTGGGGAGTGCCGGTACTCTTCGTTAGGAAGAAGGATGGCTCGTTGAGGCACTGCGTAGATTACCGTGAGCTCAATAGGATCATGATTAAGAACAAGTACTCGCTCCCGAGGATAAATGATTTGTTTGATCAGCTGCAGGATGAACAGTTCTTTTCAAAGATTGACCTGCGTTCCGGTTATCATCAGATTCGAGTCCTAGAGGAGGACATCCCGAAGACAGCTTTCAGGATGCGTTATGGTCATTTTAAGTTTCAGGTCATGTCCTTTAGACTGACCAATGCACCCGTTGTATTCATGCAGTTGATAACGAGGTCTTCCGTCTGTATCTCGATCAGTTTGTTGTAGTATTCATTGATGACATTCTGATCTATTCGAGGACCCGTGAGGAGCACGAGCAGCATCTGGAGGTAACATTGTAAACCCTCCGCGCACACCAGCTGTATGCGAAGTTGGAGAAATGCGAGTTCTGGCAGGAGGAGGTGAAGTTTCTCGGTCACGTGGTGATGAGGGAGAGCGTCGCAGTAGACCCCTCGAAGGTTGAGGTAGTGCGTCAGTGGAGCCAGCCCATGACTGCGTCCGAGATCTGTAGTTTCTTTAGTTTAACGGGCTACTACTGGTGTTTCATTGAGGGCTTCTCTCGTATTGCAGCCCGCTGACCAGGTTAACTCGGAAGGGCGCAGAGTTTATTTGGAGCGACGCCAGCAAGCTAGCATTTATGGAGTTGAAGGACCGTCTGACATCCGCTCCTGTCCTCACTATTCCCTCTGGGAGTGATGGATTTATTGTATTTACAGATGCCTCACATATTGGTTTGGGTGCTGTACTGATGCAACACGGGAGACCAGTGGCCTTCGCGTCTTGTCAGCTCAAGGTTCATGAGCTAAACTACCCCACACATGATTTAGAGCTGGCTGTAATTGTCTTCGCACTGAAGGTGTGGAGACACTATCTCTATGGGGTCAGGTTCGAGCTCTTTTTTTACTACAAGAGTTTGAAGTACCTCTTCTCACAGTCCGAGTTGAACATGAGGCAGAGGCGCTGGATGGAGCTCCTGAAGGACTATGACTTCGATCTTCAGTATCACCTAGGCAAGGCGAACGTGGTGGCTAATGCCCTCAGTCATTAGCCACGAGGCCTGGTGGCGCATATAATGGTCCGAGAGTGGAGGATGCTCGAGGATATCGCAGAGTATGATTTTCAGTTTAGCCTGCAGTCTTCTATCGTGTAGTTATCGAGCCTGTCGATTCAACCCTCTCTTGTCGCAAGGGTGATCAAGGCTCAGCAGGTTTATGAGTCATTATAGAGTTATATGGCTGAGGCATCATTAAGAGTCAGGCAGATTGGCAGATTGGTTCAGACGGTGGACTTCGCTTTAGAGGCCGATTATGTGTCCCGGATATTCCTAAGTTACGCAGAGATCTTATGACCGAGGCACATCAATCACGGTTTTCAATCTACCCTGGCTCGTCGAAGATGTACCGTGACATGAGGTGACGTATTTTTGGCAGGATAAAGCGCCGATTGCGGTTTGTGGCCGAGTACGACACGCCCAAGATGTCAAGGCCGATCATCAAAGACCCCCTGGTCTATTGCGGTCCGTTGAGTGTCCCGATGTGAAAGTGGGAGCATGTGTCAACAGATTTTATTATGGGCTTACCGAGGATTTAACGCGGTCATGACGCTATTTGGGTCGTCGTTGATCGTCTAACGAAGTCGGCACATTTTCTTCCGATTTGTGTGACTTGGCCTTTGGACCGGCTTATGAGGTTATTTATCGAGGAGATTGTGAGGCGCATGGCGTTCCGGTCTTGATCGTTTCGACCAAGAGCCGGGGTTCACATCTCGATTTTAGGAGAGCTTTGAGAGCGATGGGGACTGATTTCAGCTCAGCACCGTGTACCATCCGTAGACCGATGGCAGACCGAGAGGGTCAACCATATCCTTGAGGATATGCTTCGGTCTGCGCGATTGATTTCGGAGGTAACTCTGGGATGGGCATCTACGATTGGCTAAGTTCGCATACAACAACGGCTATTAAGCGAGCATCGGCATGACTCCTTTTGAGACACTATATGGCGACTATGCAGATCATCGAGTTGTTGGACCGAGGTTGGAGAGCGCTGTCTCCTAGGTCTCGAGCTTGTGCACAGACGTCAAAGGCTATCGATATCATCGACATTTGAATGCTCAGAGTCGGCAGAAGAGTTTTCCTGATCGTCGGCATCGTCTCTTGGAGTTTGATGTAGGGGATCATGTGTATCTCAAAGTCTCGCCCATGAAGGGTGTAGTTCAATTTGGAGAGAAGGGCAAGCTTGCCTTGAGATTCATAAGACCTTTTGAGATCACCGGGTGCGTTGGCACCGTGGCCTATCGGCTTGCCTTACCATCTCAATTGTCTAGCGTCCCACAACGTTTTCCATGTCTCTATGTTGAGGAAGTGTGGGTCGAACATCCCGTTATTGATTGGTAGCCGTTAGAGGTTCGGGAGGATACTTCCTATATTGAGCAGCATGTAAGACCCGTATCCAAGCCCGTACCATCCCATAGGCTTCCGCGGTCCTCCCGGTAAAATTCCGGCGACCCGCGATCTTTTATCGACAGTTGCGCGCGACCCCGAGTCATATCCCGTATTCCAGAGTCGGCTCGATCCGAAACTTGTACCTTAGCGACCGCGCCGTTGCTGCGGTTCTGATGTCACGTGTCACGCGCCAAGGCGATACCCAGGCCAGGAGATGTGGGCTCGCGTTCAGTTCGAGAAAACGCCGTGCATTTGTAAAATCCTAAGAGAATCTCTACAACCTTTCAAATCAATCCCATCAATCATGTCAATGTCAAGTACTCCCATCACCTCACACCCCCATCCCCAAGTACAACCACCCCTCCCCTAAAGTCAACACACTCTTACAACCAAGTACACCTACCCATCACACCCCATCACTCACCCATCTCTCTCTCTCTCTTACACCTCTCTCTCTCATCTCTCTCTCTCTCATTCCCTAAGCAACTCCAACGTCCAAGCCTTCCAAGAGAGAGAGCTAGGTGTGGCTCACTCCCTACCCCCCTCAATCCTCATCATCCAACCCTTAGATCATCATCTCCACCGTTGAAGGAGCTTCTTAGGAGCCATGGAGCACTATGGAGGAAGAAGAAGGAAAGGTGGGTGATTTACCATCAATTTTGTGATTTGAGGGCCCACATGTGGTGGGACCCATCTTGATGTATGCTTTGTATTTAGGGAAGGCCCATAGTGGCGGGGTCCCTCCCTTTCATCTCTCTCTCTCTCTCTCTCTCCTTTTTGATGATGTGGGCCCCACCAATCTATGTGTTATATCTACTCCGTCCATCTGTCCATCTGACGGTGTGGCCCACCATACGCATGAGATATCCACACCGTCCACTGTTGGAACGGTGGGATTACCACCTGGTCGTTGGACAAGTAGGCCAGCAGCATGGAGCTGCTACTGTAGGGACGTTATCTAGTTCTGGGGTCTGATCCCAAGGCAATGTTATACCCCTACTTGCTGTATGTGTTACATCCAAACCGTCCATCCATTTGGCAAGCTCATCTTGAGGCTTGGGCCAAGAGAAATGAAGTGGATCTAATGATCCGGTGGGCCACACTGCAGAAAACAGTGTAGAGAGTGAACGTCCACTGTTGAAACCGTAGAACCCACCTGCTGCTGGGAGCAGATTGGCTGGTCTACCACACCAACAATGTGGTTGGTGCATTGACGTCACCCAACTCTGACAGCCCCACCACGTCTGGTATATCATCCAGACCGTACATCTGGACGGTGGCCTGGTTACACACCAGCTATATAGCTGACGATGTCAGCTAGCCCTGTGGGCCCCTCGTGATGTATATGTTGTATCCCAGCCGTCCATCTAGACGGTGGGCCACAACATGTTGCATGTGTGCATCCATACCGTCCGTACATGGACGTGGGCCCATTTGATGGACGTGTGTACCCACACCGTCATCCATTGTAACAGATTCAAATCTCAGGTGGAAACCACCTATATACACCGTTCATTTACTGGAACGTCAGTAACAGGGCCTGTGATCACGAGGTATTGTTATATCCAACCATACATGACACGTATGGTCCACCCATGTGGGACCCACATTGATGTAATTGCATCTGCACCGTCCCGCTGGACGGTGCTATGTGCAGGCCACCATGATGTACGTCTCACAGGGACCACCTTAATTTAATTTAATTTATCCTAGCCGTCCAGTGGACTGGACGGTGGGACCTACTTAATATATGTATTATACATACCGTCCATCCATTTTTGCATATGGTAAGGGACCCACCCACACATGTGACACGTGTGGGGTGGGACCCCTTGTTGAATGCATTTAATCTACACTGTCCGTTGTGGACGGTGGGTCAGTACTGAAACGTCAGCAAGATAAGTGGATCTGACCGTGGAGCTTCTATTCTATGCACATTGCCATTCCATGTGGGACCCACACGTGTTGTATGTGTCTTATATCTACACTGTCCGATCATCCGGACAGCAGGGACCACCTGGACGTATGGATCCACATCGTCCACCTGTTCTGCTCTCATGCCATCCATCTGATTTACATCCAGCCGTCCAATTAGGTGGGACTGCTGGTTGAGTTTAATCCTTACTGAACACACCATGGAATAATGGGACCCACGCAGCTGGCAACTACTACGATATCAGCAAGTTCTGTGGGTCCCTTGCATGATGTATGTATTGTTGACCTACACTGTCCGCATGCATGGACCCCACCATGAGGAATGGGTTTTATCCAAGCCGTCCCACTGTAGGACCCCACCTTGATGCATGTACCATATTCACACCCCCTATCTGTGCTGGACGCACGATGTATGTGCTCCATCCACCACCATCGCCCTGACTTGACGTATGTTTTATACTTACTCCGTCCATCTATGCTGGGCAGTTTGGATGGTGTTGTGCCGCCCCACCGCGGTGCATTTGTTCATCCACACCGTTCAGATGATCAGGACGGTGTTGGACGTATTTGGACGGTGATGAGGACTCCACCATGATATTTGTATTTCATATCCACGCTGTCTACCCATTTTGATGGCACGGGGTCCACTTGTTGCATGTGTTGGGTCCACCTACACCGTACAGATCCACCATGTTGTGTGTGTTTCATCTATGCTATGCACTTGTGCGGCCCACCGCAATGTATGTAGTACCCCCACCTGTTTTGTATATGAGGCCCATTAGTGCGGCCCATTGATGCGGCCCACTTGTTGTGTTTGAGGCCCATGGGTTATGGCCCCTATGATGTATCTGAGGCCCATGTGCAGGGCCCACCTTTGTGTATATGTGGCCCTTGAGTAAGGCCCATTGTGTTGTATATTAGGCCTTTGTATGAGGCCGTGGGCCCATTATATGTTTGGTTGTATGTGGGCCACTGCTTGGGAGCAATGTTGGTTAGATGTCCACATTGATGGGCAATGATGGTTAGATGTCCTCATTATGACCTTCCCTTAGGTCTTGTTAAGCCCATTCTTACCGAATCCGATTAGTGTAACTGATTTGCTGATTCTGATTATCAAGTGATTCTGATTATCCTGACCGATTGCCGATTCTGATCGACGTGACTGATTTGCCGATTCTGATTATCGATCGATTCCGATTTTCGTGACCGATTACCGACTCCGATTGCCGTGACCGATTTGTCGGTTTTGATTATCGATCGATTCCAATTGTTGTGACCGATTACCGACTCCAATTGCCGTGAGTGATTTGTCGATCCTGATTATCGATCGATTCTGATTTTTCGTGACCGATTACCGACTCCGATTGCCGTGACCAATTTGTCGGTTTTGATTATCGATCGATTCTAATTGTTGTGACCGATTACCGACTCCGATTGCCGTGAGTGATTTGTCGATCTTGATTATCGATCGATTCCGATTTTCGTGACCGATTACCGACTCCGATTGCCGTGACCGATTTGCCAATTCTGATTATCGATCGATTCCGATTTTCGTGACCGATTACCGACTTCGATTGCCGTGACCGATTTGCCGATTCTGATTATCGATGATTCCGATTGTTGTGACCGATTACCGACTCCGATTACCATGACCGATTTGTCGATTTTGATTATCGATCGATTCCAATTGTTGTGACCGATTACCGACTCCGATTGCCGTGAGTGATTTGCCGATCCTGATTATCGATCGATTCCGATTTTCGTGACCGATTACCGACTCCGATTGCCGTGACCGATTTGCCAATTCTAATTATCGATCGATTCTGATTTTCGTGACCGATTACTGACTTCGATTGCCGTGACCGATTTGCCGATTCTGATTATCGATGATTCCGATTGTTGTGACCGATTACCGACTCCGATTACCGTGACCGATTTGTCGATTTTGATTATCGATCGATTCCGATTGTTGTGACCGATTACCGACTCCGATTGCCGTGAGTGATTTGCCGATCCTGATTATCGATCGATTCCGATTTTCGTGACCGATTACCGACTCCGATTGCTGTGACCGATTTGCCGATTCTGCTTATCGATTGATTCCAATTGTCATGGCCGATTGTCGAGACCTATATGGTGTATATGCAACTTGTAATTGAGGCCCATTGTGATGTATAATTGGCACGTGTTTTAAGCCTAATGTGATGAATATGAGGTCTATGTGAAAGGCCCATTGTAATGCGTATTAAGCTCTCGAGTGAGGCCCATGGTGTTGTATATCAGGCCCTTTGTGAGGTCATGGGCCCACTATATGTTAGGCTCTATGTGGGCTACTCCTTGGGGGTAATGTTGGTTAAATGTCCACATTGTCGAGACCGATTGTCGATGCCGATTGTCGGTGCTAGTTATTGATACTGATTATGAGTATGTGACATCATAGCATCACGATACATGCTCATACGCATCATCTGCATGTTTGTTATGAGGTATGGTTGACCATTGCATATGACATTAGACATGTTGTTATGAGACTCCCTGATAGGCGGAGATTTTCTCACATGAGTACACGGTATGCGTAAGATTGATGCATGACTGGATTGTATGACTCATGCATCTTGCATTGTGTGTTGTGATTACTGTACGCCCTAGCGACATCAGGGTCGTAGCCTCCACAGGCATATCGTGGATGACCAGATGGGACATCGAAAATTTGTTCTACATGGGGTGCTATAGATATCCCTGGGTGAAAGTCCCTAAACCCTCTTGGTTCCAGAGGTTGCTCCAACGTCTAGACCGAGTGGATGCATGAGCGCATGAGGGCCGTATACCGTTAGGCCGCGTCTCCCACTGTGTCGTGGTCGGTTGGAAAGGGGTACGGCCTTACCTGCCCGAGAGGAGGGGGCAATGCTAGGCTGAGTCTGACCAGCTCGAGGAATGGGTCCGCTATCGACGAGCCGGGCCCGATATTGGCAGGCAGATAGTGAGGTCTCTTCCACTCACCTTATTGCGCGCGATGGGGCGGCAATCTGGTTTGGAGTGTAATAGACCCCGGTGATTTTCCAGAGAGGAACCATACTGATATGTGGACTTATTGAGCAGAAATTGCACATTCATTCATTTATTCATTCACTATCCACTCGGGCTGGTAGTGCGTAACTATTTGTTACGTGTACCTTCGCATGGCCAGGATTTCGGTTGGGCGCGCGACCAACCTGAGACCAGGAGTTTACCACATTGAGTCTGACTATCCAAATTTAGGTATGGGACTGGTTTGGATAGAAGTCCCTTGTGATGGACCCCGTAGCCTGCGATACTACGTACTATCATCCCGACCTCACAATCCAGCTTGGTCATTTCATTACATCGCATATTGCATCCGCATGCATATGGCATTTTGGGTTATGTTTTCTATACTTATATGACCTAGACAGATTTAGCAGGATTTACATATTGCATTGTATCCTCGGCATCTGAAATTTAGTTCTTTATGACTCCTCATTTGCATAACTGTTTTATATTGCGTATTCTGATATTGATTGACTTATGATCTTGTCAGTATTTCTGTTTACTCTGATAATTCCTGCTCTTGTTAGTATTTCTGCTTACTTTGATAATTCATGATGTTGTGAGTATTTCTGCTTATTCTGATATTATACGGTTTATGGATTTCCAGTATTTTCGGTATTGTATGATGATGGCATTGTATTGAATACTTGGCACTAAGCTTGTGCACACACTTTCGCCACCCTCTAAGCTTTCTATAAGCTTATGCACGATAGATGCGTGCAGGTATTATTAGGTTGCAGCAACGTTGATCTTGGAGCGTGCAGTTGTCTTCTGGAGCTTTGATTTCGATTTATGTATTTTCCTTTCAGCATTGTACTCAAATGATTATATTAGTGGATATATGATGATGATGTTGCCTTTGTGAATTGGGTAATCTTATGGTTATGCTTATTATGAGTTAAATGTATATAAAAAAAACCTCCTTGTAGGATCCCAAGATCGGAATCTGGCGTATGGACGTTAGGAGCCGAGAATGGGGTACTACGGAGGCTGGCAGCACTGGCGATCGGGATTTCTGTGAATCCGATTTTTGGGTTTGGGCGTGACACGTATGTATCCTTGATCGAAAGGAGCAGTCCTCCGGACTAAGGTCATTTCGTTGGTGAAGGTTAAGTGGGGTCACCATTCGTGAGGAGGCTTCTCCGGAGCGCGAGGCCGAGATTCGAGAGCGCTATCCTCATCTCTTTGATGATTGATCATGTGTTGTATTTTGTATGTTATCTCCGATTTTATATAGTAATGTTATGTTTCTTCTCCCTCATGAGTTATGTCTAGTTGCGATGATTATGTAAATTTTTAGGATAAAATTTTTATTTGAAAGGGAGAGCCGTAAGACCAATATCCTAGACTGCCGTTACGTCAGGTTGTGATGGGTTTCTCTATGGCTTTCATCATTTCTCTTGCAAATATGGGACGGGTCACACCCTCCATCCACTCAAATTCTTCCCTCACATAGCCTTTTTATTAACCAAAGCAAGAATTAGTATCAAAGAAAGTTAACTCATTAGAACACAGATTAAGAGAAGATATGTAAGATCCGTATCCTAGCCCGTACTGTTCCATCAACTCCCGCGATCCTTCCCAGTGAATTCTGGCAATCCGCGACCGGTAATCGATGTTTGTGCACAACCCTAAGTCGTATCCTTTAGAATTGAGTTGGCTTAATCTGAGACTTGTACCATTGCGACAACACCATCGCCACGGTTCCAACGCCACGTCTTACGCACCGATCCGATACCCTGACAGGAAGATGTGCGCCGACATTTATTTCGAAGAAACACCGCGCATTTGCAATCCCGAGAGAATCTCTACAACATGTCCCATCAATCAATCACTCAAATTAATCAATCAATCAATCAATCAATGCTTTCTTTTTCCTCAAGTTAAGCAACCCCAAAGTTAACTCTTTCTCACCCTCTCCCTTAAACAACCATACATGTTAAGTACACCATCACCTCACCCATCACTTACATCTATCACTCTCTCTCCTTACAACCTCTTCTCTCTCTCTCTCTCTCTCTCTCTCTCTCTTTCTTAACACTCTATCCCAAGCAAGCAAGAGAACTCACGTCCAAGCATTCCATGTGAAGGAGAAAAGTGACTTTGTGTGGCCCACCTTTCCTACCCGAAAAACAATCATCTTAGCCATTCAAACCTCATCACCCTCCATCAAAGTGAGACACAAGGAGATTGGCTTTCCAACGGACCGAGAAGATCGAATGGTGGGTGCTCATTAGGTTAGATTTTTTCATGTTTTAATAATGGGCCAAGTGAGACCTACTGATTGATGGTATGGATCTCACTTGGGACCTTAGATGTGGCCGATGGCCCATCTTGATTTTATTATCATTCCATGATGGGGCCATTCTCCATGGACCCCATCATGATGTTTACTTTCTAGTCTAAAAAGGGGTCATCTAGACCTTACATCTTGGTGGAGAAGGGATCTCCACCGTTGATCTTTGATTTGGTGGGCCCACATGCAATGAGACCCACTTGATGTATGATTGGATGCTTGAAACGGAGGGCCCATAGTGCCGGGGTCCCTCCATCACGCGTGTCCCTCTATCTTTCTCTCTCTCTCCCTCTCTTTTTATTTATTTATGTTTTTGTGTGTGATGAGGTGGCCGTGTGGCCCACTTGGATGGACCCCACCATGAAGCATGTATTTGATCCAAGCCATTTGTAGGTGGGGCCCACTTTATATTTATATTGTGTCCACAACATCCGTGCATTTGGTGGCCCACCTGAGTAAGGCCCACCTTAAATGCATGTTATATGGCCAAGCCGTCCAGCGTCCAGAGATGCTGGACGTGAAATGAAAATCCAAAGATATTGGCTTGGTTCAAGCCTTGGAATGGGTAGCTCATGTAGGCCCCATCTCGATGTATAAGTTTAATCCACGCCGTCCATTCCATTCCCAATATCATTTTAGGCGTTGAGCCGAAAAATGAAGTCAATCTGACTATCTGATGGGCCATAGCTTAGAAAAAGTGGTTTTCACCGTTAAAATGCACTCTGATCTTTCTACACCCCCAAAACATATTCAATATTGGGCTTGTTTGGTCGATCTTGAGCCATGGAATCCAACGGTTAGGTCGAATTCTCTGGATGCGGGCTCCACGTATGAAAAACCATGGAATTACTGTTTTCTTTAAAAATAAAAATAAGAGAGAGAGAGAGCAGCAGCACCTACTTCTGCTGCTGACTCGTCAGGGCGCTGGGACGGCCCCTAACCGACCGTGGGTCACCAAACGTGGGCCCCACCATGATGTGTGTAGAGTATCTACACTGTGCATTTTGTCAGGGCCCCTTATGGTAGTGGGCCCTCTAAAAATCAGCCATATACGGCTCTTAGGTGGCCCACATCACAAGAAACAGTGGGATTGAACGGCTGCCTTTGAAACCCTTTTTGGGTTCCAGAAGTCGTGGATCAATATGAGATTTGTTTTTCCCTTTCAGCCAGGTACGTGTGACCTTATCAACGGATTGGATGGCATATAGACATGATGGTGGGCCCCACGTGGGACCCACAGTGATGTATGTGTTTTATTCACACCGTCCCCAGTACGGGATGGTGGAACCCACCTGGTGAATGTGTTCTCTCCGCCATGGACGGTGAACCCCACCGTGATTTATGTGTTTTATCCACACCGTCCACACCTGGACGGTGGGACCCACCATGATGCAGTGCTGCATCCAAACCGTCCATTTAATTGGTGGGCCTTCATGGAACCCACCATGATGCTTGTGTTGCATCCAATTTGTCCACCCATTTTAAGAGCTCATTTTATGATATGAGCTAAAGAATGAGTCAGATCCATAGTTCATGTGGACCCCACCATGATGCATGTGTTGCATCCAATCTGTCCAACCATTGGGCAAGCTTGTATTACAGGCTTGAGACTAAAAATAAGACAGATCTATAGTTCAAGTGGATCCCACCTTGGTATGTGTATGAAGCCCATCTTGATTTATTTATGGCCGTCCATTGAGGCCCATATGATATGCATATGGCCCATGTGATTAGGCCGATTTTGACGTATTCTGAGGCCCATGGGTTGAGGCCCAATCTAGGTCCTTGTGACCTTATGAATAGATTGGATAGGAAATAAATGCTATGGTGGGCCTTGGGAATTTTAATGGTGGGAGTCATCATCACCATTTATATTTGGGTGTGGCTCATTTGATATATATGGGGCCAATTAGTGTGGCCCATTTGATATATAAAAGGCCCGTGTATTAAGGCCATTGTGATGTATTAAGGCCCATGGGTTGAGGCCCATTGTGATGTATAAGGGCTCGTGGGTTGAGGCCCATTGTGATGTATTTGGAGGCCATGGGTTAAGGCCCATTGTGATGTATTAGGGCCCGTTGGTTGAGGCTCATTTGATGTATTTGAGGCCCATGGGTTAAGGCCCAATGGGATGTATACAAGGTCTATTGCATTGTGTGATTCCACCATGGGGTATGTAATGACATTTATGGCGGGCCATGCCTTGGGAGCAATGTTGGTTTGACGTCTACATTGTAAGAATAATGTTGGTTGAATGTTCGCATTATAACCCTCCCTAGGGCCCATTGATAAGCCCATACTTATTGTGTGTAGGCCATCAAGGCCCATCTTCGTTGTGAGGATAGTTCATCACCATATAAAATGCTTAGTATAACTCCATGATTCATGCCCATATGCATCATATGTATGCCTAATATGAGGAATATTTGATCATAGCATATGCCATTGGGCAGACTATTTACGGGACTCCTTATGAGACGGAGTGCCCACATTATCACGTCATACGCACAGGATTGCTGCATGACTGGATAGTGTGACTCATGCATCTCACATATATGTGACTTGATCATTGTACGCCCTAGCGACATCAGGGCCATGACCTCCACAGACACATCGTGGATGGCCAGATGGGACACTGGAAATGCTTGATTCTAGCACTGTGGGCACGTAGGATGTCCTTGGGTGAAAGTTTCAGAACATTTTTGGTACCAGGAGTTGTTCCAACGTCTAGACCAAGTGGATACATGAGCGCCTGAGTACCGAATACCAATAGGCCGTGTCTCCCACTATGTCGTGGTCGGTTGGAAGGGGGTGTGGCCTTATCCGCCCGAGTGAGGGGGCTATAAGCTAGGCTGAGTATGACTAGCTCGTAAATGGGTCCGCTATCGACGAGCCGGGCCCGATATTGGCAGGCGGATAGTGAGGTCTCTTCCACTCACTGGGCTGTGCAGCTAGGGAGGAGGCAGTCGGAGTGGAGTGTAATAGACCCCGGTGATTTCTCCAAAGAGCAACCGTACTGATATGTGGACTTATTGAGCAGGAATTGCATATCCATTCATTCATTCATTCACTATCCACTCGGGTTGATGGTGCGTAACTATTTGTTACGTGTACCATCGCATGGTCAGGATTTTGGTTGGGCGCGCGACTAACCTGAGATCAGGAGTTTACCACATTGAGTCGGACTATCCAAATTTAGGTATGGGACTAGTTTGGATAGAAGTCCCTTGTGGTGGACCCCGTAGCCTGCGATACTACGTACTATCATCCCGACTTCACATTCCAGCATGGTCATTTCATTCACACCGCATATTACATTGCATCTGTAGTACTTAACATTTTTGGTTACTATGTTTTTGCACTTATAAAGCTTAGATGAGGTTGATGGTATTCATGGCTTGTCAGGATTTGCATATTACATTGCATCCTCAGCATCTGTTATTGGCTTTTTATATTTCGCATCGCATGGCCTTGGTATGGCCGATAGCATCCATGCGTTGCATCACATAGCTTTGGTATAGCTGATAGCATTCATGGACTTACCGCATATTTCTGCATTACTCTGATGTTGTATGATTCATGATCTTGTCAGTATTTCCGCTTATTCTGATGGTGTACGATTTGTGGGCTTTATTATATACTTAGGCACTTACCTTACACACACTTTCACCACCCTCTAAGCTTTCTATAAGCTTATGCACGATAGATGCGTGCAGGTGGCGTTAGGTTGCAGCAGCGTTGAGCTTGGAGCGTGCAGCGGTCTTCTGGAGTTTTGATTTTCGACATATGTATTTCCCTTTCAGCATTGTATTCAAATATTTATATTAGTGGATATGTGATGATGATGTTGCCTTTGTGATTTGGGTAAACTTGTGGTTATGCTCCATTACAAAAATTTTTTTACTGAAAATCCTCCTTGTAAGATCTCAGGATTGGAACCTAGGATATGGGTGCTGCGAGCCGAAAATGGGGCACTACGGAGGTGTCTCGCACGCCGATCCGTTACTCTGGCCAGGAGATGTGGGCTAGCGTTCGGTGCGAGGAAAACGCCGCGCGTGCGAATTCTGAGAGAATCTCTACAAAATGTCACATCAATCAATCAACCCATCAATCCCATCATGTCAAGTACATATCAAGTACACATCACCTTTCACCCATCCCCAAGCAACCCCATGTCAAAAAGTTCTTACAAAGCCCATACTTTTCTTACACCATCTACCACAAAAGTCAAAAAGCTTCTTACACATCCATCACCCACCACATTCATCACCCATCTCTCACCTTCTCTCTTTCCAACCCTCTCTCTCTCATTTTCATTTCTCAAACTCTCTTTCCCAAGTAAGAAAATACCACACGTCCAAGCTCTTTCTCCTCTAAGGAGCTTTGTGTATGACCCACTTCCCACCCTCTCATCTCCCATCTCAACCATCCAAACTCCATCTCCTCTGTTCAGATCGAAGCTAAGGAGCAAAGGAAGCCAAGGGAGCAAGAAGTAGTGGACAGTGGGTGATCTTGGTCCCACATTTGCATTTTTTTCATTAAAGGGTCACATGTAGTGGGACCCACCTTAATGTAGGTTTGTATACAAGAGGGGCCCGTAGTGGCGGGGCCCCTTCGTTATCTCTGATCTTTCTTTCTCTCTTTCCACCTTCCTCTTCTCTCTCTCTCTCTCTCTCTCTCTCTCTCTCTCTCTCTCTCTCTCTCTCTCTCTTTCCATGATCATGGCCCACTATGATGTGTGTATTTTACCCATGCCATCCAAAACGGTGCGGCCCACCTTGATCATACCCTTTTTAATTGAAGTCGTCCATCTGTTTTATCCAGGCCATCAAGTGGGCCTGGATGATGAGCAAACACAAATATTGGGCTGATTCAAAATAGGTGGGCCATGTGGGACCACCTCGATGAGGTGTTCATCCACACCGTCCATCCAAGGGTGCTGGACATAACCGACAGTGGGGGGTGCTAACAGTGAAGTATGGACTGACAGTGGGGTTGCTAGCAGTGAAGTATGGACTGACAATGGGTGTGCTAATAGTGGAGGTGTATTGAAGGTGGGTGTGTGCTGGCGTTGGGTGTGTGCTGACGGTGGGGTTCATGGGACCCATCCATGCCGTCCACCCTTTTTGATGGGCCACACATGGTGTATGTGCTTTATCTAGACCATCCACCACCCCAGGACGGTGGGACCCACGTCCATGTGGGGCCCTCCCTGACACACACATATCCATAGCTCAAGTGACAGGCTGAGTGAAAGATACCCCATTTCAACACTTAAGGTCTTGGTATCGATCCCTGTGGAGGTGGCTAACATGGAGTTTGTATACTGACGTGGAGTGTTGGCTAACGGTGGAGTCCATGGGACCCATTCACGCCGTCCATCCATTTTGGTGGGCCACACCATCACGTATGTGATGTCCACCGTCCAAGGATGGTGGTACCCACCCCACGTGTGGGGCAACACCGTGATGAATGTCACTGTCCAGGTCGTCCAAGGCCTGGACGTTAGATATATATAATATATATATATATATATATATTATATGATATATTATATTATATTAATATATAATATATTATATTATATATATTATATACATTTATGAGGGTGGGCCCTACGTGGGACCCACCTCTGCTTCTCTTAAATAGCAGCAAAAGCTGCCTGTACTATGTTATATATACATGTATATTATATTATATACAAAATATATAAGGGCGGCCCCTATGTGGGACCCACCTCTGCTTCCTTAAAAGCAGCCAAGCTACATGTACGGCAACTATATAGCTACCTACTAGACGTCAGCAGGTCTGAGGACCGGCTAGACCTGTTGCTGCACATGGTCGCAAGTTCTGTGGGTCCCACCTATTACATCCATGCCGTGTATCTATGGGACCCACCATGATACATGTGTTGTATGCAAACTGTCCAACCATTTGTGAGATCATTTTACAACACGGGGTAAATGAGTGAGATCCAAAGTTTAAGTAGACCCCACCATTTGCAATAATAATGAGGTACAGTGACATCCACCGTTTAAAACTTCTTAGGAGCCACAGTGGTTCCCACCCAAGCTAATATTTGGTTTTCACTTCATTTATCTCTATGTAACTTATGAATAGGTCGGATCTCAAAATACATAAGGGTGGGCCCGATTTGATATATATATATAAGGACCATTTGGGTCGACCCATTTGATTCAGCCCATTTGACTTGGCCCATTGATCCGGCTCATTGATCGGCCCAATTGATTCGGCCTATTTGATTTGGCCCATTGAATCAACTCCCATTCGACTCGGCCCAATTGATTCGGCCCATCTGATTAAGATTCCACCATGATGTATGTGATGATGTTTTTGGCGGTCATGCCTTGGGAGCAATGATGGTTTGACGTCCACATTGATGGGCAATGATGGTTAGATGTCCTCATTGTGACCTTCCCTTAGGCCTTGTTAGGCCCATTCTCTGCGTGGGTTAACCCAAATAAGTGGGCCCCATTCGCCGTATGTGACTATCGATTCCGATTATGAGTATATAACAACATAGCATCATGATACATGTTCATACGCATCATCTGCATGCTTGTGATGAGATGAGTGATTGATCATCGCACATGCCATTAGGCAGATTGTTATGGACTCCCTGGTAAGGGAAGTTGCCCGCACGAGCGCGCGGTACGCACATGTTTGTTGTATGATTGGATTGCGTGATTCATGCATCTTGCATTGCGTGACATGGTTACTGTACGCCCTAACGACATCAGGGCCGTAGTCGCCACAAGCGTATCGTGGTTGGCAGTATTGAATACCAGAAATCTTGTTCTACATGGGGTGATATAGATATCCCTGGGTGAAAGTTCCTAAACCCTTATGGTACCAGGAGGTTGCTCCAATGTATAGACTGAGTGGGTGCATGAGCGCCGAGTGCCGAATACCGTGAGGCTGCACTTTTTACTGTGTCGTGTTCAGTTGCAAGGGGGTGTGGCCTTACCTGCACTAAGCCGAGTTTGACCAGCTCTAGGAATGGGTTCGCTATCAACGAGCTAGTGCCCGATATTGGCAGACAGATAGTGAGGTCTCTTCCACTCGCCTTATTGCACCCGATGAGGTGACAATTTGGTTTGGAGTGTACTAGACCCGGTGATATTCGATTTAAACTGTATTGACATATGGACTCAGATGAGGAATTGTATGCTTGAGTTGCATCTCACATCGCATGGCCTTGGTATGGCCGACATCACTCATGTCTTGCATCGCATAGCCTTGGTACGGCTTATGGTATTCATGGATTCATCGGCATGTTCTGCATTACTTTGATCTTGCATTGATGTATTACTACCTTGCGTATACACTCTCACCACCCTCTAAGCTTTTATAAGCTTATGCACACCATTGCGTACGGTGGCATTGGACCACGCAGCTGAGGTAGGAGCGCATGCGAGATCATTTTGGAGCTTTTGTCCATTATCATTGTATTTTCCTTTATGCTCATTGTACTTATAAAGTTTTTGATCATAGTAGAAATGTGATGGAGTTTTTGTTGTTGTTTGTGGGTTATGCCTTTGGTTATGCTTATTATGAATCAAAGGGAGTTTGTCATGCGCGAATGGTTGATGTAGTCGCTTGAGAGAGTGTTGTGCGAGGGCATGCCTCATTACTGCATACCATCCCTGCATTAACAAGAGTAGTTAGGGAATGATTGTTATACTACTTTATCATTACTGCTTGATTGAATTGATAACATGTTAACCTTTGCCTTATAGCTCCACTGAGTTGATCACTCACTCCCACTTTGGGACAGTGTTTTAAAACACCAACCAGACTCTATTGTAGTTTCAGGTGATGTCGAGGCTTATGAGGTAGAGCCTGACTTCTATGACGATAAGGAGGAGTTCTCTTACCTGCAACTCTCTGGCGGGTCTATGTAGATCTGGAGTTGCGTCATCGGGGCTACAGGGATATGGATTAGATGACATTACACTTTATCATTTTGAATATTTTAGAATTATAAATATAATTATTTAACCTGGCGACATGTTCATACTCTAGGGACTTACAACCACTTATATGCTTTATATATCTATCACAGTCTTTCGCTTGCGTAATCTAATTGTCTCTAGAGTATGATATGCTGATTTAGTGTAATCACATTCATGTTTAATGCACTAATACAGACAATATTTAATTATCATTATCTATGTTGCATAAGTGATGCGTTGGAACTTGGGAGCCAAGCTTCTGCTCGACCCCCGATTTTGTGGATGGGTCATAGCAAGAAAAGATCAGATTTTGATTGCCTAATGTAGCACCAGAGTACCTACTTCCATATTATGTGTTATGAAAAAGTTGGGCCACCATGATCTGTGTTTTATCCATGTTGTTGTTGGACACTTGGTTTGTTTCCTTTCACATATAATAGTTTAATAATATGCGCAAGCATGCCAAGATTGATAAAGCAGCTTGATACAAACCGATCAACTTTAACCTCAAGTGCCAAAATAATCAGATACGTCCAGTGTGAATGTATATGATTAGATTTTGAGAAGATTAGTTACTTACTCGGCCATTTGCTGAGTTTTATAATCATTAGACGATACTGAAGAGTGGAATTTTTCCTCCGAAGATGGCTTATTTTGTGACTTTCTCAATAAAAGACTTTTCAGAATGCTAGTGCAATAAAATGAAATGAAAAAACTCACAATTAGTCATTACAAGTGACTCCAAAAATATCTATTGAAAGGGCCACATAATATTAAATAGAGAATAAATTCAGCATATGAGTATAGACTTGTATTACAATTAAAGATTATAACTAAGAATTACTCATACTCTTATGATATAAGCTGAGATAAAAGATAAAATGATAGATTGGTTACTTTTTATTGTATTGTCTTGGATTGTAGATTGATTGGTTTGTATTGTCTTATTATTTATAGAGTTCTGTTATAGCTCATTCTTTCAAATCCTTCCATTATTGTAACGGTTACATTAGTTAAAAAGCCTTTTTTCTACATCATTTTCTTGTTACGCTTTCCTTTTATGGTTGTTCTTCTTTTGTCAACTAAATTTTGTTCCTCTCGGTTGCCTTATATAACTTAACCTTTTCGACCGTGTTTCTCTCTTCGCTCATTAAACTTTTGAGTAACTTAATCACATAAGTCCATTGACCATCCACTGACATGTAAAGAAGGATTTACGCTACCTACGATTCCGCAAAAAGCACTCCAATTATCTTGAACATCTTTTCATCGACCTCTTATTTCTTATGCAATGCCACATGTCACCCTCCTATTGGCTTAACCCATAATGGCTAGAAATATGGTACAACATTGCACCCACGTCGCTTTGCCTTAAGAAAAAATGTTAAAGTGGCGTTGTTCAGTTGCTTGATGTAATAAATGCAATCATCTGTTAGTCCACCTATTGTTCCCCTAATGTTCTACCCGATCGAGGCCGTACCAAAGGATATCATTTGCCTCACTCTTTTAAGTTAACCACGCGATAGGTCTCATAGAATTGTATCGTATGAGTAGTTATGATTATTATTTTATTAATACACGTTTCGCGTCGATACATAAACAAACTCTAAGTCGATGCCTCTCTTCCTTCACCTTTTTCTTCTTCTTGCTTGCGCAAAACCCCTTTTTCCAGTTTTATCTTCTCAATTATCATGGTTGTATCTTTCTCTTTTTTCACTTCAAATTTTCATCTAGAATCATTCATCAAATATCTAGATTAATGACACCTTGGTTAATGCTCCAACTGAAGTAAACAAAACAGTATTGACACTTGGCCCAGCCTTCCATCCTGTTGTCACTCACAAACAACTTCACAAGATCGAACCCAACTTTCTGAAGTGTCTTGATGAAGTTTCTCTTGTCCAATATGACAATCTCTCAAATGTTTCCCATGCATTTAAATCCCTAAAACAACCACTACAAGAAAAACGGGCAAAGGTTACGGCCAAAAACCGTAGCTAAAGACCTTTTGCTACGGATATAGTCCGTAGCACATCCGTTGCTATTGGTGGGGTAGCTAAAGGTCAAAAAACCTATGGCTATGGATTTTATCCGTAGCAATAAATATCATTAGCTACGAATATAATCCGTAGCTATAATTTCTGTAGTGAAACACACATAAAGCTCCGAATAATATCTGTAGCTAAAAGTAGAATGAAATCCGTAGCAATATGCTGAAGTTAGCCAATAGCTACAGTTTTTAGAACAAGAGCTACGGTTATTATCCGTAGCTAATATGAAAAAATATAAAAAAAATTATAACAATGGTGTCCATTACCATTGCAAGAACTTGCTGTAATTGATCAACTCATCTAAGCTATTACAATTAATGCTGCTAGGAATAGTACATAAAATGCAATCAGGAAAGAACAATCAAATCATACAATGCATCCTGCATTCATATTATAAATAGCAATCAAATCATACAATGCATCCTACATTCATATTACAAATAGCAATCAAATCATTACAGCGTCTGCATAGAGCAAATTGCAACCCTCAACCTCCTTGTTTTCTCCTTGTTTACATACAAGGCATTTATGAACAGGGCAAGTAAATGGTTCTCCAGCAACTATCTCCTTTTTATGCTCTTCCGCTTCAGCATCATTTCCTGGATGAAGTAATTTTGTAACACATTCTGGATGATAGAAGTGGCCACACGTTGCAGAAACACAGGAAAACCTGAAAGCCAAAATGCCACAATGAATGAGCATCTTAGTCAGGAAGTTTTAAGCATTAAGGACATAGAAGTTTGAGCTACCGACCTAAAAATGTCTAAACTACACCCATTATAAAGCTAGAATGAAAGAAAATTGAATGTACACAACTACACATACCATCACTAAAGAGAATGTACCTAATGCCAGCCTTACCAAAAGAAGCAGCTGCTAAGGCATGCATTGGAGCAGGATTCCAGATCATATTCACAATATGTTATTGTGACTTCGACACATGAGACAGATAGTGGCAGGCTCGGTTATGCATGCACCACTGATAAAAAATCATGCCAGCCCATTCATTGGGTGGGCCAAATGTGCACATACTGTGAATTGTCCATCAATGCTTAATTGTCCATTTTTTTTCAAATACATGTGACCCATCTGCTGAGCAAACTGACCTCCTCTAGGCCGTGGCATGTACAAGGTAGGTGCACCAAATGAATGGCCCTGTTCTCACACAAACAGTGTTCCATTGGCATATCTTGAGTACCAAAAATATTTTGAGACAGCATTACTTGTTAGAGTTTTAATTGTAATACGACTGTGTTCTTATGACTGGTTTCTTGACTCTTATCAATTCTGTTTGATTTATCTTCATGAATAATCTTGAGAACTAGCTAGAGTGGTTAATGTATCTCTTTTTTTATATTCCTTGTTATACAAACAACTTGCAAGAAAGCCTTAAAAAGAATGGGATTGCTAGAATTGATCCTTATATCATCAGCAGTCACTTGACCATGATTCAATTTTTACATCATAGGCTGATTTCAGTTCAGTTAACGGCATCTACTATAAATGATGAGACAAAATGTTGTTATCCCTTTGTTTTACCAGTGAAATTAATAATCTAATCCTTCACAAAAAATTGTAATCATTCAAACAAGAAAAGACCAAATTAATATTTTTTAAGACTTGAAAATTCTGCTAGAATATAACAAACCTCAGCGTTGCTGGATTTATCAGAAGAGCCCAACTTGCCATAAAAAAAAAAAAACACTGATGCCGTTTGTATTGGCAATTTGCGCACAATAAGTTTTGAATTGCCTGTGCCAAACAAACAATGTGAAGGTGAATGCCCCAAATTTTTGGAAGCAAGATGAACAAAAACATGACATATAGTAAAAAACGAAAGATGGTTTCATAAGCATGCATACTTTCACTTGAGCCTTAGACATGCCAAGAGATTTACAGGCTGAGTCAGCACCAGCATCTTTAGTTGCATGGAAGGACCTCAAACACCTCCCTTCACAACTGTATAAAAAAAATTGAGTGAAATGCATGTGTCATTCAGTCATGGAGAGACGAAAAAAAAAAAAAGGAAAGAAAGAAAGGAGCATCAAGCGATGTTTAATGCTGACTTGACTGAATATCAAGCCTTGAGCACGAATATGGCCTGATACCAATAGACAAAAAAAAAAAAGATATCATGTCGCATCAACAAATTAGTTATAGATAAATAATGAGGGTAAACTGTCAACATTCTTCAAAACAAAATTCTCGATTCATCAAGGCATAAAGGTTGTGCACTAATTATGATTTAAAAGAACATTTTAGTATTTTTCGATTAACATTTGATTCACTAATCACCATAGACAGTAAAATACCTGCTGAATAAATAATGTACATAATGAAGTTCTGGTGTCAGAAAGATGATATGGACATCAAATAGATAATTTATAATTACAGATTAATTGCCAAAATATCTTTGGGAAGATATCCATGATAAACAATAGAAACTACTGTGAACAGAAAAATGGTATTAAAAAACATCTTTACAGATACAACAATATCCTTCTATTGCATGGGGAAATTTTCATTGGCTACATGCATGGACAATTCTTGAGATAAGGATGTCCATATCTACCTGGACGTTAACATCCATGAGGTGTCTGGGTGTGTGAACAGGGGTGTCCAGGGATGTTGTTGATTTGCATTTGGATGACACCTCATGGATATCCTTTTTGCTGAAGAATGTGCTATTGTGCCAGAGGAACATATATTCAAAGAGGCAATCCTATGGCACTTGTGCCAACATGGCAGACACATGAGATTCACACCCTGTTGTGAGCAGGTCCTGAAATGTCAACATATGCTCTCTCCTGGAATCAAGGCCATGTAACATTGGGTTGAATCTGATGAAGTACAGTTTGCAGTAGTGAAGTGGAGAGCACTCACTTAAGACGGTTTTCCTAGATACCAAAAAATCAGATGAACAATACCAAACTGTTCCAGAAAAAAATTAGATGAACAACACACTTACCGAAACTGCTCTAATCAGATGAACCATTGATAGCTAATTGTTTGGAGCCCCGCCATTCAATTCACTATCAGCCGCACAGCAACCTATGCAACAACCTCAACAATTTGATATGTCACCCTGATTTTAGTTCTAAATGAGTGAAGCCTCAAATCCCAAGTCACTTCTAAATGTAACCCTGATTTTGGTTTTGGTTCTCTTTTTCTTAGAAGTACTTCCGTTGATATGATATGGTCCTATAAATATATCAAGCTGGGATGTGGTTTGAATAAATCCTGTTGTACTAGGTTCACCGATTGCTTTGAAGTTGGACTTGAAAGAAAGGTAATAGCAATTTGAGGGCTCCTGCCTCATTATGAATGCTAGTAAATGCTCACATGCGGAAATTATTCTGGTTAAGCATGGAACTAGGAAGATGCAAAGCATTAAACAAACTGAATGGCATGAATATCAGGCAATACTGCAAGCACATACTATACTCTCTCTTTTTTTTAGACTACCAAACAAACATGCATAAAACCTGAAAGTGATTGTGCAGAAAAAGAAAAAGAGAACTGGAAAAAAAAAAAAATCACACCTTGTAGAAATGCCAGTTCTCTATAGGAGAAATTAGGGCTTCAACCCTTTCAACAGGAAGCACCAACAAGCATGCATCTATTTTATCCATATGTTCATCTATATGCACACTATACACATGACAATCTAGCATGGATAGGTAAGGAAGATCACTTGTAGAATTGTTTTTTTTTTTTGTTTTTTTTGTTCTGCAAGTTGTTGCTAGTTTAGTGTGTAGCCATACATGCCACTGTAACCTACCACAATTTAACCAGTCTCTAGCACGTGGGGGATTTGTACAAGTGCTATCCATCAAAGAACTCCTTCATAATGCAATTGAGTCTTCAATTTGAAATTCAAATTTAGATGAAGGGAAATGAAATAGTGTCAGGTTGGTGACATGGCATGTGCTTGGCACATGACATGGTGTGTGGGTTGAAAGCTGAAGTGTATAAAAGAAGAAATGCAGGTTTGTATTAGGAATTCCAGTCGCATCATATTTTGAAGAGCTGGAAGGAAGAACTAAAAAAATAATTCAGCCCTCTCCAAGAGCCAAGCCAAATCATATGAAGGTCTAAGAAGAAGAAAATAAACCTGATGTATTTTCCTGATCTTCTTCTTCTTCTTCTTCTTTTCTATTCTCTTCAATGTGTAAGATTTTTAACATCTTGTGAAGCTTTCATCTTCATGATGTTGATGATTGTTAGTTTTATTGTTTGAGATTGTGAAAAGATTTTATTGATTTGATAAAATATAGAAGACACTGATAACTGAAATGAAACAAATGACATTAAACTTGAAAGATATGCTTCCATGATAAGATCTCCTTCTTCATCACCATTTTCATCATCTACAACAATTACAAACTAGTAAAAGACAGGTTAACTATAGTTTGAGAGCTACTGGTCTCAAAATTCAATGAACCAGAAGAAATAACTTAGGCTAGCTTTGGATGTAGTACCCATCTAAATTTCTTACATTAGTGGTCAAACAGAGCAAGCAAGCTGTTGTAGTACCCATCTACAATCAACAGCCCAACCTGTTCAAAATTAAAAAATTCTAAAAAAAAAAAAAAAAATCAATACCCATCTTTCCGAATTCTTTAAAAGGCAAACAAGTATAAGAACATATTTTGTTTCTGAACTGTAATTCTATCAATGTCTCATTAGTTAACCATATATTTTGTTTTCTTGCATGGCTGCTGTTTTCTTTCTTCTCCAATAGAAGGGAATTGAAAAGCATGATTTTGATGTAGCGAGTACAATAAAGTTGCAACAAATTCAAAACCTGATCAGTGCCTCTCCATCTAAAAGAACCAGATCTAGGTTGTTAAGATAAATAATGAGCTTGGAAAGTGCTCTTATCAGTGTTGTTCATTGTCCTGAAATGTAACATTTAATTATGCAACTGAGTACACAAATGCACACCAGTGAAGAAATACAAGGCTCGTGGAAGGTACTCCAACTACCAAAAGAGCAAAAGCGAAGGAAAACAAATTAACCCCAAAGATATCCTACATAACAGTTACCTACATCCACCTAGCTATATCTACAAAAACAACATCCAATTTATTGCGAGTACCCTTCTGGATAGCTTCATTTGCTACAATTGCCGGATCTTTTTCGTACCCTTTTGCAAATATAGGAAACTGAAAGGTAATTTTAGCAATAGTTGATCAGCTCAGAGAAATATTATCTTACAAAAATGAGACCAACTCTCTCTCCTATTTTACAGAAATAAGATGAAGAGTTAAAAAAAACTATTGCATGCCTGTGAACAACACACCAACAACTGCAAGCAGACTGTAAAATCCATTTTGAATTCTATATAATTGAATAAAAAGGACTTTGGGGCCCGCTTAATCCTGTAAAGCATATTGCAGTTATTCAGAAACTGCTTAATGTTCCTTTCAGCTGAACATGCTTAATGTTCTTGTCTTCTTACCACACAACACATACATGCCCACCATTTCCTCAATAGTTGTCATCCTTTATGTTGTTGCACCCTATATAATGAGAGGATACAAATCATTTTCATACCTTGGAATTTTGTATTTCTCTAGTTGAAGCAGTGCTATTAATATCCACTAACAAACATTTTGAGATAAGCAGTGTGATCCAATAGCCATTGCAACTGAGAGAACAGTTGGCAACAAATGTCATATTGGTTTTAAAGTCTAAGGCTGCATTTGGAGCACAAGCAGATTTGAGTTGCAAACATTTAGTGGAAATGGCCACCCATGCAAAAGTTGGGCCACTCCATGAACATCACCTTTGTCGAGAATCAGCTTGATCCACTCATCAGATGGGCCACCCCTGTATATTGATCCAGGCCCTGGGCTATCCATTTATATCGATTGTGTGGTCCATCTAATGAGTGAATCTAGCTAATTGTGAAGCCCACCATTTGCATGGTCACACCAAATAATGATTACGAAAAATCAAATAAAAAACCACATATCAACAGTTTCAAACCTAAGAAACTCATGACACAATCCAAGGCATGAAAATATCGTACTTACAGACAATATCCGTTCTCTATCATGCTCTCCCACTTCCTCTAGAAGCCTCACTTTCAATTGTTGAGGCATGTCCTGCAGCATCAAGTTTCAATGTAGGTCATCCAACCATACAACCATGTGGGCCAACTCATGGGTAGAGAAAAAAATTATGGGACTCAAATGCGATCCACACAAAACATTCCTTGTTGAGACATTTCATCAAACAGTTAGCATGCATCGCATACAGGAGATTATATACAATAGATTTTTTAGTTTTTACAAGTAAGGCCATTGTTCAATGACCTAAATTCTGATATTATATATGATCCATGCACCAAAAAACTGAAAAAAGGGGCCCAACTTGTATAAAATGAAAAGAAAAAAATTAATAATAACTGGTAATTTACTAAAAAATTGGAGATTGGTAAGGAACATAATCAAAAGACTTAATCAAAACCCTCAATTCAAAAGGCCCAAATTAGATGCATCAAGTGAAAAGCACCTAATCAATTGTCCATATCAAAAAATCCCGAATCAAATGTACCTTGATGATTTGGGCTATGATTGGAAGCACGGTGTACCGTGATGTAGCCGAAATTTTTAGGGTTGAGTTCTTCCATGATAAAAAAGGGGTATTCTTCTGCTTGTTCTTTCGACTTCAATAGCTTGTTCGTAAAAGCACTCGCCATGGCTGCATATGGAAGAAGAGAAGAAAAATCCTCACCTCTTGCACTTCCTCTCTTGTTATTTTCCCTCTGCATTGCTATACACCCTTCGAAAACACCACCAAACCTCAATAAACAAAGAGAGAGAGAGAGAGAGAGGGTCGGTCGGTTTTTGTAGGGAGGAGAGAAGGGTTTTGGGAGATGAGGGTTTGAGAGCGTCGAGCGTTGGAGAAGGGTTTGGGAGAGCAAGGATTCGGTAGAGAGAGAGAGAGAGAGAGAGAGAGAGAGAGAAATGGGGGAGATTGGGGCGCGGCTCTGTTTTGAGCGCGCGCCCAATTTTGGGCGGAGGGACCATGGACGGTCCTCTCATGGGCTCCGTAGGGCCCACCATCATGTATTTGCTTTATCCATTCCATCCATTAATTCTAATAAATTATTTTGATTAATAACCTCAAATATAAAGTAGATTAAAGGCCCAAGTAAACCACACCATAGGAAGCACATGTGATTTAATCTCAACGTTTCCTACCGTGTGGTCTACTTTAACCTTCAATCTATACGAGTTTTGGTTCATACCCTATAATAATATTTCAATATATATAGACGGCTTAGATAGAACACATATAATTTTTTAGACTCTATAGGGCCCTTATACCACCATTAATTATTAATGGTGTGGCACTTTTTTAGCTGTGGGTTAATATTGTAGATGTAGTAATTTTAGCTACGGTTTATATCCGTAGCAAAAAAGTGACGTAGTCTATATCCTTGGCCTTTTTTTAGTAGTGTGATAATTCCAGTGCAATTAATATATCCAAAAATCCAATCCAGCATTCATGAACTAAGCATATTGATTTATTACCCAGATACAAAGTCCTTACACGAATATCCACCCAATACATTCCTCCTTGATACAGTGTTAACTTTATATAGTCGGTCGACTAATACATTCCATTTTGGATGTGGCCCCATGGGTACAACGATTATGGATGTATATGCATTCACCTACCTTTTGGGGAGCCCGTCTATCCGTGCTTCATTGTGAAGAATCAATATCCCTTCGTCCTTCCAAATAAGATTAGGAAGCTGTATTCTAGCTACATAGTTCTACAATGCAAATCTTAGGATGAGGTGGATGAGCAATAACACATGGCTTTCATTTTGATGTAGATTTGCCGATTCTTACTGTGTGTGAGTGCCCTGTAAAGTACTAAGGAAAATCTATCTGGCCGAGGAGCTCGCTCAAAGACGTCAACTTGCTCTCGCCCCTTTTGTGCTCAACTACCTTTACCATAATATGTTTAAAACAACTACAAAGAAATTTTACCACTCTGGTGGGTTTATATGGCTTGTCCAGATGTGGTTTTATGAATATTTTATAGAAAAATTTGTTAAATGGATTCCTACGAATGTGGATCTTACCTCCTTCAATCACCGCAACATCCTCTGTCACAAAATTAATTATTCTTTTACTAAATATATGATTTTTTTTCTTTCTTTCACCATTAAGAAGTCCAACTATTCTTTTTATCCTTTTAAAGATAAAGAGTTCGGTCTAACATAGTTCACTGACGACTACGAGTCGACTAATATCGAGATAGCAAGCCTTAGGAATGCAGCTTGGAAAAGCTATATGATCTGCAAAGACCTTCATATGGCGGAATAACAAATATGAGTATTAATGTCAAGGCTGACATCGAAGAGTACTGTCCTGTCCCAATCTTATTGCTTGTCAATTTGGCTTGGCTCAAGGCATCCCTTTTCCATTCATTCACAGAACTTGCAATCAACCTGTGACTCATCGACCAGTTGCAAACCTGGTCATTACCTTTCAGACTGTCCATAGAGGGTTTGATTCCATTGACTCTTCTTTTACATAAAGTCATTAAGTTGTAATTCGATTACAAGTAATCTGATTACATGTGTAAAGTGTTTGCATGCAGTTTTGTTTGGTTTTAAGTTATAATCTGAATACAAGGATACAATTGTTTATGCTTTGATAACTTGAAATCTATTTACAACTTATATTTAGGTATTCACTCACAACAGAGTTTGGAATAATAAATTCTTAAAAAATAATTAAAGTATCCATGCTGTCCATTTTTACGTATCATTTTTAGCTATTATCCCAAAAATGAGGCAGATATAAATTTCAGGTGGACCACACCATGGGACATTAGTAGTGACAGCAGCGATTGAATGTCCACCATTAAAAACCTCCTAATGCTCAATGTAATGTTTATTTGACATCGAACTTGTTGATTAGGTCATACAGACGTGGATGAAGGAAAAAATAAATTTAAGCTTAAACAAAAATTTTATAGCATCACAAAAGTTTTTTTTAATATTAAGCGTTCAATCAACAATGTCTGATCCACTTCAACACATACCATAAAATAACATTAAAAAAAATGAATAAACCGCATAGATGAAACACATACATCATGGTGGAGCCCATGGAGCACCTACCATTGGCCAATCCGTTTCCGTAGGAACGCAAGTTGCACCAGCGGATTGCATCCTACCCCGCCGATCTCCAGCTAGAAACGGGCAGGAGCTTTGAGTGGGTAACGTGATGTATGGGTCTTATTCACCCCATCCATCTAATTTTTCGTATCCAGTTATAATATAAAAAATGAGGCAGATCCAAAGCTCGAGGGACTATAAAATGGGAATTAAAGTTTTACCGTTGAAAACTTTGTGGAGGCGACATAAGTTTTGGTTGGAGCTGATATTTGTGTTTTCTCTTCATCCAGATCTATATAACTTTATGAATAGGTTGGATCGCAAATAAGCATCACGTCGGGCTCTAAAAAGTTTTCAACGGTGAGAATCATTATCAGTACTTCTTCCTGTGGTGTGGCCTACTTGAAACTGGGATCTAACTCATTTTTTAGTGTTATTCCCTAAGATGATACGAAAAAATGGATAAACAGTGTGGATAAGACCCATACATCACGGTGTCCACTCAAAGCTCCTGCACGTTTCCAGCTAGAGACGGGCGGGGGTAGGACACAGTCCACGTCCGTTGCCACTGTAACTGGCTACAGACTTGGTAGTCGAGGGGAACCTGAAGAGGGCCAAACAATCTCTCCAAAGGATATGTTCTGATCTTGGCCGTCTATTTAGTGGGGTCTGTCATGGATGGCTCATCTTTCAAAAATCACACCATTTGGACAATCCTGTTCATCACATTTTTCAGGTTTACATGGATGAGTGTTCGGCCACTAATCAATTTGAAAGCAATATTTCAGACGGATAGGTTTGTATTTGGAAACGTTATCCATCCAAAGTAGGAAAATCTAGATGGAAGGATCAGATTGATTCATTGCTCTGCCACTGTACTTTCCAGAGTATGGCTCTACCATATTCCGGCTCTGCTGGCTCTACCCTATCATTGATGGATGGACGGAGAGTAAGACACGGAAGGCAACAGGAAACGTCTTCTATTCCTTAATTTGTTCACGTAAGTCGCTGAGGACGGTGAATCCGGACCATCGGTTTGGTGGATCTTCGCATGGAGATATTGAATTAATTAAGTCTTCCTTTAGAATCTGGACGTTACTAGAATTTACCGCTTTGATGTGGATTGTCGACCTTTCGCTGACGCTTTTCATGCCACGGATCGGAAACGGATTGGCTACTCCCCTGAAAATTTTTTTTTTTAAAAAGGGGTTTTTGAAAACCCTAGAGAGAGAGAAATTTTTTTTTTTTTTTTTTTTAAATTTAAAATTTTTTAAAATTTTTTTTTTTTTTTTTTTTTTTTTTTTTTTTTTTTTTAAAATTAATTATTTTTAAAAAAAAAAATTTTTTTAAAAAAAAATTTTTTTATAATTTTTTAAATAAAAAAAAAAAAAAAAAATTTTTGTTTTTTTTTTTAAAAAAAAAAAAAAAAATTTTTTTGGAAAAAAAGCTTTTGGAAAAAAATTTTTTTTTTTTTTTTTTTTTTAATTTTAATTTTCCCCCTTTTTAAAAAAGGGTTTGCAATTAAGGTTTTAAAAAAAAATTTAATTTTTTTTAATTTTCCAAAAAATTTTTTTTTTAAAAATTTTTTAAAATTTAAAAAATTTTTTTTAAAAAACCCCAAAAAGGGCCCCCCAAAAAAACCCCGGGTTTGGTTTAAACCCTTTTGTTTTAAAACCTTTTTAGGAAAAAAAATTCCCAAAAATTTTTTTTTTTTTTAAAAAAAAAAATTTTAAAAAATTTTTTTTTTTTTTTAAAAAAAAATTTTTTTTTTTTTTTTTTTTTTTTTTTAAAAAAAAATTTTAAATTTTTTTTTTTTTTTTTTTTTTTTTTTTTAAAAAAAAATTTTTAAATTTTTTTTTTTAAAAAAAAATTTAAAAATTTTTAAATTTTATTTTTAAAAAAATAAAAAATTTTTTTTTTTTTTAAATTTTTTTGTTTTTTTTAAAAAAAATTTTTTTTTGGTTTTTTTTTTTTAGTTTAAAATTTTTTTTTTTTTTTAAAAAAAATTTTTGGGCAAGGCAGATTTTTGGTTTTAAACCAAATTTTGGGAAAAAAATTTTTTTTTTGGGTTTTTTTTTAATTTTTTTTTTTAAAATTTTAAATTTTTTTTTTTTTTTTTTTTGGTTTCCCAAAAACCCTTTTTTTGTTATGCTGAAATTGGGAAAAATTTGGTTTTTTTTTCCCAAAAAAAGGTTAAAACTTAAATTTTTAAAAAATTATTCCCAAAATTAATAAACCCAAAAAAAAAATTTTTTTGTCAAATTATGCTTTTTCCAAAAGTTTGGAAATAAATAACTGGAATTTAGTTCGAGAAATTGGGAAATTAAAATTTTTTTTTTAAACCCAACCTTATTTTAAAATTCCCTTTTTTTAAAAAATTTTAAAATTTTTTTTAAAAAGGTTTTTTTTTTTTTTTTTTTTTAAAAACCAAAAAAAAAAAAAATTTTATTTAAAAATTTTTTTAATATTTAAATTAATTTTTTTAAATTTAAAAAAAAAAAAAAAAAAAAAAAAAAAAAAAAAAAAAATAATTATTTTTTTAAAAATTTCCCAAATTTTAAAAAAACCCAAATTTTAAAAAAAATTTTGGAAAATTTTTTTTTTTTTTTAAAAAAATTTTTAAAAACCCTTTTTTTTCCCTTTTTGGGGTTTTTTTTGGGGAAAAAAATTTTTTTTAAAAATTTTTTGGGAAAAAAAAAAAAAGGGGCAGGAGGTCATTGCGGGTTTCAAAGGGAGAATGGCGCGCCTGTGCCAGCGCCACGAGAAATGCGAATGCGACGAGGAGAGCGAGCCTCTGGAAAGCCATTGGACGAGAGAGAGAGAGAGAGAGAGAGAGAGAGAGAGAGAGAGAGAGAGAGAGATGAGGAGCTGTAGGAGGATGAAGTTGTGTTATATAGAGATTCGGGAGAGCTGGGGGTTATGAAAAGCTGATAATTGTTTGGCAATGGACGGCTAATTACCACTGCTTACGTTTTAGGAGTTGAAAGGTTTTTGTTTGGAGATATGATTCAGAGCTACAAGAGCACTGTAAAGTTGTAGTGCTTCTGGTTGAATCTGGACTGTTGAAAAATCTATTCAATCTATCCAGACTGTCTACTTGGTTTAGAATAGTTTTTTTTTTTTTTTTTTTTTCTTTTCTTTTCTTGTTAACCACGATGTGAAATTCACTCGAGTATGGGACGATCTGATCCATCCCATATGTTGCACTTCTTTTGTATAGCCATTATGTATTCCAAGCTCTGGATGGGATCGTTAGGATTATCTTATAGAAGTGATTGTTTAAAAGCATAAGGGATTTATAACGAGTCACATCAAATAGATGGCACAAGTTGTTGATTATGCCTATATATATATATATATATATATATATATCAATGATCTTGACCATCAATTTTTTAGGCTATTAATTGGATAAGTTTGGTGAGAATTTTAACGTGGAACCCCACTACATATGGTCTGGATCTGTTCTGGTGGACTGCCATCATGGGTATAGTTGGACGATCATAGTGCTCCTATGCAACACGAAGCACTATAGCTTAGAGCACTCAAACAGTAGTGCATCGTTTGCGTTTTGTTTGGTGTGGGTCGGGCGAGTCAAGTTGAGTTTCTTCACTCGCATGAAATGGACGGGAGCCTTAACGTTACGTATGCTAACATAGTATACGTGTGTGAGACATGAGCCGTCCATCAGGCATGTAAAACCAACGCTATCTTTTTTTAAATTAAAAAAAAAAATAAAAAAATAAAAAAATGTTGTAATCTATTTTCGGCAGGCCCATTACAGTCAATGAGCACATATGGCGATGCACAGCAAGTAGGAGGTGAATAAGAAGATCTTCAAAATATGTGTACACTTTTTAAGAAATCCTAGCCGGCAGAGATTTAATACTAAACGTGTCAGGTGACCAACAAAAGCAATACGGCTGATGTGTGGCAGATGAATGAGTAGCGAGCGAGGAAAGCACAATTTGTTCGAGAGAAGAGGAGCAAATAGGCTGAAGAAAAATATCACGAGAAATATCTAGAGGACTCATCGATACCATAACCATTGAAGTAACAGTAGAAATATCTAGAAAAATAAGTTGTGCAACAGAAATTTTTAAATATAAAAAGAGATCTATAACAAAAAAGACAACAACAAAAATAACAACTAATTCAATACCAATCAAAATTTATCTTTATCACAGTTATCATAGGAGTAGTGATAATCGAGTTGTGGTAATTCTTAGTTCTTGGTTGTAATCCAGTAGTCATACATAGGACTTGATCCTTATCCAATATCAAACAGTTCTTTCAAAAGACGCATTCTTGCAGTCACTCCTAGTGATCGATTGTGAGTGTTTCCTTTTGCTTGATTGCATTGGTATATTGAAAAGTCCTTTCTTGTGAAAGGCAAAGCATAACCCATCTTTGAAGAAAGAACCCCACCTCTGACAATCGCCTGATCATTACAAAATTCTGCGATTGGCTAAGTAAGCAACCAATCTTCTCAGAATATGGTCATATATGTTCACATTGGACATATTTTCTTATTTCGGCGCTTAGGGTCAAAAGTTGATTCGATTTGAATCAAGCTGCTCTATCGATTCTGGCACACCCACACGTGCACACACACACACACATACACGTTATAGAAAACAAACCAGAATAGAGTGCCAATAGTTTTTGGCACGCCTGATGAGACACTACAAATAACCACTTGGCTATTAGGAATTTTCATTTTTTGCACTAGTTGTGCAAAAAAATAACAATTTTGACAGATCCAGTATGAATTTGATTGTAAGAATACTTATTGTTGCAATAATTCTGAGAAATCATGAGTTGAAGAAGTGACTGTAATGCTTTAGCAGCTATTAGTGCCGCCGCAGCTAACGAACTTCCTGCTCAAGAGGAAGAGGTGCATGTGCCACATGTACCCGATCAAGTGAATCTACTAATTGTTCAGGTGCCTGTATTTTCGATTCCATATAGCGCTTCATCATCTTGGGTTAAACCTCTTGAAATTATGTCATTCAGGATAGTCGATATTCAAAGGAGAATTCAACATGTCGCGGAAATATCATAGGTTTAGGCTGATTCATCACAGGCTTAGACGGACGACTTTAATAGGTGAATGGTTAGCCACACCCAAAACATGAATCAGTTAGAGGCCATGTTTATTGGGAGAGCATCGGTTGCACCTCAACAATGGGTCGATACTAGTTCTGTTGAGAATCTGGCCTCAATACCCCTAGTACAACCACTACCACAGGCAATCCCTCAACGGTGAAACACATGCACCACATGTTTCCATCTATATTCCAGCACAAAATGTGCAAAATTCACCTCCATCGTCCTGAACGTGAGAATAGGAATCTATTCCATGAATTCAAGAATCAAGGGATGCTTGGCCGTCTCCTAGGAATCAACCTTAAATAAGGAACAATGCCAACTTAATCTGAACCTCCAGTTACAACACAACATTGTTGGGACTAAAATCAAATTGCACAAATGGTCCTGGAAGTAGCAGGCCAGGTTATTGGATGAACCGCTACTCCATTTATCATAAACCTTATCCAATGCCGAGGAATAATCGATATGATTTTACACTATTTACATGTGATACAGGTCATTCGACCAGAAAGCACATAGATCATTTTACCATACAACTAACGATTACTACAAACTATAATTATTTAGTCATTCACTCACTAGGGTAGCCTTTACTTGGTACCAAATCCCATACAAACTTGGTAAGAGATAGAGAAAAAGTTTCATGCCTATTTCTTTTATAAGGACTGGTAAATTTCTATGGCCGATTTGGCATGGTTTCGACAAATGCTAGGGGAATCAATTGAAAGTTATATCGCTTGGTTTAAAAGAGTGAAAAGCCAATGCAAATAGTGACGACCAAGGAAGAATTCGTCCAATTGACCCAAGACGTCCTAGAATTTAAACTTTGAAAGAAGTTTATTGGGACCAAATTCACATATCTTTATGATCTAACCAAAAAAGCGATATGACGCTCTGCTTCAGGAGTCAATTCGAAAGAAGAATTCATTAGCATGAACATATTATTATGATCCTAACTATAACATTGCAATGACCGAACTAATGGTTCAACACTCATTTGTTTACTCGGCATTAGTTACAACAGAGGCGACTGCACCAAGCAATCAGAAGGTGCAACAAATCTACACCTTTGATATTACTCGGGCCGATGAGATTTTTAATATCATGTTGACCGAAAAATTTATCAAAGTTCCTCTTAAGCATAAGATTCTGACAATGGAAGAATTAAATAAAATTAATTATTACAAGTGGCATAGAACTCAATCACACTTCACTAACAAATGTGTTGTTTTCAGGAATGTTATTCAAGATAATATTGACAAAGGATTGTGAAAGTTTTTTATTTTTTTAAAGAAGCAATGTTAATTGATATTGATATATTTTTAACTAATATGGAAATCAACATGGCCACCATTAATCTACAAAGGTTGGTCCAACCACGAAAAAATTCAACCTTAAAACTAAAAAGGAGCAGGCTGAGGAACAAGATGTTGACAAGAAGACTATGAGCATTCGATCAAATAGATAAAAGCACATTTAAAGGTAATGAATTCCAATTGCTAACACTTATGTGAGCAATGTGCGAGGCCGACTCAACTAAACAAGTAATTTTGTCAACTTAATAATAAGGCAGGACAATCGATCATTCGAAACATGAAAGAAGATAATTCTTTTTACCAACAAAGGATCAAGCATGCCAGCAATCACCCTATGCCCTTCTTAGGGGAAAGAATGGTTAAACTTCAGCCTAGTCAAGAAGGTGTTTGGAAAAGGCTGAGTCATCCAAAATTTCCAACAATACCAGAAGGGATGATGCGTACGCAAAAAGGCATTGGTAAAGGCAGCAGGCAGTGAAAGGAAGACAATTAGCCACTGTATAGGGTGAACCTTGTATGACGTTCTTACAAATACGATCAGGGGAGGAACAAATATCGGTTAATATGGCCAAGCTTCATGTAGGATTTGAGTCATTCAAGGATGACCAAAATCCTAAAAACGAAGACATATATGTTAAAGGATCGACCAATGTAATGCCCCAAAAATTGGCACCCGACTACATAGACTCTGATCCCAAGTTCCCGGGTGTTAACTAAATGAAAGTGCACGTGTGGCTTTCACATTCACATTCATTTCACACACGAGCAATCAAAGTAGCGTAATTTGAATTAGCGGATCCAAAGTAAGGTAGAGATAAACAATAGTTAATAAATATATGGCTAAGAGCAAAAATGCAATTCCAATAGTGGTGATTGCTCAAAATGGGGATTATACTAACTACAATATACATACTAAAGACGATTATAGTGCAAAGTTTTCCATTTTCGCTCTATCCACTAAAACATAACGACATTGGCACAAGCCGATATATGCCTACCCGTCTGAGGGCTTGCTAGTACTTGTATTAATAATATTACTAATTAGTGTTTTAAAATACCATCCCAAGTGATAGTGAGTAGCTAACTCAGTGGTTCCATTAGTTATAAGTTATACATGTTATCGACTCAATTAGCGTAGTTAATGATAAACAAGATATTAAATATTTCTTAAATACTCTTGTTAAATATATGAATAAGATTATTAAATAATGCATGCACTTCACAATCCAACATTCCCTCAAAAGCGACTTCAATGCCTATTTCGCAAATGTTAACATTCCCTTATCACTCGACTCCAAATCGCAATGTCCTATCTAATGTAATGTGATTGATATGTATGTTAGCCAAGTAATTATTAAATTTCATTAATCTAACATATTGGCGAAGTTAGGATACTGACGTTATATCACAAATCCTTATCCGGATCATGTGACTTGTTGTTGCATGTAGCGGCTCCTCACTAGTGTCCCTTGATCTAAATTTAGATATCACCTATTTATCTCACAAATCAGCGATTTCAAAGGTATAACATGATACCCAAATGTATGAGGATTAGCTCGATATGGGTCGTCACCCAAACACCGAGTATGATCACTCAGTTTTGAGGTGTAGGCTTATCACATAAAATAAAATCACCACAAAAGAAGAGGGCTCGTTACCCAATTTTATTCACACCAGGGTTGTTCGAACGGTACTCTAGCACGGAACCATCGGCCGGGTAATTTAACGAGGTCACTCGAACAATGATTTATCACCTCTATTAATGCTCATTGGTCATTACGGGGAGGCTTGTCACCCCAGCATAGGCCGACAACTAAGACACGGTATCTCATACCAGTATGCCTGACTCATGAGTCTTAGTACGATCGTATCGCACCAATAGTTATAACTGTACCATTAATTGGGAATGAGGTATCCTAAATTTAATTTGGTCATGTCATACATTCTATACATACATGATTAATCAGCTAGTAGACTAATTTGATTAACCTGGGAGAACCTCGGTGTAACCAGCATTGGGTGCAAGCATTTCATGTATTCCAACTACTGTCGGTCATCCGTGTTCAACCTGGGTCGATAGAAGAAGTCTATGGTAGCCGACTTAACTCGAGCCACCCCTTAGTTTAGGCGATTAGCTGACTCTCCCAACCTTGTCAGCAACTTAAGCATCACTATAACTTAACAATTCATCATGTCGTCATAACATAGATTTAACAATGCAACTACTTAGGTACTTCATCAAATATGTGAACATTAATAGAACAACACACATACTTAGGCATTTTGTCAAACATGTGAGCATTGATAGAACTACATATCTATTTAGGCATTTCATCAAACATGTGAGCATCAATACAACCATACATCTACCTAGGCATTCCATCAAGCATGTGAGCATCAATAGATTAACACATTCAATCACTTAAGCATTTTATCAAACATGAAACCATCAATACAACCATACATCTACCTAGGCATTCCATCAAGCATGTGAGCATCAATAGACTAACACATTCAATCACTTAAGCATTTTATTAAACATATGAGCATCAATAAATAACTAATGACACATGTTGCAATCAAAGTCAAAATATGAACATGCTAGCAATCAATAAACCATTCACCACAAGAGATCATTAAGTAGGACCTTCAAGGGTCGATAAAAAGTAACTTAGAAATAATGATCCGCACCTCTAAGAAGGAATCTTCGATTTTGAGCTCATAGGGTTAGGGATTTGGAAAAAATTCATCAATTGCTAAATCAAAATCAAGAAAATACTATTAATGACTAGAAATCTATACTAGGTTGCTTAATTGAATGGTAATATATAATTCTTACCTCTGATCCTTAGCATGGGTGGATTTAGTAAAGATTTGGTAGTAGCCAAAGGTTTAGTTGAAGAAATACCAACCCCATAAGTACCAAGATTTTCCTCAGTCACACACACACACACACTCTCTCCTTTCTCTTTCTATTTCTTTTCTCTCAATTTATCTCTATCTCTTTCTCTTCTCCTTCACTTAAGCTAGGGTATGAAATTCGTATGGGAGAAGGAGGGTGCCCAAATGAAGGTCTTATATAGTTCTAGAAATTGTGCAAATGGTCCTAAGGGCTAGGTTTTCATTATACTAGCCCTATAGGAGGGTGTTTTTAACATTTGAGGCCCATTATAGAGTGTAGGAGTTGATATACACTATATGATAATTAGCTCTAATGACAATATACGTATGGATACAATCGATATGCCATTTGGATGCACCGATCGACGGGTATGATCAGAAGTCTATTTGACTGTCACCAATGGTCGATCGGGGCCACAACTATATGTATATATGAGAAAAAATATCTTTAGTCAATACCCTGACTTTGGCCATGAATCGATAGTCCAAAAGTTACGACTTTGTAAAAGAACAAAGAGACTAGTTTCACTTAAGTTCCGTATTTTCGTATAAGATATTTGCACGACCTAATCACTCGCCTTGTGAGTCCAAGTTGAACGATTCGAGATGCGATCATGACTTGATATCCCATGATGGACGTCAAGCCCACTAAGAGGAACGTATTTCTATATCCTCGGGTTTAGTGGCCCGCTAATGAGCAGTCTAGAGTTCGTTCAAATAATCAAGACATTTCTAAAATGAGTTGGGTAGCAAGATTTTTTGTGCACAATGATTAGGTTTTAGATTAGCTAAGTTCATAGTGTGCTTATTCTCAATTAGCAGAAATGACGATTCGATTATAATCACCCCAAGCCATTGGTTCTTAGGCTAAAAGGATAAGTGGGTCAGTTTAGTTTGGTAATTAAGATCTGACCACTAGTTATCCCAAATTTTAGTAGGTCTTTATTTAGTTAGTGATAAGTTAGCTAGATTTGGGCTCTTTGTGGGCAAATGACGTGGTTAAACTCAATGTTTAAGTGATCGGCCGGATTCGTTGGCTTCCTATGCTTGATTAATAAGATTTGTGCAGTTCTTTGTTAGTACCACCTGCGTATAGATTATTATCGAGTGTTAATGGTTAGTAAGTGATAATGTAAGTTAATTATAATGAAAAAATTTTGAGGGTTTTTGAAAATCCAAAATATAAAAAATCTGGGACGTTACAACCGAATATATCGGTGATTAATTTTTTTCGAATGATCTTCTAAATGAAGAATTGCTGGTAAAAGCAAAATCACTAGAACAATCCTTATATAAACAAAATGAAGAAAGGGAACTTAAAGTTTTAGGTTAAGATGACAAGCAATTAAATTCAGAAACACTTGGGGGGGGGGGGGGGGAGGGGGGGGGGGTGCAATATCCGAATTTAATAATACAGTTTAGCTCATTTCCACCAATGGTCTTAGATTATAGCATAATGCTTACATTGCCATTGAGTTTCCAAGCTAAACCATCCCAACCAAACAAAATAGAAGGAGATGTGGAGGAACTTAGTCCTCCCATAATTATACAACATGGTTCATTCGATGTTGAGGAAGAAATCAAAAATATATCGACCGTTTTAGTCGAACTAGGGTCACCTTTTGAAAAGATAGTGATCAAAAGATAAACTCGCATTATGACTTAACATCTGAAGCCATGGAAAAGACTCAGGATGTCCTTATCCCAATTGAGGTTATGATGAGTAATTTTGTTGGTGGGGTAACGCAAACACATAACATTTTACCGATTGAACTAATGGTGGGAACCAAGAAGGTGCTAGCCGCTTTCTTTATGGTTGATACTTCTTTAAACTACAATTGTCACGCCCCAAACCCGGAAATCAGATTCACAGGAATCCCGATTGTCATAACCCTAATTTATGATTTTCTGGAATCAAGATAGAGTGGAATTGATTTTGGCTAATAATAAACCATTCTTAGCCATGTCCAATGCGGATGAGGCTTATTTATATGGCATGAGATTGGACTAATACGATTCATAGGATAGGATAAAAATGGTAGACTGACTGGGATTGATGTCAGACTCAATCTAGAAAATGTCGTACAAGATATCCTTACAATGATACGATTAAATGAAGAGTCGTCGAAGGCTATAATTCCCTTCCATGCGATTACGAATTGCACAATAGAAGAAATCCCATGAAAAATTGACTTTCAGTCAAGGTCGATTTCACGGGTAGAGTACGACAGCTCGAGGAGAGTTTGTGACAGTTTGATAACATATTCTTTGTTGATATGGCTGAGATAGTAGTGTCAGTTGTAAAGTAGATGAGGATGGTATTGAATTGAACGTTCTAAAACTAGCATAAGAGAAGTTGGATGATTCTTCATCTCAGGTTTAAGATCCTTTAGTTGAAGTAAATTTAGGAACATAATAACATCCCAAGTCCAATTTTACTAGTGGACTATTGGATTTCAAGATATAGGCCGAACTTAGTAACTTTCTTAAAGAGTTCACCAGTTGCTTTTAGATATTTCTAGACTAATCATGGATTAGTCACGTTGTTAGTGGTGGAAGGATCGAGAACTCCATCTTAAGGGCTTCCACATTTAGTTTAATGATTACATGGGTCTAAAAGGCCATTCCTGATGTGTTTTTGATGAGGTGGGCCACACATTGGATGACTTGGATTTGTGAATGGGTTAGCTTTAAGGGATGTGGGTTTTTCGGCTGGATTGGAGAAGACGACCCATTGGCCATGGTGTCTTAGTACTGATTATATGATCTAATGATCTGGGGTGTTTTAATGGGTTAGATGTTACTCAGGATGTTCATGGGGTCCACCATTTGGTGAAAGAAAGGCCGTTGATTAGGTGTTTTAACCGTAGCCAAGAACCACTTGCACCGTTTCAATTTCTCGCTAATGTCTTGGTTTGCTAAGAGCTTTCCTGACAGCCCTAACTTCGATGCTCCAGATCACTCAAGAGAGTCTTCTAGAAGGTGGGGAAGGGCTGAGATCGCATCAGTGCTAAAAATGGTAATATTCCTTCCGCTTCCAGCTGAGGTCGGAGGCATTTTAAAAAATCTAGCGTAACAAGGATTTTGCTGAGTGCGTGGACGATGTCTCAAAGTCTTGAGCGAATAGATTTGCTAGTGGGCAAATGCTGATGTGGATCCCTCCTTTCCGAGTGACATTCCTACACTATGTCGCCTGGGTGTGATTCGTGTGCCCGCACGTGCTCTACAACATGATATCCGAACGTGGTTCTGGTAAGTGGGCCCAGTCATCTACGATGGACAGTTCAAATTCCTCGAGATGGTCATCAGTGGTGGGCCACGACATCTCAATGTTTTGTTCATTCGAATCATTGTCCAGCGGGAAAAACAAACAAGAGTGGGTTTGTATCGGGCGGGTCTGGGCCAAAGATTGTTTGACCTGACTTATGGTCTTGGTGCTCCGTGGTAGTACGAAATCCCGTACACAATAGGGTTTCCTATGGGGTCCACTATTGGGGTTTATGAGGATCTGGACCGTTTACCTACTATACAATATCTAAGAGGCTCTAGTCATAGGGTTTGGTGGATTTAAAGCCTAAGTAGGTCATGTTTTGAGAGATGGTACGACTAATTCTTGATTTAAGAAGTTTTAATGGTCAGATTAGACTATAATTGTATTTTTATGACTCTATGGCTTTTAAGCAGGTTTGGGTATTATCATTTGTTAAAATTCAATCTAATATCCTTAGTTTTAGGACTATTCTAAAATGGTTTGGTTTAGGTGACACACCATTGATGGTGGGGCTACTTAATGACGTCTTCCTACGTTTTCGGTAAGTCAACGAGAGATTTATGGGGTTTTATTATGCTTTGTTAAATTTTAAGTTTATTTAAGGAGTTATAATAAAAAATGATAATGGGATGAAAGAAGGTTTTAATCTCATTTGAGAAATTTTAAATTTGGGGTTGAATTGGTGAGGCGTTACACAATAGGTCCTACACAAGGACACTACACGTATTCTTTGGTCGGAGGCCTATGAAAGGTCTTGGCGAGTTTGTGTAATCAAACTCTTAATCCCAATCATACACAAGGAAAGGGCTTCAAACTCAATGGACTCTTGATACTTACTTGAAAGTGAGTGAGCTCCTTTTTAGCACATGTTGATGATGATCTTACTTGTGGTGAAGAATCTTCAGGTCCCTTGATCTACAACAACTATACATGCTCCACTGCAAGTCAGCGGTGTTGGGTCAATCTATTTTGGTGAATCTTATCTATTGAATGTTGGTCTTTAAGTGTGGATGAGATTCCCAAATATTAAGCATTCATAAAATTCCAACTCAATGATTTGTCAATGAATGAGTTACTGGAAGATCCTTGAATGGTAGAGTTCATTCTTCAATCCAATCTATTAATTTTTTTTAATGATTGCAGTTAAGATAGGGCTGAAGGATGAACTCCCACGAAAAAAGGGATTTAAGATGATAGTTGGTATTCCTATAGTAATAACTCTATTAAATCTCACTATTTTTCTCACTTGAGAACCAAGAGAACAAGCCTCAAATAAATAGCAAAAAATCCTAACGATAAAAAAAGGGGCATATTTTTGTTAAGATTCGATGTAATCGAAGTTTCCTTTGATGTTATCGAATCCCTACATTAAGATTTTTATATAAGTGATGTATAGATCTGCTCGATGTCATCGGAATTTTTTCTTAAGAGTGCTTGAAAATTTCTGGATAGTTTGGTTCACTATTTCAATGTCATCGAAGATTTTAGAATTTTTCTTTAAAAACTCTCTGGATAAGACTTGTAACATCCCGAATTTTCACGGCCAGAGTTTGTACTCGTGCCCGAGGAAACCGGGTGTTAATGATATAATGATTTGAAAATTTCAAAGTCTCTTCTTGACTTTTTTTTTTTCCATCTAGATCATGTCCGGTTACATTCATAAAGGTAATCAACTCATGAGAGTAAAATCAGCTATTTTTATCATTCTAAAATAAGATAATTAAATAGCTTAGTCAAATGCCCTTTTAATGGGAGCTTATTACCTTGTTCTGAGTTGCGTAGCGGAAGTATAAATAAAAGAATCATAAACTATTTCCCTATTCTATTTAGCAAAATCTTTTATCAGGAATTGATCTTCTGGATCCTCGACCTATACGGCACCTGCATCATTTGTATGGTTGGAGAGGGTGTCAACGCCCTACTCATAGTGATGGTTATCCTTTAAGATTAACAGTAATTCAAGAGATTTATAAAGGAAATATAAGGGTTCTGATACGTCTCGTACTCCACTACTATGAGGGGTATCAACATACGCAAACAACCTACATGAGATGCATGCCTAGCAAAGCGTGTGCGGCTTATCATACATAGTGATCATTACAATGTGAAATATGATTCATAGAAAACCTGGATTGCCCCGCATTCTCACACTACAGAGATTTACCGGCATGTCCGACGCTATCGTGTATTTATGTGAACACATCAAGGTGGCACAACACATGAGTCAGATGAATTACGTGACACGATTTGTTCATAGAGCGACTATTTGTGACATCCAATCCCGAAAGTCTGGTAACACGCATTGTGAATTATTTATATCAATTTGTGCACCACTACCCAAAACCCATGAAATTAGGCGTTGACCAAGAGGGTCTCTACCTAGAGCGCATTACATCCATGATTAGATATTGAATAACTAGTTATGATACCTCTTACACATCACTTGCATTGATAGAGGACTAAATTGAATTATGGGGGTTTTAGAAATTCAAGGTACATGCCCAAACCATAAAGGTAAAATAGCACGAGGCTAACATAATAAAAGAAATGAGTAACAATGGTTAACTCAACAAAGAGGAGAGCGGCAATGGCCAACTCAATAAAAGGAGAGTAGTAAGGGCTAACTCAACATAGATGAGAGTGGCAATGGCCAACTCAATAAAGAGGGGAGTGGCAATGGCCAACCCAATGAAGAGAAGAGTAGCAAAGGCCAACTTAACAAAAATTGATAAAGGAAAGGGCAAGGCTTGTATCCATCACCCCATGTAAATTCATAAAGATCACTTGTAATTAACATCATAGCATAATTCCCAGAGGATAAATAATTGTTTATGGTAAATTAAAAAATTGCGGGGAGAGAATCATAATATCATGAATGCATGAAAAAGGCAAGATAGGACATAGCAACTTAAATTACTGTAAGCTTAGAGGATTCCCTCACCTTAGGTTGTCTAATCATCCAATCTTAAGATTTTAATGCTCGAGACATACTTTGACTCTTATCCTAATTCACCTGATTGAATTTGATTGTAGTATATGTCAAACTTAACCTTGGTTTAGTGAGTCTCAGGAAACTTTATTTGTGTTATGTGTCATATACATTGGTAAACCGAACCAGGAGTGGGGTCCACATTGATGATCTCAATGAATCCGTTCCTTTCATTTGTTTTATTAGCTCATTTTAAGGCCTGGTCCAAAGGATAGGGTAGGTCTAAAGCTTGAGTGGGCCATGATTCTAAGTAACAGGGTCATATTGCAATTCAAGAAGATCTAATGGTCAGATGTCTTGATCTTTAGGTGGAGATTGTTCCCAATGGTCAGATTTGCGTTGGGAAATATATGCAAATGTTAGGATGGTTGGATTGGTATCGTGTACATGTTCCTAATAGATTAAATTTCACGTTAACACTCGAAAACTTTCAATACTCGGGTATTGAGAAGTTTGGGGTATTACAAGACTGGTCCATTTTCGATGTCATCGAATGTTCATTCGATGTCATCGAAATTTAAAATTCGATGTCATCGAACATAGTTCGATTCATCAAGCTTTTTACTGATTTTCCTTTTAAGCTTGTTGGACCATTGAGTGCCCATTTTCAATGTCATCGAGATAGGTTCGATGTCATCGAGAATTTTTCTAGAATATAGGTTTGGTTGCTGGACAAAATGGGGCACTTTTTCAATGTTATCGAAATTTGTAGAAAACATGTGCCTATTCAGATTTACTTGCAACTTGATTTTTTATTTTTCTAACCTTACCAAGATGTTTTTCTAGTTACTTTTGGGTAAAATTAGACCATTTTTAAGGGAATTATTACCTGGGGTGTTTTGGTCATGGGATGTGAGGGTTAGTTTACCTTCGGAATGCTTTCATGTGGGGCTCACTTGACTCTTTGACTCAACCGTCATGTTAATTAACAAACAATGACACTTTCAAGCTCTGGTGGGTAGTGGCTATTAAGTGCATGTGAAGTTACAATTGGGGGTTTCCCACTTCACCATCTTATTTAATCAGGAACCCTTCATCAGAGCATGCATATCATGCATTACATTAATCAATATTTCTTATGGATGTTTTGTTTTGAAATTGTATACATGATGATTATGTTATTATTGTGATAATCTTAAGGGATGCCTTCACTGAGTTAAACCTAGAAAACTCATTCTTCGTGTGGAAAAACAATCATAGACTATGCAGGTGATGATCTAAAGAATGAGCTAGAGCATCAAGGTGATAAACTATGATGGTTTGTGGCAACAAATGACGGATGATGAAGTCAAGATGACTTGGAAAAAAAATCTTCTTTTATTTCTTTTCCTTTCTTAATATTAGTTCCTTAAAATTTTGAATTTGTAATAAGTCCCATTGAAGGACCGAGCATATACTATGTTGATGTAATGATGGTGAATGGAACTTAGAGTAGTAATTTAATAGAATGAGATTTAATTTTCCCGTCATTTATATCACGATTGTCATGAAAATATGAAATTATATTATTTTAAGGAATATGTGGGGTATTTATTCTTTGTCATATTCAAATTATTACTATGTAATTCGTTTATTCGTATTGTCCACGAGAGTCAAAATCTCAGGCTATTACAGATGGTATCAAAGCTAAATAGGAGACCTCTGAGTTTAAGCCCAATCTTTGCATAATGAAATCACCTTAGGGTTTACGTCCCTTAACTAATGAAAAATACACCTAGGTACGTCCCTAATGTTGTTTTTTTTTTTTTTTTGTATGTGTTGCTTTAACATAAAAACTCACATCCAGGTTTCACCCTAAAATTCTAAGGTAGTCGTTGAATGTAGAAACTTGATTTTAGGGTTTTAGGAAGGAAATTCCCATTTAAATTGCTATTTTTGAGCTCTCATATATTTTCCATTCTTAGATTAGCATTCCCACTGGGTAGATTAGGTTACACTTACCAAAAATCTTAATTCCTTATTTTCCCGTAGTATGGCAGATTTTCAGACCTATTTGTAGAGACTTTATTATAAAACACCCAAAACGGATTGGGAAATTTTTCTATAGACCACTGGCACGACCTTTAGTACCCTTGTAAACTTTTAGATCTATTAGATGGACAAATAAATTAGGAAAAATCTGACAATGACCAAATTTTTGCATAAAATTGTGCTGACCTACATCATTTTTCATCCTTAGGTGGGGTAAAACCCTAGGCTATCTTGGAAATTTAGGTCTGTAAAAGTTTATAGATGTTTCCTATCTAACCAGTGACCCACCTTTTAAATTTTAGAGACATTGGATATCTTATTTATGAGATAAAATTCTAGGAGTACTTGTTGGTCATGATTTCGAAAATTTCTGTTTTGTTAGTATCTCAACCTAGTGACCCATTATGTACATTGTTCTTGAATAACCTCGGTATCCATTCTTGTATTTCTAAGAATTTTCAAATATAATTAAAGATGGTGAGCACGTATCTTAAATTTCAAGAGTAGTTGGAATGATATCCTTTCGCTCGCTAAATGCAACGATAAAGCATTTTTTATGTTCTTATTATGCACTAAATTGTTAAGTAAATGTTTATAAGAAAAGTTTAATTAGCTACATCAAACTGTAGAACTGTACCTTATGCGATGTGTAAGCAATTGGATCTAAATTCAAATCCCGAGGATTGACACTTAGAATTCTGAATTGATATTAATGACCTCAATGCTCAATTTTGAGTAGAAGATCTAAGTATCATACCCAAATATACTCAAATCGTTCTTCCGTGATGCTGATACTATATGAATCTCATCTTTGTCTTAATCTAGGGATATTTATGTATACTCCTAAAATGTTTGTGGGTGTGTTTTCTCTGTGTTAGATGACAAGAGTGAGATAGACGTGTAGGCAACCTTAGGGTGTCAAAATTGCATCACCTAGAATCTAGCGAGAGCCAGGTTATGGTATCCCCAACATCATCTATCCGTTAAACTTCCCATTAAATCTTTTGCCATTAAGAAAATTTCGGGGATGAAATTATTTTTAAGGGGGGTGGATTGTAACATCCCATATGTTGCCATTTTAGCCTAGGTTCATCCTGGTGAATGACCAATGATTCTATAACCCAAATACTTGTAATATTTTATCGGAAGAAATTGTCATTCATCTCATCATTTAATCAATGTCCCAGCTAGACATTTAATTGATCACACACACACACACACACATATATACATATATATATATATATATATATATATATATATATATATATATATATATATATATATATATATATATATATATATATAATTGAACCCAAATCTATCCATTTGAATCTCATGATCCGTTATCTCTAATATCGATCAAGTATCTTTAATAATTATATGTCCATAATTATCTTTCTAAATCACTCGATTATAGGAGAACCTCCGAGTTTGAGTATATGATTAGAGAAAGACCTCCATGGTAGGATGTGGTGCCCTTATTAAAACCAAGACCTAGCCCAATTCTAGAGATCTAAGGTTTAGTTGAGGATCATGGTGATATTATCTAAAGGTTAAGATAGTTGAAGGGTGGATAAAAGAGTTCGTGGATTGGAATTATAGTTCTTCTAAGCTTTAGCCATACTACCCTACCTTTTCTCAATATAATACCCTTTCTTATAGATTATAGCGCATAAAAGAAATAGATTTCACCCAAGATGACTAATTTATGATAAGAAGGTAAGAGCTTAATTATGCTTTCATCATCCGTAGCCAAATGCAGAGCCATGGAAGAATCAGAGTGTGCAATGGAAGCATGTTAGGCTTGAATCCAGGAAAAGTTTGTAGAACCAATTTTCGAGGACGAAATTTTTTGTGAGGGCGGAATAAATGACCCCAAATATAATTAAAGATGGTGAGCACGTATCTTAAATTTCAAGAGTAGTTGGAATGATATCCTTTCGCTCGCTAAATGCAACGATAAAGCATTTTTTATGTTCTTATTATGCACTAAATTGTTAAGTAAATGTTTATAAGAAAAGTTTAAAAGATTGAAATTTTTATGAGATATTCCCCTAGTTAAAGTCCTCTGATTATTTGGAAAAGAGGAAGCAACGTGAGAGAATAAGGATGATATGAGAAAGAAATACCATCGGCTTCTTGACAATGCACCTCAACTAAACATTGAGAATGAAGTTACTTTTAAAGGGTGTCATGCCCCAGACTCGGTAACCGTTTTAGCCATAGTTCAACATTTATCTTGTTAAGTGTATTTTCCCTTAGTTTAGGTGAATTTTAAATTATTTTAAGAATAACTCTTTATTCGTAATGATTTAGATGAAGATTCTTTTGTAATAATTTCTTACAAACATACCTAGAATCATTAGATTTCTCAAAATTCTCAGATCAGAAATAATTACGAAGATGCCATTAACCTAGACCCTTAATTTCTAAAGCACATGGTTTCCATGATCCGTTTGACCAAAAAATTTATCTCATGCCTATAATATCATAAATAAACCATACATATCAAATTTCATCCCTCAAATCATAGTAAAAGTAGCTCAATTGTTGAATCAGTCTCTTAACGCTTGATTTTAGTATCCATTGAGTGAGAAAAGTTAGTGGGTATTTATAGTTGAATGTTTCCCTTCATGTGAGTGACATGGATTGCGCATCATGTGGACCAAATATGTGATATGAGTGCCTCATCTTGAGAAGCCTTTTCTTAAGCTCCAAGTTACCCTGTTTTAGGAAATAACTAAGCTTATTAAATCTTTACAAATATGAACCTTCAAATTGACCCACTTTCTACCATCAATCGCAACCTAAATTTAACCACACATTATCCTCATATGACTATGAGATTATACAAATTTGAACCACAATCCATGATCCTACATCGTCAGATAATGACCACCCTGAAGCTGGTTCATGCCTTTTGGCATAACAAGTGAAATCTCGTATTTAGGCCTTTCCCACCATCGATCAACCACCAAAATTTACCCAATCATTTGCCTATCATGACTATACATTTCTTCCAATTTTAGACCATGATCATCATGCATAAATACTTAAATAAGAGTCTAAAGCTTTCGTGGAATTATAGTAAAATGAATGATATTTACAACTCCATGTCACTACGCCAAAATCGTGATTTTGCGACGGATTTCATCTGTTGCGAAAAGGGCTTGGTTTAACAACAGACTTAGTTCGTCACCAACGAAAAAGTCCGTCGCGCACAAATTTTTTCATGGAAACTTTGGTGGTTAAACTGGCGGGATTTAGCGACGGACCAAAATCCATCGCTAAAATGTGATTTACGAAGGATTTGGTCCGTCGAAATTAAGATTTTGCGACGGATTTTGGTCTGTCACAAAGTACCGCCCAATAAACCCATCATAAAACATTTAGCGATGGATTTTAGTTGCATTTTGCAATGGACCATGTTCCGTCATAAATTGACTTTTACCCTACCGCATGGTTTTTTTATTTCTTTTAAGAATGTGGTGGAAAATTGTGTTTTATTGTAATATAAGAAAAATTTTTTAAATAGAATTTCAGTGGTTTATTTGCATTTATTTGTGTTTAAGATTATTTTTGTATCAATTGATTGAATGCAGCGATTTTTTTATTTTGTTTTTATATCAATTGAGCAAAATTTATTTTTAATTTAAAACTAATATTTAAATTCTTTACAATATCACATGAAAAATCAAGATTTTAGGAAATGAAGTTCGAAAAAAAAAAATCAGATTGAAAAAATTGAGATTTTGTTATATAATTAACATTTTGAAAAAGAAAATTTATAAGTTTGAAAAAAAAAAGTGATTTAATAAAAATCTAGATTTTAAATTTTTTAAAAAAGAAAATTGAATAAAGTTAATAATTTTGAAAAAAAAAGGATATTGAAAAAAGAAAATATTTTGAAAAAGAAAATCGAAAAGATTAAAAAAATTTGTGAAAAATTTACAACATTGGAAAAAGAAAGTATTTTGAAAAAGAAATTGAGATTTTGTATTTTAAAAAAGAAAATGGAGAAGTTCGAAAGAATTGAAAATTTGAAGATATAGTGAGATTAAAAAATTGAGATTTTGACAAAAAACTAACATTTTGAAAAGGAAAATTGAAAATGTTCGAGAAAAATTAAGATTTTGATAAAATAAAAAATAAAGTGAATTTGGAAAACACTGAGATTTTGACAAAAAAATTATCATTTTGTAAAAGAAATTGAAATGTTAGAAAAACAACATGGTGCTTTTGAAAAAAAAAAAATGGCATTTTGAAAATTTTTAGAAGTTTGAATAAATTGTTAAGTTTGACAACAAAAAAATAGGTTTCGGGAAAAATCAAGATTTTGAAATTAAAAATTCATAATTTTTATTTTGAAAAGAAATTGAAAAGTTTGATAACAAAAATGAGATTTCATTATAAGTTTTGAAAAAAAAAATACGATTAAAAAATGACATTTTGAAAAAAAAATGAGATTCTTAAAAAGATAGAGATTTATTTGTGAAAAAAATTGAGATTTTTTTACTAAATTACTAGGGACATCCACTAATTGAACCTCTAACCATTTATGTATACAAAGATTCTCTTGTGAAAAAATGATAGCCGTAATGAAGTGTAATTGCAAGAATAACTTATAATGATGAGATTGATCAAATTCTATGATCAGGCCATCCTAAGGTTCATTTAAATGATCAGATATGTTTGCAACGTGCTAATTAGGATAGGGAATAAAAATCGGCTTAATATGACTGGAAACGAATCAGATCCATCCAAAACACTCTTTAAGTGGGCATGATCAGTTTGTCTAGATCTAGACTAGATTTGGACAATCTGATCGGTTCATATTAAAGAGTAAATATAACTTTAGATGTTTAGATTACATTTCACTCAAAACTGATAGTTGGATCACAAGATATCGCACATCCTATTGTTGATCAATCTTGTTCATCCAATATCTTTCTAATCTGAAACCCGATTGTGGTGAGTGATTAGTTAAATCAAAGTCTTAATAAAAAAAATTGCATTTTCAAAATTAAAAATTGAGAAGTTTGAATAAAATTAATAAGTTTGAAAAAATTTGAGATTTTTATATAGAAATTGAGATTTTGTATTTTGAAAAAAATTAAGAAGTTTCATAAAAGAAAACGAGGTTTTGAAAAAAATTGTTATTTTGAAATATATATATATATATATATTGAGAAGTTTGAAAACAATGATAGATTTTGAAAAAAAAAAAAGAAAAAAAAGAGAGATTTAAAAAAGACTAAGATTTTGACAAAAATTTGACATTTTGAAAAAGAAAATGGAGAAGTTTTAAAATTAAAATTGTGATTATTGAAAAAAAAAGTTCAAAATTTTGGGGTCCACTTGAGTTTTGGATCTATCTCATTCTTTGGCTCATGCCCTAAGATGATCTCTTCAAATGGATGGACGGTGTGGATATAACACCAACATCACGGTGGGACCCACAAAACTTGGACACATCACTTTAGTAGCGAATCCGCATCTCCACTCGTTGCTATAAAAACCACTGTTTTAGTAGTCTTTATTTGCAATCCAACTTGTTGATAATGTAAGAAAGATCTGGATGAAGGGAAATTACTAAGATTAAATGATCCAAAACTATCGTGTCCTGCAAAAGGTTTTTACAGATTATTCATCACAGTTTTGATTGTTATGGGCCACCTGAGATTTGGATCTTCTTATGATTTGGAATCACATCCTAAAATATGATAGAAAAAACATATGGACGGTGTGGATATATAGAAAATATATCAAGGTGAGCCCTACATGGGAAGTGTAATACCCATGAAGTAGTTACGTAAATAGGGAAATGGTATATAAGGTCGACCTCATGGGAACTTCTCGTGGGGTTGAGCTGTGTGGGCCCCATCATGATGTATGTAGAACATCAACACCGTGCATTTGATGTGTCCCCTTTATGTTATAGGATATCTCAAAAATCAGCCGTATACGAAGCTCAGGTGGACCATAGCATTTAAAACTATGTGAGGATATCATAAAAGATATAAAAGCACTTGGTAGGGCACACGAGTTTTGGATGCGGCTGAAAATTGGTTTGACCCCTCATCCAAGTGGGACACACAAAATAAATATTCTGGATCCATGAATCACATCTAGGTGGGCCCAATATATGATTATTAATGTTTTAATGGGAGCGTAACCCCTCTCAACTATAGTATGTGGTGTGGCCCACCCAAGTAATAGATTGACTTTATTTTTAATCCTGTTTCCCAGCATGGAATGGTGCATCCAACTGATGGGGCAGATCTAAAGTTCAAGTGGACCCACCATAGAAAAGAGTGGGATAGTCACACCCACCGTTGAAACCTTCTTAGGACCCACTGCGATGATTATTTGAGATCCAACCTGTTTATAAGTTAATACAGACATGGAGCAAGGGAAAACATAAATATTAGCTTGATTGAAAACTTATATGGGCCAAAGAAGTTTTTAATGGTAGGCGTTCAATCCCTACTGTTTTCTGTAGTGGGGTCTACTCGAAGTTTGGATTTGCCTCATACTTTGGCTCATGAACTAAAAGTATCAGGTAAAATGGATGGACGGAGTGGATAAAACACACGCATTCAGGGTGGGACCCACAGAGTTTACTGAGTACGCTAAGCGTAGTGAGTTACTCGGTACGCAATTGGAGATGCCTTGCGTCCATCACCGCTCATCTCTCTCTCTCTCTCTCTCTCTCTCTCAATCTCAATGCCGATTTAGGGATTTGGGGATTTATAAATTTGTGGATTCCTGATTCGATGTGGACCCTCATTTAGGGATTTGGGGATTCTAGGGCTTACAGATTTGAATGTGGACCCCGAATTGGGGTTTTTCTGATTTTACAAATTAGGAATTTTAGAATTTTGCACATGTGGGGCATTTGGTGATATGGAAACCACGTTTCCAGGAAATTCACAAAAACAAACAAAGTCCTTAATTTATATTTCATCAAATCCAAGCAGGGCCTAAGTTTCAGTGACATACAGTGATGACCTAACACTCCAGAGACACATTTCCACTTTGTCCACTTGCTTCTGATTTAGTTGGAAACATCCTCATTAATCCCTCCATTTTGGATAACAGAGCTAAGGAAATGAAACAAATCTTTTTGACTCTTTTTGCCATAAAAATTTAAGCCTTGCCTCTATTACTATTCCTTTTACAGTTGCATTCCAATACTTGGTCTTTATTTTGCTAATTTTTAGGCCTCTAGACTCTAGATCTACCTCCAGAACTCCAAATTTTTACATATATAAAATCTCTTTCTAGTTGTGTGATGCTATTATAGAAGGTAATGTGGCACATATATTGTGTACTGGCAGCTTGCTACTGACTTCCCAAGGTTTATGGGATATGGTAGTTTCCAAATCTATTAATCCAAAAGCAAATTCTAGAGTAGCTGTAGCTGCAGCCCAGGGTGCCAATGCTCCACTACTTGAGCTCCAGTCTATTATAAATAAAGTTGCTATTAATATTCATCCTTTACATTGAACTGTGATGGCAGAACCCGATTAGTTGGAAAAAAGTCTAATTTAATGATGATGATTACATTTAACTGTGATATGTCAATGTGGGTTATAATGGACAGATCTTTGATAAATGTATGATCTTTATGTTGTGTTATTAGTATATGGCTGTCTATGGATGTTCATATTTTTTGCATCTCATCTTATAAGATTTGCAGGTGAAGAAGACACTCCCATTAAGTTGTTCATGCATTTGAATCTCCTTGTAAGCATTCTTCTTATGATCTCCTAACCTACCAATGCATCATCACTTTTTAATTTTCTCTCTCTGCTTTTCTTTTTCTTTCCAAAGGTCTTTAAGTGTATGTCTGGACCTTAGTTCATGTGGAGATGCATACAAAAAGTTGTAAACTACATATCTCTTGCATCTTAATTATTTTTTGCCTTTTGATCGGTAATTTTTTTTATATGTTGGGCCTTGTTTCACAGTTCAATATCTTTTCATGTTTCCATACATTTGTTTTTTTATGTATACATGCATGTAGTGCATTGTGTTTCTTTATCCTACACTAAAAGAAATTTGCTAAAAAAGATTATGATTATTTTGTTATGAAACCAGCTATTTGTGCCTTCATCTTGTTTTGCATGCATTGATTTTTTCATCTCAATCCAAAGGAGTAAAGCTGAAAAGATTGTCCCCTTCAAGATCATTTTATTTCTTTCCAAGGCTTTAAATATGAGCTTAAAGATGAGCATCAAGCGAGATATTCATGGAGAATATTACATTGAACATCCATCCTAATTATCTTTCTACTTTCATTACAACTAGACATTAATTTCATATATTATAATTAAATATTTGAATATCATTTTATGCGAATTTTACAATTTATTTTTTCTGCATCTCCATTTCAGGCAAGAACACCAAAAAGCTTGGCATCTGGGGTTAATGAAGATCCTGTTCCAGCTTGACAAAAAGTTACTAGACAGATATCTATCAAAGACTAGTCCTCAATTTGGAAGATATGTAACTAATTTTAAAACAGTTCCATGACATGCTTACCTCAGTAGGAATTCACTAGTTGGTCTCCATATGCAACTGTCTCATATTTAGAGAACATCGAAATATGTGCTAGTTAAAACATCGTACTCAAATGATTGCAATATGATTACTTATAGTTTTGCCATTAGTTGGTGTTGGAAGTCTTTCTGCTGGAGAAGTTGAAGGAAGAACGAATGTGTCTGCTGGTGAGAAGGTATAGGTCTCATCTTTTTAAATTTCGTCAGTCATGTGGTTGGCACAATATTCTCTTTCTAGACCGAATTGAATAAGTTGGTTAGTGATGTACTTGCTTTGTATGAGTTGGTTCCATCTTCTATCAATTGAAAATACTTAAAAAAAAAAAAAAAAAAATCTTCTTGGGCTCTTGGTGTGAGACTATAAGAATATATTAGCTGTTGTCATGGACTCAGGTATTTCAGAAATATGGTATGATTCGGGGAGTAATTCCTGATTTGTGAGTACAAGTAGGCTATTTCAATGTAGCTCGCTCTGTATTAGATCCTTAATATCCTATCTTCTGTATTTTTCTGGCTTGTTAGTCATCAAGCCATTATCTAATAAAAATGATTCATAGCTCTTCAAAAAAAAAAAAAAAAAAAAAAAAAAACCAAAAGGCCTAGCGATCTCCCCCTGCCATCCGACTAAAAAATGTCCAGCTACATGTGCACATGTAATTTTGGTACTAGATGGGGGCAAGCTGGAATATGGACAGATTTGGGAAGTTTGGTCGATTGTTCTTAGGTTGTAAATTCAGAAAGTGATGGTAATCGGGCTACAGGTTATAAGTTGGATGCTCACTAATTAAGGACTGATTGAGGGTGTGATTTGGGACAGATTTTGAGGTTAGGTGTGTAATTGTTGAAGCTGGGGAAGTAATGGGGCTGCATTTTGTACTGTGGACAGAGATGGGCGTCGAAGGTTGTCTTGGAGTACGTAAATTCCAAAGGTTGTTTATCACAGGTAGTTGAATCAGATGGTTGGCAAGTCTGATTAGATGCTTGTCTTGAGTGAACCAGCATTGTTTTTGGACCAGGAGATCTTCATGATGGGTCTCGTCTCTTGCATGGCTAGGATGGCCTACATAGGAATAGGTTGGCATCTGAAATGGCTTGTATGTTAAACTAACCTACAAACGGACTTGTAGGTGATTGTTAGTCTTTTAACAGTTCTCCTTCAATTGTCTTTGATTTCTTTACTAGACAATTTAAGGGTATGTTTGGATGTTTTCAATGTATTTGGGATTTATTTTTTTTATTTTTTATTTTTTTATTTTTATGTTGAATGCTTGTGTGATGCTGTAATAACAGACCTCGGCCTCACCCACTGAAGCGCCAGACCGGTATCTGCTACAACACCAATTTCATGCAACCAGTAAAACACTCCAGCCACATCACCTGGAACAATGGGGATGGGATGCCTATCATACACTTGTGTGAGGCCATGATTGTGGTGCATCTTTCATCGAACTCTTTAATCAAGTGTAACTCATTAGTATGAAGTGAAAATACAAATATTAGCATGATCCAAAAACTCAGGCAGACCACACCGCATGAACTTAATGGGTTTAGGAGAAATTTCACATTGTTCCCATTGGTGTAACCCATTAGAGCTTTTTATTGAGCTGATCATTTATCTATTTTTCTTTGAATATGAATCATATCCTTTAATATTTGTTTTGTGACATTGATTGAATTTTATAATCTTGAATTTATTTTGTTTTGTTTTAGCTTTTGGGTATCACTCATCCCATGATAGGATTGGCTTGGATCACTACAACAGGACCTCAGGTCCAAGCTATAGTCGCAATGTATTCAATTTGAAATTGACAGTGCTCTGTGAACCCCACCATGATGTGTTTTATCCATGTTGTCCGCATATTTTTTCAGATCATTTTAAGGCATGAGCCTAAAAATGAGCAGATCCTAGTCTCACATGGACCACACCAATTGAAAACCCACCATTAAAAACTTCTTAGGGGTCAGAAGTTTTGGATGAAACTGATATTTGTATTTTCCCTTCATCCAGATTTCTCTGATCTAATCAACAAGTTCGATGGCAAATAAAAATTGCAGTGGCCCTAAGAAGTTTTTAATGGTGGGCATTTAATCACCACCGATTTCTTATGGTGTGATTCAGTTGAGATTTGGATTTATCTCATTTTTTAAATCATGCTCAAAAATAATCTGTGAAAAATTAGATGGACAGCATGGATAAAACACACATTGTAGTAAGGCCCATAGAGCACTGTCCAGTAGCTAGGCAATCTGCGTCTGAAAATATGTCCCACACACACCTAATGGTGAGCATGCATGCATGCATATGTTCCTGTGGCCTATTTGAGTTTTGGATCATCCGGAATTTTGGCTTCTATGAGTATTAGCAGAGTACCTAATAGAAGGGTGGATCTCATGCGAGTTCCTTTCAGATTATCGCTCATGTTCTTCCTTGCCTAAGGTAACTGAAGTATGCAAGTTAAGCTACCAAGGGCTGGAATGGAACCACTTGCCAAATGAGTTGAAATGGTGGGTCCATCTAATATTCAAATCCTAGGATTTCATTTATCACTATATCAAATGTGTTTATATAAAACTAATGCAATGTCTCTCAATGTTTAGGACTATCACGCTAGCATTCACAATGCAACATTAATGGAAGCAGCTTACAGGTCTATCATCTTTACCATTTCTCTTTTGTTTCAATTGTGTTATGTTTCATTTGGATGTTTGTAGAAATATTGAGAAGTCTCTTCTGGATTTGTATTTTAATTGATGGGACATAATTATGGTGATCATTTGTTTAGTTTTCAGGGCAGATAATATTCTTTACATTACATTTCATCAGTAGTAGACTCAATTTTGGTATTTACTATATATTTAGTTGAGTTTGCTATTCATGCCAATTTAACATCCAAACACACCCAACGATATTTAGTCTAGGTTTCATAAGTAGCCGATTCTTTTGAATTTCGTGAATGGGATTCTAATTAAACAATCATATGAATTTTCTTCTGGATGACTATTAGGTGTAACAAATTAAAAAATAAAAATAAAAATCTTATGATCAGTTGTTTTTATTTATTTATTATTTTTGCTGAAATTTTCGCGATGGACCCAATCCGTTGCTAATTTTTGAACTAGTCGAATATCAACGACGGATTTGAGGTCCGTCGCTTCTCCTAAGATCAGTGACAGACCGTATCCGTCACAAAAATTATAATGACGAATATTTCTGGTGGGTTTTTCCAGTTTAGTGACGGAATTTTTTAATTTTTGCAACGGATAGGATCTATCGCATATTTGTGACGGATTGAATCCGTCGTATATTTGCGACGGATTTCATCCGTCATTTAATTTTTGCGACGTGGTAGACACGTCCCATGCGACGAACTAAAATCACGATTTCAGTGTAGTGTGTGAGGTTTTTGGAAGAGATTTTTAGAGGACTATATGTAGGGAAATAATTATATCCTTTCCGAATAGGTTCACTTCTAAAGTAACCTCAATAGGAAGAGTGTAGAAACATATATGAGATTTAAATAAAAGAACTAGTAAGTTTCCTACATACATTTGAGCTACACTTTAGTGAAGCTTCCTTTAAAAAGAAACACATTGTCTTGAAAAGTTCATGTAGGCACAAAAACAGGAAATCAAATCTGAAGATGACAGTGATGTTGAGGAAGATGAGGATGAGAAAATGGAAATTTTTTTAAAAGAAGTTCCTTAAGGAAATGATTGTAAAAAAAAAGAGAAATCTCTTAAGTGTAAGCATATAGATAAATCTTTCAAGAAAACGAGATACATCCGATGTCACAATTGGGAGGGTTATCGATATATTGCCACAGAATGCACTAGCAAAGTAAGATCAAAAGGCAAGGCTATGGTAACAACATGAGATGATATTGAGGAATCTAATTTAGATTATTAGAACTACCATAGTGATGAAGACCTTATCTCTATTAGAGTTTTGATGATCTCCACCACTACTTTCCCTAGAGATTTGGGAGGCAATTCCAACCATAACACTTCAAAAGAAGAAGAATAGTCCTCCAATGAAGAAAATGAAGATAGATAAGACGAGGACTTGTAAGAAGCCTACGACCAACTTTATACTAAGTATACGAAATTCATAAAGAAGTTTAATTAAAGCATAAAGGAATCGATTGACTTATGATCTTGAAATAGTAAAATCTGAAAATTTATCCTTTCTTTAGTTAAAAGAAATTCTTGAATCTAACCTTTTCGAGTGTCTAGGGAGATAAACGGGTCTTAAATTTCAGCTCGAGTTAGTTAAATTTGAAAATCATGACCTTAGACTAAAAATCAGCCAACTTAAATACTATCTTACTAAGGCTAAGGTTGCCAAGTAGAAGACCAAACATGAATATCTATTAGTATGTGTAAGTCTTTTGGGGACAATAAAAGTATTGAACTTAATAGTAATACTTTTGCTACGTCCTCTACCATCCGGTAATCTAAAGGACTCTACTGCTTCAGGAAGCAGATTGAGAACCTCTCTTATGTGCCGTGCTTGTGGAAATGTTGGGCACCTAAAATTTGAATGTTTGGTATAAAAAAGGTCAAATCCCCCTTAATCTTAAACTGAATAGGTAAATATATCATGACTGAGAAATCGACACACCAATGGAGAAGAACTCCTAAAAGATAATCAGAAATGAAGAAGTTTCCAATCCCTCCCAAAATGACCAATCATATGAGGGAGTTAATAAAACAATTTACCCTTCTAAATGAGAAAAGAAGAAAAATGCTTAGTTGGGGCATTAGTGCACGGATTTGTGCACTTTGTTTGTCAATCATGTGAGTCCGTGTGTCATGTAGTCGGTTGAATCCTTGGAAGCTGAAGACTAAAGACATAAGTGGACGTGGAACATCAAGAAGCAAATAACAAGTAAATGAGGTGCCTTGGTAACCCTAACCCTTGATCCAAAACAATCCTAAACCTCTAGATGATATTGGCTTAATAAGTCAAGCTTATTTTGATTATCTCTTCGCTTAACAACCTAATTGGACTATAACAAGATATGCTATAGAGGTCCCGAGCAGCTGGGAATCGAACTACCCAAAACTAGCAATTTAGTGATGTGCTCGAGCGAAGCTCGATCGATCGAGTCGATCGACCGAACATGGCCAAAAACTTCTAGCAATCAAGTGGCCTAAATATGAATGAATTTCAAGTGCTCGAATCACAAGCTCGATGGATTAAGGAATCCTTGATTTCTTAATAAATTCGATGCCATCGAACAGTCATCAATGCCATCAAGCACCTTTCTTCGAATTATTTGTTACGCCCTAAACTCAAAAATTGGGCTCATAAAATTCTCGATCGCCGAATCCAGCGCCGATAGCCTCTGTAGTGCCCCATTCTCGGCTCCTGACACCCATATGCCAGATTTCGATCTTGGGATCCTATAAGGAGGATTTTCAATATGATTTTTTTTTTTGTAATGGAGCATAACCACCAGCATAACTAAGTCACAAAACAACATCACCACATATCCACTATGTCAAAAACTTTTAGTATAATGCAGAAAGGGAAATACAAATATAGATATTGGAACTCCAAAAGCTCAACTACATGCTCCTGCCTCAGTACTGCTACAATCCAACGTCACTTGCACGCAGTGGTCGTGCATAAGCTAACGAAAAGCTTAGAGGGTGGTGTAAGTGTGTGTGCAAGGTAAGTGCCAAGTATACAATATTAGAGTAATGCGGAAATACACTGGTAAGTCCATGAATACTATTAGCAGTACCAAGGCTATGCGATGCAAGGCATGAATGCTATCGACTATACCAAGGCCATGCGATGCAAAACTTGCGTAGCCAAATGTCATATGCGAGATGCAACGCAAGCATGCCAGTCCTCATCAAGTATATATATCAGTACAGTTTCTCTATGGGATATCACTGGGGTCTAGTACACTCCACACTAACTGTCATTTCCCTAGCCGCACAGCCCAGCGAGTGAAAGAGAACACACTATCCGCCTAATCAGTAGTTTGCCAAAACCTACCTGGCTCATCGATAGCGGACCCATTTATGAGCTGGTCAAACTCAGCCTAACTTACAACCCCCTCACTCGGGCGGATAAGGCCACACCCCCTCCCAACTGACCACGACATAGTGGGAGATGCGGCCTACTAGTATTCGACACTTGTGCACTCATGTTTCCACTCGGTCCAGACATCGGAGCATCTCCTAGTACCAAAAAGGTTCTGGGACTTTCACCCAAGGACATCTTATGTGCTCACAGTACTAGAACCAAGTATTTTCAATATCCAATTGGGCCATCCACGTTGTGTCTGTGGAGGCCACGACCCTGATGTCACTAGGGCGTATAGTGAATCATGTCACACAATGCGAAATGCATGAGTCACACCATCCAGTTATGCATCAAACCTACACGTACCGCATGATCATGTGGGGTACTCCGTCTCATAAGGAGTCCCGTAAATATCTCAGCCTAACGGCGTATGCTATGATCAAGCACTCCTCATAACAGGCATACAAATGATGTATATGGGCATGTATCATGATGCTATACTAAGCATATTCTCAGTGTGTCTTACCGACTACGTACACTAGCATGATTATCAGATATAGTAGGCGATGATTGGTCTTACCCGGTACATCACATACAAGGAGTAGGAGCAGAACGATACGCCCCATTAGGCACGAAGTAGTCTTTATGGTACGGCCCATGTTAGACTGTCATAACCTATTTAAGGTATCAATGGAGCCAAACGGTTTGGGTTAGCCCAATAAGGAAAGGCGGTAATACAACCATTGATGGGGGCCCAATGATTTAGGTTAGCCCACTGGGTAAGGGTGGAAGTGGGCTTAACAATGGGCCCTAGGGAGATTTGTAACGGTGGGCCTTTAACCACCATTGCTCCTAAAGTGCGGCCCATTTGAAAATCAGAATCGGAATCATAACGGGGCTCTCGGCCCTCCAATTATCTAAGAAAAGGATGGACAACGTGTGTATATAGCACATACATCGTGGGTGGGCCTCATCCCTCACAATGGGCCTCATGTACATCAATTGGGCCTCACACAAGGGTCTCACATACATCTCCATGGGCCTCGCTCAAAGGGCCTCACACATCACATTGGGCCTCACTCGTGGGCCTCATATACGTCGCATTGGGCCTCACTCGTGGGCCTCCAATACATCAAGTGGGCCGCATCACATGGGCCTCATATACATTAAGTGGGCCTCATCACATCACAATGGGCCACAACCTATGGGCCTCATATCTGGGCCTCATACATATCAAGTGGGACACAGTCCTAATTGGACTATCTACACCATTCATCTATTTTTAGAGTCATTTAGAGCATTTCCAAAAGAATGAATCATATCGGAAGATCATCTGGACCATACCACAAATAGCAGTGGAGGAGATAATGATTTTCACCATTTAAAAATTCCAGGGCCCACCATTACATTATTTTCCAATCTGTTCATAAGGTCACAAAGACCTAAATTAAGAGGAAAACAAATTTCATATTGATCCAGAGTTCCTGGAACCCCAAATGGGTTTCAATGGTAGGCGTTCAACCCTCCATGGGTTTTTGCAGTGTGGTCCATCTAATAGATGGATCTATCTTATCGTTAGTCTCAAGCCTTAAGACGAGCTCGTCTAACAGATGGACGGTTTGGATCTAACACATAACTCATGATCAAGCCCACCTAACTTGCTAACGTCAAACAGATGGACGGTTGAGATGTAACACATCTCAGAGTCAAACCGTCAATACAGCAGCTGCCTGTTGTTGGTGTGGCCTGCTGGCCCACCGTCCAGATGGATGGTTGATATAACACAAACCTTATGATCAAACCGCTTCTGGCCCACTAGCAGATGGATGGTTTGGATTAGAACATACACAGTAGTGGTGGGTCCCACCGTCCAACCATCTGGATGGTGTGGATGAAACCCACAAAATTTGCTAACGTCAATATCATAGCTATATAGCTGTGCAACATACACCAACCAATCCTCTGCCCTTATCCAGATAGGCTCCACGTGTAGGGTGGGTCCCCACCGTCCCAAACAATGGACGGTGTGGATGCACAACACATACATGATGGTGGGTCCCACCATCTAAGGTCTGGACGGTGTGGACACCACACATGCATCATTGTGGGGGCCACGCCATGTGGACGGTTAGATGGTCTCCACTGTTCAGGAACGCTGGACGGTGTGGATATAAAGCAGATACATCAGGGCAACTCCACCGTCCAGGGGTCTGGACGGTGGATGACATGGATGAAACATATAATTCATAGGTGGGTCCACACATGTGGGACCCACTAGCGTTGGGTAAAGCTGATATTTGTTTTTTTCCTCCAATCAGGCCTGTCCAAATGGACTGCCAGGTGGGCCCACTAGGTGGATGACATGGATAAAATACATTCATCATGGTGGGCCGCAAAAATAGGGAAGATATATATATATATATATATATATAGAGAGAGAGAGAGAGAGAGAGAGAGAACGGCGTGCGATGGAGGGACCCCGGCACTATGGGTCCTCCCTTCCATGCATTACAACATACACCAAGTGGGTCCCATTACTTGTGGGCCCACCAATCAAAATCAACTGTGGAGATCACTTCTCCACCAAAATGCAAGGTCTAGATGACCTTTTCATACTAGGAAAATAAACATCATGATGGGGTCCATGGAGAATGGCCCCATCATGGAATGATCATGTGAATCAAGGTGGGCCATTGACACACCTAGGGTCCAAAGTGAGATCCATACCATCAATCGATATGCCCCACTTGGCCCATCATCAAAACATAAAATCTAAGCCTATAAAAACACGCACCGTTGGATCTTCTTGGTTCTATGGAATGCCAAACTTCTTGGCTCTCTCTTTGATGGAGGTTGATGAAGGTTGAAGGGCTAAGATGAGGGATCTTGGGATAGGAAGTGAGCCACACTTGGCTCTCCTCTCCTTGAGAAAGGCTTGGACGGTCACCTCTCTTGGTGCTTGGGGAATGGGTAGAGAATGAGAGAGAGATGGTGGTTGTAAGAGAGGTGATGGATGAGTGATGAATGTACTTGACTTGAGAGTCGACTTAGGTGGGTTACTTGTCTTGAGGAGAAAGAAAGTATGGGATATAGATATGATGTGTACTTGACTTGACTTGACTTGATTGATTGATGGGATGAGTTATAGAGATTCTCTGGGGATTACAAATGTGCGGCGTTTCTTTGAGATAAACATGGGCCCACATCTCCTGGTATGGGTATCGCATCGGTGCGCAAGATGCAGCATTGGAACCGCGAAAATGGCGCAGTCGCTAGGGTATAAGTCTCAGGCTAAGCAGACTCAAATTTATGGGATACGACTTAGGGTCGCGCGTAAATGCCGATTACAGGTCGCGGGTTGTCGAAATTCGACGGGGAGGATCGCGAGAGTCTACAGAATGGTACAGAATAGGATACGGGTCTTACAACTCTCCCCTCCTAATAAAAATTTTAACCTCGAAATTTACACTATCATCGCAACTAAGCATAACTCATAAGAGAATAGGAAACATAACATCATATATAATCAAAACACAATACAACATATAATCAAACATCGAAAAGATGAGGATAGCGCTCTTGAATCTCAGCCTCGAGCTCCTAAGATGCCTCATCTATGCTATGATGACTCCACTGCACCTTCACTAAGGGGATGACCTTGGTTCAGAGGACCTGCTCCTTTTGATCAAGTATACGAACTGGCCGCTCAATGTAAGAAGCGTCCTCACGAACTTCCAACGGTTGTCAATCAATAACGGGAATGATGTCGGACCTACACTTCCTCAACATAGAGACATGAAAAATGCTGTAGATACCAGACAACTGAGATGGCAAGGCAAGCCGATAGGACACGGCGCCAACATGCCCAGTGATCTCGAAAGGTCCAATGAATCTCGGAGTAAGCTTACCTTTCACTCTAAAACGAACCACACCCTTCATGGGTGAGACCTTGAGATACACATGGTCCCCAACAACAAACTCCAAGGGAAGACGCCGATGATCAGCAAAGTTTTTCTGTCGGCTCTAAGCTGTGCGCATCCTCTGCTTGATGATGTCAATGACCTCTGATGTCTACTGCACAATCCTGGGACCTAGGAGACACCACTCTCCAACCTTGGTCCAACAACTTGGAGATCTGCACGGTTTGTCATATAATGCCTCAAAAGGAGCCATGCTAATGGTCGCCTGATAGCTGTTGTTATACGCGAACTCAGTCAATCACAGGTGTTCATCCCAGCTACCGAGAGAAGTTAATCATGCAAGCCTAAAGCATATCCTCAAGGATCTGGTTGACCCTCTCGGTCTACCCATCGGTCTACGGATGATACGCGGTGCTATCTACAAAACAGACCCCATCGCCATCTGGAAGCTCCTCTAAAACTGAGACGTGAACATTGGGTCTCTGTCAGAAATGATCGAAACTGGAACGCCATGCAGTCTCACAATCTCCTCGATGAATAACCTTGCAAGCTAGTCCAAAGTCCAGGTCGCACGAATTGTAAAAAAATGCGCCGACTTCGTCAGACAATTGACGACAACCTAGATGGCGTCGTGACCGCCCTGAGTCCTCAATAAACTCATAATGAAATCTGTGAATACGTGCTCCCACTTCCACAACGAAACACTCAACGGTTGTAAGGGACCAGGGGGTCTCTGATGAACGGTCTTAACATGCTGGCATGTGTCACACTCGACCACAAAACTGGATATCCGGTGTTTCATCCCCACCTAAAAATATTGACGCCTCATATCGCGATACATCTTCGTCAAGCCAGGGTGGATAGAAAATCGCGATCGATGTGCCTCAGTCATAAGATCTCTACGCAACTCAGGAATATCTGGGACACATAATCGGCCTCTAAAGCGAAGTCCACCATCAGAACCAATTTGCCAATTTGACTAACTCTCAAATGTTGCCTCTGTCTGATAACTCTGTAACGACTCATCTACCTGCTGAGCCTCGATCACCCATACGACAAGAGAGGGTTGAATCGACAGGCTCGATAACTGCACAATAGAAGACTGCAAGCCGATCTCAAAGTTGAATATTGGCACATCCTCAAGCATCTTCCACTCCTGAATCATCATGTGCGCCACCAGGCCTCGTGGATGACGGCTGAGGGCATCCACCACCAAGTTCGCATTGCCCGGGTAGTACTGAAGATCAAAATCATAGTTCTTTAGGAGCTCCATCCAATGCCTTTGCCTCATATTCAGCTTGGACTGAGAGAATAGATACTTCAAGCTCTTGTGGTCTTAGAAGAGCTCGAATCTAACCCCATAGAGATAGTGCCTCCACACCTTCAGTGCAAAGACAATTGTTGCCAGCTCCAAATTATGCGTGGGGTAGTTCAGTTCATGGATCTTAAGCTGGTGAGACGCATAAGCCACCGACTTCCCGTGTTGCGCCAGGACAGCACCTAAGTCAACTCGTGAGGCATTTGTAAATACAACAAATCCATCACTCCCAGAGGGAAGAGTGAGGATAGGAGCGACGTGAGGCAGTCCTTCAGCTCCATAAATGTCTGCTCCTAAGTGTCACTCTAAATGAACTCGGCGCCCTTCCGGGTCAACCTGGTCAACAGGGCTGCAATACAGGAGAATCCCTTAATAAAACGTCGGTAGTAGCCCACCAAACCAAGGAAACTATAGATCTCAGACACATTCGTGGGCTGGCCCCATTGATGCATGTCATTAATCTTCGAGGGGTCCACTACGATGCCCCGCTTCGTCACCACATGACTGAGGAACTTCACCTTCTCCTACCAGAACTCGCGCTTCTCCAGCTTCGCGTAAAGCTGGTGTGCACGGAGGGTCTGCAAAGTAATCTCCAAATATTGCTCATGCTCCTCACGGGTCCTTGAATATATCAGAATGTCGTCGATGAACACCACAACAAATTGATCGAGATACAGACGGAAGACCTCGTTCATCAACTGCATGAATACTGCAGGCGCATTGGTCAGTCCGAAGGACATGACTTAGAACTCAAAATGACCATAGCGCGTCTTGAAGGATGTCTTCGGGATATCCTCCTCTTTGACTCGAACCTGATGATAACCAGACCGCAAGTCTATCTTTGAAAAGAACTGTGCCTCCTGCAGCTGATCAAACAAATCATTGATCCTCGGGAGCGGGTATTTATTCTTAATCGTGACCTTGTTGAGCTCGCGGTAGTCCACACAAAGCTTCAACGAGCCATCCTTCTTCACGAAGAGTACTGGCGCTCCCCACTGCGAACTACTCGGACGGATAAAGCCTGACTCGTGCAACTCGTCCAACTGCTTCTGCAGTTCCTACAACTTTAAAGGTGTCATGCGATACGAGGCCTTCAAAATAGGCGCTATACCAGGCATGAGATCAATTTGAAACTCCGTGTGCCTACGAGATGATAAACCTAGAATCTCCTGGAACACATCGGGAAAATCACAAACGACCGGTAGCTGGTCGATGCTCAAAGCAACTGACTCCTTAATGGCACACGACAACAAGCAAGAAAGCTGCTCTCCTTTGGGCTCTGCTACAAACTGGAACTACGGCACACCGGGTCTATAGAATGTGATTGTCCTCACAGAGCAGTCCAATATGGCGTGGTACTCAGCAAGCCAATCCATGCCTAGGATGACATCAAACTCGGACATCGACAATACGAACAGATCAGCAGGTAAAAAGATATCCCTAACCAGAACGGAAAAAATGAGCAAAATCAGCCCAATATTGCAGTCTTCACCAAGGGCGTCGATACCGACAAACCCACATGAGTAGACTCCAACTGCAAACTGGTTGATCGGCAGAAATCCTCGGCCACAAATGAATGCAATCCACTAGAATAAAAAATACACGTACTATGTATGCAAAAACAGGGAGGGTACCCTCGATGACTCCTTCGGATAACTGAGGGTCCTGCTAGGTGGCATAAAATCTGCCCTGGGACTATTGGGGAGGTGCATGTCCCCTTTGAGGTCGCGACTGCTGCTCCTGCCGCTGTTACGGCCTAATCTGCTACCTCTGCTATTGTGGGGGCTGTCTCAGAGGCTGGTGCTGTGGAGGCTGATGCAGTGCCCTCGGCTGCTACTGCTGTGGATGGGGACACTCGTGCCTATGATGTCCTATCCCACCACATCTAAAGAAACACCTGGGAACGGTCCTGGAAGTGGTGCTGGGGGTGTCGCTGGTGCTCGGAGTGCTAGGTGGGTCATGCGTTGTTACTGTGGATGATGCTAATGATTGTGGGAGCTACCAGAGGGCACCTTCCTCTTCATGTCTCCTCTATGGTCACGGGCCCTCTGTAAACCGGCCTAATCTACCTCGTAGAGTTGGGCCCCCTACACAATCTGCTCAAACGTCAGAAGCATGTGTCCGACCACACTGCTCCTAAGGGCAGGACGTAAGCCGTTCTCAAAATGGCGGGCCTTCCGCCCCTCATCATCAAGGTACATCGCGAATCTCAATAACGTGATGAAACGTGCCTCATACTGTGACACTGTTATGTCCCCTTGGACTAGAGTCTCAAACTCTAATGCGCACTGCTGTCAAACATGCTCGGGAAAGAAACTGGTCTACAAAGTCCTCCCAGGTCCACTCAAAATCGGCAACTACCGCTCAGGCGACTGATGCCCACCAGTGATGAGCCTCGCCCTGGAGAAGAAATACAACTAACGAGACCCGCTGCTGGGTTATACATCTTATAGTGTCGAATATCTTCTCCACCTCGGATCGCCATATCTCTGCTACAGTAGGGTCTAGCTCACCCCGGAAGCGCGAGGGATCATGCTGTTAGAAGTCTCAAAGAAGGGCGCTCCTGCTCTGCCTGGGCTGGTGTAACAGCGGGCCGCCTACCCTACCCCTGAAGGATAGTAGTCATCGCTTGCAGCATCTACTGAAGCTGATCTGCAGTCATGGGTGCTATCGGTGCTGCACTGGTCTCGGACGGGGGAGCGAGAGTCACTCGGGTCGCTCTCTTAGGCGGCATGTCCTATAGGAATGAGGAAGGGCTTATTAGCCTTGAGACCCTCGAAGGCACACACGCTAAGGGTTTATATCATAAAATCGTTAAGTTATTCAAACTCGGGACCTATTCATTCTAAGTTCATAGCAAGTATGTGATGTGATCCTCAGGTATTCCCAAGTTATGCTCTATACCAACTTCTGTCATGCCCCAAACTCAAAAATCGGGCTCACAAAATTTTTGATCGCCTAATCCGACGCCTACAGCCTCCGTAGTACCCCATTCTCGGCTCCTGACACCCATATGCCAGATTCCAATCCTGAGATCCTACAAGGAGGATTTTCAATGTGATTTTTTTGGTAATGGAGCATAACCACAAGCATAACCAAGTCACAAAACAATATCACCACATATCTATATATTGAAAACTTTAAGTACAATGCGGAAAGGGAAATACAAATATAGATATCGAAACTTCAAAAGCTCAGCTACACGCTCCTGCCTCAGTGCTGCTGCGATCCAACGTCACCTGCACACAACGGTCGTGCATAAGCTAACGAAAAGCTTAGAAGGTGGTGTAAGTGTGTGCGCAAGGCAAGTGCCAAGTATGCAATATCAAAGTAATGCGAAAATACGCTGGTAAGTCCATAAATACTATAAGCCGTACCAAGGCTATGCGATGCAAGGCATGAATGCTATCGGCCATAGCAAGGCCATGCGATGCGAGGCATGAATGCTATCGGCCATACCAAGGCTATGTAATGCGAGGGCTATGTAGCCAAATGTCATATGCGAGATGCAATACAAGCATGCTAGTCCTCCTCAAGTACATATATCAGTACAGTTCCCCTCTGGGATATCACTGGAGTCTAGTACACTCCACACTGACTGTCGTTTCCCTAGCTGTGTAGCCCAGCGAGTGGAAGAGACTACACTATCCGCCTAACCAATAGTCTGCTAATACCTACCCAGCTTGTCGATAGTGAACCCATTTACGAGCTAGTTAAACTCAGCCTAGCATACAACCCCCTCGCTCGAGCGGATAAGGCCACACCCCCTCCCAACCAACCACGACACAGTGGGATACGGGACCTACTGGTATTCGACACTTGTGCACTCATGTTTCCACTCGGTTTAGACATTGGAGTATCTCCTAATACCAAAAAGATTTTGAGACTTTCACCCAAGGACATCCTATGTGCCCACAGTGCTAGAACCAAGTATTTCCGGTATCCAATCGGGTCATCCATGTTGTATCTGTGGAGGCCACGGCCCTGATGTCGCTAGGGCATACAATGAATCATGTCACACAGAATACGAAATGCATGAGTCACACCATCCAGTCATGCATCAAACATATGCGTACTGTGCGATCATTTGGGGTACTCCGTCTCATAAGGAGTCCCGTAAATGTCCTAGCCCAACAGCGTATGTTATGATCAAATACTCCTCATAACAGGCATATAAATGATGCGTATGGGCATGTATCATGATATTATACTAAGCATATTCTCAGTGTATCTTACTTACACTAGCATGATTATCAGATATAGCAGGCGATGATCGGTCTTATCCGGTATATCACATACAAGGAGTAGGAGCGGAACGATACGCCTTATTAGGCACGAAGTAGTCTTTATGGTATGGCCTATGTTAGACTATCATAACCTATTCAAGGTATCAATGGGGCCCAACAGTTTGGGTTAGCCCAATAAGGAAAGGCAGTAATACAATCATCGATGGGGGCCTAATTATTTGGGTTAGCCCACTGGGTAAGGGTGGAAGTGGGCTTAACAATGGTCCCTAGGGAGATTTGCAACGGTGGGCCTTTAACTACAATTGCTCTTAAGGTGCGGCCCATTTGGAAATCGGAATCAGAATCATAACGGGGCTCTCGGCCCTTCAATTATCTAGGAAAAGGATGGACAATGCGTGTATATAACACATACATCGTGGGTGGGCCTCATCCCTCATAATGGGCCTCATGTACATCATATTGGACCTCACATAAGGGTCTCACATACATCTCCATGGGCCTTGCTTAAAGGGCCTCACACATCACATTAGGCCTCACTCATGGGCCTTATATACGTCGTATTAGGCCTCAATCGTGGGCCTCTAATACATAAGTGGGCCGCATCACATGGGCCTCATATACATCAAGTGGGCCGTATCACGTGGGCCTCATTACGTCACAATGGGCCACAACCCATAGGCCTCAAATACATCACAATAGGCCTCATATCTAGACCTCATGCATATCAAGTGGGACCCACAGTCCTAATTGGACTATCTGCACCATGCATCTATTTTTAGAAATCATTTAGAGCATTTCCAAAAAAAGGAATCATATCAGAAGATCATCTGGACCATATCACAAATAGCAGTGGAGATAATGATTTTCACCGTTTAAAAATTCCAGGGCCTACCATAACGTTTATTTTCCAATCTGTTCATAAGGTCCCAAAGACCTGAATTAAGAAGAAAACAAATTTCATATTGATCTAGAGTTCCTGGAACCCTAAACGGGTTTCAATGGTAGGCATTCAACCCTCCATTGGTTTTTGCAGTGTGGTCCATCTGATAGATGGATCTATCTGATCTTTAGTCTCAAGCCTAAACACGAGCTTGTCCAACAGATGGACAGTTTGGATCTAACACATAACTCATGATCACGCCCACCTAACTTGCTGACGTCAAACAGATGGACGGTTGAGATGTAACACATCTCAGGGTCAAACTGTCAATATAGCAGTTGCCTGCTGCTGGTGTGGCCTACTGGCCCACTGTCCAGATGGACAGTTGATATAACACAAACCTTATGATCAGACCGCTGCTGGCCCACCAGCAGATGGACGGTCGGGATTAAAACATACACAGCAGCGTTGGGTCCCACCGTCCAACCATCTAGACGTTGTGGATGAAACCCACAAAATTTGTTGACGTCAATATCACAGCTATATAGTTGTGCAACGTACACCTGCCAATCCTCTTCTCTTATCTAAATAGGCTCCACATGTGGGGTGGGTCCCCACCGTCCCAAACAATGGACGGTGTGGATGCACAGTGCATACATGATGTTGGGTCCCACCGTCCAAGGTCTGGACGGTGTGGATACCACACGTACATCATTATGGGGGCCACGCCACGTGGACGGTCAGATGTTTTCCACCGTCCAGGAACATTGGACGGTGTGGATATAAAGCAGATACATCAAGGCAACTCCACCGTCTAGGGTCTGGATGGTGGATGGCATGGATGAAACATATACTTCATAGGTGGGTCCACATGTGTGAGACCCACCAGCCTTGGGTAAAGCTAATATTTGTGTTTTTCCTCCAATTAGGCCCATCCAAACGGACTGCCAGGTGGGCCCACTCGGTGGACGGCATGGATAAAATACATTCATCATGGTGGGTTGTAAAAATAGGGAAGAGAGAGATAGAGAGAGAGAGGGAGAGAAACGGCATACGATGGAGGGACCCCGGCACTATGGGTCATCCCTTTGCAACATACATCAAGTGGGTCCCATTACATGTGGGCCCACCAATCAAAATCAACGGTGGAGATCCCTTCTCCACCAAAATGCATGGTCTAGATGACCTTTTCATACTAGGAAAATAAACAGCATGATGGGGTCCATGGAGAATGGCCCCATCATGGAATGATCATGTGAATCAAGGTGGGCCATCGGCCATACCTAGGGTCCAAAGTAAGATCATACCATCAATCGGTAGGCCTCACTTGGCCCATCATCAAAACATAAAATCTAAGCCTATAAAAACACCCACCGTTGGATCTTCTTGGTTCTATGGAATGCCAAACTCCTTGGCTCTCTCTTTGATGGAGGTTGATGAAGGTCGAAGGGTTAGGATGAGGAATCTTGGGGTAGGAAGTGGGCCACACTTGGCTCTCTTCACTCCTTGAGAAAGGCTTGGACGGTCACCTCTCTTGGTGCTTGGGGAATGGGTAGAGAATGAGAGAGAGAGAGAGGGTGGTTGTAAGAGAGGTGATGGGTGGGTGATGGATGTGAATGATGGATGTACTTGACTTGAGAGTTGACTTAGGTGGATTGCTTGTCTTGGGGAGAAAGAAAGTATGGACTATAGATGTGATGTGTACTTGACTTGACTTGATTGATTGATGGAATGGGTTATAGAGATTCTCTCGAGATTGCAAATGCGGAGCGTTTCTTCGAGATAAACGTGGGCCCACATCTCCTAGCCTAGGTATTGCATCGGTGCGCAAGACGAGGCATTGGAACCGCAGCAATGGCATGGTCGCTAGGGTACAAATCTCGGGTTAAGTCGACTCAGATATATGGGATACGACTTAGGGTCATGTGCAAATACCGATTACAGGTCATGGGTTGCCGAAATTTGAAGGGGGGGATCGCGGGAGTCTGTGGAATGGTACGGACTAAGATACGGGCCTTACATCATCAAACATCTCTTCGATTAATTAAGAAAGACACCCAATATGTCCAGAAACCAACTCAATTTTCCTTCATAAATTTAATGGCATTGACCCGTTTTCGATGTCATCGAATGGTAACTTCGATGTCATCGAGAAGTTCTCGATGACATAGTCTTTGTGATTTCTGCTCTTCTTCCGTTGACTTCCTTCCTTCTCCACTTGGTTTTCTTGGATCTCGGAGTCTTGAAATCTTCAATCTTGGTCTACAAAGATCCCTTCTTTGCTTTGACAATTCTTGAGCACTAAATCCATACTTTTAGCATTCTTTTCAATCCAAGCTCTTAAATTCACCTTGCAACACAAACATATGTAAAATATACCATTAAGCCATATTATGTTTGTAAAACTATGAAATAAATGGGGGATAATATGCAATATTTGACCCTCAACACAACTCCTAACTAGCATTTTGCTAGTCCCGAGCAAAATATGTGAAAAATAATCTTCAATCTCAGTTCAAAACTTTTTAGGAAGACAATCTTTTGTTTACTCAAGTATGAATGGGTAGAGATAAGATACGAAAGTGAGATTTGAAAATCGTAAAGACGAATCACATAGGTAACCAATTAAGTAAGTTCTCTGTCAATCAAATTAGAGTATAAGTCCATATACCATACTTTTCAATGTGCTCAGTGAAAATCAACTTACTTTCCATACGAATACTATCGTTTCATAATGTTAGTCATGCTCATCACTTAAAGATTGGTTTGAACTCAAGTACCGATGCTGAACTTATCCCCTTCTTCTTCTTTTTCCAGTTTTTGATTTTATATCAACGGTCAATTTTTATCCATTCTTTATTTTTGCATTCTTTTCCAGATTTTTCATTCTTTTTCATGACCTCTTTGTCGATCTCCTGTTTTTTAACTGGTTATTTTCTTCTTTTAAGGTGGATAAAATTCTCCAAACTCGATTCTCACCATCTATCAATGATTAACATACTAACAATCAGAAATTCTAGTACATCTTACATAAGGGAATTTGAGTGTGTATTGTGATTTAGAATAATGATATTCAAATTACCTCTTAATCAATTGAACACAATCACTCAGGTGATGAGCTACTTAGATGATTAGACTCCACCAATTTAAGATTTAATCTCTATCTTATCATACTCAAAACATTCTTAAATATACAATTCATCGCTTCCCAAACAGATTTCTACTTGAAACATTGAAATCTTTTAAATTTTTGCTTAAAACTGAGAAAACACTGATTAGGTTAGCTAATCCCCCACACCCCCCACAAAAATTCTACATTGTCCTCAATGTACAACAAATAAGCATGTAATACAAAAGAGGCAACGAAAATAAAGGAGATGGTGTTAGAAAGATAGTACGTGGAAGAAGGAATTTTGAAGCTTTTCTACGGATCTCAGCATAAAATGGGTTAGCACAAAATGAAATTCAATAGAGTATAAGCAAACTATCCTAAACATAAAATGAAAGCAATAAACCTAACTATACCCCTATCAGATTAGGAGGTCAATCTTGGTACACAGGATCAGTCAGAGGTATGGTCATGTCTTTTAAATCAAATTTCTCAACAAACAGCTTCAACCGATGTCCATTCACTTTAAATGTATTGCCATTGTTGGGATTTGTTATCTCAATGGCCCTATGAGGATAGATGTTTGTAATAGTGAAAGGGCTGGACCAACGAGATCGGAGCTTCCCTGGAAAAAGATGCAACTGAGAATTGTACGAATGGACTTTTTGGCCAGTTAAGAATGATTTTTGAAGAATGTTTTTATCATGGAACACCTTCATCCTATCCTTGTAAATTCTCGAGTTCTCGTATATGTCATTTTGGATTTCCTCGAGTTCATTCAATTATAGCTTGCGCAGCGAGCCAGTGTTGTCCAAATTGAAGTTCAGATTTTTAATTGCCCAGTAGGCCCTATGCTTTAACTCCATAGGTAAGTGACAAGCTTTCCCATAGATAAGTCTAAAGGGAGACATCCCAATAGGGTTTTAATGTTGTACGGTAAGCCCATAAAGCATCAGTCATTCGGATTGACCAATCCTTGAGATCAAGGTTAATTGTCTTTTTTAGAATATGCTTAATCTCCCTACTGGAAATTTTCGCTTGCCCACTTGTTTGTGGGTGGTATGGGGTGCTTACATTGTGAGAGATGCCATATTTTTTCATTAGGTTTGCAAATGGCCTATTATAGAAATGTGAGCCTCTATCACTAATGATGCCCTAAGGCGTTTCGAACTGGGAAATGATGTTCTCTTTTAAGAATTTAATGACCATTTGATGGTCATTGTTCCGACACGGGATCTCTTCGACCCATTTAATGACATAATCTACCGCTAGCAAAATATATAAGTTTCCATGAGATTGGGGGAATGGTCCCCTGAAATCGATGGGGTTCAAAGGCATCATATTTCGATGGGATAATGCCCCTAATTTTTGATAATGCTCACAAGCTTTGTAAAACTCATGAGTGTCATTGAACATAGTGGGCCAATAAAAGACACTATAAAATTTTGGCCATGGTCTTTTTGGTAAAAAAATGACCACCACAGGCCTGAGTATGACAGAAGGAGATGACACTTTGTTGTTCATTGTCTGGCACACATCACCTTAAGATTTGGTCTGAGTATGGATCATCCTAGAAGAATTTGCATACCTCGATAAAGAATTTTTTCTTATCTTACACAGTCCAATGTGTCGGCGTGAAACCTGTAGCAAGATAATTAGCGATATCCACAAACCAAGGTGAATGGGAGACTTTGAACAATTGTCCGTCAGGGAACATGTCATTTATATGTGTCGTTTCTAGAGAATCAGAGAGATTAAGGCGGGAAAGATAGTTAGCCACTACGTTCTCTACTCCATTTTTATCTTTTATTTCCAAATCGAATTCTTAGAGTAGAAGGATCCATCGTATCAGGCGGGGCTTAACATCATTCTTAGAAAGAAGTTACTTGAGCGCCGCATGATCTGTGTAAATGACGATCTTAGATCCGATCAGGTAGGATCTAAATTTGTCCAAAGCAAACACCACAGTTAAGAGTTTCTTTTTCATAGTAGAGTAGTTCACTTGGGCAGGATTTAAAGTTCTACTTGCGTAATGAATAACATAGGGATTCTTTTCTTTTCTCTGGCCTAAAACCACCCTAACAACATAGTCAGACATGTCGCACATAAGTTCAAAAGGAAGGCTCCAGTCAGGTGGCTGCATGGTCGGTGAAGTGGTTAACATGCCCTTGAGCTTAGTAAAAGCTTCCTGGCATTGCTCAGTCCACTCGTATGGTATATCTTTTTGCAGTAGATTACATAAAGGACGAGAGAGGTGACTAAAGTTCTTTATAAATCTTCTGTAAAATCCAGCGTGTCCTAAGAAGGATCGCACGTCTCATATGTTCTTGGGTGGAGATAAGTTAGAGATAAGATCAATCTTAGCCTTATCTACCTCAATTTCCTTAGACGAGATGATATGTCTAAGGACAATTCCTTTACGAACCATGAATGACACTTCTCCCAATTCAGTACCAAATTTTTTTCCTTACATCACTTCAGCACACATTTAAGATTTTCCAAACAATCGTTGAAGGATGGACCAAAGATAGAGAAGTCATCCATGAAGACCTCTAAATATTGCCCCACCATATCAAAAAAAATATTCAACATGCATTGCTGAAAGGTGGCGGGGGCATTACACAGTCCAAATGACATCCTTTGGTAAGCAAAGGTGCCAAAAGGGCATGTGAACGTGGTCTTTTCTTGGTCTTCAAGGGCTATCTCAATCTGATTGTAGCCCAAATATCCATCAAGGAAACAATAATAGGAATGACCAACTAGCCTTTCCAAAATTTAATCGATGAGGAAAGTATCTTTCCTTGTGACGGTATTCAATTTCCTGTAGTCAATGCACATTCTCCAACCAGTAGTAACTCTAATCGGCATGAGTTCATTATTGACATTGGCTACAATGGTGATTCCGGACTTCTTAGGAACCACCTGAGTTGGACTCACCCATTGACTATCGGATATCGGGTATATGATACCCACATCCAATAGCTTGAGAACCTTAGCCTTAACCACTTCCTTCACGTTTGGATTTAATCTACGTTATGGTTGCCAGGAGGTCTTCACATTATCCTCTAGATAAATGTAATGAGTACAAATCGAAGGGTCAATTCCCTTGAGGTCCACAATTGACCATCCAAGGGCTCGCTTATGCTCAATGAGAGTAGAAATAAGCATACTCTCTTGTTCTTGCTCAAGGTGGGAAGAAATTACCACCAGGTATGTCTCATCTTGACCTAAATAGACATATTTCAAATCAGAGGGCAAAAGTTTTAGGTCAAGCTTTGGTGCTTCGAGGTTAGATGGTAGAGGCACTACATCAGTTTGGGGCAATTTTTTAAATTATGGCCTCCATCGATAAACTTCAAGTACTGGCACGATATCCAGCATGGTCCCCATCTCCTTAATTATTTTATCATCAAAATCACGGGAATGGGCAAGGCACGTCTCTAGAGGGTCAGAGGATAAGGTCAGAAATGTTTTATCTTCCACGAAAGAATCAATCAGGTTAATATCATGAGAATCATCTTCATCCTCTAACTGTTTGCCTGTGTTGAAAAAGATATTCAACTCCAATGTCATATTCCCGAAAGACATACTCATGACTCCATTCCTATAATTAATGATTGTGTTTGAAGTGGCAAGGAATGGACGACCAAGAATGATGGGAATTTGAGTACTCATGTCTACGATGGGTTGAGTATCCAAGACGATAAAATCTACCGGATAGTAGAATTTGTCAACCTGGACCAACACATCCTCGATTATCCCTTTCGATACACAGATTGAGTGATCGACAAGTTGTAATGTGGTTTGGGTGGGTTTTAATTAACCTAGACTCAGTTGCTCATAGACCGAGTATGAGATCAGATTCACGCCCTATCCTAAGTCAAGAAGTGAGTGCTCAATCCGGTAGTTCCCAATTATGCAAGCGAAGGTTGGGCTACCAGGATCTTTGTACTTTTGTGGTACATCTTGCTTTAGGATGGAACTAACTTTTTCAGTTAAAAAGATTTTCTTTAGGATATTTTGCCGTCTTTTGGTCGTACACAAGTCTTTCAGAAATTTAGCATATGAAAGTATTTGCTTAAAGGGATCCAGGAGAGGGATGTTGACCTTCACTTGTTTAAACACTTATAGAATGTCCTGAGAGTTAGAGAGAGGTTTTGGTGCTATCAACCGTTGGGGGAATGAGGCAATTAGCTTGCTTTGGAGATCCGGTTCTAACTCTCGTGGAGTGTTACTAGGTCTATTAGTTTCATCTATTTTCGGGTCCTTAAACCTTTCAGCCTTCACTAGAATAGATTTGTCAATTATCTTCCTACTCCTAAGAGTGGTGATAGACTTAGCTTACTCCATTTGATTTAAAGAGCTTGGATCACTTATTTCACATTGCGGTTTAGGATTGGGGAAAGGTTGGGCTGGGTGAATCCATTTTTCCTCAATTGAATTTTTTATCTCACGCCCTTGTATGGCCTTTGAAAGGTCTTGAAGGGTGTGTAATATACACTGATTGATAAGCTCTTAATTTTGAATATGTTTCTAGACCGGATCCTTTTAAGGTTTCCCTTTATTTAAGAATTGGTTAGGGATTCCTTGAGGGGTAGCCGTTTGTTTATTCCTCCAACTAAAGTTCGAATGATTTCTCCAACTAGGATTGTATGTGTTAGAGATGGGTTCACTGAAAGGTCTTTAGTAGTTGTTCATGGCATTCAATTGCTCGTTTAGTGCCTCTTGAAAAGCAGGTAACGTTGGGCAATTTTCAGTTATATGTATATTGCAAGCACATATACCGCAAACAACTTCCTTAGCCTTATCCTTCTTAAGTTTCATGGCCTCGACCTTTCTTACGAGAGTGGCCACTTTAACATTTATATCATCATCCTCTTTCAGCAAGTATATCCCACCTCTCTCCCTTGCTTGAGTAGGCTTAGATGTGGTGTTCAGTTTTGGGGAGTTGTCCCATGATTATCTGGTTTCAATAAGTTTGTCAAAATAATACCACACCTTATTAACATTTTTGTTCATGAACTCTCCATTGCACATTGTCTCAATGAATTGGCGCATGGAAGATGTCAGTCCATTGTGGAAGAAAGTTGTTATGTGCAAGTTTCAAAACAGTGTTGTGGGCATGAACTGACGAGATCCTTGAACCGTTCCCAACATTGGAAGAATGTTTCATCTTTTTTTTGGGTGAAGTTCATGATCAACTTCCTGATGGTGTTCGTCTTATGGTATGGAAAGAAATTTTTTTATGAACTCCATCATGTCATTCCATGTGCCAATAGATCGCAGCCGTAGTGAGTGCAACCACGTCTTAGCATTTTCTTTGAAGGAGAAAGGAAAGAGTTTCAGCCTGACCGTGTCCTCAGATACGTTAGGAAAGTATGAAGTGGCTATAACTTCATCAAATTCTTGTAAGTGTATGTATGGACTTTCAGATTCAAGTCCAAGGAACTTTGAAAGGAGTTGGATCACTCCAGGCTTGATATCCATGTTTCCCTTATTTTCTAGAAACACCATACATGAGGGCGTGCTCACCCTCGCCGGTTGTAACTAATCTCATAAAGTATGAGGCAGGGGTGCGTGGTGCACCTCATTCTCATCTTGGACTTCCGCAACTCGAGGTTGCGGCTGATTCACCGGTTGATTTGCAGCAATAACCTCAATTAACTTTGAGGATCTCAAGTGGTGTCTAATCCTGTGATGGATAGATAACCCCTCAACTAATCCTTCTTCACTCAAAAGACGTCGAGAGTTGTCACGGACCCACTTGGGAATGAAACACTCTTAGCCCTCAATTTCAGATTCTAACCTAAACTTAAAAGAAAGAAGGGAATAGAAATCTAAAATTAGAAAGAGAGAGAATTAGAAAGAAGTTACCAAATTGGAAGTTCCTAATTTAAGATCCTGTAAAACAAAATAAAGAAGTCAGTTTTTAAAAACAGAAATTCTAAAATTAGAAAGTTACTAAAAACAGAAAAAGAAAGATGAGTTCATTCCTAAAAAAATGGAATCTTAGAATTAGAAAGTTTCTAAAAGAAAAAAACAAACCCTAATATAGAAATATAAAGAAAGAAAAATTAGAAAGAGATTACCAATTTAAAAGTTTCTATATTAGGATCCTACAAATTAAGAAAGTTAAGAAATTTTCTAAAAAAATCTAGAGAAACCCTAATCTTAAAAATAGAAAGTAAATAAATCCTAATCTTATCCTACTTATAAAACTAATCAATCTTAGAAAAACACAGCCATTAATCCCCGGCAAGGCGCTAAAAACTTGTTCACAACCCCGAGTTTAGGGGTTGCGATGTAGTAATAATCTCGGTAAGACTAAGGTCAAATCCACAAGGACTAATCTTGTGTGTATTCTGAAAGCAACTAGAAGTAGAACTAGAAGAAGATGTAAACCTAAATCAGGAAAGTAGAGGGAGTAATTATGAAGTGTTTGTTTAGAAACTCAAGTAATTTAAAGGTGGGAACTAGGGTTTCCAGGGATCCACTTGTAGCTATTAGGATGCTTCCTTATTTGATTCAAGGCACTCAATTAGAATTCGAGTCCTATCCTATCCAATTGGAAGATATTCAATAAACTTAGATCTGAACTTCCATTCACCTAATTATTAATGAATTAAAGTCGTGAGGATTGGAAGTGATTCCATCACCTAACCATGCCCAGGAGACTATGGTAGATAACAGGATATACCGATCCAACAACCAGCATGGGAGAATTGTGAAGAATAGAAGGGATTCCATCACTCAGCCATTGTGAGACCCGACCCGAGTTCGCTTGTGTGCATGTGGGTGTAAGTATGCATTCCGTTCATCTTGATCCCGCGGTCCTACCGGTCGAATCCCGGTGACCCGTGACCATTGGATTGTGTTTGCGGTCATCCGTGAGCCCAGTTGTGAAGACCCGACTCAGATCGAGTTGAGACCTATGCCATTGTGACCGCATTGTCTCTGTGGTTCCAACGACGCGTCTAGTGTGTCCATCCGATGTGTGGATCATAAGTTGTGTGCATCTCATTTGTAGCCTTTGAGCATGATCATGTGGCTCACCTAGTGTGGAGGGCACATTTTTCAAGGTGGCCACCCTCTTTTATGCAAATTCCAACACACACCACCCATACACTACCTAAACCCACCATATCCTATACCACCCACCACCCACATACTACCCATCCATACTCTAGCCTACCAACATAGTTTATATCACCATAGGATATGATGATTTTTCTCTTATCTAAGAGAGAGAGTGATGATTACTCTCCCTCTCTCTCTTTTCTAGCAAATTTCCATACTCTCCCTCTCATTTCTCTCTACTCTCTTCTCTCTTTCTCTCTCTCTTACAAAAAAATTCAACCCCATTTTCCCTCTTCTCCAGCCCCTTCTCCCTTAAATCCCCTCCCATCTAACTTTTAACAATCCATCTCACCCATTGAAACATGTCCCTTAGAGCATGAAGAGAAGATTGATGTAACTTTGGAGTCGGATCCATTAAGGTGGGTGATTATAATTTCTGATCTTCTATTCTACCCTTTGATCTTATTTTTCTTCCTAGATGGATCATATAGGCCCCATCAATCCATGGTGGGGATCCCATTTGATCTCATGGATGTGACCCTTTGGCCCATCGTACATGCATGTCATGACCCATGATGGGGTCATTCTCCATGGACCCCATCATGATGTATTTAATGATCCAATCCATCTTAAGGTCATCTAGACCCTAAGGATCATGTTGGGATGGCATCTCAATCATCCATAGCAATTATATATCATGCATGTAGTGATTTTATGTTGCATGTACAATCAATGTAGTTGTATGGGTATGATTCATTCTTGGGAGGGCCCATTAGTGACAGGGCCCTACCCCATGGCCGGATTGTATTTCTTCTCCATCTTTTCTTTCCTGTATTTATAGTAAATCTGATGTATGTGTGGCCCACTTGATTTGCCATGCAACTAGACCCAAGTGGTTAGATGTCAAGGCCCACCTTGTTGCTCCATATTCTTGTCATGTTTTGGATAGCCTTTGGGCTTGATTTTATGGGTGATCTTGAAAGGGGTTTGGGTCTGAGAGTTGTGTGACCCATCTAGGTGGACCCCACCCTAAGGAAAGCAACATGTTACTGTGATTTATTTTCCTTTTAATTATCTTTTGGGGTGGTTTGGACAGCAACATGTTACTGTCCAAATCTGTCTAGACAAATTTTTGGGTCATCTTGAGGCTAGATTTTTGGGCATTTTGAAGGGTGTTTGGTCCCATGTAATATATGTTTCTTGAAGGTGTGGACCTCACCTATAAGTATGCCAAATTTCAGCCCCAACTAACTCCATTTGGTTATCCAAAAGGGTGGGCCAAGAGGGGTGGTCGGCCTGATTTTCTGCTGTGCAATCCAGCAATGTAGACTGTTGTAAACCGCAATTCATAAATTATTTTGATGATGGTGGGCCCCATTTTTGGGTTCCATATTATTTTATACATTATTAGAGACCTTGGTCCTCAATTTTTAGAATTTTGGAGGCCCATGACTCACCCATTGGAATGGCCCGAATTCAGCACAGTCATATTCCAGCAATACTCCATCCTGTACAGGTTGTATCCTTCAAATTAATTAAAATACTTTTGGGTATCCTAAAATTATGAAAATTTATAGATAGGTGGTTCACCCATGTTTTGACCTACCTACAAAATTTTGGGCCTAATGGATAGTTGTACACACCATGGTGGTGGCTAGACCGGCCCATTACAATATGGTATCCAGATCAGTCTGATTTTCTGGATAGTCTGTTTCATTTAAATAAATTAAAATATTTTTAAGTATCCAAAAATTTTGAAATTTTGTGGGGGTGTGACCCACCTATATAAGTATCACTCTGTAAAATTTTAAACTAAAGGGACATTTGACCTGACCGTGGTGCAGCCGGGAGTGGCCAGCTAGGCAGGGACGCCCAGGCTGGGGCGTCTAGCCTGCTTCATGGGCCCACCTTGATGTGTTGTATATCCCAGCCGTCCTATCCATGGGTGGCCCACATAGGGAGGGTCTACCCTACATGTACATCTCTGTGGTACCCACTTTAGTGTACATGGAGCCCGCCTTGATGTATGTATAGCCAGGCTGTCCAGGCCTTGGATCGCCTAGGCCCATATGGGACGCCCCATGTGGGCTACCCGTTGTACTTTGGTCTAGCAGTGTGGCCCACCTACTCCTTTATGTCGTATGATGTAACCCTATATGGTGGGGTCCTCTGACTTGATAGCTGGACCACTTGGGCTGATGTCCTAATCAAATGAAATAATTACTGGACTCCAATAAGCCCATAAACTTGTTGGGTTAAAAATTCAGCAACTTGTTATAATTATGCTTAGCCTTTGGGCTGAAATTTTGAGGAGTGGGGCCCACCACATTGTGAAGATCTTAGAGGGAATAATTTATACCTTCGGTTCCTTAAATGTTGGGCTTAATAAATGCACTGTTGAGGCCCACCACAGTTGAATTTAATTGGGTCCATGAATGTAGCTAGTTGTTGAACTCTTTAGGCCCAATTAGGCCGGAACTTTCCAGATAGGCCCATTGAACTTATGAGCCATTTTTACCATACTATTGTGTTGGGTTAGTGGGCCGGATTACACAAGTAGATGGGCCCTTGGTTGCCCACCAAATCAACTTTAATACTTGGGCCGGATTGTAGGCCCAACTTACTTGACTAAGAGCATGACATTTGCCCATGTGGTTTGAGCAATGGGTTGCCCACTAGGCCACCACAATATATGGGATTAGTGGCCTTTATGTTGGGCCCTAACCTTTCCCCTATGGGCCCATAGTGGTGTAGATGGGTTGGGCTATGTGTGTTTCCCTTGGACCCATGTTTTGCATAGGCCTTGGGCCGCCTTTCTGAAGCCCAACGTGAGTATTTGTGGTATGATTATGGCTGCCCGTTTCTTATTTCTGATGTTGCGTGGGCCTTGGGCCTTGATCTATGATCAATTAGAGATGGACTACCTCTTGGGGACCAATTATGGTTGGATGTCCACATTGGTGGCCCTAAGGTAGGCCCATGGGCTTCTATGGATGGTTAAAGGCCCACCATAGACCCTTTCCAGGCCCGTTTCATCTATTTAGGCCCATACCATTGTTCTCCTTAGTCTCGTGGGCTACCTCAGGTATATGGGCCCCCACTAGAGATTGTATTCCTTATGAGGAATTGGTTAAGTACCTAGACCCTTCATGGTTAGGTAAAGAGTTCATCTTCACCTCATTGGCATCTTTATTCATCTTCATGGCCCACTCTCATATGCATCATATGCATGCTTGGTTGAGGTATGATTGGCCATAGTTGTGCCATTGTGTGGGATATGTTGGTATCTCCCCGAGAGATGGATGTTTGGGATTGATGCATGAGTGATTGTGTGATTCATGCATCTGGCATTGCATAGCTTGTGGATATCCGCCCTTACTTCATCAGGGCCTTGCCTCCACAGGGGTATTTGTGGATGACAGTATGTGTGGACACCGAAAATATTAGTTGAGCATATCAGGTGCATAGGATGCCCATGGGTGAAATTCCCAAAACTTCCATGGTACCAAGGATCTGCTCCAACGCCGTGACCGGGTGGAATACATGAACGCACGAGGGCCTTATACCGTTAGGCTGCGACTCCCACTGTCGTGTAGTTAGTTGGATAGGGGTGTGGCCTTACCTGCTTGGTGTGAGGAGGCATTGCTAGGCTGAGTCTGACCAGCTCGTAAATGGGTCTGCTACCTTCAGGCCTTGTTGGCGATTGGCTGTCTACAGGTGGGTAGTGAGGTCTCTTACGCTCGTTTGACTGTGCGGGGTCTGCAGAGCGACAGTCATTTAGCAGTGTAATGGACCCTGGTGATTTCCTTGTGATTGGAAATGTACTTGACTTATGGTTTGGATATGAGCACTGACATTACTTGCATCGCATTAACATTGGCTGTACAAGCCCCTTCATGTATTACCTTGGTATAGCACCCATTACTCATTGCATCGCGTTCATGGTAAGCCTTGGTAAGGCTAGTGATATGCTCATTGATCATGTTTTTCTCCTTATACCTCCTATTATTCTTCTGTGCACAATTGACACACACTTTCACCACCCTCTAAGCTTCTATAAGCTTATGCACGATTGATGCATGCAGGAGACTCTAGGTAGGCACCGTAGTAGCAGAGCGTGGAGTGGAGTTGAGCAGTGAGGACTCCAGTGTTGCTAATTTCTCTCTTTTCCTTTTATTCTCATGTATGTCCTTTTAGATCTTATGGATGATTGTAAAAGTTCAAATTTATAGTGGGTTTTGTAATGTGTGCCTTTATTATTCTCAGATGTACTTGCTGTGATCTTGGGTATGCTCGCATTGGAAATGATTATACTGTTATGAAAATCCTCCTTGTAGGATCCCAAGATCGGAACCTGCCTCAGGAGCCGAGAATGGGGTACTATGGAGGCTGTTACAGCCAGAACCGGCCATCGGGTTCCTTGTGATTCCGGTTTCTGAGTCTGGGGAGTGACAGGAGTTGGTATCAGAGCATAACAAGTAATTCTGGAATGACTAAGGATAACATCGCAGGTCTGCCAAGAACATAGGACAAGTAATGTCCCGAGATCCTTCCTTTCACTCCGTATTGAGTCTGTAATTGTCCTGATTCATTGCATCTTCATTATTTTGTGGACGATGCCGCGTGGACGTGGCACCCGTGGTCATGGTGCCCATGGTCGTGGTGCCCGTGGACGAGGCGCCCAAGTTACCCCTCCTACTCGAGCACATCCTGCTCCCATTGTTGAGGATCCGATTCCTGAGGTCCCGATCCGGCCTGCTCGCCCAGTTGAGCCCGTAGCGTCCGTACCTTCAGTTGCTCCAGTTCTCCCACCTATCCCCCCTCTTCAGCTTGCTGTTCTAGTTTCGGAGGCTCCTGCTCCGTCGGTCGCACCCGTGCCTCCGCTTGAGGCGAGTGCTGCCCCTTGCCTTTCTGACAGTACCTATAGGAGCCGAGCATTTTCAGTAGTTGATGCAGCTTGTTGCCACTGCATTGCAGACCCGTCAGCCTGCTACCGCTGAGGTTTCTGGGCAGTCTGACTTACCGCGTGCTAGTGCGATAGCCCGAGAGTTTTGGCAGCATGATCCCCCGAGGTTTAGTGGTGACCCTGACCCTTCTACCACTAAGGCTTGGCGCACTGAGGTTGTGAGGATTTTTGACACCATATAGTGTCCCGCGGGTCAGAGAGTATCCCTTGCGACCTATCTCCTTCAGGATGAGGCCCACCATTGGTGATCATCTGTATCTAGGATGGTCGGACCTCAGTTTGTTTGGACATGGGAGGAGTTCGTGGTTCGTTTCAACCAGAAGTTCTTCCCTGAGCACGTTCAGATCCAGCGGGTGATCAAGTTTGAGACCTTAGTGGAGGGTGATATGACTGTATCTTAGTATGAGGCCTGTTTCTTGGCCTTGTCTAGATTTGCTCCTCATCTTACCAGCGATGAGAAGATGAGGGCTCGTCATTTTGTGATTGGTTTGCGTCCTGCCCTTCGCAATCGTGTGGTAGGGCATTGTTTAGAGACGTTTGACCAGGTCATTCATCAGGCACCGATTTATGAGGAGGACTAAGCTATGACCTAGAGGTCAAGAGAGCAGAGTTCCGGTGGAGACCGGAAGAGGAGGGCACCAGCCGGCAGTTCTAGGCAGCACCGTCAACAGAGACGGAGGGGTAGATTAGAATTTCAGTAGCTTACGATTCAGACAGTAGCTTCATCATCATCGTCAGCACCATCTTTCGGCCCCTTTTTTGGTGTATGCTTCGGCTGTAGATAGGCCGTGCATCGGAGGCGTGAGTGCCCTCTCCCCATTCAGCAGCAGAGGCCACCGCAGTTGCCTCCTCCTCATCCTCCTTAACAGCAGCAGAGAGCTCAGCTTCCACCCGCCGCTCCTAGGGGTCCTCCTCAGCAGCGACAGCAGCAGCCGCAACACCAGCAGAGGGGATATCAGTATGTCCGGTCCCTAGGTCCAGTATGTATCGTAGCCCAGCAGGCACAGACTCAGGACCCTCAGTCTTCCGGGTTGCTTCCCTTACCAGCTCAGGGCCGCTTTTATTCTGCACAGCAGGCGCCAGGCCAGGACTCGCAGTCATCGACCGATGGAGTAGTCGAGGATATTCTTCTTGTTTCTTCCTGCATTGCTCATGTTTTATTTGATTCTAGTGCCTTCCATTCTTTTGTGGCCGAGCAGTTTTACCGATCGACCGGTATTCCGTTGAAGGCCGTGTTCGAGGCCTTGGCCATTTCGACTCCCATGGGGAAGTCTATTATATTGACCCGTCGCTGTCCTTTTTGCCCGGTGTTAGTGGGCGAGATGTTCCTTCCTGCCGATCTGTTCGTGATGCCGATGTCAGGTTTTGATGTGATTCTAGATATGGACTGGCTTGCAGAGTATGGTGCCGTCTTAGACTGTGGCGCGAGGACGGTTACGTTTTACATTCCAGGCTTGCCAGTGTTCCAGTTTGTTGCTGAGCCCAGAGGTGAGCCGTTATCTAGTTTCTTGGCTTCAGTCGTTGAGGATTCTATGGCAGAGAGTATTGAGTAGCTGCCAGTTGTTTGTGAGTACCCGAATGTGTTTCAGGAGATCCCGGGTTTACCTCCACGTCGGCAGGTGGAGTTCCAGATTGATTTGGTGCCTGGTACTGCGCCCATCTCGAAGGTCCCTACCGGATGACACATTTGGAGTTGAGGGAACTGTAGGAGCAGTTGGATGAGCTTCTGGAGTTAGGTTTCATTCGTCCCAGTAGTTCACCTTGGGGAGCCCCAGAATTGTTTGTGAAGAAGAAGGATGCTTCGTTGCGACTCTGTGTAGATTATCGTGAGCTCAACAGAGTCACCATCAAGAACCGATACCCGCTTCCCCATATTGATGATTTGTTCAATCAGTTGTAGGGTGCGCAGTATTTTTCCAAGATAGACTTATGTTCCGGTTACCATCAGATTTGGGTTCGAGAGGAGGACATTCCGAAGATGGCTTTCCGGACACGCTATGGTCACTTTGAGTTCCTGGTCATGTCATTTGGATTGACCAACGCGCCCGCTATATTCATGCAGCTGATGGACGAGGTTTTTTGACCGTTCCTCGATCAGTTCGTAGTGGTATTAATTGATGATATTCTTGTATATTCGAGGACCTGAGAGGACCATGCTGAGCACCTGCGGATTGTACTTGAGACCCTTCGTGCCCACTAGCTGTATGCGAAACTGGAGAAGTGTGAGTTTTGGTAGGAGGAGATGAAGTTCCTCGATCACGTGGTGACAAGGGATGGTATCGCTGTGGACCCCTCGAAGGTTGATGCAATGCGTTGGTGGGGCCAGCCCACGAACACGTCCGAGATTCGCAGCTTCCTTGGTCTAGTGGGATATTACCGACGGTTTATTGAGGGTTTCTCCCGTATTGCAGCACCGCTGACCCGGTTGACGCGGAAGGGCGTCGAGTTCGTCTGGAGTGACGCTTGCAAGAAGTCATTTATAGAGTTGAAGGACCGCCTCACGTTCGCTCTTGTTCTCACTCTTCCTGATGAGAGTGAGGGTTTTGTTGTTTTTACTGATGCCTCTAGAGTTGGCTTGAGTACTGTACTGATGCAGCATGGGAAGCCAGTGGCGTATGCCTCGCGCCAGCTCAAGGTCCATGAGCTGAACTACCTCACTCATGATTTGGAGCTCATAGCAGTCATCTTCGCATTGAAGGTGTGGAGGCATTATCTATATGGGGTCAGGTTCGAGCTCTTCTCGGATCATAAGAGCTTGAAGTATCTATTTTCGTAGTCCGAGTTGAACCTGCGACAGAGGCAATGGATGGAGTTGCTGAAAGATTATGATTTCGACCTTCAGTACCACCCGGGCAAGGCAAACGTGGTGGCAGACGTGCTCAGCCGCCAGCCACGAGACCTGGTGGTACAGATGGTGGTGCGTGAGTGACAGATGCTCGAGGATGTATCAGAGTTTGACTTTGAGTTCGGTCTGCAGTCTTCCATTGTTCAACTTCAAGCTTGTCGATTCAACCCTCCTCAATGGCCAGGGTGATCGAGGCTCAACAGACGGACGAGTCACTTCAGGAGTACCGAGCAGAGGCAGCATCCGTGGAGCAGTCAGACTGGCAGATTGGTTCCGATGGTGGATTACACTTCAGAGGCCGATTGTGTGTCCCGGACGTTCTAGAGTTGCGTCGGGATCTGATGACCGAGGCACACCGATCGAGACTTACTATCCACCCAGGCTCCACGAAGATGTATCGTGATATGAGGAGGCAGTACTTCTGGCAGGGGATGAAGTGCCAAATTGTGAGTTTTGTGGCCGAGTGTGACACATGCCACCGTGTCAAGGCCGATCATCAGAGACCCCCTGGTCCCTTGCAGCCATCGAGCGTTCCAGAGTGGAAGTGGGAGCATGTATCGATGGACTTCATTACAGGTTTACCGAGGACTCAGCGCGGTTACGATACCATCTGGGTTATCGTCGATCGTCTGACAAAGTCGACTCATTTCATTCCAGTACGTGCTTCCTAGTCTATGGACCGGTTAGCGAGGATATTCATTGAGGAGATAGTGAGACTGCACGGCATCCCAGTTTCGATCGTTTCAGACCGAGACTCCAAATTTACGTCTCAGTTTTGGAGGAATTTTCAACAAGCATTGGGGGTCACTTTGTATCTCAGCACCGCTTATCATCCGCAGACGAATGAGCAGACTGAAAGGGTCAACCAGATCCTTGAGGATATGCTCAGGGCTTATGTGATCAACTTTGCGGGGAATTGGGATGAGCATATGCGCCTCGCCGAGTTCACGTACAACAATAGCTATCAGGCGACTATTGGCATGGCTCCTTTTGAGGCATTTTATGGCAGACCGTGCAGATCTCCTAGTTGTTGGACCGAGGTTGGAGAGCGTCTTCTCTTAGGTCCCGAGCTTATGCAGCAGACGTCAGAGGTTATTGATGTTATCAGGTAGAGGATGCGCACAGCTCCGATCCGGCAGAAGAGTTTTGCTGATCGTCTGCGTTGACCCCTCGAGTTCATAGTCGGGGACATGGTGTATCTCAAGGTCTCGCCTATGAAAGGCGTAGTTCGCTTTGGTGTGAAGGGCAAGCTCACCCCAAGATTTATTGGACCTTTTGAGATTATCGAACGTATAGGCGTTGTGGCCTATAGGCTTGCCTTACCTCCTGAGTTGTTCGCGATCCACGACGTGTTCCATATTTCTATGTTACGGAAGTGTGGGTCGGACACTATTCCCGTGATTGATTGGCAGCCACTTAAGGTCCGTGAGGATGCTTCTTATATTGAGCAGCCGATTCGTATTCTTGATCGGAAGGAGCAAGTCCTCTGGACCAAGGTCATTCTCTTAGTAAAGGTGTAATCGGGTCATCATTCGGAGGTCGAGGCATCTTGGGAACATGAGGCCGAGATTAGAGAGCGTTATCCCCATTTGCTTGATGACTGATTGCTTGTATTGCCTTCTCTTGAGATTGATGATTGATATATGTATGATGTGTTATGCATTTTGCTATTCCGATTTTATCAATTTTGAGGATGAAATTTCTTTGTTGGTGGGGAGGGTTGTGAGACCCGACCCGAGTTCGCTTGTGTGTATGTGGGTGTAAGTATGCATTCCGTCCATCTTGATCTCGCGGTCCTACCGGTCGAATCCTGGTGACCCGTGACCCTTGGATAGTATTTACGGTCATCTGTGAGCCCAGTCGTGAAGGCCTAACTCGGATCGAGTTGAGACTTATGCCATTGTGACCGCATCGTCGCCGCGATTCCAATGACGCGTCTTGTGTGTCCATCCGATGTGTGGATCATAAGTTGTGTGCATCTCATTTATAGCCTTTAAGCATGATCATGTAGCCCACCTAGTGTGGAGGGCACATTTTTCAAGGTGGCCACCCTCTTTTATACAAATTCTAATACACACCACCTATACACTACCTAAACCCACCATATCCTACACCACCCACCACCCACACACTACCCATCCCTACTCTAGCCTACCAACATAATTTATATCACTATAGGCTATGATGATTTTACTCTTATCTAGGAGAGAGAGTGATGATTACTCTCCCTCCCTCTCATTTCTAGCAAATTTCCATTCTCTCCTTCTCATTTCTCTCTACTCTCTTCTCTCTTTCTTTCTCTCTTACAAAAAAATCTAACCCCATTTTCCCTCTTCTCCAGCCCCTTCTCCCTCAAATCTCCTCCCATCTAACCTTCAACAATCCATCTCACCCATTGAAACATGTTCCTTGGAGCATGAAGAGAAGATTGATGTAACTTTGGAATGGGATCCATTAAGGTGGGTGATTATAATTTCTGATCTTCTATTCTACCCTTTGATCTTATTTTTCTTCCTAGATGGATCATATGGGACCCACTAATCCATGGTGGGGATCCCATTTGATCCCATGGATGTGGCCCTTTGGCCCATCCTATATGCATGTCATGACCCATGATGGGGCCATTCTCCATGGACCCCATCATGATGTATTTAATGATCTACTCCATCTTAAGGTCATCTAGACCCTAAGGATCATGTTGGGATGACATCCCAATCATCCATAGCAATTATAAATCATGCATGCAGTGATTTTATGTTGCATGTACAATCAATGTAGTTGTATGGGTATGATTCATTTTTTGGAGGGCCTATTAGTGGCGGGGCCCTACCCCATGGCCGGATTGTGTTTCTTCTCCATCTTTTCTTTCCTGTCTTTATGGTAAATCTGATATGTGTGTGGCCCACTTGATGTGCCATGCAACTAGACCCAAGTGGTTAGATGTCAAGGCCCACATTGTTGCCCCATATTCTTGTCATGTTTTGGACAGCCTTTGGGCTTGATTTTATGGGTGATCTTGAAAGGGGCTTGGGTCTGAGAGTTGTGTGACCCATCTAGGTGGACCCCACCCTAAGGAAATGGTGATTTATTTTCCTTTTAATTATCTTTTGGGGTGGTTTGGACAGCAACATGTTGCTGTCCAAATCTGTCTGGACAGATTTTTGGGTCATCTTGAGGCCTGATTTTTGGGCATTTTGAGGGGTGTTTGCTCCCATGTAAAATATGTTTCTTAAATGTGTGGACCCCACCTATAAATATGCCAAATTTCAGCCCCAACTAACTCCATTTGGTTATCCAAAAGGGTAGGCCAAGAGGGGTGGTCAGCCTGATTTTCTGTTGTGCAGTCCAGCAATGTAGACTGTTGTAAACTGAAATTCATAAATTATTTTGATGATGGTGGGCCCCCTTTTTGGGTTCCCTCTTATTGTACACATGATGAGAGACCTTGGACCTCAATTTTCAGAATTTTGGAGGCCCATGACCCACTCATTGGAATGGCCCAAATTCAGCACAGTCATATTCCAACCATACTCCACCCTGTACAGATTGTATCCTTCAAATTAATTAAAATACTTCTGGGTATTCTAAAATCATGAAAATTTATAGAGAGGTGGTCCACCCATTTTTCGACCCACCTACAAAAGTTTGGGGCCAATGGACACCTGTACACACCATGGTGGTGGCTAGACCGGCCCATTACAATATGGTGTCCAGATCAGTCCGATTTTCTGGATAGTCTGTTTCATTTAAATAAATTAAAATATTTTTAAGTGTCCAAAAATTTTGAAATTTTTTGAGGGTGTGACCCACCTATGGAAATATCACTCTCTAAACTTTTAGTCCCAAAGGACATTTGACCTGGCCGTGGTGCAGCCGGGAGTGGCCAGCTAGGCGGGGACGCCCAGGCTGCTTCATGGGCCCACCTTGATGTGTTGTATATCCCAGCCATCCTATCCATGGGTGGCCCACATAGGGAGGGTCTACCCTACGTGTATATCCCTGTGGGACCCACTTTAGTATACGTGGAGCCCGCCTTGATGTATGTATAGCCAGGCCGTCCAGGCCTTGGACCACCTAGGCCCATATGGGACACCCCATGTGAGGTACCTGCTGGACTTTGGTCTAGCAGTGTGGCCCACCCACTCCCTTGTGTCATATGATGTAATCCTATGTGGTGGGGCCCTCTGACTTGATAGCTGAACCACTTGGGTTGATGTCCTAATCAAATGAAATAATTACTAGACTCCAATAAGCCCATAAACCTGTTGGGTTAAAAATCCAGCAACTTGTTATAATTATACTTGGCCTTTGGGCTGAAATTTTGAGGAGTGGGGCCCACCACATTGTGAAGATCTTAGAGGGAATGATTTATACTTTTGGTTCCTTAAATGTTGGGCTTAATAAATGCACTTTTGAGGCCCACCACAGTTGAATTTAATTGAGTCTATGAATGTAGCTAGTTGTTGAACTCTTTAGGCCCAATTGGGCTGGAACTTTCCAGATAGGTCCATTGAACTCTTGAGCCATTTTTACCATACTATTGTGTTGGGTTAGTGGGCCGGATTACACAAGTATATGGGCCCTTGGTTGCCCACCAAATCAACTTTAACACTTGGGCCGGGTTGTAGGCCCAACTTACTTGACTAAGAGCATGACATTTGCCCATGTGGTTTGAGCAATGGGTTGCCCACTAGGCCACCACAATATATGGGATTAGTGGCCTTTATGTTGGGCCCTAACTTTTCCCCTATGGGCCTATAGTGGTATATATGGGTTGGGCTATGTGTGTTTCCCTTGGACCCATGTTTTGCATAGGCCTTGGGCCGCCTTTCTGAAGCCTAATGTGAGTGTTTGTGGTATGATTATGGCCGCCCGTTTCTTATTTCTGATGTTGCGTGGGCCTTGGGCCTTGATCCATGATCAATTAGAGATGAGCTACCTCTTGGGGACCAATTGTGGTTGGATGTCCACATTGGTGGCCCTAAGGTAGGCCCATGGGCTTCTATGGATGGTTAAAGGCCCACCATAGACCCTTGCCAGGCTCGTTTCATCTATTTAGGCCCATACCATTGTTCTCCTTTGAGCATGATCTATTTAGGCTTCTATGGATGGTTAAAGGCCCACCATAGAGAGTTCATCTTCACCTCATTGGCATCCCTATTCATCTTCATGGCCCACTCCCATACGCATCATATGCATGCTTGGTGGAGGTATGATTGGCATGGTTGTGCCATTGTGTAGGACATGTTGGTATCTCCTCGAGAGATGGATGTTTGGGATTGATGCATGGGTGATTGTGTGATTCATGCATCTGGCATTGCATAGCTTGTGGATATCCGCCCTTACTTCATCAGGGCCTTGCCTTCACAGGGGTATTCGTGGATGGCCGTATGTGTGGACACTGGAAATATTAGTTGAGCATATCGGGTGCATAGGATGCCCATGGGTGAAATTCCCAAAACTTCCATGGTACCAAGGATCTTCTCCAACGCCATGACAGGGTGGAATACATGAGCGCACGAAGGCCTTATACCGTTAGGCTGCGACTCCCACTGTCGTGTAGTCAGTTGGATAGGGGTGTGGCCTTACCTGCCTGGTGTGAGGAGGCATTGCTAGGCTGAGTCTGACCAGCTCGTAAATGGGTCCGCTACCTTCAGGCCTTGTTGGCGATTGGTTGTCCACAGGCAGGTGGTGAGGTCTCTTATGCTCGTTTGACTGTGCGGGGTCTGCAGAGCGGCAGTCATTCAGCAGTGTAATGGACCCTGGTGATTTCCTTCTGATTGGAAATGTACTTGACTTATGGTTTGGATATGAGCACTGACATTACTTGCATCGCATTAGCATTGGCTGTACAAGCCCCTTCATGTATTGCCTTGGTATGACACCCATTACTCATTGCATCGCGTTCATGGTAAGCCTTGGTAAGGCTAGTGATATGCTTATTGATCATGCTTCTCTCCTTATACCTACTACTATTCTTCTGTGCACCATTGACACACACTTTCACCACCCTCTAAGCTTCTATAAGCTTATGCATGATTGATGCATGCAGGAGACTCTAGGTAGGCGTCGTAGCAGCAGAGCTTGGAGTGGAATTGAGCAGTGAGGACTCTAGTCTTGCGGTTTCTCTCTCTTTTCCTTTTATTCTCATGTATATCCTTTTAGACCTTATGGATGATTGTAAAAGTTCAAATTTATAGTAGATTTTGCGAGGTGTGCCTTCGTTATTCTCAGATGTACTTGCTGTGATCTTGGGTATGCTCGTATTGGAAATGATTATACTGTTATGAAAATCCTCCTTGTAGGATCCCAAGATCGGAACCTGCCTTAGGAGCCGAGAATGGGGTACTATGAGGGCTATTACGGCCAGAATCGGTCATCGGGTTCCTTGTGATTCTGGTTACCGAGTATGGGGCATGACAGCCATGCCCAAGGGACGATGGAAAACAACAGGATTTCTTATTTTCACAAACTCCAAACAGAAAAAGAAGATACTTCAAGCTATTGCAGATCTATTGTAATTTAAGTCACAACAAAACATTAAAAACTAAAAGTATTCCTTAAATATCAAACTAGAATCAAAGGAGTTCAACAATAACAAGAATCAAACAAGAAAAACATCTCAACCATGCTACAAGCTTCGCTGGTCTAGCCAACCATAGACGTGATTAGATTAAAAACCCTAGAAGAAAGAATTAAAAACTAAGAAGAAGGGTTTGCTCTACTTCTCCAAACCCTAGATAGTCTAAAAAGACTTAGGAAACCCCCATTTATAAGCTAAGTTCCGCAAAATCACAAAATCGGATCAAATTTATGCATTCTGCGTAAACTCTACATAACGCCTTCAATGTCATCGAAGGGGTTTGAATCCAGAAGTCGTGTCTTTTCTTCTTTCGCACTGTATAAGTCTCTGTGTAATCGAACCGTCCTTTGATGTCATCGAGCGAAGCTTCGATTCATCGAACATATCTTCGAGTCATCTATAAAGTGTCAAAAACAGTCCAGAGGGTTGCTCTATAATTCCTCAATAAACTCAATGCCATCGAACAGTCTTCGATGTAATCAAGCACCTTTCTTCGAATCATCGAGCATCTCTTTGATTGATCGAGAAAAACACCTAATATGTCCAGCAACCAACTCGATTTTCCTTCATAAATTCGATGGCATCGACCCGTGTTCGATGTCATCGAACGGTAGCTTCGATGTCATCGAGATGATGACACAGTTTTTGTGATTTCTGCGCTTGTTCCTTCGATTTCCTTCCTTCTCCACTTAGTTTTCTCAGATCTTAGAGTCTTAAAATCTTCAATCTTGTCTCCAAAGATGCCTTCTTTGCTTTGGCAATTCTTGAGCACTAAATCCATGCTTTTAGCATTTTTTTCAATCCAAGCTCTTAAATTCACCTTACAACGCAAACACATATAAAATATACCATTAAGCCATATTATGTTTGTAAAACCAAGAAATAAATAGGGGATAATATGCAATATTTGACCCTCAACAACCACAACGTTGACTCAATCCAAATATGGAAGAAGTGGTTAAGGCTGAGGTAATTAAGTTGTTAGATGTGGGTATCATATACCCTATATCCAACAGTCAATGCGTGAGTCTAACTCAAGTAGTTCCTAAGAAGTCTGGAATCACCATCCTAACCAATGCCAACAATGAACTTGTGCTAAATAGAGTTACTACTAGTTGGAGAATGTGCATTGGCTACAGGAAGTTGAATACCGTCACAAGGACGAACCACTTTCTTTTGCCCTTCATTGATCAAATTTTGGAAAGGCTAGTTGGTCACTCTTACTATTGCTTCCTTAATGGATATTCGGTCCACAATCAGATAGAGATAGCCCTTGAAGATTAAGAGAAGACAACATTCACATGTCCCTTTGACACCTTTGCTTACCGAAGGATGCCATTCAGACAATGTAATGCCCCTGCCACTTTTCAGCGATGCATGTTGAGTATTTTTTCTTACATGGTGGGCCACTATTTAAAGGTCTTTATGAATGACTTTTTTGTCTTTGGTCTATCCTTCAAGGAGTGTTTGGAAAATCTTAAATGTGTGCTGAAGCGATGCGAGGAAAAGAATTTGGTTCTGAATTGGGGGACATGCCATTTCATGGTTCCCAAGGGAATTGTTCTTGGACACATAATTTCGTCTAAGGGAATTGAGGTTGACAAGGTAGAAATTGATCATATCTCTAACTTACCTCCACCCAAGAGCATACGTGACGTGTGATCCTTCCTTGGACATGCCGGATTCTATAGATGATTCATAAAGGATTTAGTCATCTCTCTCGTCCTTTATGCAATCTACTTCAAAAGGATATACCATATAAGTGGACTAAACAATACCAAGAAGGTTTCACTAAGCTCAAAAGCATGTTAACTACCGCACCTATCATGCAGCCACCCAATTGGGGCATCCCTTTTGAGATTATGTGTGATGCATCTAACTATGCTATTGGGGCGGTGTTAGGCTAGAGAAAAGAAAAGAAGCCCTATGTTGCTCACTATGCAAGTAGAACTCTAAATTCTGTCCAAGTGAACTACTCTACTATGGAGAAGGAACTCCTAGCCGTAGTGTTCGCTTTGGAAAAATTTAGGTTCTACCTGATCGGATCTAAGATTATCATCTACATGGACCATACGATGCTAAAGTATATTCTATCTAAGACGGATGCCAAGCCCTGCCTGATAAGATGGATCCTCTTACTCCAAGAATTTGATATTGAAATATGAGACAAAAAAGGAGTAGAAAACGTAGTGGCCGAACACCTTTCTCGACTTGACCTCCCTGATTCCCTTGAGCCGACACTGATAAACAATATGTTCCCTGATGAACAATTGTTTAAACTCTCCCAAATACCTTGGTTTGCTGACATTGCAAATTATCTTGCTACAGGTTTCACGCCAACATATTGGACTGCGCAAGATAAGAAAAAATTCTTCGCTAAGGTACGTAAGTTTTTATGGGATGATCCTTATTTGTTTAAATATTGCCTAGACCGAATTCTAAGTAGATGTGTGCCAGACAATGAACATCAGAATGTCATCTCCTTTTGTCATTCTCAGGCCTGTGGTGGTTACTTTTCTACTAAAAAGACCACGGCCAAAATTCTGCAGTGCAGCTTTTACTGGCCCACGATGTTTAGAGATACTTATGAGTTTTATAAAGCTTGTGAGCGTCGTCAGAAATTAGGAGGGTTGTCCCGTCGAAATATGAAATTGGGAGGGTTGTCCCATCGAAACATGATGCCTCTGAACCCCATTCTTATTATTGAAGCATTTGATTGCTGGGGCATCGATTTCATGAGACCATTCCACCAATCCTTTGGGAATATTTACATTTTGTTAGTAGTAAACTATGTCACTAAGTAGGTCAAAGTGATCCCATGTCAAAATAATGATTATAAAATGGTCATTCGATTCTTAAAAGAAAATATCATTTCCCGGTTCGGAACACCTTGGGCCATCATTAGTGATGGAGATTCACACTTTTGTAATAGGTTCATTTAGTTTGTTTTTCGATTGTCCTAGTTTTAGCTCAGATTCGTCTAGCTCGATATATTAGTTAAGTTTGGCATAGCTCGAACTAATTCATACGGTCAACTGTCCAAATTCAACAAACCTATTAACTAGATGTTAAGATTGCTTGGTCAATCTTACATTTGGACTGTTGCTGATCTACTGTGGGTGCCACAATTTTGGACAATTTGTCTTGAATTAATGTGTGCCACATGTGCCATTCTGATCATGATTTTTTTTTTGAAAGGTAATCTGTGATTTATTAAAGAAAACTAAGAAACCCCTACAACAAAATACAAACAGGCCAATCCATGGGAAAGACAGAAAAACAGCAGGAAAACAGATGCAACAGGAACCTGCTGAAAGGAAATCTCCTTGCCTCTAGAGAGGTCAAGAGATTCTTCTATCAGGTCTGATAAATTCCACGGATATCTCTCAGACAAAGCCCAACCAATAGCATTATGAGTCTCCTTCAACAATTGCAGGATGTAAGATACAATCATCTTGACTGCTTGGAGGAGATTGACTGCCTTGCCATCCTCTTACTCCAATAGGCCCCGAGCTTCAGTAATGTGGAACCCAAAATGATCATCAACCACTCCAATGACAACCCAACCTGGATTGGACCATCTGGTTAAAACTGTCTGAACTTTAAGCCGACTATGATGAACCTCCTCGAAATTGGATACAAACTCAGAAGATGGAATCTTCTTGAGGGTTGCATTGGCTTTTAACCAGGATATCAACCATCTAAAAATGTGCTCAACTATTTCTTTAATCGACCCCGCCTTTGTTCTGAAAAATCCTCGAATTTCTTTCTAGCAAAATTACCCATAAAGTGATTAGCCCATTCGATCATGATTGGTTGAAATATAACCCATGCATTGTTCTCCATCACTCTGCCTGAGTATACACTTAAATCTGAATGCAAACCCTGCCAATATACTCAGAGACAAGACCAAATACTCTACCAAGGTATACAATTTTTAAGGGCACATGCTGTGGTTGTTGCCCATGTAGATATTTTGAGTGCTGCCATATCATCTGCCACAGATACTGAACAAATTTTAAATGTGTGTCAGCTCATACCATCTGCTATGCTATTAAACTTTCTGCCGATGTACAAACTATCTGCTATAGAACAATTTTATTTTATATCACAGATTCGGAATGGAGCATCCATAACATCTAATGCTAAGTAATAATTGTTTATCTTTAGAAGCGCTGAGTGAACTAACAGATGGTTACCCTGCCTCATATTATGCTGAAAGACTGCTATATTTCACTTTTACATTATAATTTTCCATAAAGCTCTTTTTTTTTTTTTTTTTTCAAAATTAATGATGAAATTTGGATGATATCACAAATTCAATGTCCGTGTGGAATCTGCTGAGAGAGTTCCGCATCAGGAAGGTTTATATGGCTATTGTTCTAAATGAATATGGTGGAACTGTGGGGGTATGTTTACATCCTTCACATTTTCTTTAACAATGCTCATGAAGTTCAAAAGCTGTTCATGTTACTGTTTATGTGATTGTTTGTTTTCAAGTACAATTTCTCAGGGCAAAAGACACCACTTGATTGCATAAGCTTTGTGATGTAGAACACTCAAAAAATACAAATTTATATAGAATACAGAGGTTCTTTCACTTATTTTTCTTTTCTTGCAACCATGTGCTTGGAGCTTGCACAGATGTATTTCTAAAGTACAATTATCTCATCGGCTGAACCATTAATAACAGTATTTCTACTTGGAGATAGAGATGCCAAATTTTGTGAGTTGGAGTTAAGGATGGGTATTTTGGGTTTTGAAACTTGAAAGAAGCCCGGTTTGCCTTTGGTAATTGGTAGCATTTGTGAAATTCTATCTCCTTCGGTGTAGTTCAATGATTAGGAGGAAAAAACAAAGAAATTGAAAATAATAATAATAATAATAAAAAGATAATGCCTTTGGTAATTGGTAGCATTTGTGAAATTCTATCTCCTTTCAGTTTTTGTTGAGAAACTGAAATTTTCAATTTTTAATTTCCATTGCAATTTAGGATGATTATTTCAGAGTCTTGATTGGTTTAATGATTTACGAGACTCTTCTCCGTTCTTCATATCAAGTATCTCCAATGTTGTTTTATTTGATAAGTTTGGGTGATTTTAGATTGAATTTTATGTCCATGCCAGGAAATGCATGTTACTTCATACAGAACTTATACAGGGATTGGGCCCACTGACTTCATCAATCGAATAATGTTGTACAACGGATTGTGCAGTCCTTTGATGGTCTAAATCTGAAATGGGTCCATGAACATGGGCATTTTGCTTCATGTATACATGAACTAAGATAGATATAGAAAAAATAAGAAATGGGTCTTAGAATATAGGCATTCTTGGTCATGTATATATGCATAAAACAAAAAACAGATGTATCTGAAATGGGTCTCTGAAGATAGGCATTTTTCTTAACTAAAGAAGGCTCTAGGGAATAAAAAAGACTCTTAACTAGTTAACTAGACTCTTCTTCATTTTACCGATGCTTTGTTAGTTTACGTTCAATGCACGGGTCTCTGATCCTTTCTCATAAAGTTGCAGGAGAGTTCAGCTAATATGCAGACTTATTTATCTTTGCAGGAATTGGTAGAAGGCTTTGACTAGGTGACTTCTGGATGTTGGATCCAATACTTGAGTAGTTAGAATTGAGCTAAGATAAGTTGTTGTTGTTGTTTTTTTTTTTTTTTTTTTTCCAAATATATATAATCATGGTCGAAAGCATCAGGTTCCCTTCTTGTAGTGTGGATGCATTTTCATCAGGACTACTTGACAGTAAGAGTAAGGTGGATGTAAGTTCACGAAACCTTAAATTAATCTTGAATCATTTATATCTTTATCGCTTCATTTATATGTTGTTGTCAGGGTCAACTTGTAACTCCTCAGAACCCACCTTTGCCGTCAGACATTACGGTGCATGACGGTTCCCAGTAGGTTAAGTTGCAAATTATTATTAAGAGTTAGTTGGATATCTTTTATTTTTTGTAAATGTTGTTAATAGTTGGATAGATGGTGAATGTATTTGCAAATGTAAATGAAAATAAAGAACTTATAATACACACACACACACACACACACACACATATACATACATACATACATACATATATATATATATATGTATGTATGTATGTATGTATGTATGTATGTTATCAATGGAGGATACCTTGTTTAGGGGGACATGAAATTCTTGTAGCTTATGATATGGTGCCCCAATATTGGTTGTATGTTACTAGTATGTAGTAGATAATACTAGGTCCAATATTTTTTGTATGTGGCTAAATTTTTTATCTCAACTACTCTCTCATGTGTGAACCACTTGAGTTTTGGATCTACCTCATTTTTCATCCCATGTTTTAAAATGACCTCAAAAAACATATGGATATAAACTATGTGGAGCCCACTATGGACGTATGTCTTATCTACACCGTCCATCCATTTTTCCAGCTCATTTTAGGGCATGAGCGAAAAATCGAAGCATAGCAAAGGCTTAATTGGACCACACCACAGGAAACACTGAGGACAATGGCATCCAACTGTTCATATGGTCACATGGACATGGATGAAGGGAAAACGCAAATATCAGCTCGATCCTAAACTTCTTTAGCCACTCAACAATTTTCAGCCATAGGCGTTACATTCAGACAGTTTCCTTTGGTGTAGTCCAATTGCATCTTCATCTTGGATATGCTTCAATTTTCGGTTCAAGCCATAAAAGGAGCTTCACGTATCATATACCCCAACAAAAAAGATCTACAAAAAAAATAAAATAATAATAATAATAATAAATAAATGCTACATGATAAACAGCTTGCATTGACTCAGAGACACATCCCGGAAGCAATACTGACAGTTAACTTCCTTCTCAACTGAGCATTGTGTTTGCTTCCCCAGAGTACACCCATCACAATCCAAAAATCGACTCTGAGCTTCCAAATAGAGCATGAAGACTGATCCTTGAACTAACTTGCTAACCAGAAAAGCAAGGCAATTCAAATTCTTTGCATAACAAAGATTCCCCATGCAACACAACTTTTGTTAACATTTTTAGGTAGACTTCTAAATTGAAATGCCCGAAAACCTAGACCATAGTTAAAGCCTGATTTTTGGGTTAGGACATGTTTACAGTTTGGCCCACGTAGTCGGCGTCTCAGATCTTGTACATAGTTCACATGAACTGCTATTTGTCTCTTGAATCTCTACACACAGCAGCATTCAAATTAGGATGTAGACTGTTGCTGAATTTCTTAGTTATCTATTTGAAGGTTAAGGGTCTGTTTAGGTGCTATTTAAAAATAAGCTCATCTCATTTTAGTTAATCGTGATTATGTATTAGAGATCATGGTTGCTAATGATCTAGATTATTTCTAAACCTTGCCAAAAAGAAATATGATCTCTAACAAATAATTACAATTAATTAAAATGAGATGAACTCATTTTTAAATGAAGCCATAAGATTCTCATTTTGGATAATTCTTCTTAGATGTTTGTTTCCATGTTAGAGAGTAGATGGTAGGAAAAAAATGCCTGGATTGGCTAGAAATGAGTGTTTCTTCCCTGTGTTTATACATCTAGACTGGAATAGGTGGTCAGACCGGTTTTCATGGTGTTGTTTTTAATATCTAAAGATTTGGACTGTGGATCAGAGTGGTTGTTCCCATCAATTTTTAACATGAAACATGTTTATAGGTGTAATTAACCTGTAAGCAGCATGCCTTCTTTTAAATAAAACACGGAACACCTAATTAATCACCCAGTACAGTCAAATTGGACTCATTATTTGATGGATGAACCCTTTTTTCTTTTTATATAAATTGGCACTCAAATTGGATACACAGAGCAACAGTCCATAGTTCGGACCAGGTCCTGCATTGGATCCACAACAGCAGAAACTTTATCAACCATGTGATTTTAACCATCCAACCAGTGACCCACAAATGCACAGTAGAAAAGAATATCGCTGACAGTGGAACTTAACTGAATGTAAAGGTCCAATTGAATGGCAGCAGTATGATAATCGAGTCCACACGATGGCTCATCCAGAGTGGAGGCCGCCCAACGATCCATCCAGATTAAGGACTAATGGCCATGAGTAAAATTCAGGTGCAGCACTACAATTTAGGAAATTGAGGCGCTGCTCACAATTAAGATTTCATCATGTATATATCTATAAAACTTATTTAATCATCATAACATGAGTATGTGAAAAACCTGAGATTTGTATTAGCTTTTCCTCTTTTTCATCTTTATCACTCTCACCAACAGTATCAGCATCCATATCAGCTACCGATGTCATGTGCACTGAATGACATCCATCTGACAGCCACACAGTTTGTGTTCCTGCAACGTGATGGAAAACATCATTTAAAACTAAAACCAGCTCGGCAGTCTCACAGAGTCACAGCAGATATGAAGACACATCTACTCGCAGATTCCATTGCAAATGTCAAACAGATGTGACCCATACCAAAGTGGCATACAAGTGCACATTCATCAAGGAACCGCTAGTGGGCCACATGTAAGCGAAAGGTGGATAATTAGAAAAGGACAGCCAACAGTCCACATTCAACATACATGTGTAGCCCACCTACCAAGTGGAGCCTATTTCTGAACCAGGTGCCTTCACTATGAGGCATACCTGATGAACAGCAAGGTTCTCAAACATGCATGCCACTTTGGAGAACCATGTTACTTCATAAATGTTGCCGATATTCACTTGTAAGCAGTGTTCGAGTTGTCGGTATCGCTACAAGTTTCGCTGGCCAAAGATAAAGATATAATATCTTTATCGCCGATTACCGGAAATGCAAGAAAAAACGGGGAAACATGGAGAAAATGGTGGAATTTTTCAGTGAAACTTCAGGACATACATGAATACACATATTTACATATTCATGAATAAAAAAATTGCAAAAAATATATATAATAAGTTTTCATTTAATGGGACAAAAAAAGCATGCGATGCCATAAAAAATCACTTTAATAACAACCAAAATGAGTTTATATATTACAAATGCAGCTGGCATATAGTAATTAAGACATGTAAAAGTGAATGAACTCAATGATGCCAAATCAAGGATGAATTGGATTATCTAATCAGTGTGGTTTTTTGCATGATAGAGATGTACGTCACAAATCCACTCCTACCATCTGTTTTGAAAGGCCACAATAGGATAATGTTCTAAAAGTTAGGCAGATCCAAAAATCTGATGGTGGGCCATACCACTGTTTTTAATGGTGGGCATTTAATCACCACTGTTTCCCTTAGTGTGGTCCACCTGAGATGCAAATCTGTCTCATTTTGGACTCATGCCATAAATTTATCTATCAAAATAAATGGACGATATTGATAAAATATTTATCATTATGATGGCCCCACAGAGCATCGACCCATCAATCCAAAGATACAAACAAGCGACACATGTGCACCATATATATAAATCAGTATGCTTATCGTACTGAGTCAACTATGTGAGGCCCTTTGTGATTTATGTATTTTATCCACCCCATCCATCCATTTTACAAGATAATTTTAAGGCTTGATCCCAAAGATAAAGCATATCCAATGCTCAAATGGACCACACCACAGGAAACAATGTGAATTGAACATGCCTACCGTTGAAAAATCATTAGGGGCCACAAAAGTTTTGGATCCATGTCATTTTTGTATTTTAACTTCATCCATCTCTGTGTGATCTTATGAACAACTTGGATGACAAATAAATACCACAGTGGGCCATAGCTCTTAGGAAGGTTTCAACTTGGATGACAAATAAACCTCCCTGGTCCACCACAATGGTTATATACATTCAAACAGTTCATGGTCCCATTCCTGCTAGGATGAATTGAAAATAATAATAATAATAATAATAATAATAATAATAATAAATAAATAAATAAATAAATAAATAATAGCCCCGGCCTACTGACTCTCACCCACTTAGTGGTGCAGGGGAGTAGAGTGGATTATGTGCAACCTTAGCCTTCAGTAAGACAGTACAACACTTATGGTGGGGCCCACCTTGATATATTTATTGTATATCCATCTTGTTCATCTATTTTAAAAAATTAATTTAGAGTATAATCGAAAAAATGAAGCAGATTCAAATCTTTGGTGGACCTTTACATAAGAAATAGTAGTGATAGACCATTAAAACCTTCTCATGGGTTACAGAAGTTTTGGACCAACCTAATATTTACTCTTTTCTATATAAAGGTTTACGAGACCTTATTAAAGGGTTGGATGACATATAAACATTACAAAAACATAAAAACATTAATGTAGGCTCAAAGAAGTTTTTAATGGTGGAGGTTCAACCATCACTCTTTCTTAAAATATGGCCCAGTTTAGATAGTGTCTTATAATGATCTGGAAAAACCTATGGACGGCGTGCATAAAAAATAAATACATCAATGTGGGCCCTACCGTGAGAGACGCACCACTGTTTGTAAAGCCCTGCACCGAGTTCATTCTCCAAAAGGGAGCTTTCGTCTTGGTTGGTGTACCAAGTATCTAGGTGTATTGGCGTTAGCAAGTTCTGTGGGTCCCATCATGAGGTATGTGTTATATCCAAACCCGTCCATTCATTTTATGAGCTCGTATTAAGGCTTGAGCTGAAAAATAAGACGGATATAAAGATCAAGTGGACCACACCGCAAAAAGCAGTGGGGGATTGAACGTATACCATTGAAACCTTTTTGGGGGTCACATAAGTTTTGGATCAATATTATGTGTTTTTCCTCTTAATCCAAATATTTTTGACCTTATGAACAGATTGGATTGAAAATAAACTTTATGGTGGGCCCTACGAATGTTTTAACGGTGAAAATCATTACCCACTGCTATTTCTAGTGTGGTCCATTTGAGATTTGGCTATGATTTATTTTTTGATTCATGCTCTAAAATGATTTTTGAAAAATGAATGAACGATATGGATGTAATAAATACATCATTTTGGGGCCCATTTAACTTTGATATCCTTTGGACCGTTCGTACAACTCGGAGCTTGAGGAGCTTCAATGCTCGTCATCACATGACACGTACCCATGCTGGTAGTCCGCTTGCTTCCCTTTCATCTCATCTTCAACGAAAAAGCTTCCATCGTTTTTTCCGCCTAAAAAAAAAAATCCCGAATATCTTTCCCCAAATTTCTCTCCTTTTCAAATCCCAACCCAAATCCCCTTCAACCTAGCCGAAATTGGGTTTTTTTCAAACCGATTCTTTTCAAAGAAAAAAAGAAGAAGAGATTTCTTACCTTTGAAAATCCGGCGCTATCAACTGTGATTGGCCCACCAAATCCATCCGAAAGCCACTCCCGCGGGCAGATTTTGAGAAAAAAATGGTAAGAGATTTTTTTTTTCTATATCTGTTTTATTTTTTTTAATAATAAGGAGAGTTGTCGCTGATAATTATTTTTTTCCTAATAAAATCGAAAATATCGCTGATATTTCGTCGACATTAGGAAGAGAAATGAAGTTTTGGTGTTTCGGTGTTGCCGGTCCAGCGACACCGATAATATCGGTGATATTATCGATTTTTCGTCGACAATGGAAACACTGCTTGTAAGGTCCTCTTCAGTAAGAGATTTTTCAAGTTGACATCACCAAATACCAAATGCTGATTTGGCGCGTCTCACATTATGATTTGCTGAAATTTGCAGGAGTACGAAGGCAGGTTTTTATGCTTCTAGGTACAAAAGATTTGGAAACTTATGTCATTGGTGCTTTGAGGGCCTTTATGTCACACAAAAATTGGGACCTTAGGATCAAGGTCAGTAATGTTTTTGTTTCCTGAAGTTTGATGTCCACAGTTTGATCTCCACATGTAATGTGTTTACTTTAGATTTCAATCTTGCATTATACTGCATGTCTCAGGTCCTGATTCTTTAGGACTTGGTATGACTTTGTTCTTAAGCTGCACAAGCTGTACAAAGGTACACACCTTTCATAAAAGAATGTATGTTCAAGAAGGTATTTTCTCTTGCTTTAGACGTTGTTCTATAACAGTGTTTGTAATTATCATTTTCCATGCTATATAGTGGATGGCGGAACAAGATTCAATGCAATTTTTTGAATAGGATTTTTATTAAACAATTGTGTGAATTATTTTTCGAATGACTATCAGGTGTAAGATTCAAAATAAATAAATAATCTGACGATTTTTTTTATTCATAGATATTTTAGCGACGGACCAAATCCGTCACTAATTTCTGAACAAGTTGAAAATCAACGACGGATTTGAGGTCCGTCGCTCTACTCATATTAGCGACGGACCTTATCCGTCGCTAATATTTTTAATGACGACATTTTAGTGGGGTTTTTCGAGTGGATTTTTTATTTTTAGTGACAGATCTTATCTGTTGCTAATATGCGATGGATCTCCATCGTAGATTAACGAAGGATTTTATCCATCGCAAAAAATAAACGACTAGTGACGGACGAAATCCGTCGTTTATTTGGTCTTACATATCGCAAATACGCGATTTTGGTGTAGTGCTAGTAGTACCCTTGTCGGATTACTTTATGAGCTAGAGCTCTTCCACCTGAATGGTTACCACAGATGCCTTCATGGATTTCCTTTAAGACATTCAGCCTCATCAGATCGAAGGCATCTTAGATATGGTGCTGAAAAGCCCCTCTTATAGAGTATGTCCCCCAATATGGTACACCAATTTGATATGTTTCTAACTTTACATGCTTCAAGATTGTCATCGGGTACTTCACCCTGTCGTAAGTAGCATATGATCAGATCAATCCATCTCGACGATTGGTTTATTGGGAGAACCTCCTTCTGGTCGGGTTGAATGATACTGTGTTCAGGTAGGAACTCGATCGGTACTTAGTGAGATCGTCGTTGACTTCCGTGACTAGTTTTGTTAAAGCTTTTGCTTTGGAATTTTCTGCCCTGGGGACAAGGATGACTTCGCACTTACCGAACTCACTGATTAATTATTTTTCTTTCTATAGGTAGGCGATCATCCTTTCCCTTCTGGCTTGGTACTCCATGGCGACTTGATTGACGATGAGCTGAGAATCACTGTAGACTTTTAGGTCTCAGGCCCTTATTGCTTTGGCTAGCCTGAGGCTGGCAAGAAGTGTCTCGTATTCCGCTTCATTATTGGAGGCTGGGAACTCGAATCTCAGGGTGTACTGTGCGCTCCTCTAGTCGGGTGCGACGTGGATCAGTCTTGCCCCATTGCCCTTTGAGTTTGATGATCCATCGACATAATGGGTCCATTCCTGCAAGTTGGCTTTTAGTTTGTTCTCTGCCTTTAATAAAGGTATGGGGTAGGTGAAGTTGGCAATGAAGTCGACCATGACTTGTCCTTTGATTGTGGCTTGAGGTCGGTATATGACGTCGAACTCCTTGAGCTCATCCACTTCGCCAGCCGCCCTGATGCTTCGAGATTTTGGAGCACTTAACAATGATGGTGTGAGCTTGAAAATATGGTTGTAGACATTGTGATGATATGATCAGGGCCAGAGCCAATTTTTCTATGTCAGGGTATCGTGTTCGGCCTAGACGCATGCTTTGCTGACGTAATATACGGGAGATGTTTATTCCCGACTTCTCGTATTAAGGCCGAGCTGACTGCTATGGTCGAGATTGCTAAATATAGCAACAGTGGTTCCCTCGGCTCGGGTTTGGAGAGTAGCGAGATCAACCCCCAATACTCCTTGAGCTATTGAAAAGCTTGCTCGCAATCGTTTGTCCAAGTTAGCTATATGTTTCCTTTTAGTTGCTTAAAAAATGGTAGGCACTTGTCTATAGCTCAGGAGACAAACCTATTCAGAGCTATTATCCTACCTATGAGGCATTGGATTTCTCTTGTAGTTCTCGGGAATTTCATCTCCAGAAGTGCTCAAATCTTATCGGGGTTCACTTATATTCCTCTCTGATTGACTAAGAAGCCGAGGAACTTTCTTGAGCTAACGCCAAACGAACACTAATCCGGGTTCAATTTCATTTGATACCTCCTCAGTATTGTGAACATCTCTTCGAGGTTAGTTGTGTGATCTGTCACCTTGGTACTTTTGATCAACATATCATCGATGTAGACTTCCATCATGCTACCTTAAACTCTAAACCCTACACTAAAATTTAAACCCTAAACTCAAAATCAAAACCCTAAGCTTCAAACATTGAACATTAATTCATAATCTTAAAATCTAAGCCTTATCCTAAACCCTTCCCAAATCTCAAACCCTAAACCCTTCATCCTAACCCTAAACTTTAATCCCTAACCCTGACCTTATACCCTAATCCTAAAGGACTAACCCTAATCAATAAAACCCTAATCCCTAAACCTCAAACCTTAAACCATAAACCCCACCTTAAAACTTAAACCCTAAACCCAAACCCTAAAACCCAACCATAAACTGCAAATCCTAAATACTAACCCCTAACCCTAAACCCTAAGCCTTACCCTAAATTCATGTGGTGTGGTTAGAATTTGGGTAGATTCTCAAACCCAATCAACTGGTGTGACTTATATATAAGTTTAGAAATAGATTTATGAGTCAAATAATGGACTGATTTGTATATCTTGCATGCACAAGTTCATTGCTAGAATAACACCCAAATTAAAGGCAATACATAGAACAATTCTATATTAAGAATATACTCAAAACATATAGGACTAAAATGTAACATACAAGATGTTTGCGTATTAGCTTAAGTTCATCATATTGCTTGTTATGCGTGTTTTTCTTTAATTAACGTGAATTTTAACTCGTTTTGTGAATAACTCTTTATCTGTGAAGATTTAAATAAAGATTCTTTTGTAAGAATTACTTAGAAACATGCTTTAAACCATATAGAACCATTGGATTTTGTAAAACACTTAGATTAGAAATATTTATAAGAACGCCCTTAACCTTGACCCTTGATTTTAGATCTTATAGTTCCCATCATCTGATCAACGTGAAATTTTATCCCATGCCTATATAACATAAATGAACCGTACGCGTCAAAATTTAGCCCTTAGATCATAGTAAAAGTGCCCCAACTAGAAAGACAAACTCTAAACCCTTGATTTTGGTGGTCATCGTGAGGGAAAACTTAACCACTATCCATAGTCACTCATTCTTCATCCAATGAGTGTCTTAGATCCAAAAGAGCTTGATCAATTTCAGAGATTTCATCATCCAATTGTGGTCCTTGCCCAATTAGAAAATTGATCCTCAAATTCACATTAAATTCAAATTAAATTATTAATTAATTAATTTGAGTAGCCCCAAGTTACCTATATTTCCACCATCCAATGAGAATAGAATTTTGATTGATGGTTTATCTAGTGAGAATAAGAGTTCTTGTAGAAAGAATGGACCCAATTAATGCATTGTGACCATCCATCAATCCTTTTTCAAGAACAACCATTGTAAGTAGTGGACCACCTAGAAAATAGCATGTTCTAACTCTATTTTTCATCCCAAACAAGGTGACCAAATTGAGGGATGTCCCAACTTAATTAAGAGGTGTGGACGCCCAACCTTATATAAGAGGGTGCACACGCCCATCTCTCCCTAATTCTCTCCAAACCTCACACGCCCCTAGCCTACCAATACACGTCTCTTCCACCCCTCCACCCCTAGACATCCACCATATTAGAGAGAGAGAGAGAGAGAGAGAGAGAGAGAGAGAGAGAGAGAGAGAAGAAGAAGAAGAAGAAGAAGAAGAAGAGAGAGAGAGAGAGTCCAACCTAGTGGACACCCCACCTTCACGCCCAAACCCTTAGACGTCTTCCCCTCATGCATTGCATGTGTGGCTTCATCAAAACCCTACTACATGTATACACATCCTCTTCCATTCAAATTCATCTAGGTTTCATCTAAGGCAAAGTTGAGGAATCCCTTTAGCCTTATTCTTAATAATAACTTGTTTTCTCTTGAATTTATCTATTATTTTCCTTGTTTGTTTACATGTATGTTTAGAACTATAAAACCTATGATAACTTTCTATTTTGATGTGATTACATGCTGTAATGTGGTGATGAATGATTAAAATCATGATGGTTATGCTTTTAGGAGGAATTGAAGCAAGGATAGGTCTAAACCCTAGACTACATGTAGATGGGTTCATAAATTGTGATAATATGATGATGAAAACTGTCAGGCCAATATCTTAACCATACCATTCCGTATGTTTCCACGGTCCTCCCGGTCGAATTTCGGCTACCCGCAATGCGTAAATAGCAGTTGCGCGCGACCCTAAATCGTATCCCGTATTCTAGATTTAGCTCGACTCGATACTCGTACCCTAGCGACCGCGTAGTCGCCGCAGTTCCGACGCCACCTCCTGTGCCGAGGCGATACCTAGGCCACGAGATGTGGGCCCGCGTTCAGTTCGAGGAAAACGCCGCGCTTTGCAAAACCCAAGAGAATATGTCAAATCAATCAATCAATCACATCAATAGTCAAGTACATATCCCATCACTCCCTTACCAAAGCAACTCATCATTTACATGTCAAGTACACATCACTCACTCACCCATCCCTCTCTCCTTACAACCCTCTCTCTCTCTCTCTCTCTCTCTCACACACACACATTTCTCTACCCATCTTCCAAGCCACCATGAGAGCAATCGTCCAAGCTCCCCAAAGAAGCTAGTGTGGCCCACCTTCCTACCACCCAATCCCACCCTTCATGATCAATCTCAACCATTGAATCATGTTCCATTGAAGCTCTAGGATGCATTGGCGAAAAAAAGGAGAGGAGATCCAACAGTGGGTGTCCTAGAGTAGATCTTGATCTTTGATGTATGGGACAATTGGGGCCCATTGATGTGTGTGTTGTATGATTAAGGGGGGAGCTCATAGTGGTGGAGCTCCTCCCCACTTCTCGTTTCTTCCCTTCTCTCTCTCTCTCTCTCTCTCTCTCTGCCTCTCTCTCTTTTTTTTTCCATGAATGATGGCTCACCTTGATGGATGATCCACGCTGTCCAGTGGGACCACACACTGTCCAAACGTGGGATCCACCGTGATGGATGCATTGTGTTCACGCTGCCCTTTGTGGGGTCCACCTTGCTGACGTCCAGCAGCAATGTTGCCTGGACTGTCCAGGGAAGGCCACCTATATGAAGAGAAAACACGTGAATCAGCTTGATTTTACAAGCTAGTGGGTCCCACATGTGTGGACCCACCTTATATCTGTACCGTCCAAGGGTAGGGACGGTGATTCCCCGCGGCACATGGCTGCTGTACTTCACGTCATCAAGTTCTGGGGCCCACCAAGATGTAAGGCCTCATCCTCATCATCCAGCTATTGGACGGTGGGTCTTCACCATGAGGTATTTATTATATCCTAGACGTCCAGCAGCTTAGCTGTTGTTGACGTCAGATAATTCTATGGTCCCATCACGAGATGTAGTTTACATCATGCCGTCCATCTATAAGGCATGGACCCCACCCCACCTGACGTAGGTGTTGATCCAGACCGTCCATCCCAACAGATTCAAATCTCTAGTGGGCCAGGCTGTCTGTAGGAACCACCTGATGCATGGTTCATCCTCACCGTTGAGCAGGTCTAGACGGTGGGAAAACCACCTATCTCTGCCTGTTGCAAGCAGGTGGGCCACACATGTGACCCACCTTGATGCCTATACATCCACACCGTCCATTTCTGGACAGTGCAGTGAAAGGGCCAACCGTGATGTATGTATTTTATACATCCATCCATTCGTTTAGAGATAAGGGGGCCCACCCCACACGTGTGACACGTGTGGGGGTGGGACCCACCTTGATGTAAGTGTTTTATATCCACACCCGTCCATCTGGACAGGTGGTGTGGGCCACTGAGATGTATTGTTTCATCTAGCCGTCCATTGGCCAAGACGGTGGGAACCCACCTTGATTTATGTATTCTGCATCCTTGTCGTCCGTCTTTCTGGACGTGCTGGTGGGACCCACCTTGATGATATATGTTTTGTATCCACCATCCACGATATTGGGGACGCCCGTGATGCATGTGTTTCTCCACATCGTCCATTTGGACGTGTGGGGCATTCCATGATGTATGAGTTCCTCCACGCTGTCCGTCTGGACATGTTGGTGGGACCCACCTCGATGCATGTATGTGTGGGCCGACTGTGGTGCATGTGTTTCATACACACCATCCGTCCATTTGTGCGGCCTGCCGTGATGCATGTATTGTATATCAATGCCATCCATTTGTGCGGCCCACCATAATATATGTATTGTATATCTATGCGACCATTGATGCAGCCCACTGGATGTATATGAGGTCCATTGGTGCAGACAATTGATGCGGCCCGACTTGATGTATATGAGGCCCATTGGTGCGAACCATATGATGAGGCCCGATGTGATGCATGTGAGGCCCATTATGATGAATATGAGGCCTGTGTGAGCGGCCCGTCGTGATGTATATTAACCCCTTTGTGAGAGGCCCATTATGATGTGTACAAGGCTCATTGTGATGTATGAGACCCTTGTGTAAGGCCCATTGTGATGTAGATGAGGCCCGCGTATGAGGCCCCTCATGATGTGTTCGTGGCCTTTGATGAGACCCGATGTGATGAATGAGAGGCCCATGTGATGCGGCCCACTTGATACATGAGACCCCTATGTAGGGCCCATTGAGATTGTAGGTGACCCATTATGTTGTGTATGAGACCTTTATGTGAGGCCATGGGCCCATGATACATTTGCCTCTGTGTGGGCCACTCCTTGGAAGCAATGATGGTTAAATGTCCATATTGATGGGCGATGATGGTTGAAAATCCACATTGTGACCTTCCCTTAGGCCCTTTGTTAGGCCGATTGTCGAGGCCAATTCCGATTGTCGAGGCCAATTCCGATTGTCGAAGCCGATTCTGATTGTCAAGACTGATTCCGATTATCGAAGCCGATTCCAATTATTGAGGCCGATTGTATAGGCCGATTATCGGTGCCGGTTGTCGATACCGATTATGAGTATGTGACAGCATAGCATCATGATACATGCTCATATACATCATCTATATGTTTGTTATGAGATGTGGTTGAGCATTGCATATGTCTTTGGCAAGTTGTTATGAGACTCCCTGATAGGAGGAAATTATCTCACATGAGCACATGGTATGCGCAGGATTGATGCATGAATGGATTGTATGACTCATGCATCTTACATTGTGTGTTGTGATTACTGTATGCCCTAGCAACATCAGGGTCATAGCCTCCATGGGCATGTTGTGGATGGCCATATTGGACACCGAAAATCTGTTACTAGCACCGGGGCGTCATATATGTCCCTGGGTGAAAATCCTTAAACCTCCGTGGCTAGGAGACACCCCAACGTCTAGACCGAGTGGATACATGAGCGCCCAAGTGTCGAATACCAGTAGGCCGCGTCTCCCACTGTCCTGGTCGGTTGGGAAGGGGTTGTAGCCTTACCCCCCCGAAGGTAGTAGACATAACTAGGCTGAGTTTGACCAGCTCATAATTAGGTCTGGTATCGCCGTGCCGGGTAGATATTGGCTGACTACTGGCCAGGCGGATAGTGAGGTCTCTTCCACTTGCATGGTTGCGCGTCTAGTGAGCGGCGTTTGCATGTAGAGTGTACTAGACCCTGGTGATGATCCCAGAGATGTACGATACTGATATGTGGACTAATATACTCAGCATTTTGCTCATGCATTCATTCATTCACTATCCATTTGGGCTGGTGGTGCGCAATCAAGTCATCATGCGTACCTTCGCAGTGGTCAGGATTTCGGTTGGGGCGCGCGACCAACCTGAGATCAGGAGTTCACCACATTAAGTCTGACTATCCAAATTTAGGTATGGGACTGGTTTGGATAGAATCCCTTGTGGTGGACCTCGTAGCCTGCGATACTACGTACTATCATCCCGACTTCACACTCCAGCTTGGTCATTTTATTCGCACCGTATATTGCATTACATCCGTGGCATATGGTATTCTGGGTTGATACGTTTATGTATTTATATGGCCTAAATGAGGTTGACGGTATTCGTGGACTCGGTATCTGATATTTGGTTTACTGTCTCCGCATCGCAGAGCTATTCTACATTGCTTCCTTAGTATATGATATCAGTTTATTATGTTTTCGCATCGCATAGCCTGGATAAGGCTGATGGTATTTATGAACTTGCCAGCATGTTTTTGCATTACTCTGATATTGTACGATTTATGGATTGCCAGTATTTTCACTTACTTTGATATCTATATGCTTGGCACGTGCATCGCACACACTTACACCACCTTTTAAGCTTTCTATAAGCTTATGCATGATAGATGCGTGCAGGTAGCGTTAGGTCGCAGCAGCGTTGAGCTTGGAGCATGCAGGTGGCTTCTAGAGTTTGGATTTTTGATATATGTATTTTCCCTTTTAGCACTGTATTCAAATGTTTATATTAGTGGATATGTGATGATGATGTTGCCTTTGTGATTTGGGTAAACTTGTGGTTGTGCTTGTTATGAAACAATTGTACATTGGAAAATCCTCCTTGTAGGATCCCAGGATCGGAATCTAGCGTATGCGCGCTGGGAGCCGAGAATTGGGTACTACGGAGGCTGTTGGCACCGGATTTGGCAATTGGAAATTTTGTGAGCCCGGTTTCCGAGTTTGGGGCGCGACACAAACCCCATCTATAGTGGGCGTGTGGATTTGTGGTGATTAGGATGATGTCCTACGATGGAGGATTGCATGGGAACATGTATATGAGCGAGTTAACCCATTATGACAAGCCAACCCGCCAAGTCTACAAGGTGTGCCCAATAGACTAGCCCATTTGAACCCTAAACGTTATAGATTGGGTTGGCCTACTTGATGAATTGTTTATGGTTTTTTTTTTTAATGTTGTTTAATATGATAAATATGCGATGTTATGTTGTTGTATTTTTGGATATTATGAGATTTTTATATTTTTTTAGCATATGGACATGGATTCGAGAGTAGAATCATGTTTAAGATGAGCATATGTTAAACTAAGGATATTTCATGATCAGTAACATATGTTGATGAACATGATGCACACATGTGATGGTGTGACAATGGAACTTGTGTATTTTGAATGCCACATTTAAAGAAAATCACTCATCCCATGGTTTATGAAAACTAGTGTGCTTTAAATTGTTGGATTGTTTTGAAAGATGCATGTGTATGGATATTGTGAATTATTGAGGATCCAAGTGGTTAAATTATTTCTTACTATAGATCCATGAGTGGATGATGAAGGATTAGAGCTATGTGTAGCATCACAACCGAGGTAACTTCATCCCTCCATGATCTGATGGACTAGATCATCTTTCAAAAATTTCCAAAAATATATCTTCAATAAAATCCAACATCGATCTCAACCATTGATCCACAATCTGATGGACCGGATCATCATTCAAAATTTTTCAAAAATTATTTTCAATAAAAACAATCATCGATCATGACCATCAATTCGCAATTCAATGGATTGGATCATCTTTCAAAAAATTCACAAAAAATATATTTTTTCAATAAAAATTGGCATAGATCACAACCATCGATACGCGATCCGATGGACTGGATCATCTTTCAAAATTTTCTAAAAAATATTTTCATTAAAAACAGGCATCGATCGCAACTATCAATTCATGATCCGATGGACCTGATCATTTCCAAAAATATTCTAAACAGAGTTGACAACTAGTAGCTCTTATAGTCTCCCTTATCCTTAGAGGAGTCATAGCGACATATTTGGGGCGAGGGACCTGATCGATCATGGATTAGGATCTCGACCAAAACTGCATCACCACCGGGTCAGATTGCAAACAACGATCCAGATCATCTCAGAAGTAATCCCCAGAGGCACCTTGGCCATTTCGAGCAAATCCCCAACGAGTCCAATACACCATCAAGACGATGGACTGATCAATCATCTCTAACAAATCGGAATCTTGATCACAACAAAAAATCAGACCTGCACGAATAACAACCAAGACAAATCAACGAAGGAAACTCCCACAGTGGATCTTAACCCCAAATGCGGCCATCAAAAGTAATAAAAGAAGAATCCCTAGTACAATCTAACCCGATCACGACCATAAAGGAACTAAAGCAATAACTTTTGTGCATCTTCAATAGAGACGATCTCGATCGCAGCCATCAGATTACGAGGCAACAGATCAGATCCATTCACTGAATCTCAAAAAATAGCACTTCCAATGAGAGTAGATCTTGACCATGACTACCTGCCCATAGATGGATCAACCCTTTACATGTTTTCAATAAAAACTAGTTCGTTGAGATCTCATAGGCATCCCCAACGAAGATAACCATGTGAGCTAGATCATCTTTACAAAAGCATTTTATGATAAAACCCCCCATGAAGTATCACTACACAGTGTGAGGCGGTAGAGAATGATTTGATGAGGATAATGTGAAGAAGAGATGAGAATATTGAGAGAGAAGAAGAAGAAGGAGAGTTTGGGAGAGATGATGTGTTAGGCTTGCTTGCCCTAACACATAATATTTTATTATGATAAAGCATATAATACACCGCAGGAGAAGAGGGAAGTGTGCACATGCACTTACACTAAAAGGGGCCACTAACCACACACAACTAACCACACACAATACACAATACAACACATTAGCATTCTCTGTACTCCCCCTTAAGTTGGAGCATAGATGTTGATCATGCCCAACTTGTCACGAACACGATGAAGAGCATCTCAACTCAAGGACTTTGTAAGAACATCGGCAAGTTGATCCCCAAATCGAACAAAAGGAGTGATGATTTCCTTAGAAGCGAATTTCTCCCGAATAAAGTGATAGTCGACCTTAATATGCTTGGTTCGCTCATGGAAAACTGAGTTACGAACAATATGGATGGCCGCTTGATTGTCACAGTGAAGAGGAATAGGATCCGAAGGAGGATAGCCAAGTTCTTCAAGAAGGTTGCGAAGCCACACGAGTTCACACGTCGCATGAGCCATAGCACGATATTCTGCTTCAGCCGAGGATTGGGTAACAACTGGTTGCTTTTTACTCTTCTAGGTTACAAGATTGCCACCTAGGAAGGTACAAAAGCCGGATATAGAGCGGCGATCAAAAGTACTACTTGTACAATCAGTATCGGAATAGGCAGAAAGATGAAGATGACCATGTAACTAAAAGCGGAGGCCAAGACCTGGGGCTGATTTTAAATACTGAAGTATGCGGTAGACAGCCGTGAGATGAGAAGTACGGGGAGCTTATATAAATTGGCTAACAACCCCCACCGCAAATGAGAGATCTGGGCGAGTAATAGTCAGGTAAATAAGCCGGCCTACAAGTCGTCGATACATCTCGGGATCAGTAAGGAGAGCACCATCATCTGGTCGAAGCTTCTGTGAAGTATCCATGGGAGTGATAGCAGGCTTGCACCCTAACATGTTGGTCTCCATGAGAAGATCGAGCGCATATTTTTGTTGTGACAAGACCAATTTGGATGATAAGCGAGCAACTTCAATTCCGAAGAAGTAGCGAAGAGGACCAAGATCCTTGATCTCAAACTTGGTCTTCAAAAAATCTTTGACCTCCCTCATTCCGGCAGAATCACTTTCGAACAGAACAATATCATCCACATAGACAATGAGAACCATGATGTCCGTCGATCGACGACATATAAAGAGAGAATGATCGGCATGACTACGAACAAAGCCAAACTCCAAGAGAGCCTGACTAAATTTTTCGAATCATGCACGTGGGGATTGTTTGAGTCCATAAAGAGCCTTCTTCAACCGACATACAAGTGCAAGGTTGTGAGAAGCAACAAAGCCAAAAGGTTGATGCATGTAAACTTCCTCTGTAAGATTCTCATGGAGAAATGTATTCTTAACATCCAGCTGAAACAAGGGTCATGATAAATTAACGGCCAAGGAGAGCATAACGCGAATCGAATTAAGCTTAGCCACCGGAGAGAATGTCTTAAAGTAATCCACGCCATGATTCTATGTATAACCTTTAGCAACAAGACAGGCTTTATAGCGATCAATTGAGCCGTCTGGAAGAAACTTGATCGTATAAACCCATCGACAGTCAACAGGTTTATGGCCTACAGGAAGTGGCACAAGGTCCCAAGTATGATTCTTCTCAAGAGCAGACATTTCTTCTATCATCGCCTTTGTCCAATCAGGACTCTTAAGAGCATGTGAGAGAGATCTAGGAATAGTTTGTGATGAAAAGGAAGCTGCAAACAACTGAAAATACAATGAAAGATGATCATATGAAACAAAATTATTAATGGGGTGTTGAATACAAGATCGTGACCCTTTGCGCAAGGCAATGGGAAGATCTAAACTCGAGGTAGGAGAGTCACCTAAACCAACATCCAAAGTGAGCGGAAGGGTGGATGGCTGAGCTTGTGAAGATTTATCTCGACGATGATACACCCGCAGAGGCTTAGGCTCACTCATATCACCAACTGGATGCTGAATAGAGGGGAGAGGAGTTTTTCCATGATCACTAGTGGAAAGAGGATAAGAGTCATACTCCCCCTGACTCGCAAGAGGATCACAAAGGGATCTAACTGGAGCGGAGAAAAAAAATATCCTCAAAAAAGGTGACATCAACAGAGACATTTCTTGCGAGTCAATGGGTCAAAGCATTTATACCCTTTCTGACTCCGAGTATATCCTATAAAGACACATTTAATTGCCCTGGGGCTAAGTTTATCATTACTCTCATCCAAAATTTGAACAAAGCATGTACAACCAAAAACTTTAGGTGGCAGAGGAAATGGATTATCATGAGGATACAATAATATTAAATGAAGATTTATAAGAAAGAATACGTGAGGGTATACGATTAATAAGAAAAGTAGCAGTTAAAAGAGCATCACCCCAAAAATATTTGGGTAGATGCATACCAAGTAGAAGGGTGCGAGCAACTTCAAGAAGATGAATATTCTTTTGTTCTGCAATACCATTTTGTTAAGGGGTGCGAGCGCAGGACATCCTAGACAAAATACCACGTTCCTGCAAGAATGACAGAAAGACAATAGACATGTATTCCCCCACCCCCCCCCCCCCCCCCCCACCTCATTATCAAAATGGAGAGATTTGATGGAACAATGAAATTGAGTGCACACTTCGTGATAAAACACTTTAAACGCATCGAACACTTCACTTTTAGATTTCAAAAGATAAACCCAAGTCATGCGTGAATAATCATCAATAAAGGTAACAAAATATCTAAATCCAAAAGTCGAGGTAACCGGAGCTGGTCCCCAGACATCCGAGCGAACCAAAAGAAAAGGTTGAGATTTCCTTCCAAAAGAGCTAGGAGGAAACGTAGCAACTCCCAAAAGAGCTAGGAGGAAACATAGCACGATGATGTTTAGACAATTCACAAATATCACAGCATAATGGTTTAGTGACAGATAATGAGGGAAATAAAAGTCTCAATCTAGTAATGGATGGGTGGCCTAAGCGACAATGCCATCGAGTCATGAAATCTCGATCTAGAGAGAGGGTACTAGAAGCAGCAACGGGTGTATCATCAAGAAGATAAACGCCTCCTCGCTCATGCCCCCCACCAATCACTCTCTTCATCTGTAGGTCCTAAAACAAATAATAAGAAGGGAAGAAGGTGATGGAACAATTGAATAATTTAGTAAGAGAGCTAACAGATAACAAGTTTAATGGAAAACGAGGCACATGCAAGACTAAGGACAAAGACAAGGAAGAAGAGAGAGGAATGGAACCAATCCTAGAACTGGGAGATTGGGTTTCATCTACGACTATGATATACTGAGTGGGAGGAGAAGGAGAATAAGAAGAAAAGAATTACAACTTACAAGTCATATGGGAGGAAGCTCCAGAGTCGATGACCCAAGAGGTAGGAGAGGATGACGGGGAGAAGGGCAGTACCTGACTGGGTCGAAGCCGCGTGAGAAGGCTTAGGAATATCACGAATGTGAAGCCGCATAAGGGCATCATATGCCGCCCGAGAAATAATAAGAGACTCCCCTGAAGTAGACTGCTCAGCTGTCAAGGTAGAAGACTATGTCTCAGAAGCAACAGTGGAAGCAACAGAAGCAGCAGCATACATAGGACGACTATGTGGCTGCCAGCAATAATCAACAGTGTGATTAGTTCCACCGCAATGTGAACAAATGCGGGAACCATCACATCCTCGTCCACGTCCACTACGACCACGAAGACTACGACTGCCACGACTGCGATCTCCCTCGCAGCCTCTACCACGACCATCAAAACCAGAAATGCGCCCTAAGCTCAAGGATGGTACCCGAAGACCAAGGGAGGACTGAACGCCACAAGATGTGCTGAACGCTCGGGTGACACAAATGAATGAGAAGGAAGAGTAGATACCGTAACATGCTGACAAATGGCATAGACTGTCGTCAATGGGGGAAGAAGATCTTGCATAACAACCTGATCGCGAACATGAAGATAATCAGAACTCAACCCAGTGAGGAACTGCATGATACGAGTATCATCCCGTTGCTTATGAGCATGTTCATAATCCTCTTTACATTTGGAAGAAAGAGGCTGAAACATATCCAACTCATCCCACATACCCCGAAGTGTAAAATAGTAATCTTTTAAGGATCTGGAGTTTTGTTGAAACCGACCAATTTCTTAAATAAGCTAGAATACCTGTGAAAATTTCTGAGATTCCGAGAACATATCATGAAGCGTATCCCAAATGCCTTTAGTCGAGGATAAAAACATCACTGAGTAGCTAATCGAGGAATCAATACTATTCAACAACCATGCAATAACTTGATAATTTTCCTTTGTCCAAGACTTGTAAGTAACATCTGTAGAGCTTGGGGGATCATCCAAAATATACGACAACTTGTCACGGGCTCCTAAAAATACTTTTAGAGATTGTGCCCATTGAAGATAGTTGTCACTATTCAACTTAATGAAAGTAATCTGCAAGGGGTTGGATTCAAGAGACCCTATGCCAAGAGATGAGGGCCCTTTGTCAGCCATAGTAGAGTCCAAGAGTGATAAACCTATGCCAAGAGATCTCCTACACCAAGAAAGATTGATTCACACAACTCTATCTCACTCAATCCTTCAAGAAAATAAGAATAAACCTCAAACAAATATCAATCATCCAAAATACTACGAAACGCAGTCAAAAAAGGCCTAACCGAGTGAAAAACGGCCCAGCCGCATGTCCGTTTGAGGTTAAAAACCTCTCAAACATTGATCTTAAGTAAAAAAATTCATCATGGTAAGCTTAGGAGGAAGATTTCAGTCCATCTTGAGCAAAGAAACCAAAGAAAAGCTTACCGATTTGAGGTAGATCGAAGAAAAATGGAAGATGAGCCCGATTTTCGAATTTCTCTATTTCGCCCAAAATACCATGAAAGGTCCAATAAATTCTAAAAAAATCATGACAAATCTTCTAAAATCAAGATCTATTAAACCCCTAAACTTTTAGCTCAAACGAAGTCCATGCGTTCGTACAACGCTGACATCAGCCGTACGGCTGCTAACATCAGCAAGGTGACGTGTCGCCTCTCAACCTGTTGGATGCGGAATGCCTGGATCTATGCTCTGATACCAAGTAGAGAATAATTTAGTGAGGATAATGTGAAGAAGAGATGAGAATATCGAGAGAGAAGAAGAAGGAGAGTTTGGGAGAGATAATGTGTTAGGCTTGCTTGCCCTAACACATAATATTTTATTATGATAAAGCATATAATACACCGCAGGAGAAGAGGGAAGTGTGCACATGCACTTACACCAAAAGGGGCCACTAACCACACACAATACACAATACAATACACTAGCATTCTCTATAGAGGCGACTTTTACAAAAATCTCAAAAATTTATTTTGAAATTGAGCACCAGGTATTCGAGACACTAAGAGATTTTCCATATCTCCAGGTAGGAGCCAGCACAAAATCAAATAAGATATGATGCCTCTCGATTTCCTTAGAGCCATCAGATCCATGATGCACACAAAGTAAGGACAATCTGAACTCTAGTGACAAAATGGTGATAGATGATAAGGTAAGGATAGATGATAAGCTAAACCTTAATAAAAAGAAACCATCTAAAATTGTGAAAAATACGAATTGTAACCCAAGTATCAAAGCCAACAGATTGCATGAAAGGTGGTCACCCACACATCTAGTCCTGGATACTTGTGGAACTTGATCAAGTCCAAGTCAGTGTAGTGACTTCCCTGTAAGGCTTTAGAAAGCATATGGTAGCTAAACACTTTGACGATCAAGCAGAAACAAATATTCCTAGGGTGATATGAGAAGCCACAAACATTTCATCTCCAGTTAGTTCCTTGTAAGGCCGCAAAAAGTGCAAGGGCTCTACTATACTGAGTTTTTTCGATGTTAGTACCGATCAGGAGTGAAAGGCTTGTGATTGGTTACCCGTAATGTCGTAGAAAGCGCAGAGATAGTTGCAATGTTTTTTTTTCCAAACCCTCATGATATGTGGAGTTATCGACCTTCGAACAATCAACTGACACAAATACATAGGCAGTTAATGAATCCAAATCAGGTGCAAATTGGACTAAGGTAGGGTGTCCACTTGCTTTAGCATTCAGTTGCATGTAATCTCTACCAAATAGGGGCCTTTATAGACACCTCACCTTGGGCCAACAAGCTTATCAAGTTGGATGAAATCCTAATCTGACCCCTAAACCTAGTCCAAACCCTAATCCAAACCTTAACCCTAAATTCAATCCAAACTATAACCCAAGCCCTAAAGCCAGGGCCTAATTCACACAGTTAACCAAACCCTAATCTGACCTAAGGGAAACAAAGACTTCAAACCTATTCTAGAGAAATTCAGCTGCAACCGAAAATGGGTTTAGTGTGACCAAAGGTATGCTTGGTTGCAACCAAAGGCTGTCGTCGATGCAACCCAAGGTATGCTCAACTGCAACCGAAGGCTATCGTCGGTGCGATCGAAGCATAATAAAAGTACAAAATTTGAAGTCGGTTATAAGTCAGTGTGAGCTTTTCCTATTTAAAGGGATGCTCTAAGCCTTCTTAGATACAAATTAGGGTAGAGGAGATAAAGTAAGGAGTTGCGGAGCTTCTACAGAGCCTTCTTTCTTCTTTAATCCTTTGGTTTTACTTTAGTTTTTATGTCTTACTTTTGAGTTTAATTCAATCATATCTATAATTACCTAAATCTCTTATTTAAGGCTAAGAGGTGAAGCTTGTAGTGGTTCTTAATATCTTATTTTACTTTGATTTATGTTATTGGTTTGATTGTTGAACAATTCATTGATATTTGGTTTGAATGAAGATTTATTTTTAGTTTACTTTGATCTATTGTCGATTCCAGGCATATTGGATGCTTAAGATAGCTAAGAATGATTGCTTATGTATTTTGTTAAGGATTGATCTTTAAAATCTTTTAATCTATCGTAAACTAAGGGCATGATAGATGCTTTGAATTCTCTTTGATAAATACTTTGATGCTTAATGTGTAAACCAATTCAATTGAAGTTCAAATATATTTTGATATATGAATGATGAATTAACCGCTCTATTGTCTGGCTGGATAGGATGGGACTTTGATTCTAGTTGAGTTATATGATTGAATTAAATTAACTAGATCTTAAGAAAAGCTATAAGTGGATCTGTGGCACTCTAGTGTTTTGCTTTATTGAATTCTTCTTATTTTCGATCATAATTCTTCTTATAAACTCAATCTCATAAGTTAGTTATAGTTCTAGTTTTAAAGTATTTTAGAAAATGCACAAATATAAGTCCCTGTAGGTTCGACCTCGGTCTCACCGAGTAAAGCTACATCATAGCCCTGCACTTGGGGTTTACATTAACAACAATCAAGGTCCATATCCAAACTTCTCAATCCAATCCTTGCGACACTACCATCCATCCAATTGTTCAACCTTCAATCAGCTTCATTTAAACCCAGTATTAGCATCGTGTAACACTTATTCCCCTCTCAACCTCCTTGCTCATCAAGTTCATCATTCTTACATTGTATTGCATCTTACACATAGTCAGTATAAGCGTATGCTCTGTGGCTTGTTGACATAGTTGAATTTGTCCATCAGAAACTTGTGCTAATTGGTTGATTGCTTTGGCAAGCGGAGTAGTCAAGGCGGATTTATCTCGCCCGAACCAAAGCCTAGAGCAGATATTGCATTCAAAACAGCAGTACACACACACTATTTGCATCATTAGTATGCGAGAACTAATCACAACCCTCAAAAGTTAGTCAGATCTTATGAAGTATAAACCATACATTTGTACCTTACCCTCAGAGTGGGTGCCTAACACCTTCCTCCTTTATAACCATGGTACCTTACCCTGAATCTCATGTCGCGGATCAAGGAATCATCTTAGGACAGGGAATCCTCATATTTCTTATCCTAACATTTATATAAGGTACAACCGACTATGGAATCAAATTAATTAGCTAGTGACGACTCCAGTCAGATAAACACTCTTTCAAACACAATGCAAAGCCCTTAAAAAAGGCACCCATGAAAGCCACGAGTCAATCCCACTCAAGATCCAAAGTCCACAATTATGTTAGTTGTATGGATTGGGCATTTTTTCTGAATCAGCATTATGGCCTACCATTATCTTTTTGAACTATAACAAGATGTGAAATTTTTTGGATGCATTATAAGTTCATTAATGTTCTAGGCATATATTTAAAAGAGAATATAAGTATTTTTACCTAGTGGTTTGTTTAATTTGGTGGCTGAAATTTTCAATTCTTAATGAACTGTATTTTCTTTTTTAAATAGTTTATTGTATAAATGCAAACTTACAAATTTAATGAAAATTCTAATCTCTATTCATGATTTTATATAACACACTATGGATGACAGGAAAGCTAATAAATTTTGGTTGATATACTGTGTTTGTAATCGGCCAAGATGTATGGTATTAACATTCAAAATCTTTGCGAATCTCGGGCGACAATTTTTCAAATGTCCTTTGCATATAAGATTGTTGGAGTCTTTGAAAAGTAGAATAAGTATAGGATATTTAAAATTTTCTAATTCTTAACGGCAAATGTTGTATATTAAATGAATAGAAAATTTCTACTGGTTTTGTTGAGATGACAAGTATGATCAAAACCAGGTAGCATGTTTATTGATGCATGAGGTAAAAAATAAAGTTGAGGAATTGAAGAGATAATTGGAAGCCGAGTACTATAAAAAAAACAGGGCAACGCCGACAGTTAAAAACCATCGGCAATGACCTTCCCTGACGGCGCAAGGTCCATTAGTGTTTCCAACGGTATGGGCGACAGCCAAAACCGTCGGTGTTTTCGACGGTTTTAGTCATCTGCGAATCTCATTAATTTAAAAATAATAATAATAATAATAATAATAATAATAATAATAATAATAATAATAATAATAATAATAATAATAAAATAATTGAATTTGGATGATATATTTCTTGCTTTTCTATGTTGTAGACTTACCTTCTCAAATAGGTTGGTTCGTTCAAGGCCTTGGAGAAATGGGTATATCTAGACATGGATGTGTGCTATCAACGTACACATCCATTTCTGGATATACCCATTTCTCCAAGGCCCTGAACAAACTACCAATTTGAGAAGGCAAGTTTATACAATAAAAGGCCTTGCTTGAAGTGCATGTGCCCATGATCATACCTGCCAAAATGGAGCCTACAACCTTGACTTGCTCTAGGTTAATTCAACAAAATTGGATAACACGAAAATTTGAAAGAAAAAAAAAAAAAAAACACAAATAGAGATGTGTTATATACCTTGTGAGGGGGGGGTGTGGTGGTGTGTTGGTGTGCCTTCTTTATACTAGCCCTACTTTGCAAATAGCAAGTGATGCTACTAGTATAGCATTTGCACCAAGCTAAAAAAATTACAAACAATCGTCATCAGCAGAGTCCACAAAAGGCCAAGAACATGTGTAAGACTTCATAATTTAACTACAAAGATGCAACTAATACAAAAAGGAGAGGAAAAGAAAACCAGACCCCATTGGTGTAGTGATACTGCATGTAAATTCCCAATATTTGTGTTATATACCTTCACTTAGATCACAGGCTATGAAATCAAAATAACTATTAAATAAGAGTAGTTAATGACGTGCTTCTTCTTTTTCAACGACTCCTCTGCAACAGCTATCTTATCTGCACATGCCTTCTCAAGATTTTTCAAAAGGTCAGTATCAACCAACTAGTGGGCCGAATTAGACTAATTGGGATATAATCCGTTGGGGACAGGATTATAATCGTGATCCTAAGTCTATATTTGTAGAATTGGATTCAATTGTGTTAGCCACCATAATGACCTCAATCGATAAAAAATTTACTGATACTAACTTGTGAAATTGGGATTAAGAGGATTGCATGCGGTTGCGTTTATGTTTCATGCAGATGGTGACAAAAATACAAACGATCACTGTTAGGACAGGACATGAACGGGTGAAGTAAATGATGATGGTGATGTAAGGTTGAAAGACTCATCTCGCCCACAGGTGTTGAGTGTCTCAGATTTACATAACCGACATCACTTAGCTTCATGTTCATGAGGATCACTGACATGTTATCATTACTTCCCACAAGAGAAAAATGATGATGTAACAGATTCTCACCAGGATGTGATGGTTGGGCCCATCTTCACCCTAGATAATTCAGTTGATGCCTCCCTTAGCAACTGAATTGATTATCTTTTGCTTGTTATTTGTTTATATTCATGAATTGTTTTATGAAATAATGTACTAATGTGAGTACATCTCTTCCATTTCAGTCAGGATTCCAACTCATACACATCATTTTCCTGTCCTAAATGGATCTAATTATGCTTAATGGAAAGAATCCATTGAAGTTGTTCTGGGTTGCCTGCAATTAGATCTTGCCCTAATAAAACCTAAACCCCCTGTATCATCTGAGGATGCCTCTGAAGCAGAGATTAATTGTTACGAGGCATTGTTACGAGATAATCACGACTGTTTGGCGTCCTCAAGATGCCAAAATGGCGACTCTCAAAGGGAACATCCTACCTTTCATCTCCAAAATAGAATACGACTCGATATAATTACTATTTTTTTATTATTGTCGTTTCATGAATGTGAACGACAAGAGAAGAAGAATATTGCAACCAGCCAATCAATGGCAATCGTCCAAGGAAACACAGTTTTCTACTTCACTACGATAGTGTTTGTTGTGGAGTATGCTGATCAAATTGGATATTGCAAAGATAAAGTGGTAACAAGTAAGCAAATAGAATCACGGGTAGCTATTGCAGTTATAATGTGAGACCCGACCCGAGTTCGCAGGTGTGCATATGTGTATGTGAGTATGCATTCCGTCCATCTTGATCCAGCGATCCTACCGGTCGAATCCCAGCGACCTGTAACCCTTGGATAGTGTTTGTAGGTCATCCGTGAGCCCAGTCGTGAAGACCCAACTCGGATCGAGTTGAGACCTATGCCATTGTGACCGCATCGTCGCCGCAGTTCCAATGATGCGTCTTGTGTGTCTATCCGATGTGTGGATCATAAGTTATGTGCATCTCATTTGTAGACTTTGAGCATGATCATGTGGCCCACCTAGTGTGGAGGGTACATTTTTCAAGGTGGTCACCCTCTTTTGTGCAAATTCCAACACACACTACCTATATACTACCTAAACCCCCAAATCCTACACCACCCACCACCCATACACTACCCATCCATACTCTAGCCTAGCAACATAGTTTATATCACCATAGGCTATAATGATTTTTCTCTTATCTAGGAGAGAGAGTGATGATTACTTTTCCTCTCTCTCTTTTCTAGCAATTTCCATACTCTCCCTCTCATTTTCTCTCTACTCTCTTCTCTCTTTCTTTCTCTCTTAGAAAAAAATCCAGTCTCATTTTCCCTCTTCTCCAACCCCTTCTCCCTCAAATCCCCTCCCATCTAACCTTCAATAATCCATCTCACCCATTGAAACATGTCCCTTGGAGCATAAAGAGAAGATTGATGTAACTTTAGAGTGAGATCCATTAAGGTGGGTGATTATAATTTCTAATCTTGTTTTCTATCCTTTGATCTTATTTTTCTTCCTAGATGGATCATGTGGGACCCACCAATCCATGGTGGGGATCCCATTTGATCCCATGGATGTGGCCCTTTGGCCCATCCTACATGCATGTCATGATTCATGATGGGGTCATTCTCCATGGACCCCATCATGATGTATTTAATGATCCACTCCATCTTAAGGTCATCTAGACCCTAAGGATCATGTTGGGATGGCATCCCAACCATCCATAACAATTATAGATCGTACATGAAGTGATTTTATGTTGCATGTACAATCAATGTAGTTGTATGGGTATGATTCACTCTTGGGAGGGCCCACTAGTGGTAGGGCCCTACCCCCATGGCCGGATTACTCTCTTTTCTTCTTCTCTTTTCTTTGATGTATGGATGATAATGTGTGTGTGGCCCATTTAGTGGGCCTTGGATGTCCCAAAATAAATAAAAATAAAAATCCAGTAAGGTGGGATGCCCTTACCACCCAACTCCATGATCATTGGACACCTTAATCAATGCATGCAAGTGTCCTAGTCTTAGTATGTGATCTGGACTTATGTGGGACCCACTAAGGAAGGTCACACACCCTTTTTATGGCTGATATTATTGAGATAGAGGCTGATGTGTCCAGCCATGTATTGTTGTCCAAAAAACTGGACTGTTGCATGGATTGTCATGTTCAATCTTTGGCATTGATTTTTAGATCATGATTGCCATTATTTTCTTTATAAGTATGGGGTGTAATGAGAAGGTGTGGACCCCACCATGAGGTGTGATGGGTCATACCTCAGATGGTCCATGTTATGGTACCCAAAAAGGAGGCCCATAGGGGTGGGCGGTCCACCTTGTTGGGCTGTCCAACCCACATGCATGGAGGGAAAACATACACTTCAGCTTGGTTTCTCTGAATGATGGGCCACTTTTATGGACCCCACCTTACTTTATTTTATGAAGAAAATGCTAAACCTCCATTTTCCCCCTCTTGGATGAAGGTTGGGCCCACCTTATTGGGTAAACAATGCATGGACAGCAACATCTCTTCCTGGACAGATTGAAATTCCTAATTTAATTAAAATATTTATGAGCATCTAAAAATCATAAAATTTTGTAGAGGGGTGTTTCACTCATGTTAGGACCCACTTACAAAATTTGGGGGCCAATGGACACCTATACACACCATGGTGGTGGCTGGACCGGCCCATTACAATATGGTGTCCAGATCAGTCCGATTTTCTGGACAGTCTGTTTCATTTAAATAAATTAAAATATTTTTAAGTGTTCAAAAATTATGAAATTTTGTGAGGATGTGACTCACCTATAGAAGTGTCACTCTACAAAATTTTAGGCCCAACGGACAATCGAGCTGACTGTGGTGCGGCCTGCAAATTCAGGTCAGTTTGGGCCAAATACCCAGGCCCATATGGGACGCCCCATGTGGGCTACCTGCTGGACTTTGGTCTAGCAGTGTGGCCCACTTACTCCCTTGTGTTGTATGATGTAACCCTATGTGGTGGGGCCCTCTGACTTGATAGCTGGACCACTTGGGCTGATGTCCTAATCAAATGAAACAATTACTGGACTCCAATAAGCCCATAAACCTGTTGGGTTAAAAATCCAGCAACTTGTTATAATTATGATTGGCCTTTAGGCTGAAATTTTGAGGAGTGGGGCCCACCACATTGTGAAGATCTTAGAGAGAATAATTTATACCTTTGGTTCCTTAAATGTTGGGCTTGATAAATGCACTTTTGAGGCCCACCACAGTTGAATTTAATCGGGTCTATGGATGTAGCTGGTTGTTGAATTCTTTAGGCCCAATTGGGCTGGAACTTTCCAAATAGGCTCATTGAACTCTTGGGCCATTTTTACCATAATATTGTGTTGGGTTAGTAGGCCGGATTACACAAGTAGATAGGCCCTTGGTTGCCCACCAAATCAACTTTAATACTTGGGCCGGGTTGTAGGCCCAACTTACTTGACTAAGAGCATGACATTTGCCCATGTGGTTTGAGCAATGGGTTGCCCACTAGGCCACCACAATATACGGGATTAGTGGCCTTTATGTTGGGCCCTAACCTTTCCCCTATGGGCCCATAGTGGTATACATTGGTTGGGCTATGTATGTTTCCCTTAGACCCATGTTTTGGATAGGCTTTGGGCCACCTTTTTGAAGCCCAACATGAGTGTTTGTGGTATGATTATGGCTGCCCGTTTCTTATTTCTGATGTTGCGTGGGCCTTGGGCCTTGATCCATGATCAATTAGAGATGGGCTAACTCTTGGGGACCAATTGTGGTTGGATGTCCACATTGGTGGCCCTAAGGTAGGCCCATGGGCTTCTATAGGTGGTTAAAGGCCCACCATAGACCTTTGCTAGGCCCGTTTCATCTATGTAGGCCTATACCATTAGTCTCGTGGTCCTTAGTCTAGGTCCTTAGTCTCGTGGGCTACCCCAAGTGTATGGGCCCCCACTAGAGGTTGTATTCCTTATGAGGAATTGGTTAAGTACCTAGACCCTTCATGGTTAGGTAGAGAGTTCATCTTCACCTCATTGGCACCCCTATTCATCTTCATGGCCCACTCCCATACGCATTATATGCATGCTTGGTTGAGGTATGATTGGCCATGGCTGTGTCATTGTGTAGGACATGTTGCTATCTCCTCGAGAGATGGATGCTTAGAATTGATGCATGGGTGATTGTGTGATTCATGCATTTGGCATTGCATAGCTTGTGGATATCCGCCCTTACTTCATCAGGGCCTTGCTTCCACAGGGGTATTCGTGGATGGCCGTATGTGTGGACACGGAAAATATTAGTTGAGCATACCGGGTGCATAGGATGCCCATGTGTGAAATTCCCAAAACTTCCATGGTACCAAGGATCTGCTCCAACGCCGTGACCGGGTAGAATACATGAGCGCACGAGGGCCTTATACCGTTAGGCCGCGACTCCCACTGTCGTGTAGTCGGTTGGATAGGGGTGTGGTCTTACCTGCCTGGTGTGAGGACGCATTGCTAGGCTGAGTCTGACCAGCTCGTAAATGGGTCCGCTACCTTCAGGCCTTATTGGTGATTGGTTGTCCACAGGCTGGTAGTGAGGTCTCTTACGCTCGTTTGACTATGTGGGGTCTGCAGAGCGGCAGTCATTCAGCAGTGTAATGGACCCCAGTGATTTCCTTATGATTGAAAATGTACTTGACTTATGGTTTGGATATGAGCACTGACATTACTTGCATCGCATTAGCATTGGCTGTACAAGCCCCCGCTTCATACATTGCCTTAGTATGGCACCCATTACTTATTGCATCGTGTTCATGGTAAGCCTTGGTAAGACTAGTGTTATGTTCATTGATTATGCTTCTCTCCTTATACCTCCTACTATTCTTCTATGCACCATTGTCACACACTTACACCACCCTCTAAGCTTCTATAAGCTTATGCACGATTGATGCGTGCAGGAGACTCTAGGTAGGCGCTGTAACAGCAGAGCGTGGAGTAGAGTTGAGCAGTGAGGACTCCAGTGTTGCTGATTTCTCTCTTTTTTCCTTTTATTCTCATGTATGTCCTTTTGGACCTTTTGGATGATTGTAAAAGTTTAAATTTTTAGTGGATTTCGCGATGTGTGCCTTTGTTATTCTCAGATATACTTGCTGTGATCTTGGTTATGCTCGTATTGAAAATGATTATACTGTTATGAAAATCCTCCTTGTAGGATCCCAGGATCGGAACCTACCTCAGGAGCCGAGAATGGGGTACTACGGAGGCTGTTGCGGCTAGAACCGGCCATCGGGTTCCTTGTGAGTCCGGTTACCGAGTCTGGGGCGTGACATATAACTACTTCGCCAGTAGCACAGGGAGAAAGAGATGAATGGATTGTCATCACTCGTAGGAGGGCAAGGACCTAAAATGTAACTGCAGCGAGAAAAAATTCACCACTGAGGAGAGTTAGAGGGCCGATAACACATAATGTCGCTAGGAAGAATCTTGAACTCACTCCTCCCATGATATATCCCGAGCGAACAGATCTACAATTAACACCGCGCGACTTCCCGACTTTGGTTGCCCCAAGAGTCAGATGGACGAAAGAACAAAAGGTAAGGCATTACTAACAAGTTCACCAATGTCTGTATCACCTCAATCGATTAAGGGCAATGTAAGCACATAAAAGTCAAATGAAACTCCGTCTTCCCCTCTCATCGTAAGTCCTATTACATCGATATATTCCGACTTACTCCAACTGTGGCTTCATCGAAGAGTGGAGAAGTCGCAGTACATATGGTCGGAACAAACTAGGAGAGTATGCCAACTACGGAGGATCGTATGAATGACATGGCAGAAGCACAAAGGGCACTAATGGAAGAGTGCAGAAACCTCAGAGAAGCCTTAGCAACTCTTGCACACAATTTAGCTCAGATAGCGGCTCCCCCGATAATGGGCACAATGAATGGATAAGAAAATCAACCTGAAGGCTTTTAACCATAGGAGGCAGGATCACGAGTTCTGTTCCAATAGCGAGAACCATGACACAAGATGAGGTGAGACAAGTCATCAAAGAAGCTATCAGAGTAGAGAGAAAGTGTGAAAATACTGGCCGATTCAGATACCGAATGCCGTACCCAAGAGAGGTAGAAGACATCCCGTTCCCAGCCAACTTCAAACACCGAGATTTTCAGAAGTATAACGGGGAAGGATTGCCAAAGGAACACTTAATGCACTTCATCACTAGCATGGGGAATTTTTCCACAATACCACAGTATTGCTTGCGATTGTTCGGATCATCCATGACAAACAAAGCATTCTGATGGTATTCTAGTCTGGCCCTGGGGTCAATACGTACTTGGGAACAATTGTAGGACGTCTTTATGTCAAAATTCTTCTCTTCAGAGCGTGATGTTAGTATTATGGAATTGGCTTCCGTGCGGCAAAGGGACGGGGAACCGCTAGAGAAATTTATAGATAGATGGAAGACATTGGAAGCCTCGTGTAGGCAGCTGCTGGAAGAAAAGGAATAGGTTAAGATGTGTCTGAACTCCATGAAAACGGGAATCACGTTTGGACTCACGAGCGCCGATATCAGAACTTTCCATGACCTAGCCACTAAGGCTCATGCCTCAAAGTTGATGAGTCGAAAGATGCTAGCGTTTCACTATGAGACAGCCAGGAGGGCACCCAGCAGGATGGCCGTGAATACCATAGATCGTGAAAAGAGAAGCAAAGATGCAAGAGACTCAAGAGATAAACGGCCGGAATGAAAAGAAGAATTAAATCAACCAAGAAACAGATACAGTGGAAAAAGGCCCAAAATGCTCAATTCTCATGAGGGGTTTGTGTTCAACAGGGAAGATGTTGTTCCTATGATGAACCAACTGCTAAAGGCCGGTACGATAGAATTACCAAAACCCAAACACCCTAAAGATGTGACAAGAACCAGAGAGAGATTTTTGTCGCTATCATCGCCTGGTAGGACATCCAACGGAGAATTGTTATATGTTAGAATCTATAATACAACAAACGATAGACCGGGGTGAAATAGTAATTGGAAAAGAAAAAGGAAAGGGTACAATGGTAATAGTAAATATGCTCACAATCCAGGAAAAGGCCCAAGAAATGAAGGAGAACGAGGACAGTAAGACAACAAGGAAGATAGTAGTAATTACGTTGTGATTGAGAAAGAAGATGACAAGCCCTATGAAGAAGAAAACAGGAGTTATAAGAAGAGAAGTTGTTGAAAGACAGAACGATGATAATAAGAAAAAAGATAGGGATGAGGCAACAAAAGTAACTTACGATGTGATAAATCATTTAAAGGGCATACCGGCGTGATTAAGCATATATGACGCGCTTAAGTTGTCAGAAGAATTTCGGCAGAACTTGGTTAAAGCATTGTCTAATCATGATGTCAGAGACATTGCTAGAAGAGATGGAACACAAAGAGTACAAAGAGCAAGAAGAATGCCTACCAATCATTTCCTTCTCCGATGATGATCTGATCTGTGATGCAGATCATAATAGGCTGTTAATGGTAGAAGGCCACATCCATGGAAAGAAGGTTAAGCAGATTATGGTAGATAATGGGTCTGCGGTGAACCTCTTACCACTCTCGATGTTGAATAAATTGGGTTATCGTCGTTCTGATCTACGCCCTAGTGGAATGCTCATGCATGGTTTCATTACTTAAATGCTTCTTTGAATCTAAGGCAAGAACCATATGAGACAAGAGAATGAAAGTTGGAAAAAATATAGTCCTAAACCAACAATATACGTCTAACAAAACATGGGATTACCTGCTTAGGTAAATTTGCTATCTTTTTCACTTCCAATTTTTCTTGAAGTATCTCTCCTTCCTAGTGAGTCAATTGAACTGCTAAAGCTTCGACCTACATAAAGAAAGTACATCTTGACATGCTCAGTACACACCATAATTGAAGGACAACATAAAGCAGGCCCTGCTAATCCATTTGGGTATGGAAATAAGAGGATTGGAACCAATGGAGATGTGGGCTAGATTGAGTATCTTCACTTTCAAACCAATGCCAATTCCAATATTTCTCAGAGATCTTGGGCCATTTCTAGAGAAAACCCGAAAATCTCAGTCACTACGACTATTTCTTTTCTTTGATATCAGTGTCTCAAGTAAATCAAGCCAAGCAGACCATCCATTGGTCCAACATGGATCTTAGCAACGCTTATGAATTAAAAGAATCTCTATTAATAGAACTTGGTACAACATTAGAGCATGAAATCTTTTGTTGTAACAGAAGATGACCAGCCCATCTGCAATAATAACTAGCACAAGGTATCAAGCATTGAAAACCTCCTTCATCGGACAATCCTAACATTTAAGGCATTTGATGGCATTAACCATATGTACATTTCTAAATGAAAGCAATACAAGGTTAAAGAAAAACAACAGGAAAGAAGTTGAAGGCAATTGAATTTATAGACATGAACTAGACACATGATTTATAGAAAGAAATGAGGATGCACTCCAAAGTCCAAATCCAAAGAAATGAACAAGTTTATGAAGTATTCCATAGAAAATCACATTAGAATAAGGAAAGGATTGATCTAGTGGACTAACACCAATCGCTACTTCATTCTTTCCCCAAGGACCCACAAGGGAGATTCCATAAGGAGCCCCTATATTTTCAGAACAAGATCCATCAACATATAATGTGAAAGATGCCTTGTTAGTAGAAAATAGTGCAAGTTCCAAGGCCAACATGAAAAAACCAGAATATAGTTTAAAACAACACCCATGATAGTTAAAACTGAATTAAATTACCATTTACACACCATGGCAACTCTATATTCTTCCAACTCATTGATAACAAAGTAAGAATTCAAAATAGTATAAGACCCATATCCTAGTCCGTACCATTCCGTAGACTCTCGCGATCCTCCCTGTCGAATTCCGGCAACCCGCAACCTGTAATCGGCATTTGTACGCAACCCTAAGTCGCATCCTGTAGATCTGAGTCGACTTAACTCGAAACTTATACCATCGCGACCGCACCGTCGCTGCGGTTCAAACGCCGCATCTTGCGCACCGATACGATACCCAGGCCAAGAGTTGTGGGCCTGCGTATATTTTGAAGAAACGCTGCGCATTGCAAATTCCGAGAGAATCTCTACAACCCATTACATCAATCAATCAAGTACTAGTCAAGTACACAACCCATGCCTCTCTCATCCCTTTCTTACCAACAAAGACAAGCAACCCATACCCCATGCCACCTCACCCCCCATAAGTCAATTCTCTCTTACACACACCCATTCCTCTCTTACACTACCCATTCCTCTCATCCCATCCTTCTTAGACAACCCCACTCCTCTCTCATTCCACTCCATCCCATCTCATTCTCCACCATTTCCAAGCAATTACGGAGAGAAAATCCTAAAGAGAGAAAATAAGCTAAGTGTGTGGCCCACTTCCTACCCAAAATCTCATCATCCAACCCTTAAATTCTCATCAACTTCCATCAAAGAGCCAATGAGTTTGGCATTCTACCGAACCAAGAAGATCCAACGGTGGGTATTCTTATAGGTTTAGATTTTTGTTTTTGATGATGGGCCAGGTGGGGCCTACCGATTGATGGTACGGATCTCACTTTGGACCCTAGGTGTAGACGATGGCCCACCATGATTCATATGTTCATCCCATGATGGGGCCATTATCCATGGACCCCATCATGATGTTTACTTTCCTACTTTGAAAAGATCATCTAGACCTTGCATTTTGGTGGAGAAGGGATCTCCACCGTTGATTTTGATTAGTGGGCCCACATGTAATGGGACCCACTTGATATATGTTGTAATGCATGGAAGGGAGGGCCCATAGTGTCGGGTTCTCTCTCTCTCTCTCTCTCTCTCTCTCTCTCTCTCTCTCTCTGTTTAATGGCCCACCTAGAAGAACGGATTAGATCTACAAAGTGGACGGTGGAAATCCCACAGTGATGTATGTATTTTATCCATGTTGTCCACCTGTATGTACCCCACCTGCCGGACGAGTTCACGTTGACCATCCATATGGCGGGCCTGGACGAGGAAAGAAAACAAATATCAGCTTGGTCCAGCACATGTGGCCCACCCACGTGGGACCACTGTGATGCATGTGTGCTATCCAACACCGTCCAACTTGCTGGACGGTGGGCTGGACGCTGGAGTCCCTTAAAATATATATATATATATATATATATATATATACATATATATATATATATATATATATATATATATACATATCTTGAACAATCATCTATAAATGTTATAAAGTACCTTTTACCTCCACGAGTAAGGACATCACCAAGTTCCGTGGGACCCACCAGACGTGTGTGGGTTTCATCCACACCGTCCGTCCATCTGGACGGGACCCACCTAATGCGTGAGTGGAATCCACGCCGTCCGTCCATCTAAATGGAGCCCACCGTGATATTTGTATGATAATCCACACCGTCCATCAAGTTGGGACGATGGGGACCCACGAGTAGCGACATAGCTGTTGTATACATTAGCAAGCTCGGTGGGTCTAATCTGAGTTCGATCCAAAACATCCATCTGTGGCCCCACCAGCAGCAGTTAGTTGTTGGTCTTGACGTCAGTAAGTTCTGTGGGGCCCGTTGATGTATGTGTTACATCCAAACCATCCATCCAATTGGCAGGCTCGTCTCAAGGCCTGAGACTAAAAATAAGGGAGATCTATCAGGTGGACCACACTGCAAAAAATAGTGGAGAGTTGAACGCCCACCATTGAAATCCTTTTGGGACCACTGAAGTTCTGGATCAATATAATATTTGTTTTTCCTCTTAATTCAGGTCTTTGTGACCTTATGAACAGACTGGATGGAAAATAAACTTGATGGTGGGCCCTGTGGAGTTTCAACAATGGAAATCATTATCACCACGGCTATTTGTGGCATGGTCCAGATGATCTTTCAATCACTACCTCCGTTACTACTTATGGTGTGGCCCATGTGATGCGGCCCACTTCGTGTATATGAGGCTCATTGGTGCGGCCGACTGATGCGGCCCACTTGATGTATATGAGGCCCACTGGTGCTGCCCATTAATGCAGCCCACTTGATGTATATGAGGCCCATTGGTGCGGCCCATGTGATGTGGCCCGCTTGATGTATATGAGGCCCATTAGTGCGGCCGGTGGATGTGGCCCACTTGATGTATATGAGGCCCATTGTGATGTATTCGAGGCACATGGGTTGAGGCCCAATGTGATGTATACAAGGACCATGAGTGAGGCCCAATGAGATGTATGTAAGGCCTTTGTATGGGGCCAAATGTGATGTATATGAGGTCCATTACGATGTGTGATTCCACCATGATGTATGTAATAATGTTTATGGCGGGCCATGCCTTGGGAGCAATGATGGTTTGACATCCACATTATAAGAGTAATGATGGTTAAATGTCCGCATTGTAACTCTCTCTAGGGCCTGTTGTTAAGCCCATACTTGTTGCGTGTAGGCCGTCTAGGCCCATCTTCGTTATGAAGATAGTTCATCACCATATAACATGCTTAGTCTAACGCCATGATTCATGCACATAGACATTATATGTATGCTTGATATGAGGAGTGACTGATCATAGCATATGCCATTGGGCAGATTGTTTATAGGACTCACTGATAGGATTTGCCCACATGAGCGCGCGGCACGCGCAGGATTGCTGGATGACTGGACTGTGATTCATGCATCTCGCATTTGTGTGACATGATCATTGTATGCCCTAGCGATATTAGGATCGTGGCCTCCACAAGCACATCGTGGATGGCCGGATTAGATACCGAAAATATTAGCTCTAGCACTGTGGGCACATAGGATGTTCTTGGGTGAAAGTTCCAGAACCTTTTTAGTACCAGGAGATCTTCCAACGTCTAGACTGAGTGGATTCATGAGCGCACGAGTGCTAAATACCAATAGACCGCGTCTCTCATTGTATCGTGGTCGGTTAGAAGGGGGTGTGGCCTTATCCGCTCGAGTAAGGAGCTGTAAGCTAGGCTAAGTTTGACCAGCTGGCAAATGGGCCCGCTATCGACGAGCCGAGTAGGTATTGACAGACTACTGGTCAGGCAGATAGTGTGGTCTCTTCCACTCGCTGAGCTGTGCGACTAGGGAGGCGGCAGTCAGTGTGAAGTGTACTAGACCCCGGTGATTTCCAGAGACGAGCTATATTGTTATGTGGATTCAGATGAGGACCGGCATGCTTGCGTTGCATCTCGCATATGACATTTAGCTACATAGGCCTCGTATCGCATAACCTTGGTATGGTCGACAGCATTCATGCCTTGCATCGCATGGCCTTGGTATGGTCGATAACATTCATGCCTTACATCACATAGCCTTGGTACGGCAGATAGTATTTATGGACTTACCAGCATGTTTCCGCATTACTCTGATATTGCATACTTAACACTTGCCTTGCACACACACTTACACCACCTCCTAAGCTTTTCGTAAGCTTATGCATGACCACTACGTGCAGGTGACATTAGATCGCAGCAGCATTGAGGCAGGAGCGTGTAGTTGAGCTTTTGGAGTTCCGATGTCTATATTTGTATTTCCCTTTCTGCATTGCACTCAAAGTTTTTGATAGTGGATATGTGGTGTTGTTTTGTGACTTGGTTATGCTTGTGGTTATGCTCCATTACAAAAAAAATTAAAATTAAAAATTAAAAAAAAAAATCATATTAAAAATCCTCCTTATAGGATCTCAGGATTGAAATCTGGCATATGGGTGTCGGGAGCCGAGAATGGGTCACTACGGAGGCTGTCAGCGTCGGATTCAGCGATCGGAAATTCCGTGAGTCCGGTTTCTAAGTTTAAAGCGTGACAATAACAAGGTTAAGCGAGACAGGTAAACAATCCAGTTAGATCAAGATAACAATGTCAATAAAGAACCAAACAAATGCAAGCCGATATGTAGCTACGAGATAGATGCATGTCTCATGGCCAGTCCCAAACGGTAACAACAACAAAGCTATTGTACAAAGAAGCAATGCCCCAATATGCCTCTCAAAAGATCAAGTGATCAAAGCTGTAATTGTACATTCATGTAAAGAACGTAGACAGGCAAAGAAAACTGGGTGGCAGACTTTTTATCTGCTTGGTTGATTCGACCATTGACTTGCAAATCTTTTATTCTATTGGTTGATTTAACCATTGACTCATAACAGAAAATGACTATTTCTGGACACACTTGTAAACAACCAATCTTGAAAAAAAAAAAAACTCCAAAAATAAATAAACAATATCCAAATAAGTGCTAGGAAATCCTATTTCTCAAGAAAGAAAGGATGAAAGAAAACATAACCTAAGTTAATACTTCAAAGCTCATCCACTATCCATCCCAATCTATAGGACATAAACACCAATCATTTCGAAGTATGGCTCTCGACGAGTGCAATCAAGAGTAGACTACTGAAAGTCCGATTGGTGAATTCTCATTTTAGCATCCAATTGATGATAAACTATGGGAGCTGCTTCCACCCTGTAGTTAATGGAATAGCATCCAATTGATGATATTAAATATTGAACAGGCAGTTCTTGAAAGTCAATGCAAGAGAGCACCTAAGAAGTGTTTGTACTACAATTTTCTATTTCCATTATGTCACACTAAATATCAAAATTCAATTCAATGGTGCATCCAAGCACAGCCAATTTTGTCATTGGAAATCAAAAGAGTTGTTAGCTATTCAAAGGCAAAGATGACAAAAGGAAGGTACTCTGTACCATTTGAAGAACCAAAAGAACATTGTCAGCACTGCAACTTCCATGGCTAAACTCTCCACATTGTCCTTTAGGAGTTCTAACCATTCCTTCTGAATGCTTCTGATCAGATGGCTACTACATAACAATCCTCCTGTCTTTTGGGATATAGCCGATCCACAAAGGAGTGATTAAAATATCATGAATATCCAATCCGCCATGCTGTTAGGCACTCTATTGGCTCATCAACTACATGATATAATGGCGTGGGGCCATGATATGGTAATCAGAATATAGCAACAAAATTAGCAGATATGAGGGCATCTAGCCGATCCAAAACCCGAGATAGGCTAACTCATCCATGTGTTATCTATATAACTCAACATACATTATGCAGTTGGTTTGTCATAAACAGCATCCATGTGTATCTCTTTTTCTCTTTTGCATTTATCACACAAGTAATGATTAAGAACACTGAACTGCCAAGAGGTGCCTGACGTTCTTTATAGCTAAAGAGAAAACGCTTTTGACATCCTCGAAGACCTCTTCGACAGGCTTTCCAGCATCAATCTGACCACAAGTAACAGCAGTTAGTGTTGCAAATAGCGTCCATGTGCATCCGCATGTACACACACTCAAGAAGTTAAGATGACCTTCAATCATTGTATGAAATCAGCCTACTAACAATTTTCATGTGAGCCTAGAAGAAACTTGACAGGGAATCTAGATACACCTAAAAGTTACAGAAGATCCAATGTCTCATGCAATAAATGCCATGTGGTAATGTTTCATTGGAGAATGCTCTTGAAAGTTGGTATGCTTGCCCTTTCTAATTTGGATGACCGAAACAGAGGAAAAAACAGCTATGATATATGATGTTGTCTCTAGACTTCTGTGGGACCTTGTTTTTAATGCATAAAAGTCACTGGTAAAACGCAGGAATAGATTTATTTTTTTTTATTTTTTATTTTTTTGATAAGTAGGCCAAAATGCCAACGATTAACATTATCACATCAAAACCTTCATGACTTTGTAAAGAGGTAACATAAAAACAAAAACAAATTACCTTCCGAACCTTCCCTTTGGAGCTATAATACTCAATTACAGGTAAACTGGATTCTGTAAAAACTTCGAACCGCTTCCTGATTGTCTCAATGTTATCATCAACTCTTCCCTTCATGAACCATAATTTGTTGTTTTTTTTTTTTAAAAAAAAAAAAAAAAAAAAGAAAAGAAAAAAAAAGAAAAAAAGAAGTAAATGGAAAAAGAAAGAAACAGTGTCAAAGGGTGTATGGTAATTAGAAAATCTAAAAACAGAAAGATACACATGCCTTACCTGATTCCTATTCAAAAGGCGTGTATCCATCTCTTCTTCTGACCAGTCAAAAAACAGTACAAAGTCTGGGATGATCTTTGTCTGCAAGAGAATGCAGAATTATCCACTAGAATGGAAAAGAAGTATCCTGGACTTCAATTTCCATATAAAAATATGAATCAAGACTGTCCTTTCCATCTCTTCTTCTGAACAGTCAAAAAATGTCCAGATTTAGACATTTCCGTTCCAATTTGGTGTAGTGGTTCTCACCATTTTTACTAACCTTCCCCTCCCATTCCTCGCCAATTTCTTGGCCATATAGTAGAGAAGAAAAAAGGTTGAAGAAAACAACAACTAAAATCAACAATCACACTTAGATGCTACAGACAAAGCAAAAGCATACTTCATTCTGGAATGTGCAGAAGTATCAACCTTAAGATTGACATTCTCCTTCTCTAAGGTCGCAATAACAGTTTTTAAACTACTCTGAGCAGGTTCCTCTGTTTCTTCTTCCAAGTCTCGTCTGATCAACTCAGATTGCAGTCGTTCCATCTCTGATACTTTATCATTCAGTTCGATGCGAAGTTCCTTCATCTCCAATTCTCCATAGATGTCTGCCAATTCAGAAATCTCATAGCAAATATCAAAAGGCTAAAAAGGGTAAGAAATTTCTTTACTCAAATTGCAAATGGAACATGGTAACATTTCTGGCCAAGTTTTTGATGATTTCTTTACTCAAATTAAAATTAAAGATAACCATTTAAACAAGAACAAAACATGGATAACATTGCAGATGCTAAACATTTTAAGATAAAGTGGAACAACACATATCCACATCTCTATGCACATGGGAAAAAGAACAAAATGTGTGATAGAGGAAACTATGAGCCAGGAGAATGATAAGGAAGTTGAAAGTGCCCTAGTTTATCAATTAGCGTGAGTGTTGAGTCAGCAAGTCAAGTGAGCCCCACAGGAAGGTCATTCAGGCATCCGCCTCAAACTGGATGTGTGCTTCAAACTCGTCAATGGTAAATTAAGCCTCACATCCCATGTCTCAAAACACCTGGGTATGTAAAACCTTAAAATGAGTAGAACAACATAGGTGTTTAAGTATGAAAACTTATCATGCAATACGGGAAAATTTCTAAGTTTTCAACCTTTCTCAATATATCGATATCACATCAATATGATCGATCACCTGTTATCGACGTCCTTGGAAAGTACTCGATATCATCGAATTGAGAACATCTTGTGTCCACAACCAACTTGATCCTTTGACAACTTTCTCGATGTATCGATGGACTCTTCGATATCATCGACTTTCAAATACCGATATCATCGAGACTACTCGATATAATCGATCTAGCTAGTTTGTGTCCAGCGAGCTGTTAAGGCAAATCATATACATATATATATATATATATATATATATCGAAGCAAGCCTCGATGTCATCAGAACTCAAATTTCGATGATATCAAATTTGGACCAAACTAGTCCAGCGAGCTTTTTGGTAAATCTTCTAAATATGATCAAGGAATCAAGACTTGCTCGATAAAATCGATATTCAAAGTTCGATAATATTGAAAACAAGTCGATAACATCAAAAGTGGACAAAGGATTGTCCAGCGAGTTTACAGGAAAATCTTCTAAAAAAGATCGATGTATCGAAATGGGTATCGATATCATCGACATTTGAAATCCGATGATATCGAGGGAGGCGCGATAATATCGAAGCCAGTCAGTTTCAAGTCTTGCCTGCTCTCATGTATTCATTATCGAGTTATCGAACCGTGTGTCGATGAAATCGGCGTTCAAATGCCAATGCCATCGAAGCATGTTCGATATCATCGAGCCTTGGTAAAAAAGATCCAGTTGCATTTGACAGTTGAGTTCGTATCATCGAACGAACCTTTGACATCATCGAAAGTATACGTTCGATGATATCAAAGCCTGTTCGATGTCATCGAACTTTATCAAAAATCTGACTGTTTTATTACCGTTAGATCTTTTTGCCTATTTAAGGAGAGCTTGCTTTTGGTTGCTGTTTTGAGAAAAAGAGAGAGAGCTTTGAAAGAGTAACTATATATCATCTAACCTAAGTCCTTTTTCTCATGCGAGTTCATTCCTCAATCCACCCACATCATTGACATTCAATAGAGTGGATTGGTGAATGAACTTCCGCATTCAAGGATCTTCCAGCTACCACCTTAATGGCAAATCATTGAGCTGGGATCCCTTGAATGCCTAAGATCTTGGAATTACTCTGTCTCTTTAATGATTATCATTTAATGGAGTAATTACCAACATAACCTTGACCCAACCCGTCGCCATACATCGGAGGATCATCAGTATTGCAGTTCAAGGGAGCTGAAAATTCTTCATCATCAAAGGAGGAGATCTTCATCAATGTGCTGAATGGGGCTCATCTACTTATCTGTAAGTCATTAGAGTCTAGAGATCCTGCTAATCATTCCTTTGTATAGGATTGGGTCACAGGTGGTTCTCGCCCCTTTCAAGTCTTCATAAGAGGCCTCCGACGGGAGAGTACGTGTGGGTGCTGTGTGTTGACCCTTGCTCTTGTAGAGCATAAACTTAGGTCCTTGGTGTAGGTCTTTGGCCTGTGTGGCCAAAAAGTTAGGTTCCTTGCATGGATCCTTGGCCTGTGTGGCCTAAAAGGTTAGGTTCCTTTTGTAGATCCTTTACTCGTGTGTAGAGCATAAAACCCGGGCACTGTGTGTTGACCCTTGCTCCTGTGTGGGGCATAAACTTGTGTCTCGTGGAGACATGTCTAGGTTCCTTATGTAGGTCCCAGAGTCGACCTTGTGTAGGTTGTGAATGTTAGAGGTGAACATGATTTAAACCTCCATTAGTGAAATCCGGTACACTCAAGGGTTGAGTGCGTTCGCCGGGAGTGGAGTAGGCACGTAGCCGAACCACTATTAACGACTGTGTTTGGGATGGTTATTTGCGCGTTGCTCTTTTATGTTTTCCTTAAATATCCTCATGAAACATGCCAACATGATTACTTAGAACTGATAAGAACCACATCCCACACACAGTCACATAATTCATTCATCATAGACCAAGTTGTCATATTGTTGAAATATTGAATAGTCTTATGATTGGATCCTCTGTCTAGCTTGTAAACCAGTAGAGTTGAATTGAAGATATCTTGATAAGTTTCATATTAAATCAAGATTAGGATAATAGGATTTTAAATTATCATAAACTTTTATAAAGTCCTATTCACCCCCCTCTAGAACACTTTGACCTATTCCTACTTCTACTAGTGCGGTCATTACCGCAATTTCATTGGGTATCAAAGCGGGTTTCTCTTAAGGGCTTCATCGCCTAGAAAGTGATCTTAACTAAAGTTGGAATCATAGCCAATGGTGTGGGACTAGAGGGTTGCGAAAGGTCAGAACAATTGCCTAGTAATTCATACAGCACTGATACCAAACAAATCCCACCATGAGAACACATTTGTTATAGTTGTTTTTAAAGCATGGTGATACAGGTGATAGGGGAGCAACCGGTGATACAGGTGTTAGGGGGAGCAACTACTTAAGAAACTATGTAGTATCTTTGTAAAATTGTGTAAAGGTTCATGTACACACAATTTAGGATGTTGTTCTAGGTGTGATTAGGTGTTTTGCCATGTAATTGACAAAGATGGAGATTGAAAGTGCCTTGGTTTGTCAATTAGCAAGAGTGTTGAGTCAGCGAGTCAAGTGAGCCCCACAGGAAGATCATTCAAGCGTTTGCCTTAAACTGGATGTATGCTCTGAACTCCTCAAAGGTAAATCAAGTCTCATATTCCATGTCCCAAAACACCCAGGTATATAAAACCTTAAAATGAGTAGAACAACATAGGTGTTTGAGTATGAAAAATTATCTTGCAAAACAGGAAAATTTCAAAGTTTTCAACCTTTCTCAATATATCGATAACACATCGATATGATCGAACACCTGTTGTCGATGTCATCGGAAAGTACTCGATATCATGGAATTGAGGACATCTTGTGTCCAGCAACCAACTTGATCCTTGGACAACTTTCTTGATGTATCGATGGACTCTTCGCTATCATCGACATTCAAATACTGATAACATCGAGACTGCTCAATATAATCCATCTGGCTAGTTTGTGTCCAGCGTGCTGTTAAGGTAAATCATATGTTTATCGATATCTCGAAGCAAGCATCGATGTCATTGAAACTCAAATTCCGATGATATCGATGGAGCTTCGATGATATCGAATTTGGATCAAACCAGTCCAGCGAGCTTTTTGGTAACTCTTCTAGATATGATCGAGGAATCAAGACACTCTCGATAAAATCGTTATTCAAAGTTTGAGTATATCGAAAACAGGTCGATAACATTGAAATCGGACAAAGGATTGTCCAGCGAGTTTATAGGAAAATCTTTTGAAAAAGATCGATGTATCGAACTGGGTATCAATATCATCAACATTTGAAATCTGATACTATCGAGGGAGGCTCGATAATATCGAAGCCAGTCAGTTTCAAGTCCGGCCTGCTCTCATGTATTCGTTGTCGAGTTATCGAACCGTGTGTTGATGAAATCGGTGTTCAAGTGTCGATGCCATCGAAGCATGTTCGATATCATCGAGCCTTGGTAAAAAAGATCCAGTTGGGTTTGACAATTAAGTTCGTATCATAGAACTTACCTTCGACATCATCGAAAGTACACGTTCGATGATATCGAAGCCTGTTCGATGTCATCGAACTCTGTAAAAAATCTGACTGTTTTATTACCATTGGATCTTTTTGCCTACTTAAGGAGAGCTTGCTTTTGGTTACTGTATTGAGAGAGAGAGAGAGAGAGAGAGAGAGAGAGAGCTTTGAGAGAGAGAGAGAGAGAGAGAGAGAGAGAGAGCTTTGAGAGAGTAACTACATATCATCTAACTTAAGTCCTTTTTCTCATGGGAGTTCATTCCTCAATCCACCCACATCATTGACATTCAATAGAGTGGATTGGTGAAGGAACTTCCGCATTCAAGGATCTTCCAGCTACTAACTTAATGGCAAATCATTGAGTTAGGATCCTTGAATGCCTAAGATCTTGGAATTACTCTCTTTTCAATGATTATCATTTAATAGAGTAATTACCAACATAACCTTGACCCAACCCGTCGCCATACATCGGAGCATCATCAGTATTACGGTTCAAGGGAGCTGAAGATTCTTCATCATCAAAAGAGGAGATCTTCATCAACGCGCTTAATGGGGCTCATCTACTTATTTGTAAGTCATTAAAGTCCAGAGACCCTGCTGATCATATGAGGCCTCCAACGCGCTTAATGGGGCTCATCATCAAAAGAGGAGATCTTCACAAGTGGTTCTCGCCCCTTTCAAGTCCTCATATGAGGCCTCCAACGGGAGAGTACGTGTGGGTGCTGTATGTTGACCATTGCTCTTGTAGAGCATAAACTTAGGTCCTTAGCATAGCTTCTTGGCCTGTGTGGCCTAAAAGTTAGGTTCCTTGTATGGATCCTTTGGCCTGTATGGCCTAAAACGTTAGGTTCCTTGTGTGGATCCTTTGCTCATGTGTAGAGCATAAAACTCGGGTGTTGTGTGTTGACCGTTGCTCTTGTGTGGGGTATAAACTTGTGCCTCGGGGAGACATGTATAGGTTCCTTATGTAGGTCCTAGAGTCGACCTTTTGTAGGTTATGAAGGTTAGAGATGAACTTGATTTAAAACCTCCGTTAGTGAAATCTGGTACACTCAAGGGTTGAGTGCATCTGGCAGGAGTGGAGTAGGCATGTAGCCGAACTACTATAAACAACTATGTTTGGTATTTTTATTTACGCATTAGTCTTTTATGTTTTCTTTGAATGTTCTCATGAAGCATGCCGACATGCTTACTTAGAACTGATAAGAACCACATCTCACACACAGTCACATAAATCATTCATCATAGACTAAGTTGTCATATTGTTGAAATATTAAATAGTCTTATGATTGGATCCTCTGTCTGGCTTGTAAGCCAATAGAGTTAAATTGAAGAGATCTTGATAAGTTTCATATTAAATCAAGATTAGGATAATAGGATTTTAAATTATCATAAAACTTTTATAAAGTCCTATTCACCCCCCTCTAGAACACTTTGACCTATTCCTACTTCTATTAGTGCGGTCATTACCGCAATTTCAGAAGCCACATAGAAAATTGCTACAATACCACTCGATAATCATACATAGACTACCAAAAAACAAAAGATACAAGTAAACATTTGAAGACTCGATACATGTTGGAAGCATATTCCCATAGAATAAAGAGATCAAAAGACTTTAGCTTGACTATATAAAAAAAATAATGCATTGTTGGGGTGTAAATAAAATAATATAGGAGAGAAATTATGGGGCAGATGATTCTTTCACTAGCTGGAGAGATTATAAATTGAATGGTGAAAATTCAAGGATAAAAGTTGAATCATAAGAAAAATTGTGAGAAATTAAATACATATGTAACACCACAATAGGCAAAATTTCAAGGACAAAAGTAGAATTATGAGTATAGGAAATGCATCAACCATGTACTGGAAAATAAATGAATCACCTAATATACAACTTTGCCAAAATTCAATCGAAGCAGTTCTCCTACACTCTCAGTGCACATGTCAATGAGACTCTGCAAAGGAATACCATAGAGTGTTCCTAAACCAAAAATTAATCCGTTGTTAATCAACGATTTTGGTGTAGTGCCAACTAAGAAAGAAACATCATCAATGCCCAAATTTCACCATTCCTATGAAGATGACCATGAATAATACACACAACTATGGACAACTTTATGAATCTGTAACCTATTTCATGACGGGAGGGCTTACAGCTGCAAAAGACAAAAGGAGCATCTCAATAGACAATAGTTGCTCTTTTACTAAAATTCTTGTAATTCTAGGACCACTGATAGTCTAAGAAAAACAACAACACAAGGCAAGGGAAAATAACTAGACAAAAAATGCACCCATTAGCAACTTTGAAGCATCGGAAAGGAAACAAAATGAGCATGCACATGCAGACAGGCAAACGAAATTGGACCATTCAGTACCATTTCTAGAGTTATCATGAACCAAGATTTTGAAAGTTCTATTTTCTATGCAAGATTTTAGAATACATAGCTGCACCAAGCATCGCAATGCCTAGATTTAACATATTGGTCCGTCACAATCCTAAGAATCGTGTTCAACAGCAAAAAGTGTGGTAAGAGAACATACATAGCTAACACACAAACATCTGCATTGAAATTCCACAGAAAATGAGAGAACTTCCCTGAATTTGATGCTGAAAATGTTGGGAAAAAGAAATCACCTGTTGATCATCATCATTTTCTGCACGTGTTATTCCAAGCAACCTCCAACCTTCAGCATTGTCTGCATTCTTCAGTACCCCCATGAATAGGGTGACCCTTAGCTATTCGAACAATCAAATGTGGACCCAACAATTGACAGATGACAGTGCAAAAGTCCAGGCCCATCAGTATCACTGTCCTAATCATCCTATAAATGGACCTCTGTGCTTATAACATAAAGGCTTTTTTCATTTCCAGGCCCCCCAATATATAAGGTGGGCCACACGTCATCATAGACATGTGCCCAGCTGGGCCATACATGCATTTGTAGAAATAATTAAGCCCTCTACATGTTCTCAAATCAGGTATTAGATCGTCATACATACCTTGGTCTCATCCTTTTGCAGTGTGACGGTGAGGAATGTGTGGAACGTGCTTTTTAGCTTCTTCATTTAAAAACACAATAAAAAACCACTCAGGAAAAACTCAGCTGCAAAAGGAAAAAAAAAAAAACACTGAAATTCCACCCTAATCTGACCACCATTTCAGCACCAATTCAAAGATTCAAAATTCCCACCTTGTTTTTCCATTCAAAATCTTCTTGGGAACAAAACCCACATGCAGAAATATGAAATCTCACCCCACTAAATCACAAAAGTCCCATCTTTATCATACAAGCATCCTCAAAATTCTCCTAAAAACACAACCTAAAATGTCAAATTCAATCCTCCAAGCAAACAAAACTCAAGATGCCAAATTCATTTCCTCCAAGCAAACAAACTTGAGAAATCATATGCTTAAAGCTATTAAAGCTACAATCAGCACAAGAATGTGAGGAGAAAATAGTTTCAAAATTACCTGATTTTATCTTTCTCATCTAGAGCCCAATTGGATGCCCTTTGAACTAGTTCAGTCAAGGGTCGATGCTTAGGACTGAAACAGTACATGTCCGATTTTCCAAGTAAATTGACAGTTTCCTCTCATAATTTGAAAATAGTAATTCCATTAGCACGTAAAAACTTAGATGCCATACTGGTTCCTGCAAACAAAAGATATACAAAATAGTAAAAAAGAAAGGAATGTTATTGAGTGTTCGTTGAGAAACAATATTAACATATACACCATGGGGGCCATACACCTTAGACATATGGTAGTTATAAAAGAGATGTGCGCCCATGTGCACATGCATTTGACTTGTGTATGTACATTGAGTGCATGCAAATGAACCATCACACCTTCCCAAAGCACAGAGTTTTTCTCGTGTAGATAAAGCATCCGGTGAAAAAAATGAACTTTTTATTTATTTATTTATTCGATAGTGGAATCAGACTCTTTTTTTTTCTTGACAATAAAATTTGGCTATATAAATTTCAGGTGGGCGCCACAAAATAACTGGGCCTCACCTATCATATGGCTTCTTCTTACAGCCCCAAATAAAAGACATACTATAGCAACTCAGCAGCAAAACAGACTCTAGAAGCTCTCTTTTGTTAAAAAAGAAGAAGATTGGATAGGTGCTCCATGCTCGTCCTAAATAGTTTTGATAATAAAAGTTTTATTTGGTTGAGCCTTTTGGATTTTAATCGACAAGTTCATTTCAGCAAATCTCACCTGAGCATTGTGATACATATGCTTGGCTTTATGCTTTCAATAAGACTTTGTTAGGTATACTTGTGGTCTATGCACATACTCAATGGGTTATTTTATATTTTTCTAAATGTCTCTTTTGGATGCGGTTTTCAGTTGAACATGTGGTATTGAAGCATGGAAGGCTTCTTATGAGTTCCATTGGAGAATGGAAAATTTTCGAACAATTGATGTCAGAGGCAGATTGGACGTCCAAGTGAGGGTGACTCAAGGCCTTCCCAAGCCAGATATCGAAAGGCTCACAGACATGCCTTATCGAAGAATTGGTTTGGAAGAGGCTGCTAAGTAGTAATATTTGCTACTACTACTGTGACTAGGTGGTTGTATGGTTTTTAGACTCGGCAACTCAGATAGACTCGTTCAGTAAGTCTCAACTAAGCATTGCAATAGATATGCTGGCTCTTGCCCATGTCAGAGTTGAGTTGTTGGTGTTGGTGGGGGAGTGGGGGCTCTGTGTCTGAACCATGAGTGGTTGGATTCAAAGTCCTGGAGCAGCTTATTCTCTTAGGTCAACATACTCCTCAAATTGCAAGCAGATGCGATATTTCAGTAGAACGGATGGTTATTGCTTCCATTGTGAGCTTGGGCAGCACATGTTTTAGGTGATGCATTATGCAGGATCCTATTTCTCAGCCTTTTCCACCCAAATCAATGTCCATTATTATCATTATTACCATTCAACAGATACATCATGGATTAGCGATGGGCAGAGTATGCATCCATTCTACGTTGCCAAATCTCGAGCAGTTGGTGTGCACAACTGATTGTTACCATTCAAGAGGTAATCCATGATAATACATGTCCAAGAATGAAAGGGATTCTGGAATGGGCAAAAGATCAGGAATGGGCCTTTCTGCCAAACGATTGAGTGCTTGAAACATCACAAGAAGAAAAGAGAAAAGGCAATGATAGATGGAAGGGATTCTGGAATAAAAACAGCAAGAAGAGGAACAATCGGCGAGCAAAATAAGGGATTTCGAGAGAAGTTCACCTATTTGAGATGAATCTGCATGGCACGAGGAAATTCTTCACGGATTCGGAGGGAAGAGCTCTGGCGAGGAAGATTGGGCCGTTCGAAAGAGGGAAAAGCTCTGGCAAGTGCGTTTGGAAATCCCTCGTCTGGATAGGAAATACTTTCAAATCCGAATATTGTGCGTTTACCATCATTTATAACATACACCATATTAACAGCCGTACATGTAAGAGACCATTTAGTGGATGGTTAAGATAGTTTTATATAAGAAAATATATACATATTACCCATCTACAACTAGAACCATTATTTGGTTGGTCTAGATAACCCTATATCATTACCACTATTGCTATAAACGAGTCACACAAAGTTAAAGCAATTACAAGACTCACACACATTTACCGTAAAATAAAAAAAATGCTACTTGACCATTGGATCTGGTAGGGTTCTATGGACCCCATCATAATGTATGTGATTAATCCACACCGTAAATCCATTTTTAAACAATCTGTTAAGGTTGATATAATAAATTCAGCTCGAAATAGGCCTCTGGTGAACAACACCATAGGAAAACAGTAGAGATCGACCGTCCACCCTTAAAAATGGATATTTTAGCTACGGATTATGATTCAGCTACGAATTTTAGCTGTCCGAATTGCCGACGTCTAAAACCATAACCGAATTAGCCACACATCCGTTATCTTTGCTCTGTTTTCTGGTAGACATACTAAAGGAAGAATAGAACGTTGCATGGAAATAGTTGAAAGTTACTAAAGAAGAAATGAATTTATTTTACATGACTGGGGAATTGGGACAATGACTACATAGTTTGTCAATTGCAACTGATGTCAACGTGAATTTAAACTAAATATGCTAATAATTGTCTTAAAGAAAGCTCTTTGTCAAGGTTATTTTCTTAGTTATATATAGTTTCGTTAAAATAGTAAGGCACTTCTAACCAAACAAATTTTCTACATCCTTTAAATATGACATTTTTCTTATCGCAGTGATTAGCAATTGGTAATTGGAACACCTTAAAGTCTCTTGATATACATTGATTCTTATCACAGTGATTGGTAATTAGAACATGTTAAAGTCCTTTGATATACATTGATACACCATCCTTTAATGGCTTGAGCTTTTAGGGAAAGTAGTTATTTAACATAGAATCATAACTGAATGTCTTCTGTTCGAATCCCAGGAGTAGCGAATATGGCTACCTAATATATTCTCCTGGGGGAGGGGGGGCATTTATGGTGTGAGTTGTGAGTGTCCCTCCACCCTTGCCCAATATGTTCTTGTACGGAGTTCCACCCCGCATGTGTGGGGGAGTGTTAAAGTCCCTTGATATACATTAATATACTATCCTCTAATATTTCTAGCTTTTAAATCAAGTGGTGATTTGACTAAACACTTTGGTGAGAATGTTTGAATGTTAATATTTATCCCCAGCGAATAGATTTCTTATGGTATGGTTGAGATTTTCTATTAGTGACTTGGACTCACCTCTTTTGTTCATCCCAATCCACTAATAGACGATCTCCTTCTTTTTAGAAAAAATATAGCAACTGCAGTTACTGTAAATTTTTTTCATACCAAACTTTACAATGGTGGAAATTTAAATCCACCACTATAAGTTGTGGATACAACGATGGATATAACATCGCAACTGTATAAATTTTGATGGTTTTCTACAGTAGATGTATCAACCGCTACAAGAATATTGTTGTATAATGATTTTTATTGGCAGATATATTATGGTATTTAGAGGCATATAAATCCGTTGCTAAAATATTTTCTACTACAAAAATAATTTATCACCACTATATGTTAATGACATATAAGGGCGGACATTTGTGTATTACAGCAGTGGACTTTCATATATATAGCAGCAGAAAAATCTGCCACTATAGCTGATCACTATTATTATAGTGCTATGTTTGGCCAATTATGAAAGAATTAACCCTCTTGTTCACCAAGTAAATTGTACTGACAACAGTAAAAATAAGCATGCATCTGCATCATACATTCATGCTCTGAACATTATTGCAAATGTCCCTTTTATTTTAAATTCTAAATTAAAATCATTTGATGCTCTTTTTTCAGAATTATCTCACTAAGCTCTGGAAAGCCCATTTCATTGAATTGCTCACAAGACAAGACTCAAGCTACAAGGCGGTTTGTAAAGAACTCAAAACACTTTCAAGATTGAGCTACATCAAGATTTCAAGATTGAGCTACATCAAGATTTCAAGATTGAACTACATCAAGACTTGCTCATACTTCAAGGTCACTAGTTCCTAATGTTTCAACATCCTTACTTTATGGTTGAGGTTTGGTGACCTTAGGTTGACCTTAGAAGTAGGTCACTTTAGATATATGTTTATTTTACATAAGTTTAGTCTGTTCTTTGGAGGCCTTCTTCGACTAGTCCTAGATATAAGAAATTCTTCGATTAGTTGTGAGTTTGTTACAAAAAATTTCATTAGGCTTCGACTAGTCCAGAATCTCGACTCGAAGGAACAAAATCTTCGACGATCGAAAATCTTCGACTCAGACCTTCGACCACTCGAAGGAGATCTTCGACTCTTAACGCGCCTGATTTTTCAAATATCATTATTGCTTCGACTAGTCGAAGAGCTCCTAGACCAGTCGAAGACGCGATTTGCTCACCTATAAATAGTGAATCTCGGAAGAAATCATCGAATTAATTAATCTATTCAAGCCAATCAAAAATTCCGTGCTCCATCTAAGCTAAGTGTGCTTATTTAATATTCTCTTCCTTAGCTTTATTTAATTGATTTTCTATTCCAATCTAATTTGATAAGAGGAATTGTTATTCCCTTTCTTTGGAATCAAAATCAATTAAGGCAAATTTGGTTTAATTTAAAATCTATTAGAATTAGAACCATTGTAATTGACTACTGGACATTGAACTTAGACATTCAATCATCTACTCTGATTTGGTTCTACTGGGCTGCTACAACGAAGTTTTTTAATTGTGTAAGCCCACAGACAAAGACACGATTGTAAAGGTTTTGGGTGAACCTGGGAAAACCTATTTTGTTAGTGAACGCTAATATCCCCTGTGTGAGGATATTAGGAGTGGAGTAGCAAAATCGCACTATAATCCCTTGTGTTGTGGTTGAATGATTTATAGTTCTGAATTGTTGTAATCATTTAATTCAAGTATTGTGAGAATTTTGTAATAGTTTAGAATTTATTATTTCTTAGCGTGATATTCAATTTCCTTTAAAAGTTGTTTTAGCAAGGAACATTACATTTGTGATTACAATTTATTTTAATTCGGTTTGTATTTATTTCATTCCTCTTCGGTTTGATATTTGATACAAAGATCTTTTTAGAAATAAAGTTGTCCTACCATAAACTCGGTTTTGGTGTAAGGTTGTCCTTAGAACAACATTTGTATCAACCTCTCAAGATCTGAATTTTAAGGTTATTTTACTTTCTTGCATTGTGATTTATTTTGGCTATCATACTCTTGTTCACCAAGTAAATTGTACTGACAACAGTAAAAATAAGCATGCATCTGCATCATACATTCATGCTCTGAACATTATTGCAAATGTCCCTTTTATTTTAAATTCTAAATTAAAATCATTTGATGCTCTTTTTTCAGAATTATCTCACTAAGCTCTGGAAAGCCCATTTCATTGAACTTGTTGACCGGTGGGATATGGTGATGGTAGAAAGGCTTTGCAATTGACTAGATGAGTGTTATAGTATCGATCATTTACTTTAAATTTCCATATACTTAACAACGTGGATCAACAGTTTAGTGTATCTTGATGAATGATGATTGTTAGATATTGAGTTTTTGAATAAGTTAGATAAAGCACTGCAAGAAAAGGGACCAAAGCCAACCGATGGCCCAACCCTTTACCCGCGGCCAGTTTTATCGGCCACAGGCAAAGGGTACGCCCTATAAAATCAAAAAAACAAAAGAGCCCTAATCCATTTCAGCGTCGACTCTCTCTACTTCTCCCTCTCCACTCCCTCTCGCTCTCGCTCTCACTCTCGCTCTCCCTCCCTCTCCCTCTCGCTCTCCCTTGTGCTCTCCTTCTCCCTCTCTCTCTCCCTCTCCCTCTCCTCCCTCTCTCATGCTCCTCCCTCTCCCTACTGCCTCTCCCCTCTCCCGTCCTCTCTCCCTTGCTCTCCTCCTCCTCCTCTCTCCTATCTATCTCTCTCTCGAAACCTTATTCCTCTCTCTCACTCTCTCTCTCTCTCTCTCTCTCTCTCTCTCTCTGTCTCCTCGGCCCTCTGTTTGTAGTTCGGTCTTAACTGCTCAAACAGATCTCAGTTCCTCATCCATCTTAGGTATGCTTTGTCAAATACAAATCCTAATTAGGGATTTCACGTTGTCGAATTCATTTTGAGTTTGCATTGCTCGATTCCCCATCTTCTTTTTTTCCGGCTCATTTATTTCAAATATCAATTCTTTGATTTCTTATCTTGTGTTGGGGTGATTTTTCGCATTAGTTTTTATGTTAGCCGAGGGTTAATGTCTTGTCTTGATTGCCAGATTGTTATTGATTCCATGTAAACTTGCCATTTTGATTTATTTATTTTCCGATGTCTATATTTGTATTTCCCTTTCTGCATTGCACTCAAAGTTTTTGATAGTGGATATGTGGTGTTGTTTTGTGACTTGGTTATGCTTGTGGTTATGCTCCATTACAAAAAAAATTAAAATTAAAAATTAAAAAAAAAAATCATATTAAAAATCCTCCTTATAGGATCTCAGGATTGAAATCTGGCATATGGGTGTCGGGAGCCGAGAATGGGTCACTACGGAGGCTGTCAGCGTCGGATTCAGCGATCGGAAATTCCGTGAGTCCGGTTTCTAAGTTTAAAGCGTGACAATAACAAGGTTAAGCGAGACAGGTAAACAATCCAGTTAGATCAAGATAACAATGTCAATAAAGAACCAAACAAATGCAAGCCGATATGTAGCTACGAGATAGATGCATGTCTCATGGCCAGTCCCAAACGGTAACAACAACAAAGCTATTGTACAAAGAAGCAATGCCCCAATATGCCTCTCAAAAGATCAAGTGATCAAAGCTGTAATTGTACATTCATGTAAAGAACGTAGACAGGCAAAGAAAACTGGGTGGCAGACTTTTTATCTGCTTGGTTGATTCGACCATTGACTTGCAAATCTTTTATTCTATTGGTTGATTTAACCATTGACTCATAACAGAAAATGACTATTTCTGGACACACTTGTAAACAACCAATCTTGAAAAAAAAAAACTCCAAAAATAAATAAACAATATCCAAATAAGTGCTAGGAAATCCTATTTCTCAAGAAAGAAAGGATGAAAGAAAACATAACCTAAGTTAATACTTCAAAGCTCATCCACTATCCATCCCAATCTATAGGACATAAACACCAATCATTTCGAAGTATGGCTCTCGACGAGTGCAATCAAGAGTAGACTACTGAAAGTCCGATTGGTGAATTCTCATTTTAGCATCCAATTGATGATAAACTATGGGAGCTGCTTCCACCCTGTAGTTAATGGAATAGCATCCAATTGATGATATTAAATATTGAACAGGCAGTTCTTGAAAGTCAATGCAAGAGAGCACCTAAGAAGTGTTTGTACTACAATTTTCTATTTCCATTATGTCACACTAAATATCAAAATTCAATTCAATGGTGCATCCAAGCACAGCCAATTTTGTCATTGGAAATCAAAAGAGTTGTTAGCTATTCAAAGGCAAAGATGACAAAAGGAAGGTACTCTGTACCATTTGAAGAACCAAAAGAACATTGTCAGCACTGCAACTTCCATGGCTAAACTCTCCACATTGTCCTTTAGGAGTTCTAACCATTCCTTCTGAATGCTTCTGATCAGATGGCTACTACATAACAATCCTCCTGTCTTTTGGGATATAGCCGATCCACAAAGGAGTGATTAAAATATCATGAATATCCAATCCGCCATGCTGTTAGGCACTCTATTGGCTCATCAACTACATGATATAATGGCGTGGGGCCATGATATGGTAATCAGAATATAGCAACAAAATTAGCAGATATGAGGGCATCTAGCCGATCCAAAACCCGAGATAGGCTAACTCATCCATGTGTTATCTATATAACTCAACATACATTATGCAGTTGGTTTGTCATAAACAGCATCCATGTGTATCTCTTTTTCTCTTTTGCATTTATCACACAAGTAATGATTAAGAACACTGAACTGCCAAGAGGTGCCTGACGTTCTTTATAGCTAAAGAGAAAACGCTTTTGACATCCTCGAAGACCTCTTCGACAGGCTTTCCAGCATCAATCTGACCACAAGTAACAGCAGTTAGTGTTGCAAATAGCGTCCATGTGCATCCGCATGTACACACACTCAAGAAGTTAAGATGACCTTCAATCATTGTATGAAATCAGCCTACTAACAATTTTCATGTGAGCCTAGAAGAAACTTGACAGGGAATCTAGATACACCTAAAAGTTACAGAAGATCCAATGTCTCATGCAATAAATGCCATGTGGTAATGTTTCATTGGAGAATGCTCTTGAAAGTTGGTATGCTTGCCCTTTCTAATTTGGATGACCGAAACAGAGGAAAAAACAGCTATGATATATGATGTTGTCTCTAGACTTCTGTGGGACCTTGTTTTTAATGCATAAAAGTCACTGGTAAAACGCAGGAATAGATTTATTTTTTTTTATTTTTTATTTTTTTGATAAGTAGGCCAAAATGCCAACGATTAACATTATCACATCAAAACCTTCATGACTTTGTAAAGAGGTAACATAAAAACAAAAACAAATTACCTTCCGAACCTTCCCTTTGGAGCTATAATACTCAATTACAGGTAAACTGGATTCTGTAAAAACTTCGAACCGCTTCCTGATTGTCTCAATGTTATCATCAACTCTTCCCTTCATGAACCATAATTTGTTGTTTTTTTTTTTTTAAAAAAAAAAAAAAAAAAGAAAAGAAAAAAAAAGAAAAAAAGAAGTAAATGGAAAAAGAAAGAAACAGTGTCAAAGGGTGTATGGTAATTAGAAAATCTAAAAACAGAAAGATACACATGCCTTACCTGATTCCTATTCAAAAGGCGTGTATCCATCTCTTCTTCTGACCAGTCAAAAAACAGTACAAAGTCTGGGATGATCTTTGTCTGCAAGAGAATGCAGAATTATCCACTAGAATGGAAAAGAAGTATCCTGGACTTCAATTTCCATATAAAAATATGAATCAAGACTGTCCTTTCCATCTCTTCTTCTGAACAGTCAAAAAATGTCCAGATTTAGACATTTCCGTTCCAATTTGGTGTAGTGGTTCTCACCATTTTTACTAACCTTCCCCTCCCATTCCTCGCCAATTTCTTGGCCATATAGTAGAGAAGAAAAAAGGTTGAAGAAAACAACAACTAAAATCAACAATCACACTTAGATGCTACAGACAAAGCAAAAGCATACTTCATTCTGGAATGTGCAGAAGTATCAACCTTAAGATTGACATTCTCCTTCTCTAAGGTCGCAATAACAGTTTTTAAACTACTCTGAGCAGGTTCCTCTGTTTCTTCTTCCAAGTCTCGTCTGATCAACTCAGATTGCAGTCGTTCCATCTCTGATACTTTATCATTCAGTTCGATGCGAAGTTCCTTCATCTCCAATTCTCCATAGATGTCTGCCAATTCAGAAATCTCATAGCAAATATCAAAAGGCTAAAAAGGGTAAGAAATTTCTTTACTCAAATTGCAAATGGAACATGGTAACATTTCTGGCCAAGTTTTTGATGATTTCTTTACTCAAATTAAAATTAAAGATAACCATTTAAACAAGAACAAAACATGGATAACATTGCAGATGCTAAACATTTTAAGATAAAGTGGAACAACACATATCCACATCTCTATGCACATGGGAAAAAGAACAAAATGTGTGATAGAGGAAACTATGAGCCAGGAGAATGATAAGGAAGTTGAAAGTGCCCTGGTTTGTCAATTAGCGTGAGTTTTAAGTCAACAAGTCAAGTAAGCCCCACGGGAAGATCATTCAAGCGTCTGCCTCAAACTGGATGTGTGCTCCAAACTCGTCTAAGGTAAATTAAGCCTCACATCCCATGTCAAAAAACACCCAGGTATATAAAACCTTAAAATGAGTGTAACAACATACGTGTTTGAGTATGAAAACTTATTTTGCAAAATAGGAAAATTTCTAAGTTTTCAACCTTTCTCAATATATCGATATCACATCAATATGATCGATCACCTGTTATCGACGTCCTTGGAAAGTACTCGATATCATCGAATTGAGAACATCTTGTGTCCAGCAACCAACTTGATCCTTGGACAACTTTCTTGATGTATCGATGGACTCTTCGATATCATCGACATTCAAATACTGATAACATCGAGACTGCTCAATATAATCCATCTGGCTAGTTTGTGTCCAGCGTGCTGTTAAGGCAAATCATATACATATATATATATATATATATATATATCGAAGCAAGCCTCGATGTCATCAGAACTCAAATTTCGATGATATCGAATTTGGATCAAACCAGTCCAGCAAAGTTTTTGGTAAATCTTCTAGATATGATCGAGGAATTAAGACACTCTCGATAAAATTGATATTCAAAGTTCGAGTATATCGAAAACAGGTCGATAACATCAAAATCGGACAAAGGATTATCTAGCGAGTTTACAGGAAAATCTTCTGAAAAAGATCGATGTATCGAACTGGGTATCGATCTCATCGACATTTGAAATCCGATGATATCGAGGGAGGCTCGATAATATTGAAGCCAGTCAGTTTCAAGTCTTGCCTACTCTCTTGTATTCATTGTCGAGTTATCAAATCGTGTATCGATGAATCAATGTTCAAATGCCGATGCCATCGAAGCATGTTCGATATCATCGAGCCTTGGTAAAAAAGATTCAGTTGCATTTGACAGTTGAGTTCGTATCATCGAACGGTCCTTCGACATCTTCGAAAGTATACGTTCGATGATATCGAAGCCTATTCGATGACATCAAACTCTGTTAAAAATTTGACTGTTTTTATTACCGTTGGATCTTTTTGCCTATTTAAGGAGAGCTTGCTTTTGGTTGCTGCATTGAGAAAAAGAGAGGGAGCTTTGAGAGAGTAACTTCATATCATCTATCCCAAGTCTTTTTTCTCATGGGAGTTCATTCCTCAATCCACCCTCTTCATTGACATTCAATAGAGTGGATTGGTGAATGAACTTCCGCATTCAAGGATCTTATAGCTATCACCTTAATGACAAATCATTAAGTTGGGATCCCTTGATTGCCAAAGATCTTGAAATTATTGTCTCTTCAATGATTATCATTTAATAGAGTAATTACCAACATAACCTTGACCCAACCCGTCGCCATACATCGGAGCATCATTAGTGTTGCGGATCAAGGGAGTTGAAGATTATTTGTCATCAAAGGAGGAGATCTTCATCATCATGCTTAATAGGGCTCATCTACTTATCTGTAAGTCATTAGAGTCCAGAGACCCTGCTGATCATTCCTTTGTGTAGGATTGAGTCATAGGTGATTCTCACAAGTCCTTATAGGCGGCCTTTGACGGGAGAGTACATGTGGGTGCTGTGTGTTGACCCTTGCTCTTATAGAGTATAAACTTAGGTCCTTAGTATAGGTCCTTGGCCTGTGTGGCCTAAAACTTAAGTGCTGTGTGTTGACCTTTGCTCTTGTGTAGGGCATAAAAGGTTAGGTTCCTTGTGTGGATCCTTTGCTTGTGTGTAGAGCATAAAACCCGGGTGCTGTGTGTTGACCCTTGCTCCTGTGTGGGGCATAAACTTGTGTTTTGTGGAAACATGCCTAAGTTCCTTGTGTAGGTCCTAGAGTTGACCTTGTGTAGGTTGTGAAGGTTAGAGGTGAACCTGATTTAAACCTCCATTAGTGAAATCCGGTACACTCAAGGGTTGAGTGCGTTCGCCGGGAGTGGAGTAGGCACGTAGCCGAACCACTATTAACGACTGTGTTTGGGATGGTTATTTGCGCGTTGCTCTTTTATGTTTTCCTTAAATATCCTCATGAAACATGCCAACATGATTACTTAGAACTGATAAGAACCACATCCCACACACAGTCACATAATTCATTCATCATAGACCAAGTTGTCATATTGTTGAAATATTGAATAGTCTTATGATTGGATCCTCTGTCTAGCTTGTAAACCAGTAGAGTTGAATTGAAGATATCTTGATAAGTTTCATATTAAATCAAGATTAGGATAATAGGATTTTAAATTATCATAAACTTTTATAAAGTCCTATTCACCCCCCTCTAGAACACTTTGACCTATTCCTACTTCTACTAGTGCGGTCATTACCGCAATTTCATTGGGTATCAAAGCGGGTTTCTCTTAAGGGCTTCATCGCCTAGAAAGTGATCTTAACTAAAGTTGGAATCATAGCCAATGGTGTGGGACTAGAGGGTTGCGAAAGGTCAGAACAATTGCCTAGTAATTCATACAGCACTGATACCAAACAAATCCCACCATGAGAACACATTTGTTATAGTTGTTTTTAAAGCATGGTGATACAGGTGATAGGGGGAGCAACTGCAAAGAAGACAGGGGGAGCAACTATTTAAGTCAAAATTGGGTGAACTATGTAGTATCTTTGTAAAATTGTGTAAAGGTTCATGTTCACATAATTTAGGATGTTGTTCTAGGTGTGATTAGGTGTTTTGTCACGTAATTGACAAAGGGAAAGATTGAAAGTGCCCTGGTTTGTCAATTAGCATGAGTGTTGAGTCAGCAAGTCAAGTGAGCCCCACAGGAAGATCATTCAAGCGTCTGCCTCAAACTGGATGTGTGCTCCGAACTCGTCTAAGGTAAATTAAGCCTCACATCCCATGTCCCAAAACACCCAGGTATATAAAACCTTAAAAAGAGTAGAACAACATACGTGTTTGAGTATGAAAACTTATCTTGCAAAACAGGAAAATTTCTAAGTTTTCAACCTTTCTCGATATATCGATATCACATCGATATGATCGATCACCTGTTATCGATGTCCTCGGAAAGTACTCGATATCATCGAATTGAGAACATCTTGTGTCTAGCAACCAACTTGATCCTTGGAAAACTTTCTCGACGTATCGATGGACTCTTCGATATCATCGACATTCAAATACCGATATCATCGAGACTGCTCGATATAATCGATCTGGCTAGTTTGTCTCCAACATGTTGTTAAGGCAAATCATATATATATCAATATTTCGAAGCAAGCCTCGATGTCATCGGAACTCAAATTCCGATGATATCGACGGAGTTTCGATGATATCGAATTTGGACCAAACTAGTCCAGCGAGCTTTTTGGTAAACCTTCTAGATATGATCGAGGAATCAGGACTCGCTCGATAAAATCGATATTCAAAGTTCGATAATATCGAAAACAAGTCGATAACATCAAAAGCAAACAAAGAATTGTCCAACGAGTTTACAGGAAAATCTTCTAAAAAAGATCGATGTATCAAAATGGGTATCAATATCATCAACATTTGAAATCTGATACTATCGAGGGAGGCTCGATAATATCGAAGCCAGTCAGTTTCAAGTCCGGCCTGCTCTCATGTATTCGTTGTCGAGTTATCGAACCGTGTGTTGATGAAATCGGTGTTCAAGTGTCGATGCCATCGAAGCATGTTCGATATCATCGAGCCTTGGTAAAAAAGATCCAGTTGGGTTTGACAATTAAGTTCGTATCATAGAACTTACCTTCGACATCATCGAAAGTACACGTTCGATGATATCGAAGCCTGTTCGATGTCATCGAACTCTGTAAAAAATCTGACTGTTTTATTACCATTGGATCTTTTTGCCTACTTAAGGAGAGCTTGCTTTTGGTTACTGTATTGAGAGAGAGAGAGAGAGAGAGAGAGAGAGAGAGAGAGCTTTGAGAGAGAGAGAGAGAGAGAGAGAGAGAGAGAGAGAGAGCTTTGAGAGAGTAACTACATATCATCTAACTTAAGTCCTTTTTCTCATGGGAGTTCATTCCTCAATCCACCCACATCATTGACATTCAATAGAGTGGATTGGTGAAGGAACTTCCGCATTCAAGGATCTTCCAGCTACTAACTTAATGGCAAATCATTGAGTTAGGATCCTTGAATGCCTAAGATCTTGGAATTACTCTCTTTTCAATGATTATCATTTAATAGAGTAATTACCAACATAACCTTGACCCAACCCGTCGCCATACATCGGAGCATCATCAGTATTACGGTTCAAGGGAGCTGAAGATTCTTCATCATCAAAAGAGGAGATCTTCATCAACGCGCTTAATGGGGCTCATCTACTTATTTGTAAGTCATTAAAGTCCAGAGACCCTGCTGATCATATGAGGCCTCCAACGCGCTTAATGGGGCTCATCATCAAAAGAGGAGATCTTCACAAGTGGTTCTCGCCCCTTTCAAGTCCTCATATGAGGCCTCCAACGGGAGAGTACGTGTGGGTGCTGTATGTTGACCATTGCTCTTGTAGAGCATAAACTTAGGTCCTTAGCATAGCTTCTTGGCCTGTGTGGCCTAAAAGTTAGGTTCCTTGTATGGATCCTTTGGCCTGTATGGCCTAAAACGTTAGGTTCCTTGTGTGGATCCTTTGCTCATGTGTAGAGCATAAAACCCGGGTGTTGTGTGTTGACCCTTGCTCCTGTGTGGAGCATAAACTTGTGTCTCGTGGAGACATGTCTAGGTTCCTTGTGTAGGTCCTAGAGTCAACCTTGTGTAGGTTGGGAAGGTTAGAGGTGAACCTGATTTAAAACCTCCTTTACTGAAATCTGGTACACTCAAGGGTTGAGTGCATCCGCCGAGAGTGGAGTAGGCACGTAACCGAACCACTATAAACGACTGTGTTTGGGATTGTTATTTGCGCATTGCTTTTTTATGTTTATCTTGAATGTTCTCGTGAAGCATGCCAACATGATTACGTAGAATTGATAAGAACCACATCCCACGCACAATCACATAATTCATTCATCATGGACTAAGTTGTCATATTGTTGAAATATTGAATAGTCTTATAATTGGATCCTCTGTCTAGCTTGTAAGCCAGTAGAGTTGAATTGAAGATATCTTGATAAGTTTTATATTAAATCAAGATTAGGATAATAAGATTTTAAATTATCATAAACTTTTATAAAGTCCTATTCACCCCCCTCTAGAACACTTTGACCTATTCCTACTTCTATTAGTGCGGTCATTACCGCAATTTCAGAAGCCACATAGAAAATTGCTACAATACCACTCGATAATCATACATAGACTACCAAAAAACAAAAGATACAAGTAAACATTTGAAGACTCGATACATGTTGGAAGCATATTCCCATAGAATAAAGAGATCAAAAGACTTTAGCTTGACTATATAAAAAAAATAATGCATTGTTGGGGTGTAAATAAAATAATATAGGAGAGAAATTATGGGGCAGATGATTCTTTCACTAGCTGGAGAGATTATAAATTGAATGGTGAAAATTCAAGGATAAAAGTTGAATCATAAGAAAAATTGTGAGAAATTAAATACATATGTAACACCACAATAGGCAAAATTTCAAGGACAAAAGTAGAATTATGAGTATAGGAAATGCATCAACCATGTACTGGAAAATAAATGAATCACCTAATATACAACTTTGCCAAAATTCAATCGAAGCAGTTCTCCTACACTCTCAGTGCACATGTCAATGAGACTCTGCAAAGGAATACCATAGAGTGTTCCTAAACCAAAAATTAATCCGTTGTTAATCAACGATTTTGGTGTAGTGCCAACTAAGAAAGAAACATCATCAATGCCCAAATTTCACCATTCCTATGAAGATGACCATGAATAATACACACAACTATGGACAACTTTATGAATCTGTAACCTATTTCATGACGGGAGGGCTTACAGCTGCAAAAGACAAAAGGAGCATCTCAATAGACAATAGTTGCTCTTTTACTAAAATTCTTGTAATTCTAGGACCACTGATAGTCTAAGAAAAACAACAACACAAGGCAAGGGAAAATAACTAGACAAAAAATGCACCCATTAGCAACTTTGAAGCATCAGAAAGGAAACAAAATGAGCATGCACATGCAGACAGGCAAACGAAATTGGACCATTCAGTACCATTTCTAGAGTTATCATGAACCAAGATTTTGAAAGTTCTATTTTCTATGCAAGATTTTAGAATACATAGCTGCACCAAGCATCGCAATGCCTAGATTTAACATATTGGTCCGTCACAATCCTAAGAATCGTGTTCAACAGCAAAAAGTGTGGTAAGAGAACATACATAGCTAACACACAAACATCTGCATTGAAATTCCACAGAAAATGAGAGAACTTCCCTGAATTTGATGCTGAAAATGTTGGGAAAAAGAAATCACCTGTTGATCATCATCATTTTCTGCACGTGTTATTCCAAGCAACCTCCAACCTTCAGCATTGTCTGCATTCTTCAGTACCCCCATGAATAGGGTGACCCTTAGCTATTCGAACAATCAAATGTGGACCCAACAATTGACAGATGACAGTGCAAAAGTCCAGGCCCATCAGTATCACTGTCCTAATCATCCTATAAATGGACCTCTGTGCTTATAACATAAAGGCTTTTTTCATTTCCAGGCCCCCCAATATATAAGGTGGGCCACACGTCATCATAGACATGTGCCCAGCTGGGCCATACATGCATTTGTAGAAATAATTAAGCCCTCTACATGTTCTCAAATCAGGTATTAGATCGTCATACATACCTTGGTCTCATCCTTTTGCAGTGTGACGGTGAGGAATGTGTGGAACGTGCTTTTTAGCTTCTTCATTTAAAAACACAATAAAAAACCACTCAGGAAAAACTCAGCTGCAAAAGGAAAAAAAAAAAAACACTGAAATTCCACCCTAATCTGACCACCATTTCAGCACCAATTCAAAGATTCAAAATTCCCACCTTTTTTTTTCCATTCAAAATCCTCTTGAGAACAAAACCCACATGCAGAAACATGAAATCTCACCCAACTAAATCACAAAAGTCCCATCTTTATCATACAAGCATCCTCAAAATTCTCCTAAAAACAAAACCCAAAATGTCAAATTCAATCCTCCAAGCAAACAAAACTCAAGATGCCAAATTCATTTCCTCCAAGCAAACAAACTTGAGAAATCATATGCTTAAAGCTATTAAAGCTACAATCAGCACAAGAATGTGAGGAGAAAATAGTTTCAAAATTACCTGATTTTATCTTTCTCATCTAGAGCCCAATTGGATGCCCTTTGAACTAGTTCAGTCAAGGGTCGATGCTTAGGACTGAAACAGTACATGTCCGATTTTCCAAGTAAATTGACAGTTTCCTCTCATAATTTGAAAATAGTAATTCCATTAGCACGTAAAAACTTAGATGCCATACTGGTTCCTGCAAACAAAAGATATACAAAATAGTAAAAAAGAAAGGAATGTTATTGAGTGTTCGTTGAGAAACAATATTAACATATACACCATGGGGGCCATACACCTTAGACATATGGTAGTTATAAAAGAGATGTGCGCCCATGTGCACATGCATTTGACTTGTGTATGTACATTGAGTGCATGCAAATGAACCATCACACCTTCCCAAAGCACAGAGTTTTTCTCGTGTAGATAAAGCATCCGGTGAAAAAAATGAACTTTTTATTTATTTATTTATTCGATAGTGGAATCAGACTCTTTTTTTTTCTTGACAATAAAATTTGGCTATATAAATTTCAGGTGGGCGCCACAAAATAACTGGGCCTCACCTATCATATGGCTTCTTCTTACAGCCCCAAATAAAAGACATACTATAGCAACTCAGCAGCAAAACAGACTCTAGAAGCTCTCTTTTGTTAAAAAAGAAGAAGATTGGATAGGTGCTCCATGCTCGTCCTAAATAGTTTTGATAATAAAAGTTTTATTTGGTTGAGCCTTTTGGATTTTAATCGACAAGTTCATTTCAGCAAATCTCACCTGAGCATTGTGATACATATGCTTGGCTTTATGCTTTCAATAAGACTTTGTTAGGTATACTTGTGGTCTATGCACATACTCAATGGGTTATTTTATATTTTTCTAAATGTCTCTTTTGGATGCGGTTTTCAGTTGAACATGTGGTATTGAAGCATGGAAGGCTTCTTATGAGTTCCATTGGAGAATGGAAAATTTTCGAACAATTGATGTCAGAGGCAGATTGGACGTCCAAGTGAGGGTGACTCAAGGCCTTCCCAAGCCAGATATCGAAAGGCTCACAGACATGCCTTATCGAAGAATTGGTTTGGAAGAGGCTGCTAAGTAGTAATATTTGCTACTACTACTGTGACTAGGTGGTTGTATGGTTTTTAGACTCGGCAACTCAGATAGACTCGTTCAGTAAGTCTCAACTAAGCATTGCAATAGATATGCTGGCTCTTGCCCATGTCAGAGTTGAGTTGTTGGTGTTGGTGGGGGAGTGGGGGCTCTGTGTCTGAACCATGAGTGGTTGGATTCAAAGTCCTGGAGCAGCTTATTCTCTTAGGTCAACATACTCCTCAAATTGCAAGCAGATGCGATATTTCAGTAGAACGGATGGTTATTGCTTCCATTGTGAGCTTGGGCAGCACATGTTTTAGGTGATGCATTATGCAGGATCCTATTTCTCAGCCTTTTCCACCCAAATCAATGTCCATTATTATCATTATTACCATTCAACAGATACATCATGGATTAGCGATGGGCAGAGTATGCATCCATTCTACGTTGCCAAATCTCGAGCAGTTGGTGTGCACAACTGATTGTTACCATTCAAGAGGTAATCCATGATAATACATGTCCAAGAATGAAAGGGATTCTGGAATGGGCAAAAGATCAGGAATGGGCCTTTCTGCCAAACGATTGAGTGCTTGAAACATCACAAGAAGAAAAGAGAAAAGGCAATGATAGATGGAAGGGATTCTGGAATAAAAACAGCAAGAAGAGGAACAATCGGCGAGCAAAATAAGGGATTTCGAGAGAAGTTCACCTATTTGAGATGAATCTGCATGGCACGAGGAAATTCTTCACGGATTCGGAGGGAAGAGCTCTGGCGAGGAAGATTGGGCCGTTCGAAAGAGGGAAAAGCTCTGGCAAGTGCGTTTGGAAATCCCTCGTCTGGATAGGAAATACTTTCAAATCCGAATATTGTGCGTTTACCATCATTTATAACATACACCATATTAACAGCCGTACATGTAAGAGACCATTTAGTGGATGGTTAAGATAGTTTTATATAAGAAAATATATACATATTACCCATCTACAACTAGAACCATTATTTGGTTGGTCTAGATAACCCTATATCATTACCACTATTGCTATAAACGAGTCACACAAAGTTAAAGCAATTACAAGACTCACACACATTTACCGTAAAATAAAAAAAATGCTACTTGACCATTGGATCTGGTAGGGTTCTATGGACCCCATCATAATGTATGTGATTAATCCACACCGTAAATCCATTTTTAAACAATCTGTTAAGGTTGATATAATAAATTCAGCTCGAAATAGGCCTCTGGTGAACAACACCATAGGAAAACAGTAGAGATCGACCGTCCACCCTTAAAAATGGATATTTTAGCTACGGATTATGATTCAGCTACGAATTTTAGCTGTCCGAATTGCCGACGTCTAAAACCATAACCGAATTAGCCACACATCCGTTATCTTTGCTCTGTTTTCTGGTAGACATACTAAAGGAAGAATAGAACGTTGCATGGAAATAGTTGAAAGTTACTAAAGAAGAAATGAATTTATTTTACATGACTGGGGAATTGGAACAATGACTACATAGTTTGTCAATTGCAACTGATGTCAACGTGAATTTAAACTAAATATGCTAATAATTGTCTTAAAGAAAGCTCTTTGTCAAGGTTATTTTCTTAGTTATATATAGTTTCGTTAAAATAGTAAGGCACTTCTAACCAAACAAATTTTCTACATCCTTTAAATATGACATTTTTCTTATCGCAGTGATTAGCAATTGGTAATTGGAACACGTTAAAGTCTCTTGATATACATTGATTCTTATCACAGTGATTGGTAATTAGAACATGTTAAAGTCCTTTGATATACATTGATACACCATCCTTTAATGGCTTGAGCTTTTAGGGAAAGTAGTTATTTAACATAGAATCATAACGGAATGTCTTATGTTCGAATCCTAGGAGTAGCGAATACGACTACCTAATATATTCTCCTGGGGGAGGGGGGGCATTTATGGTGTGAGTTGTGAGTGTCCCTCCACCCTTGCCCAATATGTTCTTGTACGGAGTTCCACCCCGCATGTGTGGGGGAGTGTTAAAGTCCCTTGATATACATTAATATACTATCCTCTAATATTTCTAGCTTTTAAATCAAGTGGTGATTTGACTAAACACTTTGGTGAGAATGTTTGAATGTTAATATTTATCCCCAGCGAATAGATTTCTTATGGTATGGTTGAGATTTTCTATTAGTGACTTGGACTCACCTCTTTTGTTCATCCCAATCCACTAATAGACGATCTCCTTCTTTTTAGAAAAAATATAGCAACTGCAGTTACTGTAAATTTTTTTCATACCAAACTTTACAATGGTGGAAATTTAAATCCACCACTATAAGTTGTGGATACAACGATGGATATAACATCGCAACTGTATAAATTTTGATGGTTTTCTACAGTAGATGTATCAACCGCTACAAGAATATTGTTGTATAATGATTTTTATTGGCAGATATATTATGGTATTTAGAGGCATATAAATCCGTTGCTAAAATATTTTCTACTACAAAAATAATTTATCACCACTATATGTTAATGACATATAAGGGCGGACATTTGTGTCGCAATAGCTCAGAAACAATGGCGGATGCATTAGACCAAAAGATTTCAGTTCCACCGTTGATCCACGGCTACATATTACAGCAGTGGACTTTCATATATATAGCAGCAGAAAAATCTGCCACTATAGCTGATCACTATTATTATAGTGCTATGTTTGGCCAATTATGAAAGAATTAACCCTCTTGTTCACCAAGTAAATTGTACTGACAACAGTAAAAATAAGCATGCATCTGCATCATACATTCATGCTCTGAACATTATTGCAAATGTCCCTTTTATTTTAAATTCTAAATTAAAATCATTTGATGCTCTTTTTTCAGAATTATCTCACTAAGCTCTGGAAAGCCCATTTCATTGAACTTGTTGACCGGTGGGATATGGTGATGGTAGAAAGGCTTTGCAATTGACTAGATGAGTGTTATAGTATCGATCATTTACTTTAAATTTCCATATACTTAACAACGTGGATCAACAGTTTAGTGTATCTTGATGAATGATGATTGTTAGATATTGAGTTTTTGAATAAGTTAGATAAAGCACTGCAAGAAAAGGGACCAAAGCCAACCGATGGCCCAACCCTTTACCCGCGGCCAGTTTTATCGGCCACAGGCAAAGGGTACGCCCTATAAAATCAAAAAAACAAAAGAGCCCTAATCCATTTCAGCGTCGACTCTCTCTACTTCTCCCTCTCCACTCCCTCTCGCTCTCGCTCTCACTCTCGCTCTCCCTCCCTCTCCCTCTCGCTCTCCCTTGTGCTCTCCTTCTCCCTCTCTCTCTCCCTCTCCCTCTCCCTCTCTCATGCTCTCCCTCTCCCTCTGCCTCTCCCTCTCCCTCTCCCTCTCCACTTGCTCTCCTCTCACTCTCTCTCCCTATCTATCTCTCTCTCAAAACCTTATTCCTCTCTCTCACTCTCTCTCTCTCTCTCTCTCTCTCTCTCTCTCTCTCTCTCTATCTCCTCGGCCCTCTGTTGTAGTTCGGTCTTCTGCTGCTCGTGAATCTCGGATTCTCATCCATCTTAGGTATGCTTTGTCAAATACAAATCCCTAATTAGGGATTTGCGTTGTCGATTCCATTTTTAGGGATTTGCATTATCGATTCCACATCTTCTTTTTTTTCCAGCTCATTTATTTCAAATATCAATTACTGATTTCTTATCTTGTGTTGGGCTGATTTTTTACTGCATTAGTTTTTATATTGTCAAGGGTTAATGTCTTGTACTGATTGTAGTTGTTTATTGATTCCATATGGCTTTGCCATTTTGATTTGTTTATTTCATGTTTTTCTTCTTTATTTCATCTGGTAATTACTTCTACAACGTTCGTATTACACTGTCAAGCTCACATGCCTGTAGCAGTAAAACAGATGGATAGAGTAGATGTAGAATATATACACCAAGGTGGGCCACATGGTAAAGGCTGCAACCTCTTGGGTGAGGCTGCAGTGGCACCTAATCCGCTCCAGATTTTATTGGGCCATGTGGTTGGGACCCTGACTATGGGGCCACCGTGATTATGTGACTATATCCACACAAACAATTACCCCAACTTGGATTCCACTCCTGAAAAATAATAATAGTTTATCAAGTAATTAAACCTAGTTAGAAGCCAATCTCAAATATACTGATGAACAAAGTAACATTCGTTAAATCAATACATATCTACTTTATATGATTTTAGTTATGGATAGGGATAATAACATCTTTATCCATATCACGGAGATAGAGATAGAAATAGGAATGAGTTTCAGCAAGCACGCAACTTCTTCCAGTCTTGATTTGCACTGTTGTCAGTTGGAGAATAGAACACCATATGCATAAACTATATAGTTACATTGTACCATATATGTTCAACGAAGTTGTTTAAATTTTTTACTTATGTTAGCCTAAGTTGTCTACATTTTGCATGCTTCCATTTCCATTTGTTTACTAGTTTATTGATCAATTATAACGAAAATAAGTTTAAATTTATCAATGATTTCATATGGGTATCTAACTACAAATATCTCTATGCATGTTAAATTTGTGTTGATGCAGGTTTGTATTTTTTCAGTTTTCTGATATATTGATTTCACTATATGCATCAGAAAAGTCATTGGATTTAACTAACTCTTGCACATAAATGAATAGTTGCATGTGTAAACAGAAAGGAGCTGAAAGGTTTTCTATATTTGAGACAACCCAAAGGGGTTGAATATATAGAGATTACAGGCATCTATATAAGGAAAATAATAAAATCAGAATCCTCTACCTATGGAAACAAACTATATAAGGTATACTAGCTATACAAGGTATGTGAGCCTGTCTAATATCCCCCCTCAAACTAATGCGGGTTATCGACAAGTAATAGTTTGCCAACTAGAAATGAGTGACGTGCAGAAGTGCGAGACTTTGTGAGAATGTTTGCAATATGATCATGGGAAGCAACATGTGGAAGAGAAAATGAGCCCAGATTGAAATTTCTCGTAAATAAAGTGATAGTCAACTTCAATATGCTTCGTCTATTCATGAAAAACTGGGTTAGAGGCAATCTGAATAACACTTAGATTATCGACATAGAGTGGAGTAGGATTCTGCAGAGGAATGCCCAAGTCGGAAAGAAGTCCACGTAAGCAAACAAGCTCGCTACACGTAGCGGATATCGTCCGATACTCGGCTTCTGTGCTAGATTTGGAAACAGTGGCTTGCTTCTTACACTTCTAAGAGATAAGAAAAGTGCCGAGAAAAACACAGTAGCCATTGGTAGATCTTCGTGTGAGAGCGCAACTGGCCCAATCAGCATCCGAATAAGCACAAAGGTCTAGAGTTTCCGTAGAGGAGAAGAACAGGAAACGATCTAGAGTTCCACGTAGGTACTATAGGATGCGCAACACCGTAGTCATATGAAGAGTCCGAGGAGCAAAAACAAACTGACTGACGACTTGGACAGTGTAGGCAATATCAGGATGAGTCATAGTTAAGTAAACCAGACTCCCAACCAAACGGCGGTATAAGTTGGGCTGTGCAAGTAGATCACCATCGTCACGACCATATTGAACGTTAAGTTCTAAGAGAGTCTAAACTGTCTTCTGATCCGTCAATGATACCAAGGCGAGAAGATCCTTGGTTTATTTACGCTGGCTGACCAAGATCCCACGTTTAGAACGTGAAATTTCAAGCCCAAGAAAGTATGTGAGATGGCCGAGGTCTTTCATCTTGAATGATGATTGCAGAACTTCCTTTAAAGCCGAGATGCCAGTAGCATTGGTATCAGTTAGAAGTAGGTCATCAACATTGACAAGAACAATGACAATTCCGCGAGCAGTGGTGCACAAAAATAAGGATAGGTCATGACTACTTTAAGTAAAGCCAGCACCGGTAACAACATCGTGAAAGCATTAGAACCATGCCCGAGGTACCTGTTTGAGGCCATACAAGGCTTTCTTTAGGCGACAAACCTTATTGTCAGGGATCAAAAAGCCAGGATGATGTTTCAAATATACTGTTTCTTGGAGGTCTTCATGAAGAAAAGCATTTTTCACATCCATCTGAGCAAGTGGCTAAGAACAGACGAAAGATATTGTCAGAAGAGTACGAACAGTTTTTATCTTGGCCACGGGAGCGAATGTCTCATCATAATCAATCCATATTCCTATTTGTATCCCGTAGCGACAAGTCGAGCCTTGTATCGATCCAATGATCCATCAGACTTGAGCTTGACAGAATAAATCCATTTACTACCAATTAGCTGTTGGTCAGCGGGTCAAGTGATAATGTCCCATGTATGATTATCATCCAATGCCGCAAGTTCTTCTGCCATAGCCTTCTTCCAGCAATCATGAGTGGCTGCCTGAGAGTATGAAGTAAGAATAGAAACAGTATCCAGAGTAGCATTCATGGTAGACAGAGCATATCAAGTGATCAGGCGCTCGATGTACATGATCAGAATGATGTATCGAGGTAGGTTCAAGATCTGCAACAGGTACAGTATGTTCGAGTTGAGTAATAGGTGGTGAAGCTGTACGTGGTCGACGCGAGTAAACTTGCAACGGACGAGAGAGAGGACTCAAGGCAAAAGGAATATAGGAAAGGTGGTTAGACTAGGAGATTTTGGGTCATGCGGAGGAGGAAGAGATGAAAGAAAGGAAATATGTTTAAGAAAAATAACATGTCGTGAAACCCAAACACGACGAGAAACCGGATCATAACATCAAAAACCCCTCTGAGTTTCTCCAAATCCCAAGTACATACATTTGATCGATTTTGGAGATAGTTTGTTACGCTCACGGGAAGCCAAGTGAACTGTAACGTCTCGAAAAAATCCGTACAAAGACCCGAGGACAACCTCAGGCAGAAATCACTAAGGACCAAATCCATTAGAAATTAAACGAAGATTAATTAAGGGCTAAACAAAATCACCTGTCGAATTAGCCTGGACAGCTTTCAATACGAATTGTAAAACCTAAAACCAGTAAAATTGCTAACACTACATTGCCTAGAAATCTAGGATCCATCTCAAAACCCCATTGCTCTCAGGAGCATCACGAAACTCCGTATCGGACCTGGATTGCACGTCGAAAGTCCGATTACTGCGAAACTATATGGTTATGACTGCCTTACTGAGCTTGACAACCATCTCAAAAAATTAAGTCCTAATAGTATCCAGAAATGCACAACTTGAGCCCGGAGCAAAGTAGGTGAGAAACGCGAATATCTTTAGAAATGAACAGGAACTTAAGTGAATTGAGCCGTTCGCTTGCAGGCCAAATCTAAGAATTCAGACCGTCAGATTCTGACCCAATTACTTCCTCGGATCAGGGAAAATTTTCAACACATGTCAGTGTACTTGTGGCCCTGATCGAGTAACAGTGACCATTGAACTGAAACTGATACTCCGCGGTCGATCTGTAAATCCGATCAGACCGAAAACTTAACTTATCTTAGATCCAATGTCAGGGAACTTAATTCGGACCGTACGCAGAAAAGGGGCCTCTAAATGTGCTCCATTGGACCGAAACAGCCAACTTTTGGCTATAACCTAAGTATACCATAGCCCTGGGGCCATTCTCATCAGTTCCGGGCCTATGTAAGGGCCTTAAACCCTCTCTCTCCCATTCCATACGAATTTCTAAACCCTAGGAGAGAGAAGAAAGAAAAGAGAAGAAGAAAGTAAGGAGAAGAGAGAGAGAGAGAGAGTTAGGGATTGTCGCTGGGATTCGATACCACCACTCCACGTGCTTAATCACCTCATTCGTGTCACTATACCGATGATTCCGATTCCATTTTTAGGTAAGAAATCCTAACCCTAACCTGTTTTAGGATTTCAAATAGAGTAGATGGTGGAATAACTAACTTATTTCATGCTATAGGTTGTCGTTGTGCTGTAAGCCCAGTATCCTATACCGTACCGTTCCGTGGACTTCCGCGGTCTTTCCGGTCGAATTTTGGCAACCTTCGACTCTTAACCGGCATTTTTGTGTAACCCTGCGTCACACACCATCAACCTGAATCAACTCAAACCGAGACTTGTACCCTTGCGACCGCGCCGTCGCCACGGTTCCGATGCCGCGTCTCGCACGCCGATCCGATACTCTGGCCAGGAGATGTGAGCCAACGTTCGGTGCGAGGAAAGCGTAGCGTGTGCGAATTCTAAGAGAATCTCTATAATATGTCACATCAATCAATCAACCAATCAATCCCATTATGTCAAGTACATGTCAAGTACACATCACCTCTCACCCTTCCCCAAGCAACCCCTAAAGTCAAAAGTTTCTTACAAGCCCATACCCCTTCTTACACAATCTACCAAAAAGTCAAAAAAGCTTCTTACACATCCATCACCCACCACATCCATCACCCATCTCTCACTTTCTCTCTTTACAACCCTCTCTCTCTCTCATTTCATTTCTCAAACTCTCTTTCCCAAGCAAGAAAACACCACACATCCAAGCTCTTTCTCCTCCAAGAGAGCTTTGTGTATGGCCCACTTCCTACCCCCTCATCTCCTATCTCAACCATCCAAACTCCATCTCCTTCGTTAGGATCGAAGCTAAGGAGCAAAGGAAGCCTAGGGAGCAAGAAGGAACGGTAGGTGATCTTGGATTTTTGTCTTTCATTCAGTTGTTTGATTTAAGGGTCCATATATGGGGGACCAACCTTAATGTACGCCTTGTATCAAGAGGGGCCCATAGTGGCGAGGCCCCTCCGTTATCTTCGATCTCTCTCTCTCTCTATCCATTGTTTTCTTTTTTTTTTATGTATGATGGCCTGTGGCCCACTTGATGCGTGACCTTATCCACACCATCCATTGATGTGGACCCCACTGTTTTCATGGGTGATATGTGCCATGGGCAAAACACAAATATCAGGCTAATCCAAAACAGGTGGGCCATGTGGGACCCACCTTGATGAGGTGTACATCCACACCGTCCATCCAGGGGGACGCATCAGTAGAGGGTGCAGCTAACAGTGAAGTGTTAATTGTCAGTGGTTGCACTGACATAGGGAGTGGCAGCAGTGAAGTGTGGACTGACGTGGGTGCACTAACAGTGAAGTGTGTGCAGACGGTGGGGTCCATGGGACCCACCCACATCATCCATCCACTTTGTTGGGACACACCATGATGTATGTGTTTTATCCAAACCGTCCACCGCCCTGGATGGTGGGGCCACGTCCGTGTGGGGCCCGTTTTCCACACCCAGATCCGTAGCTCAAGTGGCAGACCGAGTGAAAGGTACCTTGTTTCAACGTTGGGCCCAGACCCTAGCTCAACTGGCAGACTGAGTGAAAGATACCTCCTTTCAACGCTAAGGTCTGGGTATGTTCCCTAGTTCGGTGGCTAATAGTGGTGTGAACGGATGGTGGGGTCCATGGGACCCACCCACATCGTCCATCCACTCAGTTGGGCCACACTATAGTGTGTGTGCTGTATCCTAGCCATCCACCGTCTTTGGACGGTGGGGCCCACCCCACGTGTGGGGCAACACCATGATGTATGTTACTGTCCAGGCCTTGGATGGCCTGGACGTTAGGTATATAATATATATTATATATGCATATGAGGGTGGGCCCTACGTGGGACCCACCTCTGCTCCCTTTAAATGCAATAAAGCTGCACTAGTCATATTATATCGTATATATATATATATATATATATATATATATATATATATATATATATATATATATATATATATATATATATATATATATTATATTATATATATATATATATACACTTGATCCACCACTGTTTTGTTTTAAAAAAAAAGGGTGAGGGGTAGCAACACTGCACGTCAGCAAGTAACAGGTCCCACGTGGTGTATGAGTACATCCAAGTCGTCCAGCTGGTGGGACCCACTGTCCATTTACGTCTGCAAGTTTTGTGGGTCCCAGCCACCAGGCATGTGTGGTATCAATACTGTTCACCCATTTGGTGACCATGGACCCCACCTGCTGCATACGGTTTATCCAACCGTCCATCCATTTGGTAAGCTAGCTCTAAGGCTTGAGACTAAAATAAGATAGATCTAATACCAAGTGGACCCCAATGCAGAAATTAGTGTTGAGTAAACGTCCACCACTGAAACCCTTCTCAGGGTCACCGCAGTTCTAGATCAATTTGAAATTTGTTTTTCATCTTAATTTAGGACTGTGTGACCTTATGAACAGATTGTATAGGAAATAAAGTTTATGGTGGGCCTTGAGACTTCTAATGGTGGGAATTACTATCACCACTATATTTGGAGTGCAGTCCATGTGATTTAAATATATTTTTAATACTCTAAAATGCTCCCTAAGAATAGATGAATAGTGTGTATGGTGCGACCTACCTGATGAAGTTTCGGCACATTGATGGGCCCATTGATTCGGCCTGTTGGTTCAGCCCATTGGTTCAACCCACTGATCGGCCCACTGATTGGCCCATTGATTCAGCCCATTGGATCGGCCCATTGATTCGACCCATTTGAATCGGCCCATTTGATCAGCCCATTCAATCGGCCCGATGCAATGTATATGAGGCCCATGAGCGAGACCCAATATGATGTGTGTGGCCATTACATTGTGTATGAATTCCGTATGTGGGTCATGCCTTGGGAGCAATGATGGTTTGACGTCCACATTGTAAGAGCAATGATGGTTAAATGCCCACATTGTGACTCTCCCTAGGGCTCATTGTCAGGCCCATACTTGTAGTATGTAGGCCATCTAAGCCCCTCTTCGTTATAAATAGAGTCCATCACCATATATAACATGTTGAGTATAGTCCCATGATTCATGCTCATACGCATCATATGCATGCTTGATATGAGGAGTGACTAATCATAGCATACGCCTTCGGGCAGATTGTTTATGGGCTCCCAGATAGGTGGAGTTGTCCACATGAGCGCGCGGTACGCGCATGCTTGTTGTATGACTAAATTGCGTGATTCATGTATCTAGCATTGAGTGACATGTATACTGTACGCCCTAGCGACATCAGGGCCATAGCCTCCACAAGCATTCGTGGTTGGTAGGATTGGATACCGAAAATCTTGTTCTACATGGGGTGCTATAGATATCCCTGGGTGAAAGTTCCTAAACTCTTATGGTACCAGGAGGTTGCTCCAACGTCTAGACCGAGTGGGTGCATGAGCACCGAGTGCCGATTACCAGACGGCCGCACTTTCCACTGTGTTGTGGTCAGTTGGAAGGGGGTGCGGCCTTACCCATCCAAGAGGAGGGGACAAAGCTAGGCTGAGTTTGACTAGCTCGAGGAATGGGTCTGCTATCGACGAGCCGAACCCGATATTGGCAGGCGGATAGTGAGGTTTCTTCCACTCACCTTATTGCGCACTATGGGGCGGCAATCTGGTTGGAGTGTACTAGACCCCGGTGATATTCTAGAATTGAGTTGTATTGATATGTGGACTTAGATGGGGATTCACATGCTTAAGTTACATTTCGCACCGTATGGCCCTGGTATGGCCGACATCATTCATGGCACCGCATGGCCTTGGTACGGCTAATAACATTCATGGATTCATCAGCATATTTCGCATTACTTTGATATTGCATAATTATATTATTGCCTTACGCACACACTTACACCACCCTCTAAGCTTTCCATAAGCTTATGCACAACCGTTGCGTGCAGGTGACGTTGGACCGCAGCAGTGCTGAGGCAGGAGTGCATGGCAGATCATCTTGGAGCTTTTTGTCTATTATCATTGTATTTCTCTTTATGCTCATTGTACTTGTAAAGTTTTTGATCATAGTGGAAATGTGATGGAGTTTTTGGTTGTTGTTTGTGAGTTATGCTTTTGGTTATGCTTATTACGAATCAAATTGATGTTAAAAATCCTCCTCGTAGCATCCCAGGATCTGAACTTGGAGAATGGGCTCTGGGAGCCGAGAATGGGGTTCTACGGAGGCTATCGGCAATTGAAAATTTTGTGAGCCCGGTTTCTGAGTTTGGGGCGTGACAAAAGTTGGTATCAGAGCATAACTCAGGAATAACAACATTACATGTCTGCTATGAATGATTAAGTCCTAAGTTCGGATAGCCTAACGATCTTTTATTACAGACCCTTAACGAGCGTGCCTTCGAGAGTTTTCAAAGTTGATAGGCGCCTTCTCTCTTTCCTGTAGGACATGCCGCGCTGGAGAGTGACCCAATCGATTCCCGCTCCACCACCTGCGACTCCCGCCCTACCATCTATGATCCCCACTCCACCACCAGAGATTCCTACTGCCCAGCCTGAGGATGCCGCTCTTCTACCAGAGGTTCCTACCGCCCATCCTGAGGATGCTGCACTTCCACCAGAGACCGCTGGGGATCTGACCGTATCTGTGAGTGCCTCCCAGTTACAGCAGATGTTGCAGGCTGTGACGGCTGCACTTCAGGGGTAGAGTAGACACCCCGTTGTTTCACCGACTCATGCAGAGTAGAAGCGCGCCAGTGCCCTTCTTCGAGAGTTTCGACGGCTCGATCCCTCGCGTTTCCAGGGCAAGCTAGACCCGACCGTAGCTGAGAGATGGCGCTCCGATGTGGAGAAGATATTTGATATGATGGGATGCACAACCAAGCGGCGAGTCTGATTGGCCATATTTCTTCTCCATGGTGAGGCTGAGCACTGGTGGACATCAGTCTCCTGAGCAATAAGCGCCGATTTTGCGTGGACATGGGAGGACTTTGTTGATTGGTTTGACCGACAGTACTTTCCTGATCACATCCGACGATAGCGGGCATTAGAGTTCGAGGCCTTGGTGCAAGGTAATATGACAGTGGCTCAATACGGGGCTCGTTTTGTAGCACTGTCCAGATTTGCACCGTACTTGGTGGATGATGAGGAGCGGAGAGCCCGCCGATTTAAGGACGGCTTGTATTATGGCCTTCGAGGCCGTATCATTGGGCATGAGCTCCCGACTTTCGAGGGGGTGGTACGGAAGGCCCAGATTTTTTAGGCTGAGTGGGCCGATTATCAGTCTGATCGCGGTCAGAGGAGAGACCGGAAGAGGCAGGCTCCTTCCAGTGATTCCTAGTAAGGTCGACCACAGCAGAGGTGCACATGTCGCCCAGCCTTCCGAGCGCCAGCCGCACCTCCAGCACCACCTCTGAGGCAGTTCATCGGCTCTTATTTTAGGTGTGGTGCGACGGGGCACCGTATGTGGGAGTGCCCTCGCCCCCAACAACAGCAGCCGAGAGGTCCACAGCAGACTCCATCGCAACAGCAGTAGAGACCTCCACAGCAGCAGCGACAGCAGCCCCCACCACCAAGGTCGCCTCAGCAGCAGCATCAGCACCAGCCTCCAAGGCAGCAGTTTCGACCGCCTCAGCGACAACAGCAGCAACAACACGCTCAGAGGGGACAGGCACCTCCCCAGCCAGCTTAAGCTAAATTCTATGTGGCCCAACAGGGTCCTCAGTCATCTGGAGGAGTCGTTGAGGGTATACTTCCAGTCTCTGCATGCATCGCTCGAGTTCTATTTAATTCCGGTGCTTCGCACTCGTTTATGTCCGAGGGATTCTGCCGTTCGACTGGATTGTTGACAGAGTCTGCTTGAGAGGGGTTGACCATATCGACGCCCTTAGGGAAGACTACAGTATTAGGCCGCTTCTGTTCGTCGTGCCCCGTGCTAGTGGGAGAGATTTTCTTGCCTACCGACTTGTACGTTCTGCTGATGTCAGATTTTGATGTTATCTTGGGCATGGATTGGCTTGCCGAGTACCACGCCATATTGGACTGTTCCGTGAGGACAATCACGTTTTGTATACCAGGCTTGCCGCAGTTCCAGTTCGTTGCAGAGCCCCGAGGAGAGCCATTGTCTTGCTTGAGGTCCTGTGCTGTTGAGGAGCCTGTTGCTGCTTGTATCGACTAGTTGCCTGTGATTTGCGATTTTCTCGACGTATTCCAGGAGATTCCGGGATTACCGCCTCGCCGACACACCGAGTTTCAGATTGATCTCGTGCCTAGTACCACGCCTATTTCGAAGGCTCCATACCGTATAGCACTGTTGCAGTTGCAGGAACTGCAGAAGCAGTTGGATGAGTTACATGAGTTGGGCTTTATCCGTCCGAGCAGTTCACCGTAGGGAGCGCCGGTACTCTTCGTAAAGAAGAAGGATAGCTCGTTGAGGCTCTGCGTAGACTACCGCGAGCTCAACAAAGTCACGATCAAGAACAAGTATCCACTCCGGAGGATTGATGATTTGTTTGATCAGCTGTAGGGTGCACAGTTTTTTCAAAGATTGACTTGCATTCCGGTTATCATCAGATTCGGGTCTGAGAGTGTAACGTCTCGGAAAAATTCGTACAAAGACCCGAGTACCACCTCAGGCAAAAATCACCCAGGACTAAAACATTTAGAAATTAGGTTAATATCAGCAAGTGCTAAACTAAAGTACTTGTAAAATTAGTACTAATCACTTTAAAAATGATCTTAAAGACCCAAACCTTGTAGTATCATTGACACTACATTACCCTGAAATCTAGAATCCACCCATAAACCCGGTTGCTCTCGGGAGCATACCGAAACTTCGTATTGGACCTGGACCGCACGTCAAAAGTCCGATGACCGCAAAACTATACAGTTATGACCGCATTACTGGACTTGACAACCCCTTCAGAAATCAAGTCTTAATTGTGTCTAGAAATGCACAACTTGAGCACGGAGCAAAGTGTGTGAGAAACGTGAATGTCTTTAGAAATGAAATCTGAATTTAAGTAATCTGAGTCGTGTTGCTTGCGAGCCAAATATAAGGATTCAGACCGTCAGATTTCGACCCAAATACACCCTCGGATCAGGAGAAATGTCCCACATATGTCAATGTACTTATGGCCCTGATCGAGTGACCGTGATCGTTAAACTGAAACTGGTCCGCCGCGGCTGATCTGTAAACCCGATCGGAATGAAAATTCAGCCTGACCTAGATCCAATGTCAGGGAGCTTAAGTCCAATCGCACGTGGAAAAGGGGCCACCAGAAGTGCTTTGTTGGGCTGAAATAGATGCCCTTTGGATATAACCTAAGTATACCTTGGCCCTAGGGCCATTTCCATCAGTCCTGGGCCTATATAAGGACCTTAAACCCTCTCTCTCTCACCTCATACGAATTTGAGAAACCCTAGAGGAGAGAAAAGAGAAAAGAGAAGGAAAAAAAAGAAAGTGAGAGTGAGAGTTGGAGATTCTTCCTGGGATTCGATCCCGCTATTCCACGCACTCAACGACCATTCCTGTATCGCTATACAGGCGATTTCGATTTCGTTCTTAGGTAAGAAAACCTAACCCTAATCTGTTTTAGAGTTTCAGATAGTGTAAGTTATGAAATAGCTAACCTAATTCATGCTATAGGTTGCCAATCCGCCATTTGACAAATGCTAAGTGTCTAAAACGAATCCGTTACGCATTTACCGGCATAAGGTGCGGACTATAAATGTTTAGGTTATGGTTTTCAAGGCTTTCAATGTCAGTTAATGATTTATGACTGACTTGAATTGCTATCACATGCTTAGACACAATGTTTCCCACACTTTACACATATATATGAACTACGTTGAATATAGTGTGTAGACTAAGTGTTTGTTGAAATGTCTGAATGAATATGGAATTATGATTAGTACCTGTTTTGATGGATCTTTGGTAATACATGGTCGTTGTATGTGTTGCAACTCCTATGTGAAAGGATTTGCTATAATATACGTTTTAAGTAAATTAATTTATGTATGTGATATGTGTAGTGTAAATGTTTGATAAAATGCCTATATGAGGAAATGCTTGTTTAAATGTTTGAAATAAGGGTGTTGAGATAGGATTCTCAATCCCCCTCTTTATAACTATAGTTTCTTTTATGTAACCTATCTTCCTACTACGTGATTTATGGAAGTAATGCCTAGGTAAGATAACATGTGTACTATGTGTTTCATGAAATGTTAATTGCTTGAAATGGTTGAACTGTTGTGCAATGCTGCTATGCATATCATATGTAATATATAAACTGCAACTGAGTGTGATTGGGACTATGACTTAGTCTAGGCAATCGGTAACAGATCTCGATTAGGTGGCTGAGGTCGTTTTTGCCACATAAGACGCATTCGATGAACCCGAGTAGTACTTTGGTTGTCGGCAGTGGTTAGGCCATGCGGAGTGCTTACGCACTTCATGTCGATCAACTCAATGTGTGCTCATACTAGTCGAGCTCGTCAAGTAACCCGATTGATCCGATGTATGTTCACCATATATGGACGCTACTGCTTGAATCTAAGGTATCAAATTCACCAGTGAAAATCCCTTTAACCTTAGTACCTCGATCCGCTAAGACTCATGAGCCGGACATGGTGGTATGAGACACTATGGTTTAACTGTCGGCCTACGTTGGGGTGACGAACCTCCTCGTAGTGTCCAGTGAGAAACACAGCCTCGTGAGCCGAATACGGTGGTATAAGACACTGTATTTGAGTTGTAGGCCTACATTGATAAGGTGACGAGCCCTTTGTAGTGACCTCGAGCGTACGCTAAGACTGTGTAGAGGCGACAAGCCTTTCCGTAGCAACAAGAGTACAAACTAGGCCTACACTGATAAGGTAACGAGCCCTTTGTAGTGACCTAGAACCGCAACATCGTATGAGAATTTCTAGGACTGACGACCCTAGAATGGATCATTGTTTGGGAATTGATATAAGGGAGGTACCTTAGCTTCCCAATCTTGCTGTATGAAAAGGACTAATAAAAACTTGGTAATCATGCTCATGCACCACACTACATGTGTCGTTTGGCGTTGAGTAGAGAGCATGAGGAAGTGACTGACATGCACGACCATTAGATGAAGATCGCAGAGGGAGTGCAGGCGAGGGCACACATCATTTATATATACCATTCTTGCATTAATCAGAGTACTTAGGGATGTTTGATTGTATTGTTTTATCATTACTGCTTGACTGAATTGAGAACATGTTAACCTTTGCTTTATTGTTCCACTGAGTTGATCACTCACTCCCACGTTACGGGATGGTGTTTTAAACACCAACCAGACTTTGTCTTAGTTACAGATGGAGACCCGACTGCTGAGGCAGAGGCGGACTTCGCAGACGATGAGGATGCTTTCTCATATATGCGATATTCAGGTGAATTTACATAGACCGTTCTGATTGGCGGGGCTTCAGGGTTATACTTGTAGTGGACTATTACATTTTGACATTTTATTTTTTGAAATAATACATGTAATTATTGACCTGACAATGCATACATACTTTGGGGACTTATATTGATTTGTAAAGTTATACATATTTGAGTCAATCTTCCGCTTGTGTATTACAACTGTCCCTGGATTATGTTTTACTGATTTGGCTTAATCTTATTCATGTTTTATGTACTAATACAGACAACATTTAATCATCATTAAATATGTTGCATAAGTGATGCGTTGGAACTTGGGAGTTGGACTTCTACTCGACCCCCGATTTTCAGGGTGTTACAAGTTGGTATTAGAGTATAATTTGAATTAAACCGGACCTGGGTTATAGTCACACGACGTATGCTGACGCATTTAGACTTAGGTGAGTGCGAGAAAAATGTAGAAATAAGCTTAGGTTGTCCAGTTTCGCCAATTGGCGAAATTTACCGAAAATGATCATTGAGATCGGGTCTGTACACATCCGTGATCGCTTGAGATGACCCCGAATCATCCTTAGACCGTCAATCGACGGGTTTAGACCATGATTTACCCAATTCCAGCCTTCAACAATCGAGAAAATACGAAGTTATATCAAAAAGCACTCGAAATGACCCAAAACGACTCAAAACGGAGTCGGGTGCCAAACAGAACATTTTCAGGGAGACCCTGAGTGGGTCCCACATGTTTTTAGGGTCCAGGGGGCAAGAGGACCTCGCCCCACCGGCGAGGCATCGCCGGAATGTCCAGAGACTGGCGAGGACCTCGCTGGTTCCGCAATGCCCGCTGGCTAGCGGGCCAGCTCGGGCCGACGCCTCTAGGGCATTGTGTGGCCCGCTGATGCATGTTGGGTCGGATTTAATCCTTCCTAACACACCCCCTCTTTATAACCTACCCCTCCAAGCTTTCCTTTTTCTTCAAAAACCTTTGTTTCTCTCTCAAATCTTCCCTCTATCCACCCATTTCCTCATTTTCCTTCAACACATACACCCCTCCACCGTTTTCCATCAAAACCCTCTCCTATCTCTCTCTTTTTCTTTGATTTGAGAGCACAAATCTCTCATTTGTGTCTCACATACCTTCAAGTTCAATAACCCATCCCATTCCACCTATCGTTCCACTTAAATGGCTCTATTCGGGCTTGTGACAGCCATCTTCTCGATTTTCACGCTTCTTTCTCTCATGGGGAAGAAGAGGACTCCTACGGATGAGGCCGGGCCTACTCACCCTACTCATTCAAGGAGGCCTAGAGGCGTCGCCACTAGTGCAGGTGTCGAACAGTTGATAAGGACCAAGCGGGAGCTTGATCCCCAGGCTCCCCTCGAAAGGATCCTCCTGACGGATATGTCTCATGGGAGATTTCAGGGTCGCAGGGTCCTCTTTAAAGCTCATGTGGATGAGAAGCTCTTTGGATAATATCTGATGATGGACTGCCTGGTTGAGGCCAGGTGGGGTCCCGTATTCGAGGGTGAGTACCACGCAAACGTGGGCACAGTCCGAGCCTTGTACGCCCACATTCGAGAGCCTACATTGGAGCCCTTGTAGTTCAAGATCCCAGTACGTAGAGATCGGGAGGCCACAATTGATGATGGGTTGATAGCTCGGCTTATAAAGATGCCGCTTGGCGAAGTGCATGCAAGCGAGAAGAATTTGAAGAGTGCACATGAAAGGGATCGTCGCACGCGATTCCTTTGTGGACAACTGGCCCACTGGAATCTGAACAACAGCTTCCTAGCGACTGTTGAGACTCAAATATTGCATAATTTTCCTCATTTCTATCTTAGTTTTATGAACATAAATCATCTTAATATTCTATTTTACTCATGTATGTGTTGTAAGGTGAATTTAAGAGCTTGGATTGAAAAAGGGTGCTAAAAAGTAAGAATTTAATGCTAAAAAATTACCAAGGCAATGGATAGATCTTAGGAAACCAATATTGAAGAATTCACATGCCAAAGATCCAAGAAAACCAAGTGGGGAATAAAAAGAATTAAAGATTTGAAGTGCAGAATCCTGAATTCGTCCTGAAAAGTGTATTCTAAAGCTCTGAAGTCTATTTTGGAAAACTACGCAGCAGGAAGTCTGTTTTAAATGAACTATGCAGCGAGAAGTCTATTTTGAAAAAATACGTATATTTGAGGCATTTTCTACTGTTTTCAACTTTGTACGAAAATTGGAGTTCCCTACTTATAAATAGGGCCTCCTAGGGCATTCTAAAACATCATTATAAGCATTCAAGAGCAATATTTAGTTTTTTAAAAAGAGTTTTTAGTTTTATTAAAGCTTTATAAGTTATTTTTTTCTATTTTAGATCTTTTCTATTTGCATTTTTTTCTTCTTTCTTTCTTGTTGCTTTTTATTTCTGCAATTTAATTATATTTTTCTAAGTTCCTTCTAGCCCAAGCTAGAAGGGAAGCACATGGGTTTAATAATTTTTTAAGATTATGATGATTGATTGTTTTAATGATGAGAAGAATGGTGTATGCATGTTATCTATTATTTAAGTTTTGTTTTTTATCCTCTTGTAAGATCCATATGTTTCCATCATATGAGATCCACATTGATGGATAGGCTTACGTTAGATTAATCAGATTTTCTAGATAGGAGAGGTTCTCAACCTGTTATATTCCTTTGATATTCATTATCCTATAGATATTGAATACTTAAAATCACTGGTGCTTGAGAATATATGTCAATGGTGCAAATCCATTATTTTCTAATATTTTATATCATTTATTAAAATATTTAAACTGTTTTATTTTTCGATTAGGCTGACCATAGTGCTCAGATCCTAGTTGTGTTATCCAAGTTATCATGATTTTGGAACATTAACCTATGCGTGGAACTTTGAAGCTTGGGTGTTATTTTATTCAGTTGAATTACATCCATTCAAAAATCCCAAAATCAAATCATCAGTTTAGTTTTTAATACTTAGTTTATTTTGCATTTGATTTTTTCCTTCTCGCAATTCATCTCCCTATGGGATCGACCCTGTATTCACAGGATATTACTTATAAACCTCTGTACTTGGAGGCAAGCAATTAAGTTTTTGGGGCCGTTGCCGGGGAGAGACTGAGATAGATCAGATCTGTGCAAGATAGCTAGGGTAAGTTTTCTTCTAAAGCCTCTAGATTTTTCGTAGATTTATTTTATTTTATTATTTATTTTATTTTTTTAAATTAATTTTTATTCTTATTTTTATTTTTATTTTTATTTTTCTTCGCTTATTTTGCTCGGTGCTAACAAAATGCTGGTTGGGGGGTGTGTTGAGACTCAAATATTACATAATTTTCCTCATTTCTATCTTAGTTTTATGAACATAAATCATCTTAATATTCTATTTTACTCATGTATGTGTTGCAAGGTGAATTTAAGAGCTTGAATTGAAAAAGGGTGCTAAAAAGTAAGTATTTGATGCACAAAAATTACTAAGGCAAGGGATGGATCTTAAGAAACCAAGATTGAAGAATTCACATGCCAAAGATTGAAGAAAATCAAGTGGGGAATGAAAAGAATAGAAGATTTAAAGTGAAGAATCCTGAAATCGTCTTGAAAAGTGTATTCTAAAGCTTTGAAGCCTATTTTGAAAAACTACGCAGCAGGAAGTCTGTTTTAAATGAACTATGCAGCGAGAAGTCTATTTTGAGAAAATCGTATATTTGAGGTGTTTTCTAGGGTCTTCAACTTTGTATGAAAATTGGAGTTCCCTACTTATAAATAGGGCCTCCTAGGGCATTCTAAAACATCATTATAAGCATTCAAGAGCAATATTTAGGTTTTTTAAAAGAGTTTTAAGTTTTATAAAAGCTTTATAAGTTGTTTATTTATTTTAGATCTTTTCTATTTGCAATTTTTTATTCTTTCTTTCTTGTTGCTTTTTATTTCTGCAATTTAATTATGTTTTTCTAAGTTCCTTCTAGCCCAAGCTAGAAGGGAAGCACATGGGTTTAATAATTTTTTAAGATTATGATGATTGATTGTTTTAATGATGACAAGAATGGTGTATGCATGTTATCTATTATTTAGGTTTTATTTTTTATCCTCTTGTAAGATCCATATGTTTCCATCATATGAGATCCACATTGATGGATAGGCTTACGCTAGATCAATCAAATTTCCTATATAGGAGAGGTTCTCAACCTGTTATATTTCTTTGATATTCATTATCCTATAGATATTGAATACTTAAAATCACTGGCGCTTGAGAATATATGTCAATGCTGCAAATCCATTATTTTCTAATCATTTATTAAAATATTTAAACTGTTTTATTTTCCGATTATGCTGACCATAGTGCTCAGATCCTAGTTGTGTTATCGAAGTCATTATGATTTTGGAACATTAACCTATGTGTGGAACTTTAAAGCTTGGGTGTTATTTTATTCAGTTGAATTACATCCATTCAAAAATTCCAAAATCAAATCATCAGTTTAGTTTTTATTACTTAGTTTGTTTTGCATTTGATTTTTTCCTTCTCGCAATTCATCTCCTTATGGGATCGACCCTGTATTCACATGATATTACTTATGAACCTCTGCACTTGGAGGCAAGCAATTAAGTTTTAGGGGCCGTTGCTGGGGAGAGACTGAGATAGATTAGATCTGTGCAAGATAGCTAAGGTAAGTTTTCTTCTAAACCCTCCAGATTTTTTGTAAATTTATTTTATTTTTATTTTTTTAACTTAATTTTTATTTTTATTTTTATTTTTATTTTTCTTCGCTTATTTTACTCGGGACTAACAAAATGCTGGTTGGGGGGTGTGTTGAGACTCAAATATTGCAAAAATTTCCTCATTTCTATCTTAGTTTTATGAGCATAAATCATCTTAATATTCTATTTTACTCATGTATGTGTTACAAGGTGAATTTAAGAGCTTGGATTGAAAAAGGGTGCTAAAAAGTAAGAATTTAATGCTCAAAAATTACCAAGGCAAGGGATGGATCTTAGGAAACCAAGATTGAAGAATTCACATGCCAAAGATTAAAGAAAACCAAGTGGGGAATGAAAAGAATCGAAGATTTGAAGTGAAGAATCCTGAAATCGTCTTGAAAAGTGTATTCTAAAGCTTTGAAGTCTATTTTGAAAAACTACGCAGCAGGATGTCTGTTTTAAACGAACTATGTAGCGAGAAGTCTATTTTGTGAAAATACGTATATTTGAGGCATTTTCTAGGGTTTTCAATTTTGTACGAAAATTGGAGTTCCCTACTTGTAAATAGGGCCTCCTAGGGCATTCTAAAACATCATTATAAGCATTCAAGAGCAATATTTAGGTTTTTTAAAAGAGTTTTAAGTTTTATTAAAGCTTTATAAGTTGTTTTTTTTTAAAATTTTAGATCTTTTCTATTTGCATTTTTTTCTTCTTTCTTTCTTGTTGCTTTTTATTTCTGCAATTTAATTATATTTTTCTAAGTTCCTTCTAGCCCAAGCTAGAAAAGAAGCACATGGGTTTAATAATTTTTTAAGATTATGAAGATGGATTGTTTTAATGATGAGAATCATGGTGTATGCATGTTATCTATTATTTAGGTTTTATTTTTTATCCTCTTATAAGATCCATATGTTTCCATCATATGAGATCTACATTGATGGATAGGCTTACTCTAGATCAATCAGATTTCCTAAATAGGATAGGTTCTCAACCTGTTATATTTCTTTGATATTCATTATCCTATAGATATTGAATACTTAAAATCACTGGCGCTTGAGAATATATGTCAATGGTGCAAATCCATTATTTTCTAATCTTTTATATCATTTATTAAAATATTTAAACTATTTTATTTTCCGATCGCTCAGATCCGAGTTGTGTTATCCAAGTCATCATGATTTTGGAACATTAACCTATGTGTGGAACTTTGAAGCTTGGGTGTTATTTTATTCAGTTGAATTACATCCATTCAAAAATCCCAAAATCAAATCATCAGTTTAGTTTTTATTACTTAGTTTGTTTTGCATTTGATTTTTTCCTTCTCGCAATTCATCTCCCTGTGGGATCAACCCTGTATTCACAGGATATTACTTATGAATCTCTGCACTTGGAGGCAAGCAATTAAGTTTTTGGCGCCGTTGCCGGGGAGAGACTGAGATAGATCAGATCTGTGCTAGTTAGCTAAGGTAAGTTTTCTTTTAAACCCTCCAGATTTTTTGTAGATTTATTTTATTTTTATTTTTTAAAATTAATTTTAATTTTTATTTTTCTTCGCTTATTTTGCTCGGGACTAACAAAATGCTGGTTGGGGGGTGTGTTGAGACTCAAATATTACATAATTTTCCTCGTTTCTATCTTAGTTTTATGAACATAAATCATCTTAATATTCTATTTTACTCATGTATATGTTGTAAGGTGAATTTAAGCGCTTGGATTGAAAAATGGTGCTAAAAAGTAAGAATTTGATGCTCAAAAATTACCAAGGCAAGGGATGGATCTTAAGAAACTAAGAATGAAGAATTCACATGCCAAAGATCCAAGAAAACCAAGTGGAGAATGAAAAGAATCGAAGATTTGAAGTGAAGAATCCTGAAATCGTCTTGAAAAGTGTATTCTAAAGCTCTAAAGTCTATTTTGAAAAACTATGCAGTAGGAAGTCTGTTTTAAACGAACTATGCAGCGAGAAGTCTATTTTGAAAAAACACGTATATTTGAGGCATTTTATAGGGTTTTCAACTTTGTACGAAAATTGGAGTTCCCTACTTATAAATTGGGCCTCCTAGGGCATTCTAAAACATTATTATAAGCATTTAAGAGCAATATTTACATTTTTTAAAAGTGTTTTTAGTTTTATTAAAACTTTATAAGTTATTTTTTTTATTTTAGATCTTTTCTATTTGCATTTTTTTTTTCTTTCTTTCTTGTTGCTTTTTATTTCCGCAATTTAATTATGTTTTTCTAAGTTCCTTCTAGCCCAAGCTAGAAGGGAAGCACATGGGTGTAATAATTTTTTAAGATTATGATGATTGATTGTTTTAATGATGAGAAGAATGGTATATGCATGTTATCTATTATTTATGTTTTGTTTTTTATCCTCTTGTAAGATCCATATGTTTCCATCATATGAGATCCACATTGATAGATAGGCTTACGCTAGATCAATCAGATTTCCTAGATAGGAGAGATTCTCAACCTGTTATATTTCTTTGATATTCATTATCCTATAGATATTGAATACTTAAAATCACTAGCGCTTGAGAATATATGTCAATGGTGCAAATTCATTATTTTCTAATCTTTTATATCATTTATTAAAATATTTAAACTGTTTTATTTTTCGATTAGGCTGACCATATTGCTCAGATCCTAGTTGTGTTATCCAAGTCATCATGATTTTGGAACATTAACGTATGTGTGGAACTTTAAAGCTTGGGTGTTATTTTATTCAGTTGAATTACATCCATTCAAAAATCCCAAAATCAAATTATCAGTTTAGTTTTTATTATTTAGTTTGTTTTGCATTTGATTTTTTCCTTCTCGCAATTCATCTCCCTGTGGGATCGACCCTGTATGCACAGGATATTACTTATGAACCTCTGCACTTGGAGGTAAGCAATTAAGTTTTTGGCGCCGTTGCCGGGGAGAGACTGAGATAGATCAGATCTGTGCAAGATAGCTAAGGTAAGTTTTCTTCTAAACCCTCTAGATTTTTTGTAGATTTATTTTATTTTATTTTTATTTTTATTTTAAATTAATTTTTATTTTTATTTTTATTTTTATTTTTCTTCGCTTATTTTGCTCGGGACTAACAAAATGCTGGTTGGGGGTGTGTTGAGACTCAAATATTACATAATTTTTCTCATTTCTATCTTAGTTTTATGAACATAAATCATCTTAATATTCTATTTTACTCATGTATGTGTTGCATGGTGAATTTAAGAGCATGGATTGAAAAAGGGTGCTAAAAAGTAAGAATTTGATGCTAAAAAATTACCAAGGCAAGGGATGGATCTTAGGAAACCAAGATTGAAGAATTCACATGCCAAAGATCCAAGAAAACTAAGTGGGGAATAAAAAGAATCGAAAATTTGAAGTGAAAAATCCTGAAATCGTCCTGAAGAGTGTATTCTAAAGCTCTAAAGTCTATTTTGGAAAACTACGCAGCAGGAAGTCTGTTTTAAATGAACTATGCAGCGAAAAGTCTATTTTGAGAAAATATGTATATTTGAGGCGTTTTCTACTGTTTTCAACTTTGTACGAAAAGTGGAGTTCCCTACTTATAAATAGGGCCTCCTAGGGCATTCTAAAACATCATTATAAGCATTCAAGAGCAATATTTAGGTTTTTTAAAAGAGTTTTAAGTTTTATTAAAGCTTTATAAGTTGTTTTTTTTTTTTAAGATTTTTTCTATTTGCATTTTTTTTTTCTTTCTTTCTTGTTGCTTTTTATTTCTGCAATTTAATTATGTTTTTCTAAGTTCCTTCTAGCCCAATCTAAAAGGGAAGCACAAGGGTTTAATAATTTTTTAAGATTATGATGATTGATTGTTTTAATGATGAGAAGAATGGTGTATGCATGTTATCTATTATTTAGGTTTTATTTTTTATCCTCTTGTAAGATCCATATGTTTCCATCATATAAGATCCACATTGATGGATAGGCTTACGCTAGATCAATCAGATTTCCTAGATAGGAGAGGTTCTCAACCCGTTATATTTCTTTGATATTCATTATCCTATAGATATTGAATACTTAAAATCACTGGCTCTTGAGAATATATGTCAATGGTGCAAATCCATTATTTTCTAATCTTTTATATCATTTATTAAAATATTTAAACTGTTTTATTTTTTGATTAGGCTGACCATAGTGCTCAGATCCTAGTTGTGTTATCCAAGTCATCATGATTTTAGAACATTAACCTATGTGTGGAACTTTGAAGCTTGGGTGTTATTTTATTCAGTTGAATTACATCCATTCAAAAATTCCAAAATCAAATCATCAGTTTAGTTTTTATTAATTAGTTTGTTTTGCATTTGATTTTTTCCTTCTCGCAATTCATCTCCCTGTAAGATCGACCCTGTATTCAGAGGATATTACTTATGAACCTCTGCACTTGGAGGCAAGCAATTAAGTTTTTGGCGCCGTTGCCGGGGAGAGACTGAGATAGATCAGATCTGTGCAAGATAGCTAAGGTAAGTTTTCTTTTAAACCCTTCAGATTTTTTGTAGATTTATTTTATGTTATTTTTATTTTTTAAATTAATTTTTATTTTTATTTTTATTTTTATTTTTCATCGCTTATTTTGCTCGGGACTAACAAAATGCTGGTTGGGGTGTGTGTTGAGATTCAAATATTGCATAATTTTTCTCATTTCTATCTTAGTTTTATGAATATAAATCATCTTAATATTCTATTTTACTCATGTATGTGTTGCAAGGTAAATTTAAGAGCTTGGATTGAAAAAGGGTGCTAAAAAGTAAGAATTTGTTGCTAAAAAATTACCAAGGCAAGGGATGGATCTTAAGAAACCAAGATTGAAGAATTCACATGCCAAAGATCGAAGAAAACCAAGTGGGGAATGAAAAGAATCGAAGATTTGAAGTGAAGAATCTTGAAATCGTCCCGAAAAGTGTATTCTAAAGCTCTGAAGTCTATTTTGGAAAACTACGGAGCAAGAAGTCTGTTTTAAATGAACTATGCAGCGAGAAGTCTATTTTGAGAAAATACCTATATTTAAGGCGTTTTCTAGGGTTTTCAACTTTGTACGAAAATTGGAGTTCCCTACTTATAAGTAGGGCCTCCTGGGGCATTCTAAAACATCATTATAAGCATTCAAGAGCAATATTTAGATTTTTTAAAAGAGTTTTTAGTTTTATTAAAGCTTTATAAGTTTTTATTTTTTTTTTAATTTTAGATCTTTTCTATTTGCATTTTTTTCTTCTTTTTTTCTTGTTGCTTTTTATTTCTGCAATTTAATTATTTTTTTTTAAGTTCCTTCTAGCCCAAGCTAGAAGGGAAGCACATGGGTTTAATAATTTTTTAAGATTATAATGATTGAATGTTTTAATGATGAGAAGAGTGGTGTATGCATGTTATCTATTATTTAGGTTTTGTTTTTTATCCTCTTGTAAGATCCATATGTTTCCATCATATGAGATCCACATTGATGGATAGGCTTACGCTAGATTAATCAGATTTCCTAGATAGGAGAGGTTCTCAACCTGTTATATTTCTTTGATATTCATTATCCTATAGATATTGAATACTTAAAATCACTGGCGCTTGAGAATATATGTCAATGGTGCAAATCCATTATTTTCTAATCTTTTATATCATTTATTAAAATATTTAAACTGTTTTATTTTTCGATTAGGCTGACCATAGTGCTCAGATCCTAGTTGTGTTATCCAAGTCATCATGATTTTGGAACATTAACCTATGTGTAGAACTTTGAAGCTTGGGTGTTATTTTATTCAGTTGAATTACATCCATTCAAAAATCCCAAAATCAAATCATCAGTTTAGTTTTTATTACTTAGTTTATTTTGCATTTGATTTTTTCCTTCTCGCAATTCATCTCCCTGTGGGATCAATCCTGTATTCACAGGATATTACTTATGAACCTCTGCACTTGGAGGCAAGCAATTAAGTTTTTGGCGCCGGTGCCGGTGAGAGATTGAGATAGATCAGATCTGTGCAAGATAGCTAAGGTAAGTTTTCTTCTAAACCCTCCAGATTTTTTGTAGATTTATTTATTTATTTATTTATTTTTTTATTTTTTATTTTTTAAATTAATTTTTGTTCTTATTTTTATTTTTATTTTTCTTCGTTTATTTTGCTCGGGACTAACAAAATGCTGGTTGGGGGGTGTGTTGAGACTCAAGTATTGCATAATTTTCCTCATTTCTATCTTAATTTTATGAACATAAATCATCTTAATATTCTATTTTACTCATGTATGTGTTGCAAGGTGAATTTAAGAGCTTGGATTGAAAAAGGGTGCTAAAAAGTAAGAATTTAATGCTCAAAAATTACTAAGGCAATGGATTGATCTTAGGAAACCAAGATTGAAGAATTAACATACCAAAGATCGAAGAAAACCAAGTGGGGAATGAAAAGAATCGAAGATTTGAAGTGAAGAATCCTGAAATCGTCCTGAAAAGTGTATTCTAAAGCTCTGAAGTCGATTTTGGAAAACTACGCAGCAGGAAGTTTGTTTTAAACGAACTATGCAGCGAGACGTCTATTTTGAAAAAATCCGTATATTTGGGGCATTTTCTAGGGTTTTTAACTTTTTACGAAAATTGGAGTTCCCTACTTATAAATAGGGCCTCCTAGGCATTCTAAAACATTATTATAAGCATTCAAGAGCAGTATTTAGGTTTTTTAAAAGAGTTTTTAGTTTTATTAAAGCTTTATAAGTTGTTTTTTTTTTTTTTTTTAGATCTTTTCTATTTGCAATTTTTTCTTCTTTCTTTCTTGTTGCTTTTTATTTCCGCAATTTAATTATGTTTTTCTAAGTTCCTTCTAGCCCAAGCTAGAAGGGAAGCACATGGGTTTAATAATTTTTTAAGATTATGATGATTAATTGTTTTAATGATGAGAAGAATGGTGTATGCATGTTATCTATTATTTAGGTTTTGTTTTTTATCCTCTTGTAAGATCCATATGTTTCCATCATATGAGATCCACATTTATAGATATGCTTACGCTAGATCAATCAGATTTCCTAGATAGGAGAGGTTCTCAACCTGTTATATTTCTTTGATATTCATTATCCTATAGATATTGAATACTTAAAATCACTGGCGCTTGAGAATATATGTCAATGGTGCAAATCCATTAGTTTCTAATCTTTTATATCATTTATTAAAATATTTAAACTGTTTTATTTTCCGATTAGGCTGACCATAGTGCTCAGATCCTAGTTGTGTTATCCAAGTCATCATGATTTTGGAACATTAACCTATGTGTGGAACTTTGAAGCTTGGGTGTTATTTTATTCAGTTGAATTACATCCATTCAAAAATCCCAAAATCAAATCATTAGTTTAGTTTTTATTACTTAGTTTGTTTTCCTTTTGATTTTTTCCTTCTCACAATTCATCTCCCTGTGGGATCGACCCTGTATTCACAGGATATTACTTATGAACCTCTGCACTTGGAGGCAAGCAATTAAGTTTTTGGCGCCGTTGCCGGGGAGAGACTTAGATAGATCAGATCTGTGCAAGATAGCTAAGGTAAGTTTTCTTCTAAACCTTCCAAATTTTCTGTAGATTTATTTTATTTTATTTTTTTATTTTTATTTTTTAAAATTAATTTTTATTTTTATTTTTATTTTTCTTCGCTTATTTTGCTCGGGACTAACAAAATGCTAGTTGGGGGGTGTGTTGAGACTTAAATATTGCATAATTTTCCTCGTTTTTATCTTAGTTTTATGAACGTAAATCATCTTAATATTCTATTTTACTCATGTATGTGTTGCAAGGTGAATGTAAGAGCTTAGATTAAAAAAGGGTGTCAAAAAGTAAGAATTTGATGCTAAAAAATTATCACGGCAAGGGATGGATTTTAGGAAACGAAGATTGAAGAATTCACATGCCAAAGATTCAAGAAAATCAAGTGGGGAATGAAAAGAATCGAAGATTTGAAGTGAAGAATCCTGAAATCGTCCTGAAAAGTGTATTCTAAAGCTCTAAAGTATATTTTGGAAAACTACGCAGCAGGAAGTCTGTTTTAAACGAATTATGCAGCGAGAAGTCTATTTTGAAAAAATACGTATATTTGAGGCGTTTTCTAGGGTTTTCAACTTTGTACGAAAATTGGAGTTCCCTACTTATAAATAGGGCCTCCTAGGGCATTCTAAAACATCATTATAAGCATTCAAGGGCAATATTTGGGTTTTCTAAAAGTGTTTTTAGTTTTATTAAAGCTTTATAAGTTGTTTTTTTATTTTAGATCTTTTCTATTTGCATTTTGTTCTTCTTTCTTTCTTGTTGCTTTTTATTTCTGCAATTTAATTATGTTTTTCTAAGTTCCTTCTAGCCCAAGCTAGAAGGGAAGCACATGGGTTTAATAATTTTTTAAGATTATAATGATTGAATGTTTTAATGATGAAAAGAATGATGTATGCATGTTATCTATTATTTAGGTTTTATTTTTTATCCTCTTGTAAGATCCATATGTTTCCATCATATGAGATCTACATTGATGGATAGGCTTACGCTAGATCAATCAGATTTCCTAGATAGGAGAGGTTCTCAACCTGTTATATTTCTTTGATATTCATTATCCTATAGATATTGAATACTTAAAATCACTGGCGCTTGAGAATATATGTCAATGGTGCAAATCCATTATTTTCTAATCTTTTATATCATTTATTAAAATATTTAAACTGTTTTATTTTTCGATTAGGCTGATCATAGTGCTCAGATCCTAGTTGTGTTATCCAAGTCATCATGATTTTGGAACATTAACCTATGTGTGGAACTTTGAAGCTTGGGTGTTATTTTATTCAGTTGAATTACATCCATTCAAAAATTCCAAAATCAAATCATCAGTTTAGTTTTTATTACTTAGTTTGTTTTGCATTTGATTTTTTTCTTCTCGCAATTCATCTCCCTGTGGGATCGACTCTGTATTCACAGGATATTACTTATGAATCTCTGCACTTGGAGGCAAGCAATTAAATTTTTGGCGCCGTTGCCGGGGAGAGACTGAGATAGATCAGATCTGTGCAAGATAGCTAAGGTAAGTTTTCTTCTAAACCCTCCAAATTTTCTGTAGATTTATTTTATTTATTTTATTTATTTTTATTTTTTTAAATTAATTTTAATTTTTATTTTTCTACGCTTATTTTGCTCGGGACTAACAAAATGCTGGTTGGGGGGGTGTGTTGAGACTCAAATATTGCATAATTTTCCTCATTTCTATCTTAGTTTTATGAACATAAATCATCTTAATATTCTATTTTACTCATGTATGTGTTGTAAGGTGAATTTAAGAGCTTGGATTGAAAAAGGGTGCTAAAAAGTAAGAATTTGATACTCAAAAATTACCAAGGCAAGGGATGGATCTTAGGAAACCAAAATTGAAGAATTCACATACCAAAGATCCAAGAAAACCAAGTGGGGAATGAAAAGAATCGTACATTTGAAGTGATGGATAAGATTTGTTGTGTTGGATTTACATTTTTAAAACATAGGGCATTTATGTATCACCATTTCACCGTATTTTCTTTGCTCATGTACAGATGCCATCAATATAGGGGAGTTGGTTTCAGATAATACTGGAGCCTAGTGTTCAATGATCCAGACCATTAGTCCATTGCTTACAACTTGAAATTGTAATCGACCAATAATTCTAAGGCTTTCATTCATGGCATACAAATAAACTGTAAAGGTAAACAAATTAACAGTTCACATTCAACTAGTAAAAAGGTAAATGGTTTAGCCCTTCCAAGTTACACCTGGCCGATCACAACCGTATTAAATGGTTCCAAAGGTCCCACATGGCAACCATGCCACATGTGGTGCAGATTAATTTCAAAAGGAGAAGTTAGAGATGTAGACATTTGGGAGCATTAAATGTTAAAGCTCTATCAAAATTAATTCTTTAGAGAGAAAGAGTCCCATTAATGCAAGTTTCTCTACAGGCTTTAATTACTAAAATGCCCCAAGAAAAATAACCTGTGCATGATCAAAATAGCAAGAGGTTAACGAGATCTTACGCTTACATGGAGAATCAAGGAGATTAATTACATGGCGATTTGCAATCAAGGAGATTTGCAAGGCCAATGCCCAATCAATGATTCACATGGAAACTTACACATGACTTAAAAGCCTATACAAGGAGCATCCGATGAAGAGCTCAAAGTTGATCTCACTAATACACACAATCTCTCACAGTGCAACACTATTTTATTTTAGTTTTAGTTTCTCCACTTTTGTCTAGCCACGCTACAGAACGTTCGGAGTTTAGAGTTCCTTAGATCGCTGGTGTCCAACATCATCAATATAGTACACTTAGTGATAGTGTAAATATCCATGATGTGCGTACCGTCATCGAATCCTGATTAATCGAGTCCTTACTTTGAAGATCACACACCTGGTCACATTCTGTTGACCATCCGCTTTGATTGTTTTTTCACATAGGTGATCACAAGTATTTATCTTTTATTTATTTCTCTTCTTATTATATTTTTTCATTGATTTTAATGATATTCATCATAAATAAATAAAACCAATGTTTCAAGCTTTAGCTTTTAATTCTTCTAGTCCATTACTACATTATTAAGAAACCCGAGGCCTATAATTGTCACGCCCCAGACTCGGTAACCAGATTCACAAGGAACCCGATGGCCGGTTCTGGCTGCAACAGCCTCCGTAGTACCCCATTCTCGGCTCCTGAAGTAGGTTCCGATCCTGGGATCCTAGAAGGAGGATTTCCATAACAATATAACCATTTCCAATACGAGCATACCCAAGATCATAACAAGTAAATCTGAGAATAAAAAAAAACACATATCACAAAATCCACTATGAATTTGAACTTTTACAAGTTTACATAAGGTCCAAAAGGACATACATAAGATAATAGAAGAAAGAAAGGAATGATGCAATACTGGGTCCTCAAGCTCAGCTCTAATCCAAACTCTGCCACTGCGACACCTGCCTAGGATCTCCTGCACGCATCAATCGTGCATAAGCTTATAGAAGCTTAGAGGGTGGTGTAAGTGTGTGATAATAGTGCACAGAAGAATAATAGGAGATACAGGAAGGAGACATGCTCAATGAGAATATCACTAGCCTTACCAAGGCTTATCATGAATATGATGCAATAAGTACTGGACGCCATACCAAGGCAATGCATGAAGGGGCTTACATAACCAATACAAATGCGATGCAAGTAATGCTAGTACTCATAACCAAACCGTATGTCAAGTATATTTCCAATCATAAGGAAATCACCGGGGTCCATTACATTGCTGGATGACTGCCGCTCTACAGACCCCGCACAGTCAAACGAGCGTAAGAGACCTTACTACCCGCCTGTGGACAGCCAATCACCAGCAAGGCCTGACGGTAGCAGACCCATTCACGAGCTGGTCAGACTCAGCCTAACAATGCCCTCTTACATCAGGCGAGTAAGGCCACACCCCTATCCAACCGACTACACGACAGTGGGAGTCGCGGCCTAATGGTATAAGGCCCTCGTGCACTCATATATTCCACCCGGTCACGGCGTTGGAGCAGATCCTTGGTACCATGGAAGTTTTGGAAATTTCACCCATGGTCATCCTATGCACCCAGTATGCTCAAGTAACATTTCCGGTGTCCAAACATGGCCATCCACGATGTATCTGTGGAGGCTACAACCCTGATGAAGCAAGGGTGATAATGCTCATATTATGCAATGCCAGATGCATGAATCACACAATCAACAATGCATCAATTCCAAGCATCCAACATGCTCAAGAGGGAATATTACGTCCCTCGGGAAGATAGCATGCAATGCCCAATGGCACAATCATAACCACACACACAGTGTCATCCAAGCATACAATGATGCACATGGGCCATGAAGATGGGTCTAGGCGCATTATGCGGCGATATAAAAAGTAAATTACATTCCTCCTATCCAAGAAGGAATCAAGACTAGGTACTTAGACAATATCCATAAGGAATCCCACCTCTAGTGGGGGCCCATTAACCTGGGGTAGCTCATAAGACTAAGCATACAACTACGGGTCTAAGTAATATAGAAATGAGCCTAGCAACTGTCTAAGATAAGTATTCAATCACTTTTAAATACAATCAGACCTAGAGGGGTCCATAATGGGGACATTTAACCACCATTCCCCAAAAAGGCATATCTACCATGAACTATATGGATAAAAGGCCCAAGGCCTACATTTAAGATAAAAATAAAAGTAATCACATACAAATATTCCTCATAATAGGCCATAAAAAGATATAATACCACTTTTAACAACATGGCTCTAAGAGGGGAATTAAGGCCCAAGGCCCAATTCCCAATGGCCATAGAATCCATGCATTAAGTTGAACTTGGTGGGCAGCCCGCGTACACAATATACGGCCCAAAAATAGGTTTAAGTTTGGATGAAATGGGCCCCACTACATCAGCCCAATAATTAGCAATTTAAGTAGGCAACCGAGGGCCCAATACTATCCTTACCTCAGCCCACAAGTCCATCAAAATGGTGGAAGTCGGCCCAATGTATGGTTGGGCCAAGCTGGGATGTCCCTGCCCAATCTGGGCTCACTGGATGTCCCAAAATTCTGATCTTAAGATGGTGGTCCTCACAAGATCACTAAAAGTGACCCAAAAGAATACACTGATTAAGCCCAAGGATTATAAGAAAGCATAAGCATGTAACACGTACACAAGTTCTCAATATGGTGAGCCCCACAGCCAAATAAAGTTGTAACCATAAAATTGTACATCGAAGGCCCTTTGATAAACTTTTGGCCCATTTGACTTCCTGGGCCTGCTAAGGTCCAGAAATTAGTTGAGTATGTGGAAATAATCTCATGAAGGCCAACTATACTCACTGGGGGACCCCACCAGATGGAGAGTGTGTATATATCATGAAAAGATCAAGTGGGCCTGCTACTGGATTGTGAGTCCAGCAGCAACCCAAGGCAGAGAGTGCTTCCACAATCGGGCGATCCAAGGCTTGGACGGCCTGGACCAAACATGCATTAAGGTAGGTTCCACATACATGCACATTGAGCCTTAAATAAATAACCTAAGGTCTATGGTGGGCCTTTAACCACCCATAGAGAAACCTATGAGCTTACCTTAGGATCACCCAGGAGGACATCCAACCTCAACTGGTTTCCAAGAGGTACCTCACCACTACCCATATAATGAAAGATCTAAGGCCTAAGCAATGTGTGGACTAGTAGGCCATACACCAAGCCCAACTCATAAGCCATTTAGTGGGCCCTCAAGTAAGGTTTGGGCCCAACCACAAAGGTCATAATTCCACATATTGTGGTGGGCTTCATGGGCAGCCCAGTAATTCATTTACATGGGCAAGTTTCACATTTAACACAAGTGAGCTGGGCCTCACTTTTGGCCTAAGTACAGGGTCAGTTTAATGGGCAGCCAAGGGCCCGACTTCTTGTGTATCATTGCCCCTAAGCCCATCACAATAGATAGGAGAGTATAGGCTCAAGATTAATGGGCCTATCCAAAAGAACTGAGTCCACAAGGCCTACTTGCTAACACAAACATGCATATACTATATCACATAATGGGCCCTAAAGAAATGGCCCAAAACAAAAGTCATCCAATTCATACATTATGGTGGGCTTGAGTGCAGCCCAAAAACCCAAGAATACACATAGGCAAGGCCTATACTGACAGTGTGGGCCTTACCACATCAGCCCAAAGACTTAGCAAGGCCCTTCACACTATACATTTATGTGGGCCCCGCAAGTCAGACCATAATTAAGCATTTCATGAGGGCATCACGGCTAATAAATACACACGGTCAGCCTGTAGATGGCCCGTTGGGCCCGTGAAATAATAAGGTCTGGCCCTGCACGATCTTGGGCTCAAGAAATAGGTTTCTAGCCCATTGGGCCTATAAACTACCAAAAATCTGGTTAAGGCTAACCCCCAACATCACCACAAAGGTGGGCCTTAAGAGGAACTAATTATGCCCAAAAATATCTAAGGAAATAAGGCAAGGAGTGTGTGCAATACTCCCTTAAATCTGGTGGGCCACAACAGCTCCAAAACAATCAACTATGGAGCAAATTTGGGCCCCTTACTGGAATTTCAGCCCACCCACTTCCTGGGCCTGCTGGAATCCAGAAATTTATGTAATTCAGATGGGTTACTAGCCCATGGTGACCCACACATATCACAGTGGGTCCCACCGGATGAGAGAGGAATGCACAACACATATTAGAAGTGGGCCATGCCGCTGGAATACAGGCCCAGCAACAGCCTAAGGTAGGGGCGTCTCGTGATGGGTAGTCCTACGGGCCTGAGTATCTGGCCCAAAACTGACCCAAGTTTGCAGGCCACACCATGATCAGTACAGGGGCCCGATGGCCATGAAAATTTACAAGATGGTCCTCCCATAGGTGGACCATGAATCTTTAAAATTTTGTGATTTTTGGACGGTCAGAAGTATTTTAATTAATTTAAATAAAACAGACCATCAAGAAAATCTGGTGAATCGGGACACCTGAACGTGGTGAGCCAATCCAGCACTTTTCACGGTGTACACAGGGATCCATTGGCCCCAAAAATTTGTAGGTGAGTCCCACCATAGGTGGACCACCTCCCTGTAAATTTTCATAATTTTAAGATACTCAAAATTATTTAAATAAATTTAAATAATACAATCTATCCAGGGTGAAATATTGCTGGAATATAACTGTCCTGAATTTGGGTCATCCAATGGGTGGGTTCTGGGCCTCCAAAATTCCTGAAATTTGGACCCAAGGTCCCTCATCAAGCCTAAAACAAGTTGGCATCCAGAAATATGGCCCACCTTCTTAGAAATTATTTTTTTTTAATATTATTTTTATGGGACTATGCTGCTGGACTGCACAACAGAAATTTCTGGCAGTCCAGTATGTTGGCCCACCCTTTTGGATGCCCAAATAGGATTCCTTGGCCCAGAAATTGTGTGGATAGGTCCTACCATGGGTGGGACACCTCCCTACAAAAATTTAGGATTTTTGGGATAGTCAAAATATTTTATTTAACTCATGCAATTTATGGACAGCAAGGTCCAGATTTTTATTTTCCTGCTGCAGCAATGCTGCTGTCCCTGACTTTAGCACCCCATTTGAGTGGGCCCAGGTCTATGTAAATTTGGAAAAATGCAAGGCCAACCTTCCTATACAAGTATACAGTAAGGTGGGGTCCACAAAGGTGGCCCACCATTTCAAAATCAGGCTGATATTTATGATTTTTCAGCAAACAGTGTAGCTGGACAGTCCAGAAAAATCTGGACCGTCCACCCTCCTTGGCCCACCCTTTTGGGTGATCAAATAGGGACATTTGAAGGTGAGGTTTAGCATACTTTTAGGTGGGGTCCACACCTCAAAGAGAAGTCTAAGAAATCAGGAAAAAGGAGACCACAAACAAGGCCTACAACTCATACATTACAGCATAAAAAAAATTCCAGCAATCTGGACAGCAACATGTTGCTGTCTAGATCAGTCCAAAAAATTTAATAAATGGGAAATAAATCATAGATTCCACAAGGTGGGGTCCACCCTGATGTGTCACACAACTCCCAAGCCCAGCCCCTCCCCAAGAAAATCCATAAAATCAGGCCCAAAGGCTTTCCAAATCAAGCAGCAAAACTAGGCAGCACTATCTAACAACTTGGGCCTGGATGTCCCAAAATTTAAAAATTCTGGTTGCATGGCACATCAGGTGGGCCACATAATCATTACATCCAAACCATAGAAAGTGAAGAAGAGAAGAATAAAGGAAATCTCATCAAGATGGGGTCCATGGAGAATGGCCCCATCAAGATCACATGCATGCAAGTGATGGCTAAAAAGACCTTATCCAAGGAGTGGTGGACCTTCACCATTGATGTGGTGAGTCCTACACTCTCCATATGAAGCAACAAAAGATCTATGACAATAAGAATCATGCAATCTATCCTACATGCTCACCCACTTGTTGGATCTTCAAGATTCTTCAACCACCATGCTCCTTAAGCTTCAAGGAAGGAGGTTCAATGGTGATGATGGATCTTTGATGGTTAGATCTAGGGGGAAAGAAGAGGAAAGAGGGATGGAAAAGTTCAGCAATGGAAGACATTGGAGGGCATTTGCAAAGAGGAGAAGAGAGAAAATGAAGAAAGAGAGAGGGAGATGAGAGAGTTTCTAAAGTTGAAATGATTGCTTTCTTAGAAAAAGATGAGTTTTGAAAAGAGAAAATAATCATTGCTCATGGGATAGGGTGGCTCATCATTGCCTAGAGAAGCTAATCTCATCATGGTTTTCTTGAGAAAAGAAGCCATCATTGTTAGGCTAAAGGTGGCTTACATGGGGAATAGTGCACATGGGGAAATGTGCAATCAGGTGGGTCCCACCAAAAATGCAATCAACGGTCCAAATAATGCCCGGCCCATAACTTTTGATGGACACGCTGGATTTACGCATGAGACGCGACACTGGAACCGCGGCGACGATGCGGTCGCAATGGCATAGGTCTTGGGTCAATCCGAGTCGGGTCTACGTGACCAAACTCGAGGGTGACCGCAATCACTATCCGAAGGTCGCGGGTCGCAGAAATTTGACCGGTAGGACCGCGGGACCAAAATACACGAGATGCATACTCACACATACACATACACACATGCGAACTTGGGTCAGGTCTCACAATAATTACCGTTGAAAGAAAAGTCTTTAGCTTAAGGTAAAAAGAATCCATTCAAAAGGATTAACCCTTCCCTTATAAATTGATTGAGTGCTACAATATTGGCTGATATTACGATTGATTTGGCACCTAGGGTGGCAGGCGTTCAATCACACTTCAATCAAGTATGACTTTAACATGCCTATGCTATCCTAATCGCAAATGTTTGATTGAATGTGGGTCATTTGTTAACACGTATGGTCTCGTGTTTGATTGAATAATAACACACATAATCTGAAATATTTTGTGGAGTGGTCACAATGAAACAAATGGTGGGAATACCTAATCTTAGTACCACGAGTCGAGAGTATGGTGCAGAACCTTGATAGGGCTGTCAACAAGTTGGGCCTGGGGTTGATCTCATCTCAGATTTTGAACTATTTTAGGCTGAGCCTATTCAAAATTTTGATTTTGTCCTGCCCGAGCCCGGCCCATTGATACCCCTAGCTAGAGAGGGATTAGTGAAATTTAGAGTCCTGAAGTTACTGATTCCTCGCACACGTAGTAGCCCCACCCATCCATAGATTTCTATTAGGTGGGCCATAGTGTTTAGATTTCTCTCCTAAAATTCCTATAAATTCAGACTTTAGATGGGCCACAGCTTTCTCTAGCCATCCTTTTTCTAAGCCATACAAGGGATGGCTAGAATTACCTTACAAAATTGATTCTTTAGAGTCTGAGCAATCCATGATAGTCCCTACCAAATAGATGCACCAAATTGTTGATCGGAACTATTTTGTGTAAATGATCCTGACCGCCCATATTTAAGGCTACTTACCCAATGTTTAATATTTGTTGTTTTCATGGTAGCCCATGAAATATAAGTTGGATCTACTAAATAGTATAGATCGATGGATTAAATTGTTGTAAGAGAGCATTTAACGTACGGTTTGGATGGCACAAACACGTAAGAGTCAGCCTCACACAGGGACTATAAAGGGAACTCACATATATTCAGATGCATTTGATCATTCCCCATAATATAATAATATAATGCAAGATTAATCTTAAAATCACTCTACTAACAATTGAATATAGTACGCTACATCCTTCTAATATATTAATGATAGTCGTGGAAAGATAGAAGTACGTCGCTATGTATCTTCTTCATTACAGACTCCCGCCACTAGACACAAACTCCTTTTTTACGAATACAATTAACTGGATGTAGACGCTTTAAAATAGCTATTAGAATTTCATTGGGAAGGTGTGACCATGTGTTCATGCCATCCTTCTTCAGTTTCTCTAACATAGACATCTTCTTCATCTTCATCACAACCACCCACCCCGAAACACAAACTGCTCCAGTATGGATATAATCGCCAAATATAAACACATTAGAATAGTGATTAGGATATCAGTTGGAAGTTATGACCACATGTTTGTTAACTTAGATCTCTTCTCCATCTCCTTAGCCTTTATCTCTATCCATCGCATTAGTATTTTGCCCTTCTCCATCTCCTTAACCTCTATCTCTCTCTATCTCCTCGGAATTTTTATCACTATATTTTTCTCTAGCATTTTATAATCCGGAGACAACCTCTTCACGCAACCTAACTAACTAGATCACAGATTGGCTGGTCTGGATACATGTCGTGCGAATACGAGTGTTGCAGCTCCTCGAGCTTTGTACGTACAATTCGAAGTAAATGAAAGTTACATGGGCCCCAAAATGATGTATTTATTATATCAATACCATTCATCCATTTTATGAGATCATTATAGAGCATGATACCAAAAATGTTTTCATATTCAAATATGAAGTCGACCACCCCAGATATATCACTAGGGACAATGATTCTCACCATTAAAACATTCGTAGGTCCCACCATAGCGTTTACTTTCCATCCAATATATTCATAAGGTCACATGGACATGGATGAAGAGGAGAAAAAAATATCATATCGATCCAAAAATTTTGTGACCCCTAAAAGAGTTTCAATGGTAAACGTTCAATCCCCTACAGATTTTTGCAATGTGGTCTAGTTGATCTTTGGATCTATCTTATTTTTCATTTCAAGCCTTATGACGATCGAGCTCGCAAAATGAAAGGACGGTTGGGATATAATACATACCTCATGATGGGACCCACAGAACTCGGTGACCTTAACACACCAGCCATATCATTGATGTGCAGTACACCAACCAATCAGCTTCCATCGCATATATAAACCAGGTTATATATGCCCCCTCACATCTCTAACTAGGAACATACAGGGACTTTGAAGGGCCATGATGATGTATACATTTTATCCACACTGTCCATCCATTCTTTTGTGTCATTTTAGCTTATGAGCCTAAAAATGAGGCAGATCTAAGCTTCAAGTGGACCACACAGTGAGGATTAAACAAATATTGATGAAATATTTTTAGGGGCCACAGAAGTTTTAGATTAAGCTAATATTCATGTTTTTCCTTCATCCAGGTCCATGTGACCTTATGAGCAGGTTGTATGGAAATTAATCATCATGGTAAGCCCTACGAAGGTTTCAACGGTAACCCTTTTGTTTCCTGTGGTGTGGTCCACTTGAGACTTAGATATGCCTTATTTTTCGGCTCATACTCTAAAATGATATGAAAAAATGGATGAATGATTGGAAATAATTGATACATGACGCTGGCCCCTCACAGTGGCATGGTGGTTTCCATACCCTTGCTTTGTCATTGTGTGGTGACTGATTAATGGCCCCTCATGGTGGTAGTTTCCATACCCTTGCTTTATCATTGCGTGGCCACTAATTAACGGCTTTGATTTTCTTAGACCCTAACTTTCGCGTAATAGTGGACAAGTCTGATCTTTGGGCCAGATGATCCGCACGATGGGTACCACTACCACCTGCAATGCTCCGATGTGCCATGCATGTGTCATCAATATATATACGTGTGTCCATTTGCAAAGGAATGAGGAATTATAAGGTACATGCATGAGCTATCTTGTACTAGAGCCAATTAGCTGCAGCCCTAACTGTGTGGCCCACTTTTATGTATTCATTATGTATCGACGTTGTTCATCTATTTTAATAGTTTTAATAGATCATTTTAAGCGTGAGCCCATGAATGAGGTAGATATAAACGTCCCTATATGAAAAAGAAAAAAAATGATGACTAAGTAAGGTTGAATTTGTGAAAATTTAACGAACCAAGTCTTTGAAAGAAAAATCCAAATTTGAATTTATTTTTATTTTTTTTTCAGCCCAAAGGCATTCATTAAATGTGAATATCAACAAAGGCAAATTTTGATGGTGCCAAACTATAGGCTTGGAGGGAGCTATCAATCTCGGCATTCGACAACTCAAGGCTGTCAAATTTTGTTTAGCTATTAAATAAAATCAAAGAAATTTATAAACTCAAGAGTATGACTATATTCTTAAACACATTTTATATAATCTAAAATCACTGTATATACTATATACCTAATAAATATATTTTATAGAATCTAAAATCACCATAATCTAATGTGCACTTGATAAACACATTTTTATATAATCTAAAATCAGCATATTTCATCGTATACCTCATAAACACATTTTATATAATTTAAAATCATCATAATCCACCATGCACCTAATAAATACATTTTATATAATCTAAAATCATGATAATTTATTATTTTTTCAAATGAAATAAAATAAAATATAATTAATAATTTAGTGACATAATATTTTAGCGACAGTTCACATTGGTATTTATTTATAGAAGAACATTTATTAGTTACTAGCCATTGACTCTTTATGTCATGATGCATTAAATATCCAAGTTCTAAAATGTTCTTTTTCTTCCATGGACATTTAGAGATGGCACAAATGCATATATTAAATGTAAAGTATATGGTCCAACAAAAAAGTTAAAACAATTAAATTCATAATATGACAAATACAAGATATAAAAGAACATACAATTCCTTTCTACCACCCGCATTTACTAAGATCACGATAAAGACTTCGTATATCAAAACGATGTTGGGAACATTGCACAAAAACCTTAGGATCTCACTTCCCAAAAACACCAGAATTATGGGATATAATAAAGCAATGAAATAAATCAAAGCACAAACCATACGACACAAGAGATTTTACGTGGAAAACTCTCGAAGAGGTAAAAACCACGGGACCTAGTCCAGAGCAACAATTCACTATGAAGTAGAACGTTACAGCCGATCAGAAGCGCACACCGCTTGAATCAAACCCTCTTCACTCATACAGGATTGGATGAACAATAAGAGAATAAAGAAAACGGATAAATCTCACCAATCATGAGGACCTAGAAGTGTTGAGACATCGACTACGTAGTAAATCACCTCTACGAGCAAAACCTTCCCTTTCACAAGAATCCTCTCTCTTCCTCTAAAATCACTTTAGGAAGCCTTAGTATACCCTAGAATAGCCCTAGGGACCCCTATTTATAGTTTAGGAAACTCCTTTTCGCACCTCTGCAAAAACTGTCTCAAAATTACGCAGTTTGCACCAAATTCGGATTGAATCTGTGTAACCCTCGACTAGTTGAGTTGGTTCTCGACTAGTCGAGGCTGGCCCTTGACTGGTCGAGCACCAAAAAACACACCTGTTGGACTTTGATTCGAGTGACCTCGACCGGTCGAGTGGACCCTCAGCTGGTCGAGCAACGCGGACTAAGGAGGAAAAACCTCATCAAATCTCCCTCTTTCTGACTTAAAAGGAATTTGCCTTCTTCAAGCCAGCCAAGTTTCTACATATCTCAAACTTGCCCTTGAGCAATGCCTTGGTCATTATGTCCAGCCCATTATCGTCCGTATGGACCTTCTCAAGCTGTAACACCTTATGTTTCAAATTATCTCTAATTTAGTGATATTAAATCTCTATGTGCTTTAACTTGGATTCTTACTCAAGTGTATAGTACTTTGACTATCGTAATAGACCACATGCTGCTCCTACTTCAGGTTAAGTTCCTGAAGGAACCTCTTCATCCAAAGCATCTCTTTACATGCTTCTGTGACTGCAATGTACTCGGTCTCTGTCATCAACAATGCTATGACCTTATATAGGTTACTCTGCCAAGAGACCGCTCCCCCTGCAAACGTGAACATGAATCCTGATATAAACTTCCTGGAGTCTATATCACCTGTCATATCTACATCTGTGTAGCCTTCTAACACAGGTTTTTCGTCACCATAGCATAGGCTCAACCTGGATGATCCTCTTAGATACCGCAGTATCCACTTCACCGCTGCCCAATATTCTTTACCAGGATTAGCAAGATACCAACTGATAACACCAACCGCATATGCTATGTCTGGGCGTATACACACCATAGCATACATCAAACTTCCTACCACTGACGCATAGGTTATCTTCCTCATCTCATCCACCTTTGCCTTTCTCTTTGGACACTACTTGTTGCTTAACTTGAAGTGACCATCCAATAAAGTACTGACCAGCTTTGCTGCATTCATATTGAACCGCTCTAAGACTTTCTCAATATACCGATCTTGTGACAACTAAAGCTTTCTACTACTTCTATCACGGGTTATCTCCATTCCTAGGATCTATTTAGCTGGGCCCAAGTCTTTCATCGCAATTGACTTGCCCAACTCTTGTTTTAGCCTGTTAATCTTCTTGATGTCTTTACCCATAATGAGCATGTCATCAACGTATAACAGCAGAACTAAGAAATCACCATCTGAGAACTTGCGCGTGAACACACAGTGGTCTGACTTCATTCTGTCATATCCAAGCTTTAATATGAACGAGTCAAACTTCTTGTACCATTACCATAGAGCTTATTTCAGCTCATACAAGCTCTTCTTTAGCCTACACACCATATGATTTTTGTAATTGACTTCGAACCCCTCTGATTGGTGCATGTAAATCTCTTCTTCCAGGTCACTATGGAGAAAGATAGTTTTAACATGTAATTGTTCTATCTCTAGATCCATGCTACCCGCCAACCCAAGCAACACCAACATAGATGTCATCTTCACCACTAGTGAGAATATCTCCTCGAAGTCTATACCTTTCCTCTGACCAAATCCTTTCACTACAAATCTGGCCTTAAACCTCGTTTGTGAATTCTTCTGCTTAATCTTCTTTTTGAACACCCACTTGTTGCTCAGAGCTTTCTTGCCCTTAGGTAATTTCACCATATCATAGGTGTGTTTTTTATGCAAGGATTCCATCTCCTCTTGCATAGCTTTCAACCACTCCTCCTTATGCTCGCCAGCTAGGGCCTCAGAATAATGGCTCTCCTCCATCAGTGAGCATAATGTACTCATGCGGTGAGAAGTTCTTGGATGGATGTTTGTCCCTAAATGACCTCCTCACCTGTGGCTCAACAAGTGGATCAAGTGGGGGCTGCTCCCCCGGTCCATCTTCTGTAGGCCCTCGTCCTCTACATCTTATTGTACTCTCATTCATCAGGCGTCACAGGAGGAATAACTGGATCCATGTCCTCTAACTCACCTAAACTAGGTTGGGTCTTCTCTGGCTTATAAATGTTTTTTATGCATTGATCTTCAAAGAAAACCACATCTCTGCTCCTGACGAGCTTCTTCTCGGTCGGATCCCATAATCTGTAGCCAAACTTTTCATCACCATACCCCAAGAACACACATTGTCTGATCTTCTTATCAAGCTTGAACCTCTCTTCCTTTGGTACGTGAACAGGTGCCCTACATCCAAACACCCTGAGATGGTTGTACGATGGATCTTGTCCAGTCTACACCTTCTCAAGTACTTCTCCATTCAACAGGGCTGATAGAGACTTGTTTATCAAATACACTGCCGTGTGCATTGCTTCTCCCCAGAACGTCTTAAGCAACTTTGCATGTGATAACATGCATCTGATTCTCTCTACAATGGTGTGATTCATTCACTCAACCACACCATTATGCTGGGGGGGTCTTGGGAACCGCCTGTTCATATCGTATACCCAGGGACTTACAATATTCGTGGAAGTCACCAATGTATTCACCACCATTGTCAGTGCGGATGCACTTTAATGATCTCCTTGTCTCTCTCTCAACCATAGCATGAAACATTCTAAACACACCAAAGACCTCATCCTTGGATTTCAAAGCATAAACCCAAACCCTCCTAGATGCATCATCTATAAAAGTGACAAAATATAATGCCCCATTGTCCTCATAGGACCATAAACATCAGAATAAACTAAATCTAATGCATACAATTTATTAACATGAGAAGCAGATTTAACAAATGAAACTCTATGTTGTTTTCCTGATAAACAGTCAATACAGGTTTTGAGAGGTATACCTGTCACTTCTGGAATGAGCCGCTTCTTCGCTAGTAGTTGAAGCTCTTTTTACTCATATGGCCTAGACGCCCGTGTCACATGTCAGTAGCTGAATCCTCCGATGCATTCAACGCACCCTTGAACACACTGACACTTGCCTTGTAAAGGGTGCAACACTTCTTCCCTTTGGCTGCGATCAACGAACCCTTAATGAGCTTCCAACGCTCATTAACAAATCGACTTTCATAGCCATCATCATTCAACCTTCCTGTCGACATCAAGTTGAGGCGAAGGTCTGGAATGTGCCTCACAACCCTGAGAACCAATGTGCAGCCCACATCGGTCTTCACACAAATATCACTGACCTCTACGATCTTCAATACGTCAGAATTTCCCATCTTTACGGTCCCAAATTCATCTGACTTGTAGCTTGTAAAGAAATTCGTATGTGGAATCGCATGAAACGAGGCTCCCAAGTCTATTACCCAATCGGTGTCCTGACTTGTAGCCGTGAGACAAACATCATAATCTACTAATAAAATAACTGCAACGTCGCCATCTGAAGCAACCGCAGTGGAGTCTGATTCATCTTCCTTCTCCTTTCCTTTTCCTTTCTTGTCATTCTTCTTCTTACGATATTCATCCTTGTAGTGGCCCTTCTTGCCACAATTTCAGCATTCAACATCCTTCCTGGTACTCGACTTGCCTCTTGATTTATCTCGGGCATTCCCGCCCTTTCTGTTCTTTTCTCTCCCCCGTTCTTGTGTCACTAAGGCCTCTTGTTGAGTAAACCCCTAAGACTTTCTCCTTATCTCCTCATTGAAGAGACAACTAGTTACCTGTTCCATGGACACCTTTTCGCCTGGTGCAGAGTTACTCAGAAACACCACCAATGTCTCCCAACTATTAGGCAATGAGCTAAGCAATAGCAAAGCATGTAGTTCATTGTCCAGGACCATCTTCATAGTAGAGAGCTGGTTCAATATATTGCTGAACTCATTCATGCGCTCAACCACAGAACCACCATCTTTAAACTTGAGATTCATAAGTCGTCTTATCAGAAAATTCTTATTGCCGGCTGTCTTCGTGTCATACAACCCTTGCAATTTCAGCTATAGGCTAGCGGCTGAGGTCTCCATAGACACAAGGTGGAATACAGAATCGTCCAACCATTGTCTAATAAACCTCACCACCTTCCGGTCCAACTTCTTCCAATCATCATCTGACATATCCATTATCTTTGCTGATACGCCTAGAATTGGAGCATACAAGTCCTTGCAATAAAGCAAGTCCTCTATCTTAGCCTTCCATATGGTCCAGTTAAAACCATTGAGACTGATCATCCTTGATGAGCTACCTTCCATAATTCAGAATTGATCCCACTCCGTTCAACCAACTTGGCACTAATACCACTTTGTTGGGAGCTTTGCACAAAAACCGTAGGATCTCGCCTCCCAAAACACCAGAATTACGGGATATAATAAAGCAATGCAATAAATTAAAGCATAAACCACATGAAGCAAGAGATTTTACGTGGAAAACCCTCGAAAAGGTAAAAACCACGGGACCTTGTCCAGAGCAAAAATTCACTATGAAGTAGAACGTTACAACCAATCACAAGCACACACCGTTTAGATCAAACATTCTTCACTTATGTAGGAGCGGATGAACAATAAGAGAATAAAGAAAACAGAGAGATCTCACCGATCACGAGGATGTAGAAGTGTTGAGACGTCGACTGCGCAGTAAATCACCTCTACGAGTAGAACCCTCCCTTCCACAAGCTCTCTCTCTCTCTCTCTCTCTCTCTCTCTCTCTCTCTCTCTCTCCCTCCCCGTAGAATCACTTTAGGAAACCTTATCATACACTAGAATAGCCCTAGGGACCGCTATTTATAGTTTAGGCAACTCCTTTCCATACCTCTGTGAAAACCGCCTCAAATTACGTAGTCCGCACCAAATCCGGACTGAATCTGCGTAACCCTCGACTAGTCGAGCCGGATTCTTGACTAGTCGAGTGGACCCTCGACTGGTCGAGCACCAAAAAACACGCCTGCTAGACTTTGAGTCAAGTGGCCTCGTTCGGTCAAGTAGACCCTCGACTGGTCGAGCAACCTGCTCGACCGGTCGAGCAGTGCGGATTAAGGAGGAAAAACCTCATCAAACGACTGTCACACCACAAAAGTCAAGTACCCGAATAGGGTTATTCAAGACCTGAATTCCAAGCTCATGAGTTTTAATAGATCTATATTCATTTTAATCCACATAATCCCATTAAATTTAATAGATATTGATAGCCATTTAAAAGAAAATTACTACTGAAATAATACTCATTAATATAATGTTCACTAAATTTAACTATCTTGATAGTTTTTTTTTTTCTACATCTAAATTTGGAGTTAAAAGTAAACCTAAAGAAGAAATTAAATTACAATTCAAACTAAACTTCAATTATTGAAAAGGGAAAACTAGTAGTAAAGGCTAGCTTGCTCGTAGTATTCCACTTCTGCACCTATGAATTGTTGTAATAAGATGAGCATAACAATCCAGTGGAATCATTTCTAATTCAAAATTTAAAATATTTACATTATGTAAGAAATTTATAAATAAAAGAGATAATTGAATTAAAATACAAAGAATGAAAGAAGATGCAACACTGTAATCGTAAATATGTCGTATATGTCATACCTTATATGAATCCTTATAAATAATAAATTAAACATAAATCATATCTTACATTACCCTACCCAAGTGGATGACCACCTTGCATTAACGTTCACATACCAGTACATCAAGGTGAGAGACTCATTCGTACATTAGCTGGTTAGACTACTACTCCAATTGTACCTTTGATGTATATCTGCATACACAATTGTACTCGTACGCCATACACAAAGGAGACTCCAAAAGATCCAGTGAGTTCTAGGGTCTTTCGCTAAATGAACACAATCACCCTACTTGTTGGCTTTATGATCTTTCACCTAAGGGATATGATTGCTCTACTAGCTGGTTTGAGGGTTTTTCACCCAAAGGACATAATCCCCATATCTGCTTATGCCCTTTTGGGATATCCCCAGGGCAGCGCACACGCATTTAAGTTTAAACTTATAAATAAAAATAAGCATGTGCATGCTATGAACCATTATCTCATGTTCATAAATTCAAATTACATATGTTAAACATGTCTTTAATCATGAATTAATTTTAGACAACACTCATTTTTTTGCTCTTTATATGTCAATGTAGAGAATTCAAATAAGGGTACATAATTAACAAAGACTAATAATGTTAGCAATTATATAAATAATTTATATAAATCCTATTTTTTGATATTATTAAACATTTTTATCTTCTAAATAATTAAATAGAATGGGATAATATAATTTTGTAAAAGTCTAGTGATTAAAAATAAATTAATAAAATGACGTTAGAATTTCAGAATTTTATATTACAATATAAGAATTCCTAATAGTAGAATTGCACACAATTATGAATCGGCTCTAGAATTCCTGTACAGTTTAGCACAGGGTCCTTGAACAAGTACAGAAACAATGCTTATAATTCTTGAAAATTATATAAAAGCCACTGGAATTGTAGGAAATTACATTGTAGTGCTGAAATTCTTAATTTTATAAAATAAACCCTGAATTTGACAAAATAAAATAAAATAAAATAAAAAATAAAAAAAACCTAACAATGCTTGAAATCCGAAAGGAAAAAGAATTTAATAAAAAGATAAAATTTAAATTTAAATATTCAGAATTTCAACACTGAATAATTTTGTTTAAATGTTGGAATTAGATTGCATAATCTAAATAACAAAGAATAAAAATAATCTATTTCACAACTTTTAAAAATTAATCCCCTATTTAATTTCATTAAAAAAATAAAGAAAGTGACTTTTTTAGATGTTAAATTATGATTAATCAATTTTTTTTAAAAGAAAATTTCAAAAATATTTAGTGTCTTATGTTAGATTTTATATTAATTTAACTAGCTAATTTAAGTTGCTATCATTATCTTAATTTCTCATAAACTAAAATTTTAGTAATAAATAAATCAAAGTAAACAATAAATCGATAATCAAGCAAAAAATATATAAATGTAATAATATGAAATTTTCAACATGAATTAAATCACTAATTAAACTCAAGGGTTAACAAACCCAAGTGCAGGGCTGCGATGCAATAATAATAACTTGGTGAGACCGAAGTCGAATCCTCGAAAAATTAGGAACACAACATAAAACTAGTCTAATAGTAAATGTTGGTATTTTTTTTTTTTTTTGTTAATCCAACGATCAAGGAAATAGTTTTAAAATAAATAGATAAATGACTAAGGATCTAGGAATCCACTTATATCAATCACAATATCGCATTCATTAATTCAATATACAACTCAATCAGAATTAAAGTTCTATCATATCCAATCAGAAAATAATTTTGTTAAACTTTAATCATTAATACTAATAAGATATGATTTCAATTGAATGATTCTCTTATAAATCACTCAGATCTAAATCATAAGGAATCAAAAGCATCTAAAGCACCCTTAAGCGATAATAGATCAAGCAATTATACAGATTGAATCATTTTCTGATTCAAGCTAATCAATTGTTAAAATAAAAAAATAAAAAAAAATAAAAAAAATAAAAAAACCTCTATTAATTGATCATATTCTATTTTTACATCTCCCAAAAGATTGTCATGATTTAACAAGGGACTGGATGTGTTGGGGCTGAACAGGTGTCGGAGATCCAAGGCAGGTAGCATGTGTTAAGCCATTCATCATGCAGGAGACATACAAGCATACCAAAACTCGCGGTAGTTCACTCATTTAGGGCCAACAGGCAGGAGACATGCAAACATGCCAAAACTCGTGGTAGTACACTCATCAAGTAAGGCCAACAGGCCCACCCGATTTTAACAAGTCTGTCCAATTTCTTAGACATGGTTAGATATTGGATAAGGTTCGGATCTGAGATTTTAGACCTCGTTTCAAAGTCCGGGTTGGGTCCACCATCTTTGACCCAATTAAAGTTAGGTGGGGTCCAATTAATCTCAATAGTAACATTATATGTACCAGAAGTGGCACGTGGAGATGAATATCAAAGAAAAAGATGCCACACGTGCAAGAAAGAGTTGGGAAAAAGCACGAAAAAATCCAAGCAGTCGCATTGATTTTCAAAGTTTCATAAATACTTTTTATATATTTTGAAAATCTCATTTAAGGCTCATTTGGCTTTTTTTTAAAAAAAAAAAATAAAATAATAATAATAAAATAAAATAAAATAAAAACTTATGTAAGTCAATAAGTTAATTATCTTAATTTAGCTTGGTTATTAAACTTAAAAAGTAGTTTTTTAGGAAAAAGTAACTTATTTATTTCAATATTTTTAAAATCTTTTTAACTTCCAAAAACAACTTATTTCCTTCATTTTTGTCGGCGACACATCAGGTTGATTGCAACCCCCAACCTGTTGCTGGACATACAAATCCGGCTGACCTGAACACTAATACCAGCTTAATGTATCACCAGTGGGCCATCAATTTGTGGACCCCACCGACGTATGTGATGCCCACACCATCCATCCATTTTCAAGCCCAAACTATGGCAGATTTAAATCTCAGATGTGGGCCCTACCATCTGCAAATGGTGGTGACCGAGCACCTACCGGTGAAACCTCTATTTGTAGTACCACCCTGCCATATCTGTTAGATCATCACTGTCCATCCCTTTCGTCAGAATTTTTTTAGTAAGTCCCACCATATAATTTTGAGGAATCCACACTGTCGATCAAATTAACTCCACCGCTAGCAGCAGGAAGCAATGACACCCGCCATTGCACATGCCCTAATGGCCCACCTCTATGTATGTGTTTTGTATCCATTACCTCCATCCGTTTTCTTATTTATGTGATGCCCACCACTGTAGCCTCCCTAGGGTCCACTGAAATGGTACCCACAGCTAGGACGTACTGTAATATGTTTGCCATCCAAACTAATTAAGTGGGTCCCACCAGTAGAAAACAATGAGGATAGAATCTCTACCATTGAAACACTCTGGGTCCTAGTGAGTGGACCCACAATAGAAAAACAGTGGGGATTTAAACCCACAACGTTGAAAGCCCCCTAGGCCCATGTAGCTATGTTGTTGTATGTGTTGTGTGACTGAGTTGGCCATTCGTTTTTCTTTCGTTTTTTTTCTTTCCAGCTCACTTTATGGTACGACCCAAAATTGTAAGGTCTCCAGTCTCAGGTGGACAACAAAATGAGCAGTCCACGTCCAAGGTTGGCCCCAACGATAGACAATGGATGTAATCAAGGGGGACCAAGCACACTTGATGGATAAATACCTGTGTTATTGGAAAGCAAACATGCCCTTCTACTTTTTAGCCGGCAAGAATGTTGTTTACCAAACATGCTTATCTGTTTAATACGGAGAAATGAAAATAAGCTGCTTGTGGCATAAGTAGCTTATCTTAAGAAACTTACAATCCAAACACTCCCTTAGGGCCATTTGGATACCACTAAATAATTTACTTTTTAAAACTTATGTTAAGTAATTAAGTTACTTTTTACACATAAGTTAGTTTGGTTAGCATCAATGTAAAACTTAGTAAGGGCCATTTGTTAATTAAAAGCTACTTATCTTAATAAGTAACTTTTTTCTAGCTTTCTTTTCTACTTCTCTCTCACGTTCCATGTCAAAGGAGGCTCTCTCTCTCTCTCTCTCTCTCTCTCTCTCTCTCTCTCACGTTCCATGTCAAAGGAGGCTCTCTCTCTCTCTGTCATGATCAATTTCAAAGGAGGCCGCATATGGTGGATTGTTCACATTGAAGGTGGGTCTCACACGGTGTATGGTCCACATAAAAGGTGGGCCCTACATGATGGATAACGTCATATTAATGTGGGCCCATGTATGGATGGTTCACATCAAAGGTCATCCCGTAATGATAAAAGCCCACATCCAAAGTGGGCTGGTATGATGGACGACCTACTTCAAAGGTGGCGCTTACATGATGGACGGTCCACATCAAAGGTCGGCTCTGGATGATGAATGACCCACATTCAAGGTAAGCCTTACATGATGGGCAGCCCACACGATGGACAATTCACATCAAAGGTGGGCTCCACATGATGGATAATTAATAATGGTGGACCCCACATGATGGATGATCCACATCAAGGTAGGCCTCACATGATGGATGGTCCACATCAAAGGTCAGCCCTAATGATAAGTGGCTAATATCCATGGCGGGCCTTGCATGATGGACGACCCACATTAGAGGTCGGGCCCACATGATGGATGGTCCACATCAAATATGGGCTCCACATGATGGGTGGTGGATATTGAAGGTGAACCTCATATGATGGACAATAACATTGATGATGGATCCCACTTGATGGATGAACAACATCAAAGGTGAGCCCTACATAATTAATAGTGTACATTGAAGGTCGGGACATAATGATGAAAGACCCACATCTAAAGTGGACTCCAGATGATGCATGACCTACATTAAAGGTGGGGCCTGCACAATGAATGGTCTACATTAAAGGATGGCCCTGCAAGATAGATGGTGGATGTGAGGGGGACCAAATAAACTTGAGGGATAATTGAGTATGATGTTAGAAATTAAACATGCTTTTCTACTTTTTGATTGATAAGAATGCTGTTTACCAAATATATTTATCGGCTGATAAGTAGAAACCAAGATAATCTACTTATGGCATAAGTAGCTTATCCAAAGTAACTTATGATCCAAACCCCACCTTAATGTTTCCGTGAAATTTCAAAGGCACAACTCTCCTAAAATTAATTGGCTTGGGAGAGACCTAGCTCTTCTAACAAGTCTCATCTGTTTCTTGGGGAAGCAATTGATAAACAATCTTTTATGTTGCACACGTTATGCTCCCCAAAGGCCTACCTTCTAACGAAATAAGTAAGCCTCTACCTTGGATAGAATTGGGATTGGAAAAGTTAGAATGAAGGGTGTTTTAGTTGAAGTGGATTGCATATTGTGCCAGCCTCATGGTGTGTTGGCATTTATGTGGGCCACACCATAATGTATGTTTATATCCAAACTATTCGTCCACTTGGTGAGATTGTTTTATGGCTTGTGCCTAAAAATGAAATAGATCCAATGCTCTGGTGGACCACACCACAAAAAGAAATGGGATTGAATGTCTACCAATGAAAACTTCTTAGGGTCGTACAAGTTTTGTATCAATATAATATTTGTTTTTTTTTCCCTTCATTTTATGTGTGACCTTATGAACAAGTTCGATGGTAAATAAACATTATGGTGGGCCCTAGGAAGGTTTCAATGGTAGGAATCCTTGTTCCCATTGCTTTCTGTGGTGTGGTCCACTTGAGCTTTGGATCTACCTCATTTTAGGGCTCATGCCCTAAAATGATCTATCTAAATGGATGGATGGTGTCGATATAACACATATATCATGGTGGGGTCTACAAAAGTTGGTAATGCCAACACACCACTCAATCTGCTTCCTTTTAAGTCAGGATAAGGTTGTTGTTCTCTGATGTCTTAAATTTGTCCACGATAAGGACTGCGTAAGTGCGCGACTTGTTTCCTATTCTAGTTGCAGTAGTATATATATCGGGTGTAATCAGGATTAGGGAAAGGGTTAGGTTTCTCTAAGACATCCTTAAGGGTTTGAGAGGGTTTTGAAAGGCAAAGGCTATGGCTTTTATTCTCGGGGCTTTGATCAGTAAGGTTTCATCTCTTGTAACTTCATTTTTCATAGTGCATTCTTACTTCGTGTCGTGGTTTTTCCCGCAAGGGTTTTTCCACGTAAATTTGGTTTGTTCTCTAGTTGGATTTTCTTATGTGATTGTGATTACTTTGTTTGATTCCTCTCTGTGTGATTCTGCAAGTCTCAACAAGTGGTATTAGAGATAACATTTGGAAGCAGATTGAATCTTAAGATAATGTATCTATGGCATCTAACATAAAGCTCGATACAGAGAACTATTCTAGGAAAGACAACTTTGAATTATGGAAGGTGAAGATGAAGGGATTTTTAGTTCAACAAGGATTGGAAGATGCACTTATTGGAAAGCAACTGAAAACTATGAAAGAAAAAGAGTGGAACAAGTTATATCAAAAGGCCAAAATCTAGAGATCATTTTAGGGCTTCATCTAAAAAATAAACCAAATCTAAATCTCTAGTGGACCACACCATAGGACAACAATAGCAATTGAATGTCCACCATTAAAAACCTCTTAGCTTCTGCCAACAAGTTTATTGTGATTCGCCAATAGCTAAAAACCATCGAGGAAGCAACTATATGATCGTCGGCTTTGGTCATTTTTTTGGTAGTGAACAGATGAGGCCCTCTACAATATTATAAGAGAGAAGATTGTGGCTGATACACAGGCCAAGTTAGAGAACACCTATGTAACGAATTCTCCTGAGAATCATTTATATTTGAAGCTACAGTTGTTCAATATGAAGATGATAGAGGGGGTTGACGTTGAGACCCACATTAGTAACTTCAATAGGCTGATTTATAAATTGTTGGATGTGGATGAGGCGATGAATGATGAAGATCAAGCATGTATTTTGTTGAATTCTCTTTTAGAATTGTATGAGTCATTCAAAGACTCTTTGTGCACCGGTAGGAAGACCATTAACATTGAAACCGTTATCTCAGTCCTTCAGTTGAAGGAGATGAGAAAGAAAAGAGGTGATGTGGGTACTTCTATAGATACACTGGTTACGATGGGGAGAAATTCTAAGCGAGAAGTGGATCTTCACGATCGAGATTCAAATCAAAGGGTAAGGGCAAAGGAAAAGACAAGTTAAAGTGTTGGAATTATGGCATGATATGGCACATGAAGAAGGATTGTCAGAATCTTAAGTTTAGAAAAGAGAAATCAGAGATACCAATATAGTGGAATCCAGTGAGGAGGTGAGCAGTAGTGTTGTGCTAACCACATCAAAATTCACGTACTTTGACGGTGAATGAATTTTGGATATGGGGGCTCGTATCACATGACCCCTCATAAAAGTTGGTTCACTAGTTTTAGCGAGTACGATGGTGGCCAGGTGTTTATGTGAAATGAAAATGTCTAAAATGTGGTTGATTTTGAATTGATACGCATTAAGATGTTTGATGGCATGGAGCATATCTTGACCGATATGAGCCATGTTCCTAAGTTGAGAAAGAGTTTGGTATCTCTAAACGCACTCGAGGCACTTGCATGTAAATTCACTAGGTTCGTTCATGTTCTTAAGATTTCAAATGGGGCACTCCTAGTCATGAAAAGCACCGAGGAATGGTAACCTTTACAAGTTAATCACAAGCACTTCATTGGGGGGAGTTGCATCGTCTATAGCGAATTCCACGTCTGCACGTATTTGGCATGCACGCTTAGGTTATATGAGTGAGTAAAGCATGAAGGTACTCTCTGACTGTTGTTTGATTTAGCTTTTAAAAGCATTGATTTTATATATGCGAGCATTGTATATATGGAAAACAGTCGAGGTTATCTTTTAAGTCTGGGAAACATGTTTATAAGGGGGTTATAGATTATGTGCATCCTAATGTATAGAGGTTGTCGCCCGTAGTTTCTGGTGGAGGCTCGTTATGATTCGTTACGTTCATTGATGACTATTTCAAAAATGCGTGGGTTTACTTTCTGAAAAGTAAATTCAAGGTTTCATCAATTTCAAACAATAGAAAGCGATTGTGGAAAAATAGTCAGGACGAAAAGTGAAAGTGTTAAAGACATATAATGGTGGAAAATTCACTTCTTGGGAATTCAATAATTTTTGTAAAGATGAAGGGATCGTGAGGCACAACACAATGTGCCACACACCAGACCAGAATGGTGTGGCTAAGCGGATGAATCAGACTCTCTTGGAGAGGGCCTGATGCATGATAAGTAATGCTGGGTTGGGTAAGAAAACGTGGATTGAAGCTGTTAACACAGCTTGCTACTTAGTGAATTGGTCCTCTTTTACAATTATTGATTGTAAAATGCCAAACGAAGTGTAGAGTGGTCAATAGATAAACTACTCAAGGCTCCAAGTATTTGGTTGCGATGGTTACTCTCACACTCAGTTAGTTGAGAGAGATAAGATTGATCAAAGTATAAAAAAGTACATCTTTGTCGGCTATGGTGATGGTGTGAAGGCATATAAGTTATATGACCAAGCCATATGAAAAATCATCCTTAGTTGTGACATCAAATTTGATGAGGGATCTTTGTTCTGTAAGGATGAGCACAAGTAGAAAAGTTGGTTGTGGATGTTCAGATAGATAGAAATGAGACACGGGCTGATACTGAGACACAAACAGATGTATAAAAGTAGGTGGAGTAGCCACCAATGAGAAAGAATCTACCAAGAGATCATAGGTTACCAGCGAGATAAAAGAATGAATCGAATGTTGCATTTGCCCTCATTATGGATGATAGGGATCCATCTACTTTTTAGGAGGCTCTTGATGATGTAAATGCTAAAAAGTGAAAAGCGACGATATATGACAAGATGGACTCCTTGTACAAGAATGAGATGTAGGAGCTGGTGGAGCTTCCCATTGGCCGTAAAGTGATCAGGTGTAAGTGGATCTTCAGGGAGAAATATGATAGGTATAAAGAAAAGTTGGTAACAAAAGAATATTCTTAGAGAGAGTATATCTGTCTGATTTGCATTGACGTTGGTTGCCTAATACAATCTCGAGTTGGAGCATATAGATGTGAAGACTGCTTTCCAACATGGAGAATTAGAAGAATGGATTTACATAAAGTAACGAGAAGGTTTCCAAATACAAGGGACATAGAACACGGGTTGTAGGTTGAATAGGTCGTTGTACGGCATGAAATAATTGCTTAGGCACTATATACGAAATTTGATTATTTCATGATGAATCAGAAGTTTACTAGGACCGAGTATGATCATTGTGTTTATTTCAAGATACCGAGTGATAGGAAGTTCATTATCTTCGTATTGTATGTTGATGACATGCTCATTACCAGTCATAGCTAGGGTTGTACACGAACCAAGTTAGCTCGGTTAACTTGCTCAACTCGACTCGAAAAAGCTCGATTCAACTCGGTTCGAAACTAAGTTCGAACTGAGTCGAGTTGATTTTTTGAGCTCGAAAAAATTTCGAACCAAGTTCGAGCTTGCCCGAGCTCAACTCGACTCGGATCGAACCCAACTCAAATCAAACTCGAATCGAACCAGTTCGATGAATCGGTTACTTTGATATTGATGTTGCTCACCAAGTGTTTGATGAAATGACTTAACAAAGTGTGCTTGGTGGCAAGGAAGGTATGTATATGAAACAAATACCCTTTTTTCTTCTTAATTTTGATGTTGCTTAGAAGGTGTTTGATGAAATTCATGTAAAACCACAGCCGATGTTTTACATACAGTGAGATTGTTAAGGTGTAGTTCATGCATAGGCGAACTCGTCTCGATCTCAGCTCGAACTGGCCTGAGCTGCTGACTGAACCAATCCGAGCTGGCCAGTCAAGCTCGAGGATCGAGCTGAGCTGAGTTTGAGCTGGGGTCAGCAAGTGGCCAAGCCGAGTCGAGCTGTGCCCAGATCAACTCAGTTCGACTCGTGTACACCTATAGTCATATCATGTCTAAGTGAATATTGAAAGCTCAACTATTAGGGACATTCAAGATGAAAGATTTGAGAGCTGCAAAGAGAGTTCTCGGCATTGACATATACAGTGACAGGAAGAGGAGAATGCCTTGATTATCTTAGACTAAATACTTTGAGAAGCTATTGGTGAAGTATGTGAAGGACAAGGCAAAGCCGGTCGGCATTCCCCACGCGGCTCATTTTTTGCTTTGTTCTAAAGAGTGTTATGAAACGGATGAAGAAAAGAAAGTTATGACTCATGTGCATTATTCAAGTGTGGTTGACAACTTGAAGTATGTCATGGTATGGTCAAAGACCGGATATTTCACATGTGGTGGGTGTCGTTAGTAGATACATGCCTAACCTCGACAAACAATACTGGGAGGTAGTGAAATGGCTATTTTGATACATTCGAGATACGCAAGAATACATCTCGACATTTGGAAAATCATTGGACAAGTTAGTAGGCTATGTGAATTCACATTACGTAGGCAGTATGTGTAACGACCCGAACTTTAAAGTACAGGTTTACCCATATGTAAGAATATAGGATTACACTTGTTTGATTGTATATTTGTAGATCTGTTAATTTTAATCATCTATCTGTAGTTTAGATTGAATTTAAACCATAGGGAGTACTTTTCGACTGTTGATTAATAGGATGATCCATTAAATACCCTAGTATTCTTATCTGTAGATTAAAACTTACCGTTGATATAACCTATCACCATCAAATAAAGATATCCGACCATTCGCTTTGAATTTGGACCACTCGATCAAAGTAAAGTAACTACCAGATCTTCATATCCACTCATTCACACATCAAATTAAAATTTGAATCCTCTCATCTTCTTCATCACTTATAAACATGCTTAACTCACTATCAAAACTATGATCTAAGTATTTTATACCCGTGAACCAATCACTTGAATTTAGCGGTATACATTTTTAACATAAACTATATCCAAAAATCACTTTATATGTATCTGTTTGTGAAACCGAGCATACAATAACCCATATACATTACTAATATCTTAACCATCTAATTGCTTAAATTTTTGACCATCAATTGATCGTCTATCATAGTCTAATATGCCAACTGGGCCATCCAAATTCCTAAATAAACGAATCATTCAGAAGATCTTAGGATATACTTTAAATATATTGGCTAACTTTTCAATTAGATGTGTGTAAACATTATTTCGGATCATGAAGTGTGAGAACCCATTAAATTTCATCTTGGTCATTCTTGTGAGATCAATGCCCAAACTTAATTTGTTAATAGAGCACGCAAATTAGCAGGTCATACTAAAATTTTGTCCCTAATGGACGGTGCATTCATACTTTACTCGAGGTGAAATACTCGGCCATAAAAATGGCAAAATTGTAACAACTAGTGTAAAGGGTGTCTTACATATGTTTGAATTATTGTACGAAAGTTTTCATTGGTGAACAATTCTCTAGTTATGATGCAGCCCACATAACATTCAGATTTGTCTCATATTCGAGCTAGTGGCCCAACTTAATATGACAAAACTGATGAATGGAGTGGATTTTGGTCCACATCATTGTAGGTCCCGAATCTTTAAAAAAACACAAAAGACGATAAAGAATCGGTCTTTGTACGATAATAATATCCATTTAAAAAAGAAAAAAGAGAAAACAAAATGGGGAGAATGTTAGTAGTAGGAAATGGCTTCATTGTTTCATCCTCACGCGTCACCTAATGTTTCCATCCTTCACACGTGTGCACACACATGTGTAAAGTATGATGGTAAAAAAATATAAAATAAAAGTAAAATAAAAAGGAATAATAATAATAATAATAAGGAGGGAAGTTTTAATGGCAATTCTTCTTGCTCACTGTCTATAATCAAGCGGGCCAGTCGACTACTAGTTCTACTTCATTTTTAGACCCATGTACTAACATGATTAGGCAAAGTGAATGGATAGAGTGGATTTCTCATAACATGTTCGTGAATGCCACTAATTGAAAAGCACGTGTATGTATGAAAGATGTCCTCTAAAATAGTTCCCTAAATAATAGCTTTATCCAACACATAAATAAAGCTTCAAATGGAAACTATCTATTTTCACTCCCTATTTAAGATCGACTCTCCTTTATCTTTAGGAGATACTCCTGATCTTTAATTTGAGCCATTCATGAGTTAATCATAACTGTCTATGAAGTTAAACTCATCCATCCAATCCCAACCATCCATATGGGATGTTCTCCATCGTCTCTAGACCCTAATTAAATCAAAATACATCCTTAGGCAGTCTTTACGTGTGTTTTCTTGTTGGTGGGTTGTTTCGAGGGAGAACTTGGTGTCTACTTGGAAGAGTTGAATCTTAACCACTCAATATCATCAAATCCATGCCAAAATTGTTACAGAATCCTAGAGACTCCAACCAATCCAAAGATAGCAACCAGATATCGTCTCTTGCGGCAACATATGAAAACACCGTAAGAGATTTTTGTGCAAACCCATTGATATAACCACCCCTAACCTCTGAATTATGGACCACATGAGCTTTGTGGGTCCCATCTAGACCATCCAGTGTCGTTAGAATAAAGAAATACAGTGTAGTGTGAAATTTTCCATTAACCCCATTGTCTCTTTCGATTAAGAAACTACGACCATACATCTTTATCTATGCACCAATTGGAAATTTGTCTCGATCGTCGAGTGGGCCATCACATTAGTATCCAATCACAAATCTTTTAATACAAGATTTTTTTTGAATGATAAGGATACAGATTAATCAAATAGCACTGAGAATAAACTAATAAAACCAACACTAGAATCATTCCGTGTAAACTGACACAACTCAATCCATATCTTCGGTTGTTAATGAAACTTTTAGAATTGGATCCGAAGCTTTATAAAAACCTCCCTTTTCAAAACATTTCTCAGTAGAAAGACACACACACACACACACACACACACACACACAGAGGAAACCTTAAGTCGCCTTTGATACAGGTTAGTGATGGATATTTTAATTTTATTTTCTCATAATTTAAATTTATTTATTAAGATCTATGCAATGAACGAGTTGGATTGACAACATGTTTATCGCATCGGCCTATTGATGCATATGATGAAAATAGTAAATCTAAGGCGAAATCTCTTGCTATAGAGATTGGTGTGGGATCGCCTGGTTAAATTAGATTAGATCCATGCTGACCATATGATTCCTAAAGCTAAGATATATCAAGGCCCCAAAATTTGGAGGGATCCGACCATCGGGTGGGCCACACCGATCAAATTAAATCGCGATCATTGCCTTATATATTTACTAATTTAAAGGATTTTTAAATGCATCAGATCTGATCTATACCACATAAATAGACTCCAGGTTAGATCTGTGATTGTATTCAAAATCTTGGACAAATCTGATCATTAAACGGTCCACAACAATTGAAAAGTAGTAATGATACTATATGATTACTTTGGATCTTAAATGGTCTAGATCTGAACAATTTGTTGGTCGTTTCCTAATTTGATTTTGTGGAAATTAATGGATGGTTCAAATCAAACTTATATAAATGATAAAACCTTTAAAAGTTGAAAATTGAGGAAAATCCAAAATTTCTCAATCGATCATTGTTCAATTCGATTGAGGAATCTTCAATTGTTCTTGATTGATCAAAGGAATCGATTGATAGAAACTTGGACCGATCTATCATTTGCTAAAATTCGAAAATGGATTAAGTTCATAATATACATAATTCACCTTAAATTAAATTACAAATTAACTAATGAAGGTGGGTTACTCTGATTTAGTCAAAAGTGGGCTCCATTGAATGGAGTGATTAGATCAATTCATGATTTTGTTCACATTGTTCATTAGGGATCCTAGATTCAAACATGTAAGATTTTTGATGGATTTACCTCTACTAAGTACAGGTGAGTGATCCCAACTTATTTCTTCTTTGTCGTAGTTAAAGTAGTTATTTGAATGATATGTTGAGTGTAATTCTTTGTATTGGTTGTTTTATTATATTTGTTTTAGCTCGAAATTCTATGGATATGACATGATGATATACGTGACAACATGCTAATATGATGCATCAATCATGTTCATTCATTCATGTCATGCATAACGCACCTGTGTTGAATCATGGGGGCATGCACTGGAAGACCTGTAGGTACTTACAGTATTAGGTGACATAGGGGACCATCCCTAGATACCCACAATATGTGAAAGCCTACCAAGATAGTGGAAGCCTACCCAAAAAAGGGGAGATACGGGTTGATTGAATCCAACTCAAGCAAGTGGATGGATCTACCCACTTGATGCATCATGCATCTATGCACCTCATAACATCTATGTATTTCTATTTTAATTATGACATGTATGAACCATGATGGGTCACTCACTAGCCTGGCCAGCTAACATTGTGGATTAACAACCATACAGAGACGAATGAAATAGGAAATTCAAACTTAGTGACGGAAAATGAGGACTGATTTCCAAATGAATCGCGGGACCATATGTCATATTTGGCAAAAGATGAACTTGATACGTTGGATTAATAACTTATTTAAGAGTTTGATTTCTTTTTGTATCTATTTGTACATAAATATGATTCACCATTGTTTATAAAATGATCATGTTGAACAATATTCGATTTATTATTATTTTATTTTTTTTGTTGAATGAAGTTTCAATGAGTGGAGTCAGATTATTCTTATTCAGACGATGTGGTTTTGAATATATGATGATGGAAATTATAGGAAGGTAATACAAATGTGGATGAATGGATGTTCAATTTGGATGTGAACTTAAAATTTATTAAATTGTGCCTCTAGACAACTATGCAGAGAATGAATGAAGTACACTCAGTGTATGTGTCATGAGTCGAAACTCGAGTCTGAGGGTGCACACTCTGTATCCGAATTTCGAGGTGTGACAGTATGAAGAATAGAATGTCGACTTCTGGTTACTCATTTTTGTTAGCGAATGGAGTGATCAGTTGAATGTCGAAGCTTTATTCTATAGTGGCTCTTTCTACAACCAAAGCTGAGTATATGGCGGTAACAAAAGTATTAAAAGAAGCTGTTTGGTTGAGAGGGATGAGAAATTAGCCTGTGATGCAGTAGGAGGCCATGCTAGTTAATTGTAACAGCGAAAACACGATCAATTTAGAAAAGAACCTGGTTTATCATTATAGAACTAAACATATTGATGTGCGTCATCATGTTATCCGACAGGCGCTTGAGGAAGGAGGCGTTACTCTTAAGAAGATCCTCACAAGCGTAAATTCAGTTGATATGCTTAGAATGTGATTCTTACAGAGAAGTTCAAGTTCTGTACGACTTTTATGGGTCTAGCAAAGATAGAATGGAGTGTGCACGAGAAGCGATGATTGTAAAGCTATGATGGAGATGAAGTAGATATGAAGGATCGAGTACGATAAAGGAGCATTGGAGTATGAAGATTGAAGAGATGGTGGAGATTGTTCTCTAATGTTTTAAATTTATTTTTAATAGAGTTTGTCGATATCATCGATAGAACACTCAATTCCATCGAGCAGTTGTCGATGCCATTGATAGATGCTCGATCCCATCGTGAAAATTTGAAAAAATCTTTGTTGATTGCTGGCTAGTTTTGAAGGTTGTTACTCGATGGCATCGAAGGTTCTTCGATGTCATCGACTGGTCCTTGATGGCTCTTGATGCCATCGAACGTCCAATTAAAAGCATGCGCAAAACTGCGTAAGTACACGATTTGTTTTCTATTCCAGTTGTGGTAGTATATATATCGGGTATAATCAGGATAGGGTTTTCTAAGATGTGCTTAATAATTTGAGAGGGTTTTCAGGGGTAAAGTAATGGCTTTTCCTCTTAGGGCTTTGATCAGTAATGTTTATCTCTTTTAACTTCATTTTTCATAGTGCATTCTCACTTTGTGCCATGGCTACCAGATTTTTTCCACTTGTTATCTAATTACCTTATTTGATTGCTTTATGTATGCTTCGAGGAGTCCCAACGGTTGTGGCCCGCTGCTCTGTTAGGTGTAAAACATTCAATTCTTATTAATATATGCTTTGATAGAACCGATCTACCTTTTTAAATAAAACAAAAACAAAAACCAAAAAAAAAAAAAAAATCAAAGGCAAAAAACAAAACAAAACAAAAGCAAATAGAGTACTTTCCGTTGGCCAACAGCCACGTAAACTCTCTGTACGAAGACAAAAGCGAAAAGAATACAAGCAAACACTAAGGTATGATGGCTAAGACACAATTTATTAACTGGGAGACATGACAAAGCTGGAGAACCACTCATACGGTAGAACCATCTCGTCGACGGTACATTCGGCAGTGGTATCTATTAATCTTGTCCATCAATTTAGTAGGCCTACGCATAGGGTTTACATTAATACAAAAATCATTAGCTGTTTCCTCGAGAGAGACGTTGCAGTTTAGCATATGGAAAAGGCAGAAGACCCATCAGGTAGCGACAACTGGCAACCAACAGCACCTTTACACGCCAGCTGTCATTCTTTCATTAGCATCCACCTTAGCTTCTATTGGCCCTACAATAGCACTGCCATTGTTTTGATAGCATAAAAAACTACATAAACAGTTTTTGCTAACTCCCCGCCTTCATGAGATATTAGCAACTTCTCTAAAACTTTTGAATGGCACATGAATTGATCTCTTTCAATCTGCACGTTCATTCGTTCATACAACTAGTACTAAGGCATTATATAAAAATCACACCAATTGAATGATCTTAAGCATATAATCAATTGCATGGAAAATAAATAGTTAAGATTAATTGTAGAATCAAAATAGATTTAATCTTCATCTTGAAAAATCTAATGGATAGGTCCCACTCTGTGTTGCTTATGATTCCAAAATAGCCATGTGATGTAAAAAACTGGCATTTGTAACAAATTAGCCCTGCTCCTAGGGCATCTGATTAGAAGGACGGTTAGATCCATGAGGGTCATCCCATGTGCCATTTAAAAGGTTTTGGATGTTACTATGTTGCTGGAAAGGTGAAAATGTTAGCAAATCATATATATATAAAGTAAAATTTGGGCCTGAGAGGTCTCATGAGGTGTTGCTTCGTATGGACCGCACCGCTCAAAGTTTGGAGTCACATCACGTATGATGAGTTCTCAAAAAAATTTATAGGAGTTCTGTGCGAACTGGTGCGTAGCTGAGCATTGGGCTATATATATGTGTGTGCGTGTGTGTGCACGCGCGCCCGCCCGCGTGTGGTGGGGGAACTTCAATGAGGTCGAGCTGTGTGGGCCTTCTATGATGTGTGTCAGACATCTACCCCATCAGTCAGATGCACCATTCCATATTGTACCATGGGCTTAAAAATCAAGTCAATCCATGACTTGGGTGGGCCACACCACATACAATAGTTGAGACGGGTTACCCTCCCATTAAAACATTCATAATCATTTATTGGACCCATGGAGATGTAGTTCAAAAATTCAGCCCATCCATTATGTGTGTCTCACTTGGATGAGGGATCATACCAAGTTTTAGACGCATCCAAAACTCAGGTGGGCCACACCAAGTACTTTTATATATTTTAGGTATGTCTTCACATGGTTTTAGATGGTATGGCCCACCTGAGTTCCATATACAGCTGACTTTTAGGATATCCCATAAACTAAAAGGGACCCATCAAATGCAGGGTGTTGATGTTCGACACACATCACGGTGGAGCCCACATTGCTCGACCTCACGGGAAGTTCCCATAAGGTCGACCTTATAGTACCATTTCCACACACATATGTGTGTGTGCGCGCGCGCGCGTGTGGTGGTGAGGTGTAGTCTTTGTGACATTCAATCCATGATATATGGATGACCAGATTGATATTCCTGCCATGTATATACTTATGGATGATGGGTATACCTTATTCCAGTTTCCTTCTTAAGAAACACATCTATCACGTGATGCCAAGCTAAAGCCAATATTAACTTTGCAACTGTTTTGGAGTTCACCAGAGACCTTGACGTCCACATCTAAGCCAGGGACGTTCATCAGAAGTCCTTTTGTGCAGTTACACGTAGCACCAACTCCAAGATCTTTCTCTAGTTCTACGATCACCTTCAATCCATTGCAGCATGGAGTTGGTGGAGCAAGCATCAAGCCATTCAACGCCCCCAGGCATGGCTGAAGGTTTGTTCCGATGTCAGTGCATGTGGTGGCAGAGGCCGAGTCAAAGCAGTTGATGAAGAGTGCTAGAAGCGTGAAAACTGACCCAAACTTCACTGCTACGCTCTCCATTTCTTCTTCTTCTTCTTCCTTTCTCTACCCAATGCAGAAGCACAGTGATTTGTGCAAGATGTAATCCCTTCTTTATAGAGGCGTTGGTGGAGGGAGTCTTGTGATCGAAGCACCATACGAGCTGCTCGTTTCGCATGTGGAGGCTTCGAAGGGTCTGCACGAGGTCCGTGCATTTACCTACTATTACATGGAATTATCAATATAATAGTATGAGTTCTTGGTACCTTATCACGGTGCAAATTCCTCGATGGACCAAGTCTGCCTTCCTATGACCACAACCACCGTTAGATGGCGGGCTGGCGATAAATCAAAGGCGGTCCCGGCATTGACCCAACTGGATGATCAGAACCATTGAAGATATGGCATAAGATGATTAGCAAGAGTGAAAATTGTCATGTTGTCTATTTTGCAGAATTTTAATGCATGGCTGTGATCATCCAATATGGTTTATTCCAACCTCATATGCAGTCCATGGCATATCCATCAAATGCATTGGTACAACAAAGTAACGTTTGGGTCCACATGCGCCACACATAGGAATTTTAACCTTACCACATACGGATTTGCAACATAGTAAGGCGAAAGGATTTGTACAGGTTAATTGTTCAGTGGCATTAGTGTTGGTAAGTTGCATGCTCTTCATTAAAATAATAATAATAATAATAATAAGAGTTGGAGTGATTCATGTTGCCGGATGAGTTCTCCTCGACCTGTGAAACGTGGATATCACACCCTCAAGTGGCTTCGTAGTCAGCGTCCAAAGAAGCTATCATGACCAGGCGGCAAACAATATTCGTTTTGTCGAAGCTGATGGGAGCGGCCGAGCCGCCCATAAGATCGATTCATTCTCCATAGTAGGATCCCTCCGAACCATAGTTAAGACTAACCCTGTTTTATTAAGGAACGCCATATACAGTACAACATTAACCATCAGCAATTCAACATTCACAACCACACATTCTCACAAATAATAATAAATATCTAATGAAACATAAAAGACTTCACTACATGAAAACAGCCGCCGGTAAAGGCCCAGAAAACCGCCGGCAAAGCCTTTGCCTGCGGTCATGTAACAGCCGGTAAAGCCTGCGTCGGTAAAGGCTTTACCGGCAGTCACATTCCTTTACTGACGGTTGTGCTGGCCACCGCTACATGTGGGATTTACCGGTGGTTGCGCTGGCCACCACTTCATGTGGGATTTACCGACAGTTTGTACTCTAGATGGGTGCTCAAAGATCTTTGTCGACTGTGTCTAGATTCACACCATTAATAATCTAATTAGGAAAATACAGTCCACAGGACTACTATTAAGAGAAAAATGTTGATACTCTAACAGTGTGATGGATGATACACATACTCAGAAATAATTAAGAAATTGCTTATGACAGATACAAGTAATTCAAATTAGACTGTCCAAATTATGGGACACAATTAAGATGTATCATTAATCAAAATTCACACTTATTTGATTATCTGGAGCTATTAAATTGGTGGATATTTATTTAACCATTTAAAATGAAAATACAAGTTTTCACAAACCAAAGGTTGGGATTGCTCGACGCATCTGATTTTGGGACCATTAATCTGCTACTGTGTGTTCCACTGTAATCATTTTAGAGTGCATGCTTATCAAGTGTCATATGCTGCTAAAGTACATCGAACAACTCCCCTTTTTTTTTTTTTCCACACGCACACACACTCACGCCATAGTGGGATTTCACCACCCATGGATACTGAAACCCTTGACCGGGTGTTGAAACTCCTGGGAGTCTACTACCGGATCAAGATCCAACAATTCCCCTTAGTTTATTGTAGGGGTAGTCAGTGACCTGTCGATTTGGATAGTCTGGATGGGTGCTCAAAGATCTTTGAGCACCCACCCAGTGATTGTTTTCCTGTAAAAAAAAATATACATGCCTATGTGGCTCTTTTACATGCATTGAGCTGCAGCAAATAATATTTACAATAATAAATTGAATAGTTTCAAAAAATAAAAAATAAAAAAAATCCATCAATCTAGCTCCCATTCATCCATGCTTAAAACCTGCAAAACAAAATAGCAAAAAGAAATTAATTGGTATCAAAGTTAGAGATTGGAATTCAACTCAATATTGTATCAAAATACATATTAAAGCTACAAGTTCGGTACAAATGAGTCAGATGAACATACACATTAAGAAGTTTATAGGTTTTTTGGGATGGCAGTGTATCGGACAATTTTATTCCCATCCCAACTAGAGTAATTCCATCACAGCAGCATATAAGATTCAAAGTTCAAAAGAAAGTGATCATAAAAGAGATAGAAATGTCAAAAGATGACTAACAAAGAGAACTATGCAGAGAAGGATGAAGACTACCTCATTTTCATTAATTGCTGAAATGTTCAAAGAATTTGGAGAGGATGACCTGTTTGATGTGGATAAGGAACTTCTGGAGGTTGTTTGTTTTGGGATAATCTTGCAATGCTGCAAGGCTTGTTTGTATGTATTCTGTCAGCAAACAGAGAATATTAATCAATATTAAACAGACGGTAGACAATTCTGACATTGTTAAATTGAAGGACCAGTAAAACACAAACATCAAACCAAACTACTAAAGGGGATAACAGGTAAATTTATTATAAACACAACTGTAGATTCTGAGTTTGCTGAATGTTCACAGAACATCAACTGCATAGTACAACAGCATCCTACACTAACTATGATGTTTAAATTTCTCCCTAGACTTAAGTTGCTTGGATGCATAAACAGAAAAATAGCTCCTTGTGCCAACAACCCAGAAATTTCGAGTGATCAATAAAGTAGACAGAACAGGCTAACATGCTTATGCATACACTCCCATGTTATACAGTCAGACCTATGACATTAATACTATAATTTGGAACTTTGGATTTAGAATCTACCTTAATCTTCTGCGATATCCATAGCCCAACATCAAGCAGTAGCTTGTTTCCTGAAGCATCCTCTTGGTCCATTGATCGGATGCTTTCGGCAACAAGCTCCTGTCCCGCACCTTCTGCTACAACAATAACCATGAGTCAATTCTCTTTGTGATTTTGGTAAAATGACTTACATTGCCCACAGAGATATCATGGCCGGCTAGTTCCATTTCCTGGTCAAAACATAATATGTTATGGCCACAAATTGAATGTGTAGACAACAGCAAAATCTGAGTTCCTTAAGATGGTGTTTAGATGTGTAGACAACTCACTTAACACAGCTCATGTATTGCATAATGGTTAAAGAAATTAAGCATGCAATAGCAGCTGCTCAACACATCAAGCATTGATTAAGATGTTAAAAGGAAAGTCATATTCCAACAAAACCATGATAGGAAGAAATCTGCATCCCAAGCATTGATTAAAATGTTAAAACACACTAACAAAATACAAAGAACTACAAAATCAATAGAGGAAATGATGCACTTCTGCAAGAAAGATTTAAAAAAAAAAAAAAAAAAAATCAATCACAAAAGAATAAGTACAACAACTTGACAAAATAAGACATCTTATGAACATGCATAATCCTCCACAAACATCCACTCCCATCCAAGCACAAAAAATTGTAAAATGCAATCAAACTTAAGCTAGAGTACTCAATATTTTGAAACATCGCATTCCCTGCAAAAACTTCAGCATAAAAATGAAACACATATCCCCTAGAAAGAACACACAAAAGAGAGAGAGAGAGAGAGAGAGAGAGAGAGAGAGAGAGAGAGAGAGAGAGAGTAAAGAAATAGATTCCACCAACAAGATGCATAAACCTCTGGCAATGCAATATTACAGAATGAATTAGATAATGAAGCAGCAAGAGAAAAAAAAAATCACAACCATTACAAGAAAACTACTCATACCACATAAATACATCCTCATATTATCATTGGAGCAAGCAGAAAAAATTTAAAACTAAAAAGACAAACACATGGAAAAGGTTGCATCATGTGGTAAATGGCTGAAAGACAAGGCAAAATCAGTTACCTTCACAACAAGCAGGGATAAGTCACAACAGTCGCCCCAAGTTTAGCAACAGCTCCAAGAAGAAATACCTGACCAAAGAAGTATTATAGAACATGCGGAGCACCACGCACAAACTGTACATCGGATCGAGATGAGATTTGGAGGTTTTGGAGTCCATCCCTGGCTGACCAGGGCCAAGGTGGCCTTTTTCTCAATAGTGGGCCCCACACACATGCGGCCGGGATCACACGCACATCCGTCTGGGTCATTGTTGCTATCCACACGTGGGATCATCTTTTGGTTCAGGTTTTTATCCTCTTTTATCCTCTCATAGCCGTTTTTCATGAATCCTAACCCTAGATTACATGATCCCTAATTGATTTGTCCCTTTTTATCACCTTAGGGTTCCCTGAATTGAAATTAGGGAATCCCTTGGATTAGGGACTGATTTTTATGTATGAGTAGTTGATTTTATTTTCCTTTAACATCCTTTGGTTTATAATTTTTATTGGTCCAGTTCTAGCCTGTGTCGGCTTGGACCCGCATAGATTCCCCTTTTTTAATTGAATGTTTGGATTTTCATGTGGGACGTGGAATTTGTGTGATTGTTTCTGAATTGGTAGAATCTAAGCCTGAAATCTTGCATATCATATTTAATTTACAGGTGTCATCCAAAGTCAAAAAAACAACCCAGGCCACATGCAATTTAAGTGCTGAAGTATTAAGGGCCTGACACCTACAAATTGAGTTTTCACAACAAACATAAAATAAATTCATTACATTTGACTAACTAAATCATATAAACATTCAGCTCAAAAAATGTCCATCAAAGTAAATGGATTACATAACCAAAAAAAAAAAAGTTTTTATTTAAAAAATGCCCTACAGAACTATTCCAATCACATAAGATCTTAATAGGCTATGAGCAATACATTTCCATGGTTCTTTCTAAGATCTAGGAACTCAAAGACAACTCCATTGATATAAACTAACATTCTCCCAGTTGACTCAACACTTTCCTTCTGAAAGAAAAACTGCCAAGACTCGGCAGAGTCACAACAAAAGGCAGATATGAGTTTCCATGGAGCAGCTGTTTTGAAGGGGGGTATGTCTAACTAGACATGGGAAAATCCCGATCCAAAGCAAAGTACTTCTGGTCATTGGCAAAATCAGTTCACAAGAGGATGGCAATTAACTTTAACCACTGCCTAGCAATTTCCAAAAGACATACATACCTTGTATATCTTGTGACAGAAAGCCTGAAGCAGTCGAAGCTCGGCATTGGGATGAAACAGCTCAACCTATTGCAGAATGCAGGAGAGAGTCAGTTGATTTTCTTCCAAGGGCACCAAAATAGCAGCATTCTATCAGTCAATACATGAGAAGCATCTCAATTGCATATCAACTGGGTTTCAATAAACTACTAGCTTAGAAAAGCAGTTGTCCTCTTTTAAGAAAGAGTGGGATAATAGGCTCATGCATTAAGGAAACCTTGAAGAAGACGAGGACCACATCGAATAGAAGTGCATAAACAGTTGCAGAAATTAACCTTGGTTTTCAAGTCGTTGATTACATCCCCTATAGTACTCCGTTTGGGCAATCTAATAGTGTGAATAACCACCTAAAAAGAAAGCAAAAGACACCTAAGTTTGTACTTGATCCAGAATTAGATGACTCTTATGGTTTGGGATCTCACCTCATCTTTAGTGGAGTGATGCAAAGCAACTTTCAGAGTTTTCAAGCCTTGCAATTCTAGCAAAGGTATGTCCAACACTTCATAATTCAGGATATCGGAAGTCTGCACTAAAAGAAATGAAATTGGAAAATTCCAGTCATTCATAACATGTTATTGAATATAATTTCTCAGATATAGTAGCATGACCAAAATAGTAAGACAAGCAGAAGGCACTGTGATGGACAACCTGGTTGTAGTGCACCAGCATGTCAGATAGATGTTCTACACCCCGGAACTTGATGGGTTGGGGCTTAGGCTGTTGAGAGTAACGGTTGTGAGAAGCATTGTTTTAAATATCGACGATATCGGCTGATATATCCCACGATATATCTTGTATCCCACCAGTGCGATTCAAAACGCACAAGCAATGCGATATATCCCACATGTTCAATTTAGTGAGCATTTTCAAATTTTGATGCTCTTATTTTCTGTAAATCATGTTAAATTAGTGTCAAATTGTTATAAATTCATGATTTTTCATGTTCTGCGTGAGAAATAATTGATTGGGAGCTTCAATTTTGAGATTTGGAGGAGATGGGCCAAGTTGTGAAAAATTGAAAAAAAATCAAAATTTCCCAATTTCTCGCAAATTGTTTGCAATCTTTGTGTTCAAACATCACATCAAATGTGTCTGTAATCGAATTTAGTGAATCTTATTTTTCTTTTGAATGTATTGCTACTTGTGTTTCCACATGTCTTTTTACATTTATAAATTATATGAATAGACATTGAATATACTTGCATGAATTCAGTTAAACAACACATAGATTAGGACCCCGTAGAAAGAAAACCTATTATGTGTACTTATTTTTTGTAATGTTTTGATTTAGATGCTTGTATTGATGTTTTTTTAACAATCCCTAAAGTTTCATCTAAAAATTCAACCAATTTCCCAATGTTTCCCCATGTTTCCAACAATAGCGATACATTACACGATACAACCGATATATCCCATGTGATAACCGATACATATCCATATCTCAAGAATGCGATACCTAACGCGATACCGATATTTTGAACACTGGTGAGAAGTAAGCCAAGTTTTTGTTGGATCATCCAAGCCAAGTTGGCGAGCAACTCTCTCCACAACATCATCATAGGTGAAAAGCTTTGACCTAGATATTTCAATCACGTCAATGGAGAAAAATAAAAAAGTTAATGGGCTGTCAGTACTAAGGAATGGGGTGTATTAAAATTTTAAAAACATCGTCATAAATTTAACATCTGTTAGCAATTCAAAAAGTCACACATCACCTTTAATGTTCGCAGATCAGAAGGGGCTGATTCATTAAAAAAAAAAAGAAGGTATTATTAAACATTCAAGAAGATCTGGGGAAAAAAAAAGCACGTAACAAACAAAAACTTCCACTTAGTAACAGTTATAGCTTCTCTCTCACCCCAAAACACTGGATTGCCTTTATTTATTTTTTTTATAGGAAATTAGCCATTGAAACCCATTAACTATCACCAAAACATTAGCACTGGGAGCCTATGGCGCACAACACTTCAACTTCCATCTGTAATTTTTAGATCAGAAGAATATGAAAAATAACATCCCTACAAGCTCCATGAGCTGCAGTGACAATTTGAAAGCACTAGGCAAATTAGCAACGAAGTTGTGTCCTTATGGTCACTCTCATCAGGATAAGATTCGGAAATTATGGTACACCGTGGGGAGCATTAAGGATAAGATTCAGAGCCTTAATCTGGTGATCAATCACATTTTCAGAGAGGGGAATTCAGTGGCAGATGCACTAGCAAGAATGGCTAGTGAGGGCTACCCCGATATGATCTACACGCGCCGCTCCCAGATTCCGAGGTTAGCCAGAGGAGCTTTACTTCTAGATAACGCAGGGATTGGTGCTCTAAGATGTCAGTGATTGGGGTGTTGGTTTCCTTTCCTTCTATTCAGTTTCTTGTAGAGTTTTCTCTTCTTTGAAGGTTATCTTTTAACCTTCTTGTCCAGTTTGTGTCACATGATAGGTGAGGCCGCCATCCTTTTTGTTGGGCACACCCGAATGGCTGTATATTTTGTTGATCAATGAAATCCCTCTGGCTAGAGCCATTTAAAATTTTTTTTTTTTTAAAAAAGGCCAGTCGCATCAGAAGCAAAAACTTAACTACTGGGGAATGGTTACTACATGACACCAGAACGGTTAGAAACTCACTCATCATTCAATTTTAGAGATGAGTTTAATGTGGACAAACACCATGAGTTTATTGATCAGGATCTACGAAGTCAAAGGTATAGAGCATAGCAGCACAACTGTGATGGTAAACATATGGATCTCATGTCATGTTTATAGATTTTACAAAATACAACTAGTTAAAAGAAATTTGAAGAGAATACAGCATGAGCACTAAAAGAAAAAGCCCGCATCACTATTTCACTAACCTCAAGCAAATATTCCACCCTCTTATCTTCAACATGATCTAGAACAAATTGCAACAATTCCTGTCCAAATAATTCATCAGAGCATGCATGTAGCTAGATTCCTAAATTGGAGCAGAATGGTGATTACTATGATGGACATTTAGAGAAGTTGAAAATATCTACTGGATATCCAGAAGGTATGCCTAAGATTGGATTCATTTGGACCCCAACCATGAAGCCTTGTCCCTGAAGGAAAGTAAAACATCTATCAAATAACAACAGGATCCTTTTCATTGGCCAAATCAACCATATTGGTTTTTTTAAAGAATATGATATGTATTGGCTAATATTTTGTTCCAAGTCGCCAAGAACCAAAACCTTAGATAATGGCTCGTTCAACTTCACACCTTTTTATCTATGCTTTTGGCTCTTCTACTTGAGGACTTCATCTCACAGTTCTCAGCTTGACAAAAAGGAAAAAAGGAAAAAGGAAAAAGAAAGAAAGAATGTTACCACCATTAGCAAGTAACAATGTCCATTTTTTCACATTAATGTGGACTTTACCACAGGCCAAGATGATGACTAATTTCCAACGAATAAAAGAGTCAAATTTTCCAAACAACAAATCTTTAGAAATGACAGATCATGAGAAGAACTTCGATCACGCCCTACAAATAAAATTTACTATTTAACACAATACATTGCATCATTTGTATACCACATCTAATTAAGAACACAATAATCTCAAAACATAATAAAAGAACTATTCAATTGGTGTGAAAATTTACCCCGATACTACTGTAAGTCATAGTCTTTCCCTTTTTTGCTAAGTGTCTCTACAAATGATAAATCAATGTCGATCATCATATACCATCCAATCAAGAACCTTCTAATGGGCACTTTAAGTGATACAGTTTGCATTCACTTTCAATAATGAAAAACCCATTGATCAAACAGTTAGATTGTTAGATCAATCTTTCAGAAAATGGGGTCAAATCGGTCTTTCAAAAGAAAATCAGAATGATTTTTGGGATGCATGTAATCCAAGGTTGCCCACATTTCCAATACCAGTTAAATTGCGCCATAATAGAGCAGACCATCTTTCTCATTTCTTGACAGAAACTGTTGTCCCTGAGTGTACATGGAATGGCTACCTCTATGTTCTGCTCTTTAGTTCCACATTGCATTTTAAACTTTTTTGTACTGCAGGTAGAGTTCACTCGACCTGGAATATGCCATGGGTTTGCACTTTGGATTGATTGGGTGATGGACGCGAAGAATGAAATTATTAGATCAACAGGGCCAGGTAAACATCTGCAATAAACAGATGGTGTCTTACTCCCATAAACTTCTCAGCATTAAGCTTAAAACTTCAAGAATTCAAAGCTTAAAACTTTAAGTGATACAGCTCCACAAATGTAAATGGGCCATTAGCAGTGTGGATGATCAAATATAAAATAAATAATACATACAAGTAGATGTATGCCTATGATTGTGTTCTCTTGCACAAGGAGCAAATTGGGATGCAAATTTCATACTACTTGTATCGTTCCCATGCAGTAAAAAGCTTTGTGGAGCCTACTGTGCTGTGTACGTGACATCTACTCGGCCCATCATTTGCACCAGTTAGTGTTAGGATGAGGACAAAAAAATAGGCTAGATCCAAACTCAAGCCTTCGAAGTTCTTTTCTTTCTCCCAATTCCATTCTCTTTGGTTTTTTTTTTCTTTTTTCTTTTTTCTTTGGTGGAATTTCCACATTTTCAGATCTTGGAAACTGTTTTTCTTTACTGGAGTTAATCTGAATTTTCAAAGCTAATGCCCCCTTTTCCTCCCTACAGTTGTTCCTTTTTCATTATCTTTTCTTTTTTTTCTTTTTTCTTTCTTCTTCTTTTTTTTTTAAATTTTTTTTCCTTCTGTGTTGTAGTTTTACTTTCCAATTTCATTCTACATTTTCAGAGCTCAAAAATCTTGTCTTTTTATTCAGCATTTTCATATCTCATTTCGAGTTGGTGGCTGAGCTAAAAACAGTGAAAATCAACCGCGACTATCTAGCATCATTGATGAGATTTCAAGGCTAGCTACATAAACATTTCAAGAATATGACCAATGATATCTCCAAAAATTTGCTCCCCAACTTTTATGAAGGAAAATGGCCCCAAAACATGAAATAGGATCCATTTTCAAGCATTTCCTAGGAACCAAACATGTGCAGCAGCCCTTGCTAATGGATTCCATTTCCATTAAGGCTACTTTCTAGGAGCCAAATGAACCTCTGAAAATACATTAATTTTCAAGATGGTCTATTATCAGATGGAATCAGAGAGCAACAGGTGCTCTCAAATCCTTGCCTTCCTCGTCATGGTCAACTGTTCGAATCTTTACAATCTGACTAGAATCTTATACAATACCTACTGTATTAGATTTAATTTTGTTGGGTCAGATTGGGGCAAACCGTATAATGAAACCAATCAGTCAAATGACAAAACATCGCATGCTCAGATTTTGCGCAAACACATAAATCTTGATTAAAAATTTTTTGTAGCTACTAATGCTGAAAAAGATAGCACATAGAATACATAACATGCTGTTAGACAGGCTCACATACCTTGTATAGCTAGTATACCTTGTATAGTTTGTTTCCATAGGTAGAGGATTCTGATTTTATTATTTTCCTTGTATAGATGCCTGTAATGTCTATATATTCAACCCCTTTGGGTTATCTCAAATATAGAAAACCTTTCAGCTCCTCTCTGTTTACATGGTATCAGAGCTTCACTGATCCAAATCTAGCACCACCTGTCACATCCGCCCATCCCTGCTGCATCCGGCCACCATCTCCGCTCGTCCGACCACCCCTGCGTCGTCCGGCCACCCCTGTTATGTTGTCCGGCCACCTTGCTACGTCCTACACCCCTATTGCTCGCCCCTCTGCTCGTCCAGCACCCCTGCGTCTTTGATCTATTGTCGTTACTGTTCCAGATCCAGATCTGTTATTACTGTTGCTATTCCGATCCTGATCTTGATCCAGATCCAGCACCCCTGCATCTCCTGCGTCTCTGATCCACATCTGTACCCCTGCGTCTAAGATCTAGATCCAGCACCCCTGCTTCTCAGATCTGATCCACATCTATTGTTGTTGCATCATCCAGCACCTCTGTTACTATTGCTCTAGATCTAGCTTTGCCCGATCCAGTAACCCCTGTTGCTGTTCCAGATCTAGCTTTTCCCAATCCGGCGCCAGATCTCAATTTTCTAGATCCAGTGCCCTTGGTGCTATTGCTATTCCGCTAGATTCAGACACTACAATCCCTTGGGTATCTCCTGTTATACGGTACATCTAAAACCTTCTTCTGCCGTAACTCTTTGCCTGCTTTACATTACTTCCGATCAATGGATAAGGACTCATCACGTACAGAGGCCCCACGTTGTAGTTTTGATGGTACCAACTATTCGCTATGGGCCATTCATTTTCAGCACTTCCGGTCATGGTTTGTAGGGAATAATTGATGGATCTATTACTATCCCCACTTCCATAGATGTCGACAAATTAGCCAATTGGGAAATGAACAATGGACAGATTATTACCTGGATTCTTGATTCGGTCGATCGGTCCATTGTTGTTGGCCTCACACCTCATCGCACTGCTAAGGCAATGTGAGAGCATCTCCAGACAATTTATCAACAGAGTAATGCGGCCCGGTTATACCGTTTGGACCAGGATCTCGTTAACCTTATTTAGGGTGACGACAGTATTCAATCTTTTTACTCCAAAATTGTCACAATTTGGACTGACATGGCTATGATGGATCCAACATTTCCTCATGACTTTAAGATATTCCAAACTATGAGCGAGAGTGCATAAGTTTGACAATTTCTTATGAAGTTACGTCCAGAATTTGAGCATTGTCGAGCCGCTCTCTTGAACCGTAGCCCTACTCCTTCATTAAATTCAGTTATTAATGATTTATTAGCTGAGGAACAGTGACTGAAAGTTCTCTCTCTTCCTTCTTCAACTCTGGGATCATCTGATGTGGTGCTTATTGTGTCCACCACTACACCAACACTTGGTTCCACTCCTTTGACTTGTCACAGCTGCAACAAGGTGGGTCATGTTGTTGCTCAATGTAAAGAATGGTGCGCGTATTGTCGACAGACTGGTCATGGTATTCAAGACTGCCGAACACGTGCCTATGCATCTTCTTTCGACCGTGGATGTGGTAGTCGTGGTCATGGTCGTGGTCGTGCTCTTTCTGCTACTGCTGCCACCATTTCTTCCGCGTCGTCTATTAGTAATTCTACATTTACTATTTCTGCTGATGGTCTTTCATCACCTTTGACTCTTGCGATGCTCCAGCAAATCATTCAGGCCCTTTCTACGGCCGGTATGTCAAGTACATTCCCATCTTTTACATGGTTCTTCGATTCGGGTGCTTCCAATCATATGACTGGTACTGTATCTCATCTTCGTGACATTCGTCCCTACACCGGCAATTAGACTATTTCTACTGTGGATGGCACTAGACTACCTATTCAGTCCGTTGGCTCATTAACTTTCTCTCCTCTGCTCATTGCCAATTCACCCTTTGTGATGTGTTTCATGTCCCTAACCTCTCCTCCAATTTAATTTCAGTTGATCAACTCACATCCAATAACTGCTTACTCATATTTCTTCCCAACTGTGGTTTTGTGCAGGATCTGGTAACGGGGAAGGTACTTGGGATGGGTAGGTGGCATGGTCGTCTATACGTGCTGGACTTTGATCCATCTGTCACTCCGGCTCATTATTTTTTTTTCTCTATCTTCATCAGATACTTGTTCGGCAAATAAATTGTGGAAATTGTGGCACTTTCGACTGGGTCATCCTATAATGTCTCGAAAAAATCCGTACAAAGATCTGAGTACAACCTCAGGCAGAAATCACCCAGGACCAAAACCTTTATAAATTAGGTTAATGTTAACAAGTGCTAAACTAGAGCGCTTATGAAATTAGCACTAATCACTTTAAATATGATCTGCATGACTCAAACCGTGCAGTATCATTGACGCTACGTTACCCTGAAATCTAGAATCCATCCCTAAACCCAGTTGCTCTCGGGAGCACACCGAAACTCCATATCGGACCTGGACCGCACGTCGAAAGTCTGATTACCCCGAAACTATACGGATATGACCACATTACTAGACTTGACAACCCCCTCAAAAATCAAGTCCTAATTGTGTCTAGAAATGCACAACTTGAGCCTGGAGCAAAGTGTGTGAGAAACATGAATATATTTAGAAGTAAATTCTGAATTTAAGTAATCTGAGTCGTGTCACTTGCGGGCCAAATATAAGGATTCAGACCGTTAGAATCTGACCCAAATATACCCTCGGATCAGGAGAAATGCCCCCTACATGTCGATGTACCTGTGGCCCTGATTGAGTGCCGGTGACAGTTAAACTGAAACTGGTCCGCCACGGCTGATCTGCAAACCTGATTGGAACGAAAACTCAGCCTGACCTAGATCCATGGTCAGGGAGCTTAAGTCACACGTGGAAAAGGGGCCACCAGAAGTGCTCCATTGGACCGGAACAGTCCATATTTGGATATAACCTAAGTATACCTTGGCCCTGGGGTCATTTTCATCAAACCTGGGCCTATATAAGGACCTTAAACCCTCTCTCTCACTCACCCCATATGAATTTGAGAAACCCTAAGGGAGAGAGGAGAGAAAAGAGAAGGGAAAAGAGAGAAAGTGAGAGTGAGAGTTGGAGATTCTTCTTGGGATTCGATCCTACTATTCCACGCACTCAACCACCATTCCTGTATCGCTATACAGGCGATTCTGATTCCGTTCTTAGGTAAGAAAACCTAACCCTAATTTATTTTAGGGTTTCAGATAGTGTAAGTTATGAAATAGCTAACCTAATTTATGCTATAGGTTGCCAATCCACCGTTGACAAAGACTGAGTGTCTAAAATGAATCCGTTACGCGTTTACCGGCGTAAGGTGCAGACTATAAATGTATAGGTTATGGTTTTCAAGGCTTTCAATGTCGGTCAATGGTTTATTACTGATGTGAGTGCCATTTCACATGCCAAATGCGATGTTTGTTTCGCGTTTCAGATATGTATGAACTATGTGGAGTTTAGGGTATTCCATGTATTTGTAGAAAAGGCCGTATACATATGGAATTTGAAATTACGTTTGCCATGATTAATTGTCATGTGACTATACTAGTTGTATGTGTAACAACTCCTTGATGAAAGGATTTGCCTAAATACATGTTATGGCCAACATACGTTGTGTATGTTAAAAAGTGTAGTCTAAGTGTTTGTCAAAATGTCTGAATAAACTAGTAGTTACTAAATTGTACTTTATATGATTGTTGAGATATGATTCTCAACTACTTTAATTATGTGTATGATTTCCTCCATGTAACTTACATTCTTTGTCTATTTTACTTAGGGACTACATATGTGTGATTCATGTTTAAGTTGAAATCTATCAAATGCTCATATGCTAGTATGATTGGAATTGTTGATCCATTACTGTTCCGATTAGCTTGTATGATTATCTGTTATAATTGAATGTGTTTGGGACTACGGAATAGTCCAGGCAATCGGTAACAGGCATTGAATAGGTGGCTGAGGTTGATTTCGCCACATAGGTAGTGATCGATGAATTCGAGCCGTACTTGGGATGTTGGCAGTGGTTAGGTCACATGGAGTGCTTACGCACTTCATGTCGATCAACTCAACGTGCGCTCGTACCAGTCGAGCTCGTCAAGTAACCCGATTAACCGAATGTATGTTCACCATGTATGGACCCTACTGCTTGAATCTAAGGTACCAAACTCACCAGTGAAAACCCTTTTAAACCTTGGTACCTCAATCTGCTAAGACTCATGAGCTGGGTATGGTGGTATGGGACATCGTGGTTGATCTGTCGGCCTACGCTGGGGTGACGAGCCTCCCCGTAGTGTCCAGTGAGCAACACAGTCTCATGAGCCGAATACGGTGGTATGGGACACTGTATTCAAGCTGTCGGCCTACACTAATAAGGTGACGAGCCCTTTGTAGTGACCTCAAGCGTACGCTAAGACTACGTAGAGGCGACGAGCCCTTACGTAGCAATAGGAGTACACTAGGCCTGCACTGATAAGGTGACGAGCCCTTTGCAACGACTTAGAACTGCAATATCGTATGAGAATTGCTAGGACTGACGACCCTAGAATGGATCATTGTTTGAGAATTAATATAAGGGAGGTACCTTAGCTTTCCAATCCTGCTGTATGAAAAGGACTAATAAGAACTTGGTAATCATATTCATGCACCACATTGCATGTGCCATTTGGTGATGTGTAGAGAGTACGAGGAAGTGACTGACATGCGCGACCGTTAGATGAAGATTCGCTGAGGGAGTGCAGGCGAGGGCATGCATCATTTATACATACCATTCCTGCATTAATCAGAGTACTTAGGGATGTTGATTGTTCTGCTTTATCATTATTGCTTGACTGAATTGATAACATGTTAACCTTTGTTTTATTGTTCCACTGAGTTGATCACTCACTCCTACGTTACGGGACGGTGTCTTGAACACCAACCAGACCCTATTGTAGGTTCAAATGATGGCGTAGCCTGCGAGGCGGAGCTGGACTTTGAGGGCGATGAGGAAGCATTCTCATATATGCAGTATTCAGGCGGGTTCTCGTAGACCGTTCTGAATCGACGGGGCTTCAGGGTTATACTTGTAGTGCACTATTACATTTTATTTGACATTTTGTATTTTGAAACAATACATGTAATTATTGACCTGGCAATGCATACATACTTTGGGGACTTATACTGATTTGTAGAGCTGTACACATTTGAGTAAGTCTTCCGCTTGCGTATTACAACTGTCCTTGGATTATGTTTTGCTGATTTAGCTTAATCTTATTCATGTTTTATGCCCTAATACAAACAACATTTAATCATCATAAAATATGTTGCACAAGTGATGTGTTAGAACTCGGGAGTTGGACTTTTACTCGACCCCCGATTTTCAGGGCGTTACACATCCACATTCCGATCGGTTAATTCATTTAATTTCTTCTGGCCTATTAGGGAATGTTTCTCTTAATAAAAAAGATTTTGATTATTCTTGTTCATCTTGTTGTCTTTCAGAAAAGTAAGTGTATTCATTTTCCTCTAATTACTACAAAATCATCTTCTATGTTTGAACTAGTGCATACAGATGTCTGGGGTCCTTCACCAATTATGTCTCTCTCTGGGTTACGATATTATGTTATATTCATTGATGATTTCGCATGTTACACCTGGATTTACTTTCTGCACTTGAAGTGACAGGTTTTTGAAACATTTAAGATATTTCACTCTATGGTGAAGACTCAATTTCGAGTTCCAGTTCAAACTCTCTACTCTGACTCGGGGGGAGGGGGGGGGTGAAATATCTCTCAACCAATTTTCGTACATTTCATCAGGGTCATGGGATTATTCATCAGACAACCTGTTCTAATACTCCACAACAGAATGGGGTGGCTGAACGAAAAAGTCATCATATTATTGAAACTGTCAACACCCTGATGACAACTATAAGTGTTCCTCGTTATTTCTGGGCAGAAGCAATGTTACATTCAGTCTACTTGATTAACCAGATACCAACCAACGTTCTAAATAGTAAATCTCTATACTTTGTTCTCAACGGCTTACCTCCTGCATATTCCACATTTCGTGTTTTTGGTTGTGTTTGTTATGTTCATGTAACGCCCTAAAAATCAGAGGTCGAGCAGGAGCCCAACTGCCGAGTTCCAACACATCACTTATGCAACATAGATAATGATGATTAAATGTTGTTCGTATTAGTGTATTAAACATAAGTGGGATTATACCAAATCAGCATATCATACTCCAGAGACACTTAAGTTACGCAAGCGGAAGACTGTGATAGTTGTATATATGGTGAACATGTATTGGGCCAATCGAGTTACTTGACAAGCTTGACTAGTACGAGTGTACGTTGAATTAATCGACATGGAGCACATAAGCACTCCGGGTGGCCTAACCATTGTCGACAATCAGCGTACGACTCGGATTCCTCGAACGTATCCGTTGTGACTAACTAGTATGACCACTGATCGTAAACTATTACTGATTGTCTGGACTACAGCATAGCTCCAATCACACTCCAACCAATAACATTCGCATGTGATAATCTAAGATAGCATGTGACAACTAAATCTAAACATAAATCTCATTCGAGCATTTCAACAAACACATACTACACATGTCATCATACATAGGCATTTCATCTGTAAATCACATAGTAGTAAGATAAGTTACATAAATGAAACTGTAACTATGTATAAGAGGATTGAGAATCTAATCTTAACACCCTCATTAAGTACATTACATCAAGCATTTTCTCATTCAGGCATTTTATCAAACACTTAAACTACACATATTACATATATATAATAACTTAGTTAAAACACATATTATAACAAATCCTTTCACCAAGGTATTCCCAAACATCCATCATAACAAGCACAAATCATAATTCCATATTCATTCAAACATTTAAATAAACACATGAAATGCATTATTTTCAACATAGTTCATATATATGTGTAATACACAGAAACATCATACTAAGCATATGTGATAGCAATCGAGTGAGTCATAAATCATTAACTAACTTTGAAACCCTTGAAAACCATAACCTAAACGTTTATAATCCCCACCTTTCGCCGGTAAACTCGTAACGAACTTAGTTCGAACACTATGTCTCCGTCTACGGTACATGTAACGCCCCAAACTCGGAAACCGGGCTCACAAAATTTTCGATCGCCGAATCCGGCGCCGACAGCCTCCATAGAACCCCATTCTCGGCTCCCAGCGCCCATTCGCCAGGTTCCGATCCTGTGGTGCTACGAGGAGGATTTTAAACATCAGTTTGATTCATAATAAGCATAACCAAAGGCATAACCCACAAACAACAACCAAAAACTCCATCACATTTCCACTATGATAAAAAACTTTACAAGTACAATAAGCATAAAGGGAAATACAATAATAGTGGACAAAAAGCTTCAAGATGATCTACTATGTGCTCCTGCTTCAGCGCTGTTGCGGTCCAACATCACTTGCACGCAACGATCGTGCATAAGCTTATGGAAAGCTTAGAGGGTGGTGTAAGTGTGTGCGTAAGGTAGTAATACAATTATGTAGTATCAGAGTAATGCGGAATATGCTGAAGAATCCATGAATGCTATATTAGCCGTACCAAGGTCATGCGATGTAAGGCATAAATGATGTCGGCCATACCAGGGCCATACGGTATAAAATGCAACTCAAGCATGCGAATCCTCATCTAAGTCCACATATCAATACAACTTAACTCTGGAATATCACCGGGGTCTAATACACTCCAACCAGATTGCCGCCTCATCGCACGCAATAAGGTGAGTGGAAGAGACCTCACTATCCGCCTGCCAATATCGGGTTCGACTCGTCGATAGCGGACCCATTCCTTGAGCTGGTCAAACTCAGCCTAGCTTTGCCCCCTCCTCTCGGGCGGGTAAGGCCGCACCCCCTTCCAACCGACCACGACACAGTGAAAAGCGCGACCATCTGGTAATCGGCACTCGGCGCTCATGCACCCACTCGGTCTAGACGTTGGAGCAACCTCCTGGTACCATAAGGGTTTAAGGACTTTCACCCAGGGATATCTATAACACCCCATGTAGAATAAGATTTTTAGTATCCAATCCTACCAACCACGATATGCCTGTGGAGGCTATGACCCTGATGTCGCTAGGGCGTACAGTATACATGTCACTCAATGCTAGATGTATGAATCACACAATCTAGTCATACAACAAACATGCGCGTACCGCGCGCTCATGTGAGCAACTCCGCCTATCTGGGAGCCCATAAATAATCTGCCCGAAGGCGTATGCTATAATCAATCACTCCTCATGTCAAGCATGTATATGATGCGTATGAGCATGAATCATGAGACTATACTAAACATGTTATATATGGTGATGGACTCTATTTATAATGAAGAGGGGCTTAGATGGCCTACGTACTACAAGTATCGGCCTGACAATGGGCCCTGGGGAGAGTCACAATGCGGGCATTTAACCATCATTGCTCTTATAATGTGGACATCAAACCATCATTGCTCCTAAGGCATGACCTACATAAGGAATTCATACATAATGTAATGGCCACACATACATCATATTGAGCCTCGCTCATGGGCCTCACATACATCGCATCGGGCCGATTGAATGGGTCGATCAAATGGGCTGATTCAAATGGGTCGAATCAATGGGCCGATCCAATGGGCCGAATCAGTGGGCCGATCAGTGGGCCGATCAATGGGCCGAACCAATGGGCTAAATCAATAGGCCGATCAATGGGCCGAAACTTCATCAGGTGGTCGCACCATCCACACTATTCATCTATTCTTAGGGATCATTTTAGAGTATTAAAAATATATTTAAATCACATGGACTGCACTCCAAATACAGTGGTGATAGTAATTCCCACCATTAGAAGTCTCAAGGCCCACTATAACCTTTATTTCCTATACAATCTGTTCATAAGGTCACACAGTCCTAAATTAAGATGAAAAACAAATTTCAAATTGATCCAGAACTGCAGTGACCCTGAGAAGGGTTTCAATGGTGGACGTTTACTCAACACTAATTTCTGCATTAGGGTCCACTTGGTATTAGATCTATCTTATTTTAGTCTTAAGCCTTAGAGCTAGCTTACTAAATGGATGGACAGTTAGATAGACCGTATGCAACAGGTGGGGTCCACGGTCACCAAATGGGTGAACAGTATTGATACCACACATGCCTGGTGGCTGGGACCCACAGAACTTACAGACGTAAATGGACAGTGGGTCCCACCAGCTGGACGGCTTGGATGTACTCATACACCACGTGAGACCTGTTACTTGCTAACGTGCAACATTGCTACCCCTCACCCCTTTTTTTTGAAACAAAACAGTGGTGGTTCCACGTAGGGCCACCCTTATATATATATAATATATATAATATATAATATATATAGCTGCTGCTGCTAGTGCAGCTTTATTGCATTTACAGGGAGCAGAGGTGGGTCCCACGTAGGGCCCACCCTCATATGCATATATAATATATAATATATATAATATAATATAATATATATAATATAATATAATATGTATTATATACCTAACATCCAGGCCTTAGACGGCCTGGACAGTAACATACATCATGGTGTTGGCCCACACGTGGGTGGGCCCCACCATCCAAAGACGGTGGATGGCTAGGATACAGCACACACACTATAGTGTGGCCCAACTGAGTGGATGGACGATGTGGTGGGTCACATGGACCCCACCGTCCGTTCACACCACTATTAGCCACCGAACTAGGGAACATACCCAGACCTCAGCGTTGAAAGGAGGTATCTTTCACTCAGTCTACCAGTTGAGCTAGGGTCTGGGCCTAACATTGAAACAAGGTACCTTTCACTCGGTCTGCCACTTGAGCTACGGATCTGGGTGTGGAAAATGGGCCCCACACGGACATGGCCCCACCATCCAGGGCGGTGGACGGTTTGGATAAAACACATACATCATGGTGTGTCCCAACAAAGTGGATGGATGATGTGGGTGGGTCCCATGGACCCCACCGTCTGCACACACTTCACTATTAGTGCACCCACGTCAGTCCACACTTCATTGCTGCCACTCCCTACGTCAGTGCACCCACTGACAATTAACACTTCATTGTTAGCTACACCCTCTATTGGTGCGTCCCCCTGGATGGACGTGTGGATGTACACCTCATCAAGGTGGGTCCCACATGGCCCACCTGTTTTGGATTAGCCTGATATTTGTGTTTTGCCCATGGCACGTATCACCCATGAAAACAGTGGGGTCCACATCAATGGATGGTGTGGATAAGGTCACGCATCAAGTGGGCCACAGGCCATCATACACATAAGAAAGAAAATAATGGAGAGAGAGAGAGAGAGATCGAAAATAACGGAGGGGCCCCACCACTATGGGCCCCTCTTGATACAAGGCGTACATCAAGGTTGGTCCCACATATATGGACCCTTAAATCAAACAGATGAATGAAAGACAAAAATCCAAGATCACCCACCATTCCTTCTTGCTCCTTAGGCTTCCTTTGCTCCTTAGCTTCGATGCTAACGGAGGAGATGGAGTTTGAACGGTTGAGATGGGAGATGAGGGGGTAGGAAGTGGGCCATACACAAAGCTCTCTTGAAGGAGAAAGAGCTTGGACGTGTGGTGTTTTCTTGCTTAGGAAAGAGAGTTTGAGAAATGAAATGAGAGAGAGAGAGGGTTGTAAAGAGAGAAAGTGAGAGATGGGTGATGGATGTGGTGGGTGATGGATGTGTAAGAAGCTTTTTTGACTTCTATAGTAGATTGTGTAAGAAGGGGTATGGGCTTGTTAGAAACTTTTGGCTTTAGGGGTTACTTGGGAAAGGGTGAGAGGTGATGTGTACTTGACATGTACTTGACATGATAGTATTGATTGGTTGATTGATTGATGTGACATATTGTAGAGATTAATTGACTAGTAAAAGTAAAGGATTACACTAAGAAATGTAAATGATAGATAACTAAAAGGATAATTGAAAGATAGATGTGGTTTGGTTTTGTAGGTATAAGACAATTTGATTTGTTGAATTCCTTTGTTATTTATAGCTTTAACTTGGCCATCTAGATGCTTACTATGTTCTGATGGTTGCTATAATCATTTCAACACTACTTAACCCTCTCTAGGTCACGCCTTAAACTCGGAAACCGAGCTCACAAAATTTTCGATTGCCGAATCCGGTGCCGACAACCTCCATAGTACCCCATTCTTAGCTCCCGATGCCCATACGCCAGATTCCGATCCTGGTATCCTACAAGGAGGATTTCCCAATATACATTTATCTCCTAAAAAGCATAACCATAAGTTTACCTAAATCACAAAGGCAACATCATCATCACATATCCACTAATATAAATAGTTGAATACAATGCAAAAAGGGGAATTGCATATTTTGATAATCAAAGCTCCAAAATACAGCTGCACGCTCCAAGCTCAACGCTGCTGCGAGTAACGTCACTTGCATGCATCTATCATATATAAGCTTATAGAAAGCTTAGATGGTGGTGTAAGTGTGTGCGAAAGGTAAGTGCCAAGTATGCAATATCAGAGCAATACGGAAACATGTTGGTGAGTCCATAAATACCATCATCCTTATCCAGGCTATGCGATGTAAAAACATAATAAGCCAATATCATATACTGAGGAAGCAATGTAGATCAGTTATAGAATGCAGAGACATAGTAAGCCAAATATCATATACTAAGGATGCAATGCAATATGCAACTCCTGACGAGTCCACGAATACCGTCAGCCGTATCTAGGCCATACATTAGACATGCGCGTATCACACAATCATGTGGGGGCAACTCCATCTCATAAGGAGTCCCATAAATATCTCAGCCCAATGACATATGCTTTAATTAATCATCCCTCACAACATGCATACGAATGATGGGGTTCACAGAAGGACGGCAGATCTAGTCCAAATATCAAGATAGACTCTAAACAGAGGATACACCAAACCTGATACTACATATCCTTCCATCTATGGTAAGGGGTGATATAGAATGCTTTAATGAAGCTCTCTGATTTAAAATGTGTCATGACATGTAAGGAAGGAATCCAACTTATAGCCACCACAACATCAAACGATGCTTCCGATGTGGGACAAAGTTTCGCCTTCATTGTATGCATATAGCTTGCCAGCATAGTAGCCTACCAATCACTAGTAGCTCGCCTAGGACCTTAGGCCCTGCCCACATCAGTGTCTGCTCACGTGTGCCCACCCATGTGTGCAACAGTGACGGAACGTCACAATATCCCCCACCGAGGGCAGAGCCGAATCTAATAAGTGGGATTCCTTACCCTCTCTATCGCGCAATAAAATGGACTTCTCTATGGGGCCCAATATATACACAAGGTGGGCTCGAAGCTATGGGTAATTCTACAAGGCATGGTGTATGACACCATCATCAATGGGGACCCAACGGTTTGGGGTAGCCCAATAAGAGAAGATAGAAATGGGCTTGATATGGGCTCTAGGGAGGTTGACAATGTGGACATTTAACCACCATTACACCTAGAGTATGGTCCGCCATAGAATCTAACTTACAATGGGGAAAGGGCCTCATACAATCACAACGGGCCTCATACAATCACAATGGACCTCATACAATCACAATGGGCCTTACACACAATGGACCTCATACATCACAATGGGCCTCATCACATGGGCCTCGTATACATCACAATGGGCCTCTCATACATCACAATAGACCTCATATATATCACCATGGGCTGCATCACATGGGCTTCATATACAACACATCGGGCCTCATCATATGGGCCTCATATACAACACATCGGGCGTCACTCCACATATACATCATAATGGGCCTCGGCACATGGGCCATAAATACATCATAATGGGTTACATCCATAGGCTTCTCATACATCACATCATAATGGGCCACATCTCATGAGCCTCTTACATCGCAATGGGTCGCATCACATGGGCCTCATATACATCGCAATGGGCCTTTCACATGGGCCTAATATACATCACAATGGTCGCTCACTCGAGCCAAATATACATCACTATGAGCCTCTCACACGGGCCTAATATACATCACAATGGGCCCCATCACCTGACCCTTAAATGCATCACAATGGGCCTCATCACTTGGGCCCAATATAGATCACAATGGGCCTCATTACATGGGCCGCAATTACATCACAACGAGCCCTATCCCATGGGCTTTAAATACATCACAATGGGCTACATCTTAATGGGCCTCACAAGATTGGTAGTTAATACATACATCACGACGAGTCCCACACTTACACACATACACAGTGGGCCTTACACACAACAAATGGGCCTTACATACTACAGATGGGCCTAACATGCTACAATGGGCTTCACACACAACAGGTGGACCTCACACATACATAGTGGGCCTCATATCTATCGAACTGGGCCTGCCAACGGCCTAGACTGTGTGCATACAAAACATACATCAAAGGTGGGGTCCCACAGATTTGGACAATGTAGGTAAAATGCATCACGGCAGGGTCCACATATGTTGGGCAACATGGATAAAATACATCACAGTGGGCCTACTGCCACTGGACCACATGGATGAAACACATCGGGCGGACCCCACTGTCGCTGGACGATCCAAATAGAATAGGATCCATGCAGCACCATCTAGAGATGGACGGTGCAGATACATACATCAAGGTGGGCCCCATCCGTTGCCAACATAGATGGATGGTTGGGATATACCACCTACCTTAAGATCAGACCCAGACTTACTGACATCCATTCAAATGGATGGACGATCTGGATGTCCGTTACATACATGCAAGGTGGGCCACGTGGATGGGGTCCACATCCTAGCAAGGGACGAACAGTTAGGATAAAACCCATATATCAGGTGAATTTCCACCGTCCAAACAGTGGACGGTGTGGATGAAACACTTATATCACGGTAGGCTCCATAGAACTTGGTGACAACACTACAGGTCCAACCTATCAGTAGCTAATCTGGTGGGTCCCACATGATCTGGACGGTTAGGATTATAGCACGTGGGACCCATGGAAGGTGTGGATAGAACACATATACCCTGGTGCATCCAGCACCGTCCCACACTGGATGGTGTGGATGTAAAACGCATACATCAAATGAGGGCCCCACCATCCATCTCTGGACGGTGTGATAAAACACATGCATCAGGGTGGTGCCATGTGCTGCACTCAGCACGTCATTAAGGTGGGCCCCACTTCCCATGCATGGACAAGGTGGATTTCAATATATACATACATCACGGTAGAGTCCCACCGTCCAACAGCTACTAGACGGGACTAGATAAGGCCATACATCAAGGTAGGCCCCATACGTGTGGATGTAAAGCATCCACCAAGGTGAGTCCCACCCCACGTATGGAGGGTTGGATATAACACATACGATCAGACCCACAGAACTCACTGGCATCAAATATAGCAACTTTGAGCTACATGGGACCCATCGTCTAGGGTCTGGATGGTGTGGATCTAGCACATCATCATCAAGGTGGTCCATGCGATCATCAGGTGGGGTCCATGCAATCATCAGGTGGGGTCCACGTCAGCATGGCCAACCAGCCTTGGAGCAGGCTGATATTTATGATTTCTCTTCATCCAGGCCCACTCGAAAATGGGCAGCAATGTGGTCCCCTGGATGGATAACGGCATGGATAAAATACATTCATCATGGTGGACCATCATACGAAAAGGAGAGAGAGAGATAGAAAGAGAGAGAAACGGCAATGGAGGCGAGGGCCTCCGCACTATGAGCCCTCCTTAGGTGGGCCATGCAAATAAATACATCAAAATGGGTCCTAAAAATCATGTGGACCTTAAGTTAAAATCAAAATCTAGCACTATGAACACCCACCATTGGATCTTCTTCTTTAGCTCCTTAGAATCCTTGGCTCCTAAGCTCTCTCTTTAATGGAGGATGATGCGATTTGAAGGGTGGAGATGGGTGATTAGGGGGTTGGAAGTGGGCCACACTAGGCTCTCTTTGCTCTCCTTAGAGTTTGGACAGTCCTCTCTTTTAGATTGCTTGGGATGGAGTGAGAAATGAGAGAGAGAGAGAGAAAGAGAGAGAGAGAGAGGAGTGGTGTTGTAAGGAGAGATGACATGGAGGGTATGGTGCTTGTTGACTTGTTGGTAAGAAAGGAATGGCTAGGCATGAGTGTTGTTAACTTTTGGGTGAGAGAGGGATGGGTAGGGTATGGGTTGGTACTTGACTTGATTGATTTGAAAGGTGGTAGAGATTCTCTCGGAATTCGCAACGTGTGGTGTTTCCCTCGAAATAAATGTGGGCCCACAACTCCTGGCTCGGGTATCGCATTGGCGCGCGAGACATGGTGTTAGAACCGTGGTAATGGTGTGGTCGCATGGGTATAAGTCCCGAGTTGAGTCGATTCTGATATACGGGATGCAAGTTAGGGTCACACGCAAATGCCGATTACAGGTCGCGGTTGCTAGAATTTGACAGGGAGGATCATGAAAGTATATGGAATGGTACAGACTAGGATATGGGCCTCACACTCTACTTATAAACTTGGCATTTGTCTTGTAACCACTTCAGCACGATCACTCTTTACTCAACTACTTAATGGATGATGTGGCATTGCTCGATGTGCTCCTGCTATATTACTATAGAATCCTATTGTATATCTCCAAAAAGCTTAAAATACACCATGCAAATTCATCTAGATTACATGTAACCCATTCTAATTGGCTTTGGCAGGAATGGGTGACAATGAGGATTAACAGAGGGATCCATGCATATTTTGATGCATGTTCCACCCGGGATACATGTAACACCCTGTACTTTTTAGTACTCGGATGTCACCATGAAGATCAAAGTTAGTTTACACGTGTGTGTGAACACATGTAACTTGCCTTACATGTCACCATCTAACGACTCTCAATCTATCCATCTCAACCGTTTAATACACCATTCATTCATATAACAAGCCATCCATTTAATCGATTTTAAAAATAGTCCATCATATCTTCAGAGGCATCTATTTTAAGATCGCAAGCACTTTGATAGACCAATTAAACTGTCTATCCTAAAATTCTAAGATTGGGATCATCTGGTCGACAGTTCATCACGCCTGCAACTTCTTGTGGGATGATTTGACACTTACTTACATGGCATAGCCATCAAATTTTAAAAGAAACTGTTAGAGTTCGTCCATGTTAGCTTGAGGATACTTAGAAGCATCGGTGATCATATCGGGAAATGATCCGACTATTAAATAGTTGGAGACCATTAGTTTGACCCACAAAATCAAGTTGTATGGCCCACCTGATCATTGGATCCACCTCATCTTTGACTGGGTTGGCTATTCGAACCCATAGAACTTCTTGAAGAGTGTGAAACTTAGAAAAACATCATTTGTGGGGCCCGAATCGGCAAATTTGCTCTTATTAACTCTAAGACCAAGCTATGAGTGACACAAAAGATAAGATTATAAGACATTACTACATGGGCTTTACATCCCACCACTCATCACTATGTGGATAGCCTTTTGACCCTAGGACGTTTTGGATAGGGATGGATTAAGATCAAAGAAAATTCCAGACATTAGATTGTTAGGAGTTCACATAAATCAGGTCGTGGGGCTTGCCTAAACTCTAGATCTACCTGGTCCTTGGTCAAAGGTCCTGATGGGGGGCCTCCAGAGTGAATGAATGGAGTAGATTTGGAGATTTGATCATGGTGGACCCCACATAGGTGTTGTATGTGCCACAAGAGTGTTGCACTTGTTGTGCACTAGACCAAAAGAGCCAGTTAAAATGTGTTTGACCGTGAAATGCCCGAAGAAGGAAGTTCCTTCCTTCCTTTCTAATCTCCCGCCCGACCCGTTTAAAATGGGCAGATTTTGTGTGTTAATCTATGGCCCACCAAGACAACCCATCCTAAAGATCTGAACCATCCATCTTGTAGAACCCTCGGGTACAACCAAACCCTAGGAAATTTCACGTGCTGGGACACCCATGCTAGTGCACGATCTCAGGCACAATCCCACATGTATTCGTCCATTTTGTCGAAAATGGAAAAAAGTATTTTTCTCTCCTTTCCACACTAGCAATCCACATGCATTGCCTCTACAGCATCCCTTCCCTCCACTTGGAGCCATCGGAGCCCTCTAAACTAGGGCTTTCCCTAGTTATGATTCGAGCTTTCTCCCGCCGCCGCCAGAACTCGAAACCTAAGTCCATTTAGTAAAACTGTTAATCACCATCCCTTTTGTGGGTCCCATAGTGATCATGGGACCTATCCACACAATCCAAGTGCCTCAGATCGGGGGATGGGCTACCTGATTAAAACCCACCATAATTATGGCCATCATCTTCTTCGTCCGTTTGAAAAACCCACCACCTATACGTGGGTTCCACTTGCTGATCTAGACCATCCTTTAGGTAGGTTAGGGTCCTAAAAATTCATTCACGAGATCTGATTGAAGCCATTTAAGGGTTTAGGGGTGATCAACATCCAATTGACATAATAACACCAAGATTTCGTGTGGATTAGAGCTCATGTTGTAGCTAATCTAGGGATTAGTGGTAGACCGTTTTAGGACCAAGAAATGTCTATAAATAGCCTCCTTTTTAGGGTATTCCTTGCCCAAAATAGAAAATCAAAAGAGTGAGAGAGTTAAGCACCCTCCGCTGCTGTCACGCCAGCTCGAGTTGGGCCACTTAGTCCAGACACTGCTAGAAGTAACTGAGAGAGAGGAGAAAAATAAGGAAGAAGGAGGAAGGAGATAGAGAGAGAAATGAATGAAGGAGAAAGAGAGAGGCGACGCTACTGCTGTTGACCCATTATCTGAGTTTCGGCTTGACTGAGTTGCTAGACCGAGTCCAGCCACACCGTTTAGTCAGAAGAAGAGAAAAGAAGCAGAAGAAAAGAAAGAAAGAAAGGATGAAGGAAGGAAGGATGGAGAGGGATAGTGTTGTCCGCCTGCTACCACGTTGAGTCGCAGGTTCGGTCTGTCCGAGTCTGGATTCATGCAGGTCCTTGAACATCCAGTTCCACTCCTGGACCTTCAACAAAAGAAGAAGAAGAAGAAGAAGGTATAGAAATGAGAGAGAGAGAGAGAGAGAGAGGAGGAGGAGGAGGAGGAGAGATCGAGTTTTGGTGGTTGCCAAGTCAACTCGGCCGAAACTGAGCTCGGTTGGGATGAGTTGGGCTCAAACCTGGTTTGGGTTTAGTTTGTCCAGACCCATTGCTGGATGTTTCAGGAGGAAATAAAATGGGAAGAGAAGTAAAAGAAGAAGAGAGAGAAAGGAAAAAAAGAAAGAAGAGAAAGCAAGGAAGAGAAAAATAGAGAGAGGGAGTTTTCTTTGACTATTGCCAAGTCGACTTGGCTGTCTTATGAGTTTAATCTAGATTAGGGTTATTCAAGGATGAGTCGACAACTAGGTGAGCTGACTCCCTAATCATCTTCTATTAGTTAAGAAAAATATAGTAATAATAATAAGAAGAAGAAATGATATTGATCTTCTTGTGTTGGTTGAGTATAGGTATTTAGTAGAGGCTACTTTAGATCCCTCTCATTGAATCAACTTGGTGTGGGCATTGCGATTGGATTCAAGTTGATTCTATCTGATTCTATATAAGGTGAGGACTCACCCTTTGAGCTTCCCACTTAAGTTCATCAATTTGGACATAGATGATGATATGTTTTCTCTTATTGAGTTACTTACTGTTGAGGGTCAAATATTGCATATCAGACCCAATTATTACCTGAATTTATGGACATGATACTATTTAATGCACCAGTTTAATCGCGTTTGTGATGCAAGGTGTATTTACGAGCATGGACTGAAAAAGGATGCTAAAAGCACGGATTTAACGTTCAGAATGCACCAAGGCAAGGGACGGACTCCAAGGGACCAAGATCAACGGAATTACATGCCAGGGATCCGCAAAAATTGAGAAACTGAAGCTCAAGCGGCCTGAAAGTCAGCCAGAATGCAAGATCACTGGGTTTCCATCATCTGTTTGGCTCGAAACTTTATACATGGCTCGAAGACCAAAAACTAATCGTACACGTCAAATTTCAGCCATTGGATCCTCGTGAAAGTGGCTGAACTAACAGATCAGTCCATAAAATTCTGATTTGGGGCCCACCCGTTGTCCAGATACGCTTTAACTTCGGCCCCCACGGCTTAAATGAAATGAGGAACAAGATGGTTGGTGTGGATTTCTCATAATAATCATACAGTGTACATAGTACACTTTTTGCACTAAGAGTGCATGGCAACACAGGGACGTGGGACGTATTTTGAAGAACTCTGTTTCTTTCATGAAACAGAGACTTCGGATGATCTCAGTGGGCCATCATCATGGTCCAAATGCTCAATCCGAGCCGTCCATCATGCAGAGGGGCTCGATTTAGCCAAACCCATGTTGACTTTATGCACTCATGCACGCACACGTGTTGGTTTCAATGGTCACAAATGGACTGCCCTACAACTATTACAGCTGATTTCTTTCGTGGGTCACGCCGAATCTGATCCAAAAATAGTGATTTTCGCCTGGTTTTTCGAGCAGAATACAGTGGACGGAGTGGATTTCCCAAAATAAAATCTATGTGGGCCCCACCAACTTTGACAGCGAGCCAGCGTCCGCAGGCCCTGTTTCCGCGTCCGGTTGGGTCCGAGATTTGCAGGGGATAGTGGGCCACGGTCATCAATAATTTAAGTGATCCATACCATCCAATGTGTCCACAAGAAGGCCAATATTCTAGCCAAGATCTCAGAAATGACGGATAATTTGATATCGCGCCATAAATACAACCCAAACGCAAGATATTTTGCGTTTTCACTGCGAACGCGAACGCGGCTGCGTAAATAACTATCCTTCTCTCCCGACGCTACAACTCAGACTTGGGCATGAAGTCTTTGAATCGCATGGGACCAGGATATAAAGGAAACACAGAGAAAGGAGAGTTTGGGACAGGAGCGGTGGCTGAAACGTGAAAGGGAGAGCTTGGCAGGGACTTGGGGATTCAGAGCTGCCGTGGAGGCTTTTTGGCTGGACGTCAGGAGTGCAGCCGTGAGGAGAGGAACGTGGAAGGTGGGTTGCTGCTGCACGTCAGGGAGTTTTATGGAGCTTAAAGGGAAAACGAGCAGGGTGGGGGCTTAGCATTGAAGGAAGAAAGGAAGAAGCGTGTAGCGGGTTTTTTTTCTCTCTTTCCTTCTTGTTCTTTTCTTTTCCTGTTTTATTTTTATTTTGCTGTTTTAATCAGCCCATTCATGTGTAGCTAATCCTCTTAGCTAGGGCTAAGAGGTGAAGCCTGTAGCAAGATGGGAGATACTGTTTCATGCGTTTAAGTTAAAATTTCTGAACTGAACTTGGTTTTAAGTTGATTATTAAAAGAATATTCGTTTCAGTCTTTAATGGTCTGTTGTGACTGAAATTACAATGGGTTTGCAATGGCTTTGAATATTTCTTTTTCTCTTTGATGTTTATGACGTCAGGAGGCCCTGTTGTCCACCATCGTCTCCTGGGCATGGTTGGATGATGGTACCCTTCTTGACCTTCATGGCATGTTGATTGGTTGGTAATTAGTTTAATTCTTTTGTTAACTTTGTCTCCTGGGCATGGTGTGGTGATGGAATCCATTCTAATTCATATACCTTTCATCTCTTAAAAACCAGATCAAGTAAGTTCAGTTTGGATTCCATAATCCTTGATGCAGGCATAAGATCTCCCTAATCTCTACAAGTGGATCCTCTGAATCTCTAGTTTCCTTCCTCTGAATTCCTTAAAGTTTTACATTAATCTCTCACCATTATTCATCAATTTATATTTGATTTAAATTGCATCTTAGGCTAGTTCTATTTCTACCTAGTTTCAGGAAACGTACAAGTTTCAGTCCCTGTGGATTCGACCTTGGTCTTACCGAGTTTATTACTACATCACAACCCTATACTTGGGGAGTGAACACTTACCTCACTATGGAATATGCTAATTTGTTGTGCAATTATTTCATGTGTTTAATTGTAGAAAACATAAATAATTTAATAATAACATGCTATCTTTAACTGTGCATTTGTTAATTAACTATATGTTGTCACTTGCACTTAAGTGATGGATGAATGGGACCTATCATGGACTTACCATATTGCGGTCCATATTTGACTTACATAGCTTGGATCGTACATCTGCCTTACATGGGTTGGATTGCACATTGCCTTCCATGGCTTGGATTGCATATTTGCCCTTAGTGGTTTTGTTGGAACATTGGCACACTTTTTGTGGCTTGTTGGTTATATTCACACATCTTGTTGATTTTTGGATCATTATATGGAATTCATTATGATTTATGGGTCATTATGTGGAGTTCGTCATGATTTATGGGTGGAGCTGAAGTTCGCGTGTCGATTTTTTTTGTCTATCTTGCGAAGTTCATGCGATTTTTGAATGACACCAGAGTTCTTATGTTGATTCTCTCTTCATCTTGTGGTGTTCTATCATATGATGAATTTTGGGTAGAATTAAAGTTCGCTTGTCGATTTTCCAGCCATCTTGCGGTGTTCACATGCGATATGATTTTCAGGTGAAGTAGAGTTTTGTATGTTAGTTTTCTAGCCATCTTGCGGTGTTCAGTCGTACCGTGATTTTCAGGTGGAGCAGGATTCGCTTATCGATTTTCTAGTCATCTTGCGGTGTTCACGTATGATATGATTTTCAAGTGGTCTAGATTTTGTATATTGATTCTCTCTTCATCTTGTGGTGTCTAGTCGTACTGTGATTTTTGGGTGGAGCAGGAGTTTGCTTATCGATTTTCTAGTGATCATATGGTATTCACGTACGATATGATTTTCATGTGAAGTAGATGTTTGCATATTAATTCTCTCTTCATCTTGCGGTGTTCAGTCTTATTGTGATTTCCTAGTGGAGCTGAAGTTTACTTATCGATTTTCTAGCCACCTTGCAGTGTTCACATATAATATGATTTTCGGGTGAATTAGAGGTTTAAAAGCTTGATTTTCTATTCATTTTATGGAGTTCACTTGTACAATGTGATTTTCGAGTGCAATAGAAAGTTGTATGATTGATTATTTGACAATCTGGACACGTTCACTTGCATTGCGATTGTTATTACATTTCCTTAATGTTGAAATTATGTTGACGGGCTTATTTCTGAATATATGATCATGATTTTAAACTGTATTGTTTAATATGTCTCTTCTCATATATTGTGATTTATTCTGGGTTATGAATGATGAGTGTGTAATCTTAGACCGTACTCCTAACTGTGATAGCCATTGATGCTATCAAACCGTATCAGTTGATGCAGGTGTAGAGCGAGCCGATGCTGTTCACTTGTTCGCTAGAGCAGATCGGGTAATAGAGGAGGTAAACGGGGTCCCTGCGGCCCATATTGAGCTCCATCATTAGATGATAGATTTCTATATTTGTTTAATAAACTTTTTTATTTGAGATTGTATAAGTCCTGTGTGGGTGCTATATTTGGATATTTATGGTGATTGAAATGTTTTTATACAATGTAAGGTTTATTCCACCAACATTTACTGTTGACTTTGATTAATGATAAGAAGGTTTAAATTATACTGAAATTTAAAGGCTAACACTTGGGTTTTTGGAAAACGAGTTGTATACTCGGGTTTCAAAAACTAGGGCATTACAATACATGAAACTAGATGGATGGTCTAGATTAATATGTCACCCAGTGAGGTATTCAATGTTGAGAAGGATCTACCTTATCCAGGAACTACCAGTAGAGCTATACACAAGCCAAGCTAGCTCGAAAACCTCACTCAGCTTGAACAAACGATTCGAGGTAAGACAAGCTTTATATGACCCAACTCATTTGAAAATGAGATGAGGTTGAGTATTGTGGAGCTTAACTCGGCTCGACTCGAACTCGGCCCAGATTGAAGCTCGAGCTTGGCTTGACTCGAATATATATTATATTATATTTAAAAATAGTAAATGTTAAAAGTTAAAACCCTACCCTACTCATTTGTCCCTTTCTTACCCCTTTTTTCTTCCTTACCCAACCTACCATGCCCAAGCTCCTCTCTCTCTCTCTCTCTCTCTCTCTCTCTCTCTCTCTATCCCAACTCGGCCACTCACCTGAGCTCGACTCAGCATCTACCTGACTCATCTTCGCCACATGGCTTACACGACCACTCACTCAAGCTCTCTCTCTCTCTCTCTCTCTTAGCACCCACAACAAGGTACCTCTATCTAATATGTTATATATAATTGAATAATTGATTTAGGGGTTGGGTCAGTTGGGTTGGGTAGCTGGGTTGTGTCGGGTGTGGGTGTTGGGTTGGGTGTGGGTTTTGGGACAAGTTAAGTGGGTGTTTGTGTTGAGTGTGAAGTATTACATATTTCTCCCGATTTATACATTGGTTTTATAAACATGTTAGTGCTTAATCCATTTAATTATGTATGTTTTCATGTGCATGAAAGTGCCCTGGTTTGTCAATTAGTATGAGTGTTGAGTCAGCAAGGCAAGTGAGCTCCATAGGAAGATTGTTCAAGCGTTTGCCTCAACAGGATGTGTGTTGGAGCTTGTCAAAGGTAAACCTTAGCCTTACATCCCATGTCCCAAAACACCAGGTATATAAAATCCTTAAAAATGGATAGAACATCGTAGGGTTTAAGGTGAGAAAACTATTTTGCAAAATCAGAAAAATCTCTAAGTTTTTTGCTTTTGTCGATTTATTGATACATGGTTCGATGAACTCAAACCCTGTTATCGATGTCCTTGAACCTTACTTGATAATATCGAATTGAGGACTTCAGATGTCCAGTAACTACAAAGAATTCTAGATTGTATTATCGATGAATCGATGACATGCTTGTTATTATTGATTTTCGAATCTCGAGTTCATCGAGACGGCTCGATAAAATCGATAAATTGTCAGGTTGTGTCCAGAATGAAGTTAAGGAAAGTCATGTGATTTTTGATATCTCGAAGAGAGCCTCGATATCCTCAAAATTCAAACCTTTTTGATATCGATGGACCTTCGATGAAATCGGATTGGGACACAAAACTAACCAGCAAGTTTTCAGGTAAAAATCTTTCAAGTATCGAGGATCACTCTATAAAATCGATATTCAAATATCGATCATATCGATACAAGGTCGATGTCATGGAAATAGGACACAAACTGTCCAGCAAGCTTATAGGAAAATTCCTTGAAAATATTGATGAATCGACACTGTTATCAATATCATCGACATTCAAATCCAGATGATATCGACGAATGCTTAATCATATCAAATACCTGTTCAATGTCCAAGGCAAGTCTGCTATCATAATTTCAAATGTCGAGGAATCGAACGTTGCATTGATGGAATCGGAGTTCGAAATCTAATGACATCGAAGAGTGTTCGATATCCTCGACTAGTTGGCAAAAAGGTTTAAAAGCGTTTGACAGATTGAGTTCGTGTCATCGAGCGACAATTCGATGCTATCGAGAGTATACACTCGATGATATCGAACTTTATAAAAAATATGACTATTTTATTTCCGTTGAAACTTTTTACCTATTTAATGAGAGTTTGCCTTTGGTTGTTTTTAGAGAAAATAAAGAGAGCTTTTGAGTGTTTAAATCTAGATCATATACCTTAAGCTTTTTTCTCTCATGGGAGTTCATCCTCCAATCCGCCCTCATCATTGATATTCAATAGAGTGGATTGGGGAATGAACTTCGCATTCAAGGATCCTACAGCTACCATCTTAATGGCAAATCATTAAGTGGGATACCTTGAATGCATAGATGATTAGAATCACTCTATTTCTCAAATAGGAAAACATTTAATAGAGTTAAATTCTAAATAGCCTTGACCCAACCCGTTGCCTTATATTAGAGCATCATCTGTGTTGCGGTTCAAGGGAGCTGAAGATTCTTCGTCATCAAAGGGGGAGATCTTCATCAATATACTAAATGGGGCTCATCTACTTATCTACAAGTCATTAGAGTCCAGAGACCCTTTCGATCATTCCTTTTGTAGGATTAGGTCAAAGGTGCTTCTCACCCCTTTCAAGTCCTCATAGGAGGCCTCCGACGGGAGTGTATGTGGGGGTGCTGTGTGTTAACCCTTGCTCTATGGAGAGCATAAGCTGTTAGGTCCTTGTGTAGGTCCTTGACCTGTATGGTCTAAAACCTGGGTGATGTGTGTTGACCTTTGCTCATGGGAGCATAAAGTGTCAGGTTCCTTGTGTGGATCCTTTGCTTGTGTGGCCTAAAATCGGGGTGCTGTGTTTTGACCCTTGCTCCTGTATGGGGCATAAACTTATGTCGTGGTGACACGTTAGAGTCAGCCTAGTGTAGGTTGTACTGGTTTGAGGTGAACCTAATTTGAAACCTCCATTAGTGAGATCTAGTACACTTAAAGGGTTGAGTGCGTCTGCCGGAAGTGGAGTAGACATATAGTCAAACCACTATAAAAACGACTGTGTTTGGGATTGTTATTTACTCTTAGTACTTGTGTCATTTCTCTGAATTTTCTTATAATGCATGCTTACATGATTACCTAGAACTAATTAGAATTACATCTCACACACAATCATATCCATCATGAACTATGTCTCTTATCTTATTTATGTTTTGAATAGTTTTGTGATTGGATCCTCTATTTGGCTTGAAAGCCATTAGAGTTACATTGAAGAAATCCTGATACTTGCATATTTATTCAGGATAGGGTTCATAGGTTTTTAAATTACCATAGAATATTAAAAAGTCTTATTCACTCCCCTCTGGGACATCTTGGCATATTCCCACTTAAACTAAAGCGGTCATTACCGCAATTTCAATTGGTATCAGAGCGGGTCTCTTTTAAGGGCTTCACAGCCTAGAGAGTGACCTTGACTAAAGTTGGTAATATGGCCAAAGGAGAGGGCCCATCTCTAACTAGACCTCCAGTATTTGATCGATCAAATTATGCCTACTGGAAGGCTAGGGTGTATTACTTTCTGAGATCTTTGGATCATGATGTTTGAGATATTGTTGAAAAAGGATATGTGCCACCAATCGAACAAATAATACTTGAAAATGGCATAACTATCACTAAACCGAAATCCAAAGAAATGTGGACAACATTCGATAAAGAAAAATAAACCTCTGAAGCTATAGTAATGAATGTTATCTACTGTGTTGTGTCTCAAGAAGTCTTGAATCAAATCAGTATGTGTGGAACAACTAAAGAAGCATGTGACTTGTTGGAAACAACCTATGAGGGAACCAACACAGTGAAAAGATCCAAACTACAACTCATAACATCACAGTTTGAAAGTCTCAGAATGGAAGAGCATGAGACCTTCATGGAGTTTTTCACAAAACTGAACATCATTTGTAACTCCATGGGTGGATTAGGAGAAAAAGTTACGGTTCCAAAAATCTGTAGGAAAATTCTAAGATTCTTATTAGAACAATTCAATTCAAAAGTTACAACCATTGAGGAATGTAGAAACATGAATGAAATGAAAGTAGAAGAACTCGTAGGTTCCCTACAAACATTTGAACTACACTTCAAACGAACTCCTAAACCCAAAAATACTCTCCTCAAAACTTCAAAGAACACTACAAAGGAGGAAGATGGAAGTGAAAGAGAGAATGAGGATGAGGAAGTGGCTCTGTTGGCTCAATGGTTCAAAAAACTCTTCCATAGAAATCGTGGCCGACCATTTAAAGGAAGACAGTTGGACAACAAACATTTTATAGGTAAATCTGGTAAAAAGTCCAAGGAACCACAATGTTACACCTGCCGAAAGTTTGGACATCTGTCCACTGAATGCCCAAATAGGAAAACCAAAGGAAAAGCAATGGTAGCCACATGAGATGATACTGAAGAGTCAAATTTAGAATGTTGTGACTCAGAGAGTGATGGAGACCGAAAAATCCTAAAAATTCTTATGGTCTCTACAGCCTCCAACACTCCCATAGAAACTGAGAAAATCAAAGAACCTCAAGCCACTGAATCATTTCCATCTGATGATGAGGAAACAGAGAAAGAAGAAGAAGAAAAGGATAAATTGCAGGATGCCTATAATCAACTTTATATCCATAGCATCAATATCCTTAAAAGACTTAGAATAAGAGAAAACAAAAATAAATTGCTGTAAATGGATCTAGACAAAACATTGGAAATCAATACACACTTGATTAATGATCTACAGTAATACCACTTAGAAAATGTTAGGCTTGAAGGAATCAATACCTTTCTCAAATCTGAGTCTGAAAAACTAATCAAACGATTGAACTATTGAAAGATAAAAACATGCATCTTTAGAATGAAAATCACACACTCATGTTTGATGTAGAGAAATACAGAACATCTGCTAAAGTGAATTATAAATTTTCCCAAAGTAGTGAAAAATTAGAAAAATTCTTAGGGATGGGAAGACCTGGGAAAGATAAGAGTGGATTAGGATATGACAATTCAAATCAAAATCCAAAAATGCGTACCAATGTTTGAGAAATTAGCTGCATCAGGAAGTAAAACAAAAGCTACTTCTATTTGTCATTCATGTGGAGACTCTGGTCATTTCAAATTTGAATGTATTGCTCCAAGGTGGACTCAATCTGATTTTGGTCTAAATCATATTGGTAAATATAGACCAACTAGAAGAACAATACAAAATGTCAAGAGTCCACTTAGGAATATGGCTAGAAGTAATACACATCCATCACCACTCAAAATGACCGAGACAATGAAGGAGCTATTGGATCAGGTGGCTAAATTAAATAAAAAAACAAATGAATTTATGAAACAAGGAAACATGGTTCAATTACCCAACATGCCTACCAAAACCCGTAATGAAACTACCATAAAAAGAAATCCTGTCTCAAAATGGGTAGTAAAAGAAAAGAGCAATTGCCTTGTTATTCACTCGAATCATTCAACAAGCAATAGTACTAAATGGTACCTAGACAATGGGTGCTCAAGACATGTCACAGGTGACAAATCTCTTCTCTCAAATTATTCAGATCTTAATGATGGGATAGTCATTTATGGTGATGGAAGCACAACTAAAGTAGTAGGATGCGGAATCATAAAAGGAATGGAAATGCTAAAAAAGGAGAATGCTTTTTGCATAAAAGGATTGACTCATAATCTTTTAAGCATCTCTCAAATATGTGACAACAAACATGTGGTTACCTTTGACAAACAAAATTGCAAGATTCTAGATCTATCAGGAAAATCAATTCTGGAGGGTCTTTGCACTATGACCACTGTTATGTCATCAATGGCAATGGAAAGGTTGATATATATGCTTAGTAACAATTGAGCATGGAAAACATGTCCAGGTCTTGCATCTAGATGTGGATGGTTGTTGAAATGATGCAATTTTGATGATTTTCATCATATATCTGAGGTCTCTACACCTCAATTTTTTTTTTTTTTTTTTTTGGTGTATAAACATTCTGATGTTTATAATTTTGGATGGTACAACTTTTGTACAAATTTTGATGTGTATACATGTTGATATGAAAATATACTATGATATGCAAATCATCGAAGTAATCAAATCAATGTAATATTCTTTTTCTTTGATAAGTCTGTCAATGAATCGGACTGATTCTCGATCAGATTGAATATATATTGATATTATCAACGACCTTTCAGAGTTAGTATCGTCACACGTTATAAAGTGTTATCGAAGACCTCTTCGGTAACATCTACTTAAGTCTCTCGATGAGATCGAAGTATGTTCGATGTCATTGAACAATTCCGCCCGATAAAAGTTAGGCGAGCGAGAAAAGTTTTTACTTTTCACTTTTACCATTTCCATTTTGGCGGTTCGTCTTCTAGAACATTTCTGTTTTCCTGGCCAGTCGTCTGCCCCTGAAATCCGAGGATACCTAACGTTTACTTCCTCCATTCAAAGGTATCATTCCTTCGATTTGGAGTAACAAAGTTTAATAGGTTTCTGTTGAGACAACCATTCAATCATTCACTTCCTAGTTAATTCTCTATCTTCCTTCACCTGGTTGTCAATTAATCATGTCCAAAAACAAGGGAAAAGCCCCGATTGTAGGAGAATCATGCCATCCTATACGGAAGAAATCTCTGGCTCCATGAAAAAGGGCCAGAGCATCGTCATCACCTGTTCACCTCCGTGGAACCACCGCAAGACAAATTTCACGCAGTGAGACTCCGACAATAGCACCTGCTCCTCCATCGACTGCATCAATTCCTCCTCCAAATGTAAACGTATTGGAAAAATATACTAGGAGGAGTCTGGTACATGAACGACAGATTCATAGGGAGTGCATACAAACATACAATCTACAATCTCTTTTGGATGCAGTTGATTGGTTGCCCATTTTGGACTTTGGTGGTATATGTCATGATGAAAGGACTTATCGCTTTCTTGCGTACTGTCATTCTCCAGTCCTTAATCCTCCATCGATAACTGTCTTTGTCAGGGAAGACAGTGTTAAAATCACGACCAAATTCATTGCCAACATATTTGGTCTTACGTTGTCCCCTATCAGTCTATCCAGTCTTGACCTCGAGGACCCAACAAATTGATCTAAGGTCACCAAATTCTTATGTCAAAGTAGAGATATCCCATGGTATCAAGGGAACGCTCTTAAAGCAAAATACATGTCTCCTAAATGTAGAGTTTTGCATGGGATTTTCTCCACAAATGTATACCCCAGAGGGACAAATCGAGCTGATCTTACATCCTTCATGGTCTTGGTTTTATACAGCATTGCATTTGGTATTAAGCTATGTTTGCCCACTTTAATTCTCCACCAATTAGCCTGTGTCATTTTCACCTCCAAAGTAACTTAGCTACCTTTTCCTCATATCATCCATGTGCTGCGTGATCAAATTGGACTACCCATGACAAATGATCCTGAGCGTCGAATGCAACATTTCAACAAGGTCAATATACGGAAGATGGATCTTAAGTTTCATCTGTATACAGAGGGATAGCCTGAGGAAGAGATACATTAAGACGTAGAGATGGGAGAAGGAGCAACACCTACTGAACCATAGGAGCCAAGACCTGTTCCGACTACACCTGAATCTGCACCGACTCATCGTCATAAATTACATTAGGATCGGGTTGGGACAACGATGCGAGGAATGACATGGATTGAAATAAGCTTGATAAGCTCGGTGAGTGACTTTCAGCATTGGAAATGATGGTAGCTAGACTGCAACATAAGACACGACAACTCATCAACCTACTGACCTGTCAAAGAGAGGACACAACACCATCCAGCTCAACCCTGTGATTTTAATTTTACTCATCACATACACCTACTCATCACTCACACTGAGGATATGGATATCTTTTTTATTATCCTAAGTACTTAAGAGTGTATGTGATGATCTACTGACTTGTATGGTCTGTCTGTTTTTGTGTTTGTCGGTCCTTGGAAGAACCACAATGGTTTACCAAACTAGGATTTGTTTTGGAATGATAGTCCTCTGGATGAGGAGAATATTTATTTTGATATGCCCATGGTTGGGCTTGATATTTGGATAGGTTGTCTTGTTTGGATGTTTAAATACTGCAAAGCATGGGAGTTTTTATTTTGGATATTTTTGTTAATGGTTGTTTGCTAATTCATATCTACTTGCTGCCATATCTCTCTATTCTTAATTCTGTGTGAAATTCTGCGAAATGCTGGTACAAATTGTGATTATCTTTTCTTGCATATTCCTTAATAATTGAGAATTGGTTTTGTGATTTCTGACATTTAAAGCTATGCTACTATCTTTTGTTAAAATTATCGCTCTCCTTTGACTTGGTATGAATGGTTTCAATGCAAATAGAGATGTTGTTATCTGCGCTGGTATGCATTGAACTATCTGAATCTCTATTGTTTCTCCCATATCTTTATGGTACAACTTCAGTCAACTAGTATTGCTATACTGCCCTTTGCCAATGATTGCCAAAAAGGGGGAGAACAAATCCCACCATGAAAAAAAATTATGTGTATCTATATATGAATGGTGGTACAGGTGTTAGGAGGAGCAGCTGCAAGAAGACAGGGGGAGCAACTACTACTGAATGATACAATCGTGTGTGTGAACTCAATAGCATTGTAAAATTGTGTAAAGTTCATGTGCACATAATTTAGGGTGTTGGTTTAGATGTTGTTCTAAGACTTCAGGGTGTTTTGTCACGTAATTAACAAGGGGGAGATTGAAAGTGCCCTGGTTTGTCAATTAGTGTGAGTGTTGAGTCAACAAGGGAAGTGAGCTCCATCAGAAGATTGTTCAAGCGTCTACCTCAACAGGATGTGTGCCTGAGCTTGTCAAAGGTAAACCTTAGCCTCACATCCCATGTCCCAAAACACCGGTATATAAAACCCTTAAAAATGGATAGAACATCTTAGGGTTTAAGGTGAGAAAACTATTTTGCAAAATTAGAAAAATCTCTAAGTTTTCTGCCTTTGTCGATTTATCGATACGTGTTTCGATAAACTCAAACCCTGTTATCGATGTCCTCGAACCTCACTCGATAATATCGAATTGAGGACTTCAGATGTTTAACAACTACAAAGAATTCTGGATTGTATTATCGATGAATCGATGACATGCTCGTTATCATTGATTTTCGAATCCCGAGTTCATCGAGACGGCTTGATAAAATTGACAAATTGTCAGGTTGTGTCTAGAATGAAGTTAAGGAAAATCATGTGATTTTCAATATCTCGAAGAGAGCCTTGATATCCTCGAAATTCAAACCTCAATGATATGATATCGGATTGGGACACAAAATTGACCAGCAAGTTTTTAGGTAAAAATCTTTCAAGTATTGAGGATCACTCGATAAAATCAATATTCAAATATCGATCATATCAATATAAGGTCGATGTCATCGAAATATGACACAAACTGTCCAACAAGCTTAGAGGAAAATTCATTAAAAATATCGATGAATCGACACTGTTATCGATATCATCGACATTCAAATCCAGATGATATCGAGGGATGCTCGATCATGTCAAATACCTGTTAAATGTCTAAGGAAAGTCTACTCTCATAATTTCAAATGTCGAGGAATCGAACGTTGCATCGATAGTATCGAAGTTCAAAATTCGATGACATTGAAGAGTGTTCGATATCCTCGATTAGTTGGCAAAAAGGTTTAAAAGCGTTTGACAGATTGAGTTCATGTCATCGAGCGGCAATTTGATGCTATCGAGAGTATACGCTCGATGATATTGAAGCCTGCTTGATGATATTGAACACTGTAAAAAATATGACTGTTTTATTTCCGTTGGAACTTTTTACCTATTTAATGAGAGCTTGCCTTTGGTTGTTTTTAGAGAAAATAAAGAGAACTTTTGAGTGTTTAAATCCAGATCTATAACGCCCAAATTTTAAGGGTCAAGCAAAGCTCTACACCCAAGATCCAGCACATCACTTATGCAACATGGATAATGATGTTTAGATTTCGTCCATATTAATGAGTTAAACATGAGTGGGGTTATACTAAAACAGCATATCATACTCCAGATACTATTAAATTAAGCAAGCAAAAGTCCAAGGCATATGTTTTTAAATATGAAAATGTTTCACCACCTCTAGAGTATGAATATGTAACAGGATTTAATATATACAAAATCTGTCTCAAAATGTACAAAATATGGAAACATAAGATGTCTAACAAGGCAAGTATCCTAGTATCCCGGCAAAGTAGCTCAAGGTCTACATAGACCCGCCTGAAAGCTGACAGTAGGAGAACTCTTCCTCCTCATCCATGAAGTCCTGCTCTGTCGCATAGACTTCATCATCACCTGCATCTAAACCAGAGTCTGGTTGGTGTTTTAAAACACCATCCCAGAGTGGGAGTGAGTGATCAACTTAGTGGTACTATAAGATAAAGGTTAATATGTTATCAAGTCAATCTAGTAGTAATAATAAAGCAACGTAACAATCACTTCCTAGCTACTCTTATTAATGCAGGAATGGAGTGCAAGGAATGATTCATGCCCTCACATCAAAACTCCCTCAACAAGCGACGCCGACACCAATATCGCATATGACAACACTGCCTCTTTGTGCGACTTCCACGCCTTTAAAGCACGTCCTAACTAATGCAGTGCAATGCAAGGTCATGTTAGCCCAGTAGTTAATTAAGCTTATTCATACAACAAATTTGAGAAGCTAAGGTACCTCCCTTTATATCATTGACCTGAACCAAAGGATCCATCTAGGTTCGTCACTCCTAGTTAAACACATATAATAGGCAAGTTGTAGGGTCATCACTCCCAATGAAAAGCAGTCGATAAGAAATTCAAAGTTGATACTCACGGTCACTACGGGGTGACTAATCAACTCGGCGTAGGCCGACAGCTTGAACACAGTGTCCCATACCACTATGCCCGGCTCACGAGTCTTAGTTTGCTCATTGGTCACTACGAGGTGGCTTATCACCTCGGCAAAGGCCGACAGCTCGAACACGGTGTCCCATATCACCATGCCCGACTCATGAGTCTTAGCAGATCAAGGTACTATGATTTAAGTGGGCCTTTACATCGGAGAGCAATACCTTAGATTCAAGCAATAGTATCTATACATGGTAAACACACAATAGGTCGATCGGTTTATTAGGCAAGTTTGATTGGTACGGGCACACGCTGACTTAATTGATATGGAGCGCATAAGCACCCCTTGTGGCCTAACCACTGTCGACAATCGTCGTGTGACCCAAATTCATCAAGTATACCTAATGTGGTGAGACTAATCCAGCCACCCAGATAAGAACTGTTACCAATTGCCTGGGCTAGGTTATAACCCCAATCTTACTCAGATGCAGCAATTAAATACATGTGATAATTAATTCAATATTTAACAAACAATCTAAGTGAAATCCTCATTTGAGCATTTCATCAAACACCTTGATCATGTTACCAAATATTAGCACTTTATCAATCATTTGCATAGAGGCGAATATAATTTCATGAAAGAAACTATACATATGTATAAGACAAGAAAGAATCCTATCTTAACACTTATAATACATGCAAATCATCAACAATTTTTCATTTAGACAATTTATCAAACACTTAAGTTACACTCCACTAAAATACATAGACTAGGTTAGTTACGACATATATTATGGCAATTCCTTACACAAAGAGGTCATCATGCATATGACAAACATGAATCCTAGATTACTAGTCATGGCAAGCACAAATCATATTTACATGTTCATTCAAACATTTCAACAAACACATAATGATACACCTTTTGTTCAACAAAGTTCATACATGTATATTTTATCGAAAACAACATATCTAAGGCAATATGGCAGCAATCAAGTCAGACATAAATCATTAGCTAACATTGAAAGCATTGAAAACCATAACCTAAATGTTTATAGTTCGCACCTTTCGTCAGAATACTCGATTCAGACTCGGTTCGAATTCTACGTTCTTGAAGACAGAACGTCGGGTACCTAAATGGTAGAATCTGTTAGCTAGGTTGACAAACGAATCTTCTGGATCACAACTATGGTATTAGGGTTAGGATTTCTTTCCCAAATCGTAGCTAAAATAGATCGTGTAGTGTAATAGGAAGGCGATTCAGTGTGTGGAGTCGTGGGAACAAATCACAGCAACGATCTCCCAAACTTTTCCTTCTCTCCTCACTCCTTTCTCTTCTTTTCTCTCTTCTCTCACCTAGGGTTTGGAGAAAATTGTATGGAATAGAAATAGGGTGGAATAAGGGCTTTATATAAGTCTAGAAGTGATGCGAATGGCCCTAGGGCCACTATATATGTACATAGGTTATACCATTTGGGCAACTGTTTTTGACAAACAGGGCTCACAGGGAGGCCCACTACTCACATACGTCGTAGGGTAAGTTCCCTGACAATGGATGTATGCCAGGATGTGATTTCGGTGTGATCGGATAAGTGGATCGACCGTGAGGGACCCGTGTCAGATCAACAATCATACTTACTCGATCGGGGCCCCAGTTATACGGATATGTGTATGAAAATTTCCCTTTTCCATGGGGGAAGTTTGGTTAAAAACTGACGGTTCGAAATCTTCAATTTTATGTGTAAGCGAATGACCCAATTTACTTAAGTTTCATTCCGTTTTCTAAAGGTATTTGCGTTTCTCACACACTTTACTCAGGTTCCAAGTTGTACGTTTCTGGATACTATTTGGGCTCGATTCTCTCAATAGTTGTCAAGCTCAGTAGGACGGACATAACCTTATAGTTTCACGGCCATCGGACTTTCGACGTGCGGTCCAAGTTCGATACGTGGTTTCAATGTACTCCCGAGAGTGACAGGCTCATGGGATTTCTCCTAGATTTTTAAGTAGTATTGAGTTAGCGATATAGATGGCTTTAGGTCTTGGATTTGTGTAAATGGTGGTTTGAGCTAAATCCACCAATTAATTAGTTTAATACTTAGTTAATTTCCATCTAAATTATAACAGGGTATAGTCCTTAGGTCTTTCTGCCTGAGGTGGTACTCAGGTCTTTGTATGAATTTTTTTGAGACGTTACAAGATCATATACCCTAAGCATTTTTCTCTCATGGGAGTTCATCCTCCAATCCACCCTCATCATTGATATTCAATAGAGTAGATTGGGGAATGAACTTCAAAATTCAAGGATTCCACAGCTACCATCTTAATGGCAAATCATTAAGCTGGGATACCTTGAATATATAGATGATCGGAATCACTCTATTTCTCAAATAGAAAAACATTTAATAGAGTTAGATTCTAACATAGCCTTGACCCAACCCGTTGCCTTACATTGAAGCATCATCTGTGTTGCGGTTCAAGAGAGTTGAAAATTCTTCGTCATTAAAGGTGGAGATCTTCATCAACATGCTAAATGGGACTCATCTACTTATCTGTAAGTCATTAGAGTCCATAGACCCTTTCGATCATTCCTTTTATAGGATTGGGTCAAAGATGCTTCTCACCCCTTTCAAGTCTTAATAGGAGGCCTCCGATAGGAGTGTACGTGGGGGTGCTGTGTTGACCCATGCTTTGTGGAGAGCATAAACTCTTAGGTCCTTGTGTAGGTCCTTGATCTGTGTGGTCTAAAACCTGGGTGATGTGTGTTGATCCTTGCTCATGAGAGCATAAACTGTCAGGTTCCTTGTGTGGATCATTGCCCTGTGTGGCCTAAAATCGGGGTGCTGAGTGTTAACCCTTGATCCTATGTGGGGCATAAACTTGTGTTATGGTGACACGTTAGAATCAGCTTAGTGTAGGTTGTACTGGTTTGAGGTGAACCTGATTTGAAACCTCCGTTAGTGACATCCGGGACACTTAAAGGGTTGAGTGTGTCCGCCGGAAGTGGAGTAAACATGTAGTCCAACCACTATAAAAACGACCGTGTTTAGGATTGTTATTTACTCTTAATACTTGTGTGATTTCTTTGAATGTTCTCATAATGCATGCTTACATGATTACCTAGAACTAATTAGAATCACATCTCACACACAATCATATCCATCATGAACTATGTCTCTTATCTTATTTATGTTTTGAATAGTTTTGTGATTGGATCCTCTTTTTGGCTTGGAAGCCATTAGAGTTACATTGAAGAAATCTTGATACTTGCATATTTATTCAGAATAGGGTTGATAGGTTTTTAAATTATCATAGAATACTAAAAAGTCTTATTCACCCCCCCAGGACATCTTGGCATATTCCCACTTCGACTAAAGCGGTCATTACCGTAATTTCAGTGCGAGGTCTTTTCGAGAGCTTAAGGTGAAATTGATGTCAAAAGGAATATTTATGCTTAAAAGATTACTAAATGAAGATTTGGAGATTTGGAAGTCATTACTGAATAATTCACATGCCAAAGATCCAAAAAAATCACATGAAGAATGAAGAGAATCAAATATTTGAAGTGAAGAAAAGGAATCCTAAAATTGTCCTAAAAACGGACATATTCCTGAAATTTTCCTGAAAAAGCATATTTTGAAAGTCGAAGTCTATTTTGAAAAACTGTGCAGGGTGCGTAAATTTGTGGCGGTTTAAACTCTTAGTCTATTTTGGAAAACTACGCAGAGTGTGTAAATTTGAGGATATTTCTAGATTTTTCTAACTTAGTGTGAAAGTTGGAGTTCCAAAAATATAAATAGGACTCTCTAAGATGCTCCAAAGCATCTTCTAGGGTTTGGAAAGGTCTCAAGGAGCATACAAAAGGGTGGATCAGCCACCAAGAGTTTTTCTTCTTCTCTAATTTATTTTTCATGCTTTGTTTAAGAGATTTGGTTTTAATCGTGTTTATGGTTGGTTAAACCTGTTAGATAAGGCTAAGAGGTGAAGCTTGTAGCGTGTTTGGATGTTTATTTTAATTTGATTCTTGTTCTTATTGAACTTCATTGATTTTTACTTTGATATTAAGGGAATATTTTAATTTTTCTATGATTTATTGTGACTCAAATTACAATAGATGTTGTGATAGCTTTAAATATCTTCTTTTCCTGTTTTGAGATTGTGAGATTGGTATATCTCATTGTTCACCATTGTCTCATGGGCATGGTAGGGTGATGGAATCCCTTTCAATCATCACAATTCTCCTCCATTGAGAATTAGGTCAATGAAAAGTTCATATTTGATTTAAATTTATTTATCTTCTAATTAGATAGGATAGGACTCCAATTCCAAGTGTGTTCCTTGAATTAAGGTAGCATCTTGATAACTACAAGTGGGTCCTTGGTACCTTAGTTCCTACCTTTAATTCATAGTTTAAACATTATTCACAATTACTCTCTTTTATTCTATAATTCAGATTTAGATATTCTTCTAGTTCTAGTTCTAGTTCTTTTCAGAATACGTACAAGTTTAATCCCTGTGGATTCGACCTTGTTCTCATGAGTTATTACTACATTGCGACCCTACACTTGGGGTTTTGAACAAGTTTTTAGTGGTGTTGTCAAGGATTATGACTATATTTTTCTAGAATTAATTGGTATTAGAATTAAGTTGAGATTAGGGTTTATTTTTCTGTTATGCTTTTAGGTTAGGATTTTTTCTGAAATTGTTTTTAAAAACTAACATTGTTTTCTGTTTTGTAGGATCCTAACATAGCAACTTTTATTCGGTAATTTTGTTCCAACCCTCTCTCTTATCTTTTCTAGATCTCTTATTTGGTTTAGTTTTTTTAGTTTTCTTTTTTAAGTGTAATTGTTTACTTACTTGAGGGGTAAGAGTGTTTCATGCCCAAGTGGGTTTGTGACCACACTCGACGTCTCTTAAGTGAAGGAGGATTAGTCGAAGAGTTGCCTATCCATCATGAATTAGACATCACTTGAGATTCTCTGAGTCAGTAGAAGTTATGGCTACACATCAACCTCAACACCCTGTTTAGGAAGCCCAAGATGAAAATGAGGTGCATAATGCACCCCCACCTCTTACTCTATGAGATTATTTACAACCCGCAGGGGTGAACACACCTTCCTACATGATATTTCCATTGAATGCAGGAATTGTAGATATTAAACTAGGGGTAATTCAACTCCTCCCTAAGTTTCATGGACTAGAATATAAAAGTCCATACTTGCATATGAAAGAATTTGATAAAATAAATCTACATTACACTTCCCAAACGTGTCCGAGGACACAGTAAGGCTGAAATTGTTTCCTTCTCTTTGAAAGAAAAGGATAAGTCAAGGTTACATTGCTTAAGACCAAGGTCCATTGGCACATGAGCTAAGATGACAAGGGAGTTCCTTAAAACGTTCTTCCCATATCATAAAACGAATACCTTAAGGAAAATAATCATAAAATTTGTGCAAAAAGAGGATGAGACCTTCTAATGTTGGGAGCGATTTAAGGATCTCATAAATTCATGTCCACAACATGGCTACGAAACATGGTGTATAACACGCTTTTTCTATGAGGGATTGACCTCACCCATGTGCCAATTTGTGGAGATGATGTGTAATGGGAAATTCATGAATAAGGAAGCCGATGATGCATGAGATTATTTTAATAAACTTGTTGAAAACGCGTAATCATGGGATACCTCTTCAAGAATTACCACTTCTAAGACTACTCGATCAAAGGAAATAGGAGGAATTTATGTTCTAAAAGAGAAAGATGATATAAATGCAAGAGTGACCAAACTCACAAGAAAAGTCAAAACTATAGAACTTGAGAAGGTAGAATCTGAAAAAACTGTAGAAGTTGTTTGTGATATTTGTGCTTGTAACATACATACAACTGAGAATTGCCCAACAATTCTTGCTTTTCAAGAGATATTGAATGAGCAATCAAATGCCATAAACAACTACCAAAAACCTTTCAGTAGACTCACCCCAAATACATATAACTCAAGCTGGAGGAACCATCCAAACTTCAATTGGAGGAACGAACAAATGGCTACTCCTCAAGGGATCCTTAACCAATTTCTAAATCAAAGGAAACCTCAAGAGGATCTGGTCTTAAAACATATACAAAACCAAGAGCTTTTTAATCAGGGTATGCTGCAAGCCTTTCAAGACCTTAAAAGGCCATACAAGAGCTTGAAACAAAAAAAAAAATGATTGGGGATAAATGGATCCTTCCAGATCAGCCTGTCCCCAACCCAAAATAGCAATATGAAATTAGAGACCTAAGCTCTTCAAAACAGATGGAGCAGGCTAAGTCTATCACCACTCTTACTAATGGGAAGACAATTGACATATCTACTCTGGTGAGGGCCGAAAAGCCTAAGGACCCAGATATAGATGAGAATGATAGACCTAGTAATGCTCCACATGGGTTAGAACCAAAACCTCAAAGTCAGCCGATTGCGTCATTCCCACAATGATTGATTACACCAAAACCTTTCTCTAACTCTCAGGATATTCTAGAGGTGCTTAAGCAAGTAAAGGTTAACATTCTTGTACTGGATGCCGTTAAACAAATCCCTTCATAGGCCAAATTTTTGAAAGATTTATGTACAACCAAAAGACGACAAAACATACAAAAGAAAATCTTTTTGATAAAAAAAGTGAATGCTATCCTCAAGCAAGATGTGTCATAAAAATATAAAGATCCCAGTAGCCCAACTATCACTTGTTGAGTACGCACTTCTTGACTTAGGGGTAAGTGTAAATTTGCTTCCTTACTCGATTTATAACTAATTGGGTGTAGGTGAATTAAAACCCATATAGACCACATTACAACTTGCAGATCGCTCAGTCCGTATACCGAGAGGAATGATTATTGATATGTTGGTCCAAGTTGATAGATTCTACTATTTAGTAGATTTTATTGTCCTGTACACTCAATGTAACACCCCGTACTTTCCAGTACTCGAGTGTTACCATATAACCTAACCTGGTGTAAAAGCAAGCCTAGCTTAAGGGGAACGTTCACCCTCACTCTAATCTAATTTCAACCCTTGAAAGTAATCCCAACTCACATATCAAACCGCCCATCATTTGATCCTCAAAATGGTCCACTACAACTTCAGAGACATCTATTCGAGGACCCCTATATAGTATCCCCCAATGCAAATGGACGGAGTAGATTATGATAATAATGCCGCAGTGGGCCCCTACAAAACTCATGTACACAAAAAGAACACTTAGGTGCGAAGTACACCAAACTCTTTAGCTCGGTCATATATGTTTTAACTGACCATTTTGGAAAACACAAATACCTCCCGTCAACAGAGGTTTAAACCAACTATGTTTGAGCTCTTAGGTGGCCCACCATGGCCACTTTTCGAGCCATCCAAGCCATCCAATCTCTTCATGGGACCCACACGATCAAAACGGTATAGCTGTTTGATCATTGGTAAGCGGCGGAGGGAGATTTAATGCCATCGTCCATCCCGGCCAAGAAATCGCCCGACCAAGAGCCTGTGATAAGATGGAAGAGGGGACCGCCCTTCCTCTTTGGGGAGGACGAATCTCAGCCGTTCAAGAGGGAAATCAATCTCAGCCGTTCTCTCTCTCTCCCTCTATCTATAAGAAGGGTCCTGTACCCCTAGGAAATTGCATCAAAAGCAGGAAGAAAGAGAGTAACAGTGGGAGAGAGAAACAGGGAGTCGTTCTCTCCTGCTATAGGTTTGAATACAGAGTCGACAATCACCCACCTCAGGTGATCCTTCTCTTTCCCTCTCTTTATAAGTTTCAGCTAAGTTTGGGTTGCAGTGGCTGGACCGATATCATGCCAAACAATGGCTGAGTGTCAGCCCAGCAATGACAACCTTGGAAGACTGATGAAGGACCAAATGATGGCCATGCATAAGGCCAAATGGAACTCTATTTGAAACGAGAATCGTGCGTCAAACTGGCCTATTTGGGGCTCTATTTTGAGCTCTCTGTAGAGCTTCGGAACTAGCTCGGGTTCGGGTTGAAATCAAGCCAATCCATGGCTGAGAGTCAGACCGAGGAAACCGTGAGTTTAGTGTCTATTTTTGGACGAACTAGGCCATGCATTAGGACCTATTTTAGCAGGATCTGGGCCAACCAATGGCCTTGAATCTAAGCTTAAAACCAGGTCAAATAAGACCAATACAGTAACACGATGGGCTGAATGTTGCGGATTTGTTTCAGTCAGAGTCCAAGCCAGAAAACGGCTGTGATATGGACTAAGATATCAGCTGATAAGGGACCCTGTTTGGGGCAAAGCTGAGCCAATCTCTACCTCCATTTAAGTCCGAAATCAGACCTAAGACAAGGCCGAGAAGCAGGTTGTCTGGAACTCTGTTTAGAGCTGAAACCGGACGGGCCAACAGGCCATTAAATGGCCCTGTTTTGAATGCTTTTCAAGCTGGGAACGGATGCTGATTCGAGCTCCCAAACCGGACCTTAAACCACTGCAATGAGTTCCGGGAAAAAAACAGCTCCAAACGCACGTAGAAGCAGGAACTGTTCGCGTGGGGTGGTAGGATGTCTTCACGGTAAGAAGTTGGGGGGCACTGTACGAATACCGTGGGCCACCTTGCTGCATGTCCACACCGTCCACCGTATTCCTCTTGAAATTTTGACCATGAATGGTGAGCTTTGACCATCTGATGATGTGGCCCACCCAGATAATCAAGCCTCAAAAGCAGCCGAACGGTCTTCTTCCAATCGCCATAGAGACTACACGAATGTGTATGGCCAAGGAAGATCGACATGGTCCTGAATGGTTTTCCTCCCTCTACCCGATGAATGGTCCAGATCCACCTTTCACTCCATGAGGGTGGCCTACAATGAAGGAGTGAAACCTCTGTTTCGAACAGAGGTCGATGCATGTCGACTCTGTGTAATCGTTATGGCGGGTGGGCTGGTCATGGGCCTGCATATTGCAGGTGGGCTGAAATGTTGGGCCTCTCCAAACGGCAGTGTTGGGCCGCACCTTGCATCTACTAGCGGGCCACACCCTGCCTCAGCAGTAAGCCACACGGTGGGGACCCACCTTGATGATGGGATTTCCCCTAGCTGTCCATCAAGGACGTTGCAACAGGCCCCGTGCTAGACATTCCCTCAGTAACGTCCAGTGCTGGGTGTGTTCTTTTCTTTTCTTTTTGTTGTTTTGTATTTTATTTATTTATCATATATAATAGATATAGTATATATGCAGGGTAGTGCACAAATATATGTGGTGGGCCCCACGTGGGTACCCACTATGATCTATACTTCTACCTCCAGCTGTCCATATGGACAGTTCTGGTAGTAACTGCAAGTATGGGTTCCAGATAGGCCCTACCTTGACGTATGATCTATACCTCTAGGCCCTTCTCATGGATGGGCCGTGGGGACCTCACCTTGATGCATGTGATCCATCCAAACCATCCATCCCTATAGTGAGCTCGCCCTAGGGGGGATGGGGAGAGAAATGAGGCAGATTTGGTTACCAAATGGCCCACACTACCACAGACAGTTGGTGGTAGGCATCCACTATTGAAACTCCTTAAGCACTAAGTACTCATGTAATGTACATATGATGTATATGATATATACATGCATACTGGATGATGCAAATATAATATACCTATGCATACCTAGATATACTACATGATACATCCATAACATATATAATGTATACGTATGAACCATAGGATGCAAATGTAATATACATAAAGTATTCATAGATACACTATGTGAGGTATAAATAATAAATATAGTGTGCTAGCTCAGCCATATGGCGGTGGACCATGTATGGGGGTCCCACCATGATATGAATGGTTATTTGCACGTCTGTGTAATGGCCCCCACCAACTAGGCAACTGTATATCGTGGCCACTCATTGGGACAAGTATTGTTGGGCCTGGGCTCCTCTCAAATGAGGGCTTGACCATCATGACTTCGGCCATTCAAACCAACCATTGGTGTACTAGGACTTTAGAACTTATCAGCTAATGTAAGGGATTTCTCTAGGGATCTATTCAAGTGATAAGGAGGTGCTAGCTTCTCAAGGGAACTCACAGCTAGGGACGCCGTACAACTTGTCTGGTGATGATTCTTCCCCTTGAGCTTTCCATCTTCTCATTAGCTTAAGTTATAGTTTTTCTTTTTATTCATAATTGATATCTCCCTTTATAATCACATGTATTAGCTTGTGGAAATTGAATTGTTGTATTACATGCTTTATGATTATCCTATATAATTGTTCACGCTTGTGGATATCTTTTTGTGGATTGCTTATGGAACTTAAACTGGTACATTACTGGAAAATTCCCACATATGAATGTACACCCATATTCGGGATGTAACTTGACTAGTTGTGATCGTAATGGACCTTCGACTTGGTGGTTATTAAGTGGTGGTGTAGATGGATCTTTGATGTGAGCCTACCATCCCTTGTTGTTGTGTCCAATGGGTTCCAAGGATGGTCTTTTATCGCATGGTTTTGATACTCACCCTATGTGGCCTCTTTCGATAGTGGCCCTATGTGGCTTGTTTGATATCGCCCTATGTAGCTTTGTTCTGGTATTTTTTCTATATGAGTTTGATGTTTTATACCGTGCAATCATGCAATCGTAAGCCCATATACTGTAATATGATTGGCCACTAGTCGATGAGTTTCCTTTAAACATCATAAGGTGGTAGTATCATGAGTCGAGGATGGTGGTAATGGGACCTATGCTCGAGCTGTTGGCCTACGTTGGGCCATGCGCTCCCCGTAGTGACCGTGAGCTTATTTAAATTGGCTAGTTGTAAATGGACTAATAATGACTTGGCTAATCATGCATACATAGCACAGACCAACATCTATTGCTATCGTATGTGATGTAAGTATCGTTTCATCTGGATGATGTGTCCCGGGTTTGATGATTGCATTGCTGATGTATGTATCGTTCCATCTTGATGATGTGTCCCGGGTTCGATTTCCGACTGGATGATGTTTCCCAGGTTCGATGATTGCATGGGTGGCGGTTCACTGTCAGCACGGATGAGCATCCCTAGGGCGTGAACGCATTCCATACATCCATACACTTAATAAGACTGCATTTACTCTGTTTTAGTTGTCTGGATGTTTTATACTATTTCTTACCTAATGCGGCGGTGTGTAATCTTGAGGGGAGTTCACACTGAGTTGGCCACTCATCCATCAAATATATAACCGTACAGGTAGCACAGGTGGCCCAGGTGAAATTCATGTTTATATTGACGAGGAGCAAGCTACATTTGACAGGGATGCATGATTGTGATTGCTAAGAGTTGCTACAGGATTTCATATCTCGAATTTGTTGTAATTTACTTTATTTCACATGTAGTATTATTTCATTTTGTAATTGTAAGAATGGGGACATTGGTTTGTATAAGTCATTATGGGCAGCGCTTGTATATTCTAAATGAAATTTGAAATTTTCCTTTATGCTACTTGTCCATTCTATGCTCATCTACTTACTCTGATGAAAGAAAAAATATATATACTCGAATTAGACCATCCTTTAATGTTAACACTCGGGTTTTTGGGAAACGGGTCGTGTACTCGGGTCCTGAAAACATGGGGCATTACAGTTGGTATCAGAGCATAGTTTGGACAAACTTGGCCTTGGAAAATGATCTTATACAAGCCTTAAATGTCTCAAGTTAGGATGTTTGAAATTAGAATGTTGAACTTAGGTGAATTCCTTTAGACTTAGAAGAGTTTTGAGAATGTAGAAACCAAAATTTAGGTCCCTTTAGAAATTATTAAGAGCAACCATTTGAACTGATACGAACTTTCCCTGTAACCAGGAGAAATTGAGAATATAAGAACTCAAAATCTTAGGCCCCTTTGAACATCTTAGGTTTAGTCATTTGAACTTGGGTGAAATTCCCTTAGAATAAGAGAAAATCTGAAATATAGAAATTTCAAACTCTAGACTCCCTTGAGAATTTAAGTTAAACCGCTGGACTTTAAACTTATGTAGAAGTTCCTTAAAAGTAATAAGAATAACTATTTGAACTTATTTGAATGTCCCCTGTAGTTAGGGGATATTAAGAATATAGAAACTCAAAATTTTGAGCCCCTAGAAACTTGTTGGGAGGATTGAAGAACTTACGAATAAACTTAGGCCCTTTGAACATTTTAGATTTAATCATTTGTGCATAAAAACAAGAACTTTGGTTCTTTTTTTAAATTTCCAAGATAGTTGTTTGGACTTAAGGATTTAACATGGGTGCCAAATATATGCTAACAAGACCCGACAAGGTTTTCCTTAGACTTGACCCGTGGTGAACAATTTTTATAAATCTAGAAATTTGAACTTCTTTAAAGATTTTCTATTTAGAAATCATGTTATTGCCATATCCAAGAAATGAAACAACCTTAGGCATTGTAAGGAAATCCCCTTACTCACCACATCGTACATTAGATCAGTCGTGAATGTTCCCAAAACTTGAAGAATCATATTAGGGGTTATAGTTTAAATTCCCTAATGCACCTCGCTAATTAGAGATAAGAATTTTCATAAATCTCAACACTTTGGATTAATTAGTGACGAAGTTATAGAATTCTGAGTAAAATTTCAACCTAAGACTAAGCATATTAGAACTAGACTTGAAATCCCAGACAAATTACCAAAATTTCAAACTCAGGTTCCATATAGAAATCCTGCTCTTAAAACTTCCAAGTAGTGCATTAGGTGACCAGAGTGCACACTGGAAGCGTCATGGTCATTTACGCCCATTCATGTAAACTTTCAGGCGCTGTCATTGAAAATTTTGAAGATCACATGATATTCTCCCAGAGTTTAGAATAATCTGGATCACGGATTGATGGAACCATATTTAAACGAAGTTTTCATGGTTTGACTCAAATTCTAAGTCCTAGCAAATCTCAACGATCTCAGTGCCCTGATCAAGCAAATGATTGAGATTTAACATGATCGTGAATTGATACCAAAACCCTCTGCTCTGTAGGCAGATGACTGACGTATCTGGCTTAAACCCACCGCAACCATCTATCTGTGCTAGCTCGAACACTGAAAGTGGAAAATTGCATCATACCCTAGATAGGGGAAAACTATCCTTAGAGGTAAAAGGAAATATAAATGAGAGGCATAATAGTGTTGTCAGTTGTCACTTAAATAAACTTGTAATCTTGGTAAAGGCAATAGGATATTTTGATGTTAAAAAAAAAAAAAAAAAAAAAAACATTAGGATAATTTCTTAATTTTAGGTAACACTAGAATGGTTTCAAACCTTTAGTGGAAATCAATATGCTAGATAGTCAAAGGTTTTGGCAAGTTTGATAATCGGAACGTGCGTTACCCAATTCCGATAGTAAAACTTTCTTTAAGGGGGGTAGATTATAATGACCCTTGTCCTAATAGTAAGACAGGAGCGCTTGCATATATAAATAAACTTAGTGCAGAGAACTAGCAAATGCACACGGATACTATAAGATAGACTGTTGTTCGTATTCGTAGAGGTAGTACTGAATTTCAGGGACGAAATCCTCTTTAAGGGGGGTAGATTGTAACGCCCTTTACTTTCCAGTACTCGAGTGTTATCATGTAACCTAACCTGGTGTAAATGCAAGCCTGGCTTAAGGGGAACGTTCACCCTCACTTTAATCTAATTTCGAAACCTCGAAACTAATCCCAACTCACATATCAAACCGCCCATCTATTTGATCCTCAAAATGGTCATCTATTCTAGGACCCCTGTATAGTATCCCCCAATGCAAATGGACGGAGTAGATTATGATAATAACACCGCAGTGGGCCCCTACACAACCATGTACACAAAAAGAACACTTAGGTGTGAAGTACACCAAACTCTTTTGCTCTTTCATATATGCATTGACCGACCATTTTGCAAAAAACAAATATCTCCCATCAACAGAGGTTTAAACCGACTATGTTTGAGCTCTTAGGTGGCCCACCATGGCCACTTTCCGAGCCATCCAAGCCATCCAATCTCTTCATGGGACCCACACGAACAAAACGGTATAGCCGTTTGATCATTGGTAAGCAACGGAGGGAGATTGAATGCCACCGTCCATCCCGGCCAAGAAATCGCCCGACCAAGAGCCTGTGGTAAGAAGGAAGAGGGGACCGCCCTTCCTCTTTGGGAAGGACAAATCTCAGTCGTCCAAGAGGGAAAGCAATCTCAGCCGTTCTCTCTCTCTCTCCCTCTATCTATAAGAAGGGTCCTGTACCCCTAGGAAATTGCATCGAAAGCTGGAAGAAAGAGAGTAACAGTGGGAGAGAGAAACAGGGAGTCGTTCCCTCCTGCTATAGGTTTGAATACAGAGTCGACAATCACCCACCTTAGGTGATCCTTCTCTTTTCCTCTTTTTATAAGTTTCAGCTAAGTTTGGGTAGCAGTGGCTGGACCGATATCATGCCAAACAATGGCTGAGTGTCGGCCCAGCAATGGCAACCTTGGAAGACTGATGAAGGACCAAATGATGGCCATGCATTAGGCCAAATGGAACTCTGTTTGAAACGGGAATCATGCGTTAAACTGGCCTATTTGGGGCTCTGTTTTGAGCTCTCTGTAGAGCTTCAGAACTAGCTTGGGTTCGGGTTGAAATCAAGCCAATCCATGGCTGAGAGTCAGACCGAGGAACCGTGAGTTTAGTCTCTATTTTTGGACGAACCAGGCCATGCATTAGGACCCTGTTTTAGCAGGATCTAGGCCAACCAATGGCCTTGAATCTAAGCTTAAAACCAGGCCAAATAAGACCAATACAGTAACACGATGGGCTGAATGTTGCAGCCCTGTTTCAGTCTGAGTCCAAGCCAGAAAACGGCTGTGATACGGACTGAGATATCAGCTGATATGGGACCCAGTTTGGGGCCAAAGCTGAGCTAATCTCCGCCTCCATTTAAGTTCGAAATTAGACTTAAGACAAGGCTGAGAAGCAGCCTGTATGGAACTCTGTTTAGAGCTGAAACCGGACGGTCCGACAGGCCTTCAAATGGCCCGGTTTCGAATGCTGTTTAAGCTGGGAACAGGTGCTAATTCGAGCTGCCAAACCGGACCTTAAACCACTGCAATGAGTTCCGAGAAAACACAGCTCCAAACGCACGCAGAAGCAGGAACTGTTCACATGGGGTGGTAGGATGTCTTCATGATAAAAAGTTGGTGGGCACTATACGAATACCGTGGGCCACCTTGCTGCATATCCACACCGCCCACCTTCTTCCTCTTGAAATTTTGACTATGAATGGCGAGCTTTGACCATCTGATGATGTGGCCCACCCAGATAATCGAGTCTCAAAAGCAGCCGAACGGTCTTCTTCCGATCGCCATAGAGACCACACGAATGTGCATGGCCAAGGAAGATCAGCATGATCCTGAATGGTTTTCCTCCTTCTACCCGATGAATGGTCCAGATCCACCTTTCACTCCATGAGGGTGGCCTACAACGAGGGAGCGAAACCTTTGTTTCGAACAGAGGTCGACGCATGTCGACTCTGTGTAATCGTTATGGCGGGTGGGCTTGTCATGGGCCTACATATTGCAGGTGGGCTGAAATGTTGGGCCTCTCCAAACGGCAGTGTTGGGCCGCGCCTTGCATCCATGAGCGGGCCGCACCCTGCCTTAGCAGTAGGCCACACGATGGGGACCCACCTTGATGATGGGATTTCCCCTAGCGGTCCATCAAGGACGTTGCAACAGGCCCAGTGCTAGACATTCCCTCAGTAACGTCCAGTGCTGGGTGTTTTCTTTTCTTTTTGTTGTTTTGTATTTTATTTATTTATCATATATAATAGATATAGTATATATGCAGGGTAGTGCAGAGAGATATGTGGTGGGCCCCACGTGGGTACCCACTATGATCTATACTTCTACATCCAACCGTCCATATGGACAATTTTGGTAGTAACTGTAGGTATGGGTTCCAGATAGGCCCTACCTTGACGTATGATCTATACCTCCAGGCCCTCCTTATGGATGGGTCGTGGGGGCCTCACCTGTATGCATGTGATCCATCCAAACCATCCATCCCTATAGTGAGCTCGCCCTAGGGGGGATGGGGAGAGAAATGAGGCAGATCTAGTTACCAAATGGGCCACACTGCCACAAACAGTTGGGGGTGTTGAAACTCCTTAAGCACTAAGTACTCATGTAATGTACGTATGATGTATACGATATGTACATGCATACTGGATGATGCAAATATAATATACCTATGTATATCTAGATATACTACATGATACATCCATAACATATATAATGTATACGTATGAACCATAGGATGCAAATGTACTATACATAAAGTATTCATAGATACACTATGTGAGGTATAAATAATAAATATAGTGTGCTAGCTCAGCCATATGGCGGTGGACCATGTATGGGGGTCTCACCATGATATGAATGCTTATATCTGCACGTCTGTGCAATGGCCCCCACCAACTAGGCAACTATATATCGTGGTCACTCGTTGGGAGAAGTATTGTTGGGCCTGGGCTCCTCTCAAATGAGGGCTAGACCATCATGACTTCGGCCATTCAAACCAACCATTGGTGTACTAGGACTTTAGAACTTATCAGCTAATGTAAGGGATTTCTCTAGGGATCTATTCAAGTGATAAGGAGGTGCTAGCTTCTCAAGGGAACTCGCAGCTAGGGACGCCTTACAACTTGTCTGGTGATGATTCTTCCCCTTGAGCTTTCCATCTTCTCATTAGCTTAAGTTATAGTTTTTCTTTTTATTCATAATTGATATCTCCCTTTATAATCACATGTGTTAGCTTGTGGAAATTGAATTGCTGTATTACATGCTTTATGATTATCCTATATAATTGTTCACGCTTGTGGATATCTTTTTGTGGATTGCTTATGGAACTTAAACTAGTACATTACTGGGAAATTCCCACATATGAATGTACACTCATACTCGGGATGTAACTTGACTAGTTGTGATCGTAATGGACCTTCGACTTGGTGGTTATTAAGTGGTAGTGTAGATGGATCTTTGATGTTGGCCTGCCATCTCGGGTTGTTGTGTCCAATGGGTTCCAAGGATGGTATTTTATTGCATGGTTTTGGTACTTACCCTATGTAGCCTCTTTTGATAGTGGCCCTATGTGGCTTGTTTGATATCGCCCTATGTGGCTTTGTTCTGGTATTTTTTCTATATGAGTTCAATGTTTTATATCGTGCAACCATGCAATGGTAAGCCCCATATACTGTAATATAATTGGCCACTAGTCGATGGGTTTCCATTAAACATCCTAAGGTGGTAGTCTTATGAGCCGAGGATGGTGGTAATGAGACTTATGCCCGAGCTGTCGGCCCACGCTGGGTCATGCGCTCCCCGTAGTGACCGTGAGCTTATTTAAATTGGCTAGTTGTAAATGGACTAATAATGACTTGGCTAATCATGCATACATAGCACAGACCAACATCTATTGCTATCGTACGTGATGTAAGTATCGTTTCATCTGGATGATGTGTCTCGGGTTCGATGATTGCATTGCCGATGTATGTATCATTCCGTCTAGATGATGTGTCCTAGGTTCGATGTTTCGATTGAATGATGTTTCGTAGGTTCGATGATTGAATGGGTGGCGGCCCACTGTCCGCACGGATGAGCATCCTCGGGGCGTGAACGCATTCCATATATCATGCACTTAATAAGACTGCATTTACTCTGTTTTGATTGTTTTGATGTTTTATACTATTTTTTACCTAATGCGGCGGCGTGTAATCTTGAGGGGAGTTCACACTAAGTTGGCCACTCATCCCTCAAATATATAACCACACAGGTAGCACAGGTGGCCTAGGGGAAATTCATATTTATATTGATGAGGAGCAAGCTACATTTGACAGGGATGCATGATTGTGATTGCTAAGAGTTGCTACAGGATTTCATATCTCGAATTTGTTGTAATTTACTTTATTTCATATGCAGTATTATTTCATATGCAGTATTATTTCATTTTGTAATTGTAAGAATGGGGACATTGGTTTGTATAAGTCATTATGGGCAGCACTTGTATATTTTAAATGAAATTTGAAAATTTTCTTTATGCTACTTGTCCATTCTACGCTCATCTGCTTACTCTGATGAAAGAAAAAATATATATACTCGAATTAGACCATCCTTTAAGGTTAATACTCGAGTTTTTGGGAAACTAGTCGTGTACTTGGGTCTTGAAAACACGGGGCGTTACACTCAACCCATCATAGATATGAGCACTCAAATACCCGTTATTCTTGGTCGCCCATTCTTCGCTATATCAAATGCCATCATTAATTTTAGGAATGAAATTATGAATTTATCTTTCGGGAATATGACATTAGAACTCAACATCTTTTTCAATATGAACAAACAGTTCGAGGATGATGACGATACCCATGACATTAACATGATCGATTCTTTTGTGGAAGATAGAACACTTTTGACTCTATACTTTAACACTCTAGAGACATGCTTGGCCCACTTCCCTGATTTAAATGATGTCATGATTAGGGAGATGGATGCCTTGCTAGATGATATGCTGGTACTTGAAGTTAACCGGTGGAGGCCACAATTTGAGAAAATTCCCCAAACCAATGTAGTGCCTCTATCATTTAGCCTCAAAGCATCGAAGTTTGACGTAAAACCTTTGCTCGCTGATCTTAAATATGTCTTCTTAGGTCAAGATGAGACATACTCGATGGTGATTTCTTCCCACCATGAGAAAGAACAAGAGAGTGTGCTCATTTCCACTCTCATTGAGCATAAAGGAGCTCTTGGATGGTCGATTGTCCTCAAGGGAATTGACCCTTTAATTTGTACTCACCACATCCATCTTGAGGATAATGGAAAAACCTCCCGATAACCACAACATTGACTCAATCCAAATATGAAAGAAGCGTTAAGGCTGAGGTAATTAAGTTGTTGAATATGGGTATCATATACCCTATATCCGATAGTCGATGGGTGAGTCCAACTCAAGTAGTTCTTAAGAAGTTTGGAATCACCATCGTAGCCAATGCCAACAATGAACTTGTGCCAACTAGAGTTACTACTGGTTGGAGAATGTGCATTGACTACAAGAAGTTGAGTACCGTCACGAGGAAGGACCACTTTCCTTTTCCTTTCATTGATCAAATTTTAGAAAGGCTAGACGGTCACTCTTACTATTGCTTCCTTAACGGATATTCGGGCTACAATCAGATAGAGATAGCCCTTGAAGATCAAGAGAAGACAACATTTACATGTCTCTTTGACACCTTTGCTTACGGAAGGATGCCATTCGGACTATGTAATGCCCCCACCACTTTTCAGTAATGTATGTTGAGTATTTTTTCTGACATGGTGGGGTAATATTTAAAGGTCTTCATAAACGACTTCTCTGTCTTTGGTCCATCCTTCAGCAAGTATTTGAAAAATCTTAAATGTGTGCTAAAGCGATGCAAGGAAAAGAATTTGGTTTTAAATTGGGAGAAATGTCATTTCATGGTTCCCAAGGGAATTATGCTTGGACACATAATTTCATCCAAGGAAATTAAGATAGACAAGGAAAAAATTAATCTTATCTCTAACCTACCTCCACCCAAGAGCATATGTGATGTGCAATCATTCCTAAGACACATTAGATTTTATATACGATTCATAAAAAACTTTAGTCATCTCTCTCATCCTTTATGCAATCTACTTCAAAAGAATATAACATACGAGTGGACTGAACAATGCCAAGAAGCTTTCACTAAGCTCAAGGGCATGTTAACTATCACACCTATCATGTAGCCACCCAATTAGAGCACCCCTTTTGAGATTATGTGCAATGCATCTGACTATGTTATTGGGGCGGTGTTAGGCCAGAGAAAAGAAAAGAATCCCTATGTTATTCACTATGCAAGTAAAACTCTATATTCTGCCCAAGTGAAGTACATTACTATGGAGAAGGAACTCTTAGCCGCAGTGTTCACTTTGGATAAATTTAGTTCCTACCTGATCGGATCTAAGATCATCATCTACATGGACCATGCAGCATTAAAGTAACTTCTTTCTAAGACTGATGTTGAGCCCCGCCTGATAAGATGGATGCTTTTACTCAAATAATTTGATATTAAAATACGAGAATAAAAAGGAGTAGAAAACGTAATGGCTGACCACCTTTCTTGACTTGAGCTCCCTGATTCCCTTGAGCCGATACTAATAAATGATATGATCCCTGACGAACAATTGTTTAAACTCTCCCAACTACCTTGGTTCGCTGACATTGCAAATTATCTTGCTACAGGTTTCACATCAACATATTGGACTGCGCAAGATAAGAAAAAAATTCTTCGCCGAGGTATGTTAGTTTTTCTGGGATGATCCTTATTTATTTAAATATTGCCCAGACCAAATTCTAAGGAGAAGTGTGCCAGATAATGAACATCATAGTGCCATCTCCTTTGTCATTCTCAGGCCCGTGGTGGTCACTTTTCTACTAAAAAGACCGCGACCGAAATTCTGCAGTGCGACTTTTACTAGCCCATGATGTTCAGAGATACTTATGAGTTTTGCAAAGCTTGTGAGCCTTGTCAGAAATTGAGAGGGTTGTCCGATCGAAATATAATGCCTCTGAACCTTATTCTTATCATTGAAGCATTTGATTACTGGGGGATCGATTTCATGGGACCATTCCTCCAATCCTTTGGGAATATTTACATTTTGTTAGCAATAGACTATGTCACTAAGTGGTTTAAAGTGATCTTGTTCTAGAATAATGATCATAAAATGTTTATTTGATTCTTAAAAGAAAATATCCTTTCCCACTTTGGAATGCCTCGGGCCACCATTCGTGATAGAGGTTCACACTTTTGTAATAAGCCATTTGATAACTTAATGAAGAAATATGGTATCTCTCATAAAGTGACACTCCATACCACCCACAGACAAGCAGGCATGCCAAGATTTCTAATAGAAAAATTAAACAAATTCTGAAAAAATGGTTAACCCTAGCTGTAAAGATTGGCCCATCCGTTTGACCGGTGCTTTATGAGCTTACCATACAACTTAAAAAACCCCCTTTGGAATGTCTCCCTTTAGACTCGTTTATGGAAAATCCTGCCACTTTCTTTTGGAGTTGGAGCATAAAGCCTACTACGCTATCAAAAATTTGAACTTTAACTTGGATAACACTGGCTCACTGCGTAAGGTCCAACTAAATGAATTCGAGAATTTACAAGGACAAGATGAAGGTATTCCATGATAGGAACATTCTTTGAAAATCATTTATAACCGGTCAAAAAGTCTTTTTGTACAATCTTAGTTACATCTTTTTTCAAGAAAACTTCGATCTCGTTGGATCGACCCTTTCATTATTACTAATGTCTATCCTTATGGGGTCATCAAGATAAAGAATCTGATAAATGACAATATTTTCAAAGTGAATGGATATCGTCTCAAGCCATTTATTGAGAAGTTTGATTCAGAGGACATGTCCATACCTTTGATTGATCCTGTGTACCAGGATTGACCTCCTAGTCTGATGGAGGTGTAGTTAGGTTTATTGCTTTCATAGATTTTCAGATTAGGATAGTTTGATTTCAGTTTGCTTAGTCTTTGTGCTAACCCATTTACATGTTAAGAACTTTGGAAAAGCTTTAATTCTCCTTTTGAGGTATTATCTTCCCATCACTTCATATTTCTTTTCGTTGTCTCATGTGCATTGCATGCCCATATCTTTTACATTAAGGACAATGTAGGTTTTAGGTTGGGGGTTGTGGATTAGGTAAACTAATCAGAGTTTTCTTAGTTTTGAACAAAAATTGTGAAAATTTTTAAATTTTCAAGCTAAAAACATGTTTGGGAAATAATAATTTGTGGAATTAAGAATGCTTTGAGTATGATGATAAGATGGAGATTGAACTTTAAATTATTAGAGTTTGATCAACCGAGTAGACTATTGTCTAAATTCTTGCATTTAATTGATTAAGAGGAAGTTTGAATATCATATTAATCTAAGTCACAAGACACGTTCAATTTGCTTTCTACAAATAATACTAAAATTTCTGATTGTTAGTATGTATATTATTGAAAGATATTGAGAATTAAGTCTGTATAATTTTATCCACCTTAAACAGATGAAGAGAACTAGTTAAAAAACAGAGAGACCGACAAAAAGGTCACTCATGATGAAAAGACTAGAAATGAATGAAAAGTCTGAAAAGAATGAACATATAAAATATATAAAAGGGACCATCAATATAAAATCAAAAATTGGAAAAGAAAGGAAAATGTGATAAGTTCGGAATCAGTACTTGATTATTCAGTAAAAATTGAGGTGATGAGCATGACTAACATTATGAAATAGTAGTATGTTATAGAAAGTAAATAGAATTCACTAAGCACATTGAAAATTTTTGACATATAAACTTATGCTCTTAAATGATTAATAAAGAAACTTTTTGATTAATTGCTCGTGTGATTTGGCTCTATGTTTTCAAAAGTGCACTCTCGCTTCTTTAGATTGTACTCATCCATACTTGATTACACAAAAGATTGTTTTCTGAAAGTAATTTGAACATTGAAGATTGAAGATCACTTCATGCATGTTTTGCTTGGGGCTAGCAAAATGCTAGTTGGGGGGTGTGTTAAGTGTGAAACATTGCATATTTTCCCCTATTTATACCTTGGTTTTATAAACATGAGAGTACTTAATCGATTTAATTATGCATGTTTTCATGTGCGAGGTGATTTCGAGAGCTTAAAGGTGAAATTGATGTCAAAATGAATATTTATGTTCAAAAGATCACTGAATGAAGATTTGGATATTTGGAAGTCATTAATGAAGAATTCACATGCCAAAGATCCAAGAAAATTAGTGAGGAATGAAGAAATCAAATATTTAAAGTGAAGAAAACGAATCTTAAAATTGTCCTGAAAACAAATATATTCATAAAATTGTCCTGAAAAGGCATATTCTGAAACTCCAAGTTTACTTTCAGAAATTGCATAGAGTGCATAAATTTGAGGCGATTTAAACTCTAGGCATATTTTAGGAAACTCCGCAGAGTGCGTAAATTTGAAGCGGTTTCTAGATTTTTCCAACTGGTGCGAAAGTTGGAGTTCCACAACTATAAATAGGACTCCCCAGGATGATCCAAAGCATCTTCTAGGGTTTGGAAAGGTCTCAAGGAGCATACTCAAGGGTGGAGCAACCGTCAAAGAGTTTTTCTTCTTCCTTAGTTTATTTTTCATGTTTTGTTTAAAAGATTTGGTTTCAATAATGTCTATGGTTGGTTAAACCTCTTAATTGGGGCTAAGAGATGAAGCTTGTAGCATGTTTGGATGATTATCTTACTTTGATTCTTGTTCTTATTGAACCTCCTTGATTTCTAGTTTGATATTAAAGGAATATTTTCAGTTTTTTATGATTTATTGTGATTCAAATTACAATAGATGTTGTGATAGCTTTGAATATCTTCTTTTCCTGTTTTGAGATTAAGAGATTGGTAAATCTTTGTTGTTCACCATCATCTCTTGGGCACGGTAGGGTGAAGGAATCCCTTCCAATCTTCACAATTCTCTTCCATTAAGAATTAGGTTAATGAAAAGTTCAGATTTGATTTAAATTGTTTTATCTTTCAATTGGATAACATAGGACTCCAATTCCAATTATGTTCCTTGAATCAAGTAAAGTAGCATCTTGATAGCTACAAGTGGATCCTTAGCACCCTAGTTTCCACATTTAATTAATAATTTAAACATTATTCACAATTACTCTCTTTTATTCCAAAATTCAAATTTAGATTTTCTTTTAGTTCTAGTTCTAGTTCTTTTCAGAATACATACAAGTTTAGTCCATATGGATTCGACATCGCTCTCATGAGTTATTACTAAGTCGTGACCCTACACTTGGGGTTGTGAACATTGTGTTAGTCACATCCTATCTTCTTGTGGAGGGAGACATATTGGAAAACAAAGTTAAAATGACTTTAGGTTCATTGAAATGAAAAAAAAAGATTAGCGGTATGAGAAATTTTTTATTAGATCATGCTAATAAATGATTCGGGTAAGATTAAATGCAAGTATTGTAAAAATATTAATGACAAGCATTCTAATTTTTCTACTACTCATTATCAAAGACATCTTGATAAATGTACAAAGAGACCGATAATGTTGATGGGTGAAATCCAACAGCTGCTTTCATTCACCGCTTCTGAAAATAACGACTTTCAAGATAAACTTTTCATCTATAAGTATGATCAGGAAAAGATGAAAGAGTGGTATGTAAGATTATTGATAATTAATAAGAAGTCATTTAACATGGTAGAAAGCAAAGTTTTAATGGAATTTTATAAATTTCTTAATCCCAAATGTGAGTAGGCAATTGAGAAAATAAACTTGAAATCTCTATTAGCATCCATATCAAGAATAATTTTGACTTCAAATATGTGGACAGCATCGAATCAAAGAAATGGATATACGTTATTAACTGCACACTTCATTGATATAGATTGGAAACTCTAAAAAAATATTATAAGCATTCGCTACATTCTTCATCCTCATATCGGTGTGGTAATATCGGACTACATTTACAATTGTCTTGTTGAGTGGAAGATAGAAAAGAAAATCTCTTCAATAACTTTAGATAATTCATCTTCCATTGACACTTTGTATTTTTTCTTACATAGTCAATTCAAGGCAGCCATAAATTTATTCTTTGAGGGTAAAATATTCCAAATCAGATGTTGTACCTACATATTAAACGTAATTGCCAACATACGAGATAATGTTAAATATATAAGGGGTTACCTTCATGACTGAGTAGAAATGATATAATCCAACGTTTGGATTTGAAATCTAAAAGCAGTTGAATTTGGATATATTCATGAGCTGGAATTCAACTTATGAAATGTTAGATATTACTTTAGAATTTAAATTTACATTCTATAAACTTTTGGTGCATAATAAAATGTACACATACGTGCCTAGTGATGAAGACTGGATGAAAGCTGAACGTATTCATTATTTTCTCAAAGTTTTTTACGACTGCACGAAGATTTTTTCTAGGAATAAGTATCCCATGACAAATTAGTTTCTTTCAGAAATTATTTTTATTATGGACGCTCCAAAAAAGTATGTTGATGAGGGTTTAGATTTTTTACAAGTAATGGCTTTGGGAATACAAATGAAATTCGATAAGTTTTGGGTTGATTATCATTTGTTAATGGCCATTGTAGTTGTTATGGATCCATGGTACAAGATGGTAATAATTAGGTACGTTTCGTGTTGCTTTATTCCAATTCTGAAAGAGTTTTAGTGGATATTGCAGTTATTCATGCTGTAGCTGAAGAGTTGTTCACTTCATATGTTGGTAGTTTCACTGCAACATCCGGTACAGTAGTTACTTATCAATCTATGTGTAGTATTTCTACTAGAGAAAAGTAACTTTGTGATTTTATACCCTTCTTAGAAGAAGAAGAAAAAAAGACGTAGAAAATTAAATTAGAAGTCGAAAAGTATCTACAGGATACAGTCATAAGGTTACAAGAGAATTTTGATGTTTTTCAGTGGTGGAAGTCGAGAGCTCGTGAATATCCTAAACTTTCAGTAATGGAATGAGATATATTGTCAATTTTAATTTCGACCATGACATCAAAATCAACTTTTAGCATGGGAAGTATGTGAGTAAGTATCAAAGCTCACTCACCTCAAAAACAGTTGAAGCACTGATATGACACAAGATTGGTTGTATGCAGTTTGGGCCAGTAGTAGTTTCGATGTTGAGGAGGATGTGAAGGAGAATGTAAGTCAAAATGAGAATGCATATAAAATTGAATGAATGAATATATACTTTTAAAATTTTATTTAAACTTTTATATTCTGTAATATATTTTCACTTTTTAGACTTGATGTTGTGATATCTATATAGTATATGTGAGACTTTTTTTTAGTATTGATGTTGTGGCATGTGAGACATTTTAGACTTAATATTATTGACTTTTAATTTGCATTTTATATCAAAAAATATAATAAATTGAGATGGGAGCAGGCTCGACTCGATTCAAAGTAAGCTCGCCTTGAACTCGCTTTAAAATAATATTTCATAAATAAATCAAACTCAAATGGTAAGCTCGAGGAGAGCACGGACGAGTCAAGTCTAAGCTTGGCCCACCTCGAATATACTAGGCCAGATGTACAACCCTCTTTATCAATTCCACCACATCTTTCCTTTCTGTTGTAATATAAATCAGTTGGAGCTTCAGCAGGAGGCCGTACTAGTTAATTGTGACAGCGAGAGCACTATTAATTTGGTTAAAAATTTTATTTTTCACTCCCATACTAAACACATTGATGTTCATCACAATTTTATTTGACAGGTGCCTGAAGGAGGCATGACTCTGGAGAAGATTCACACCAGCATGAATCCGGTGACATGCTCACCAAGGTGGTTCTTGTAGAGAAGTTCAAGTTTTGTGCAATTATCTGGGCTTGGCAATGGCGTAAAAGGAAGAGGGTGTGCATGAGAAGCAATGATGGAGCTATGATACAAGAGGATAAGAAGATACAAGTTTGATGATTGAAGACATGGTAAAGATTGTTGTAATAGAAGTTTTAAATTGAGTCTGTTATTGAGCTTGTCGATGCCATCGATAAACTGTTCGATGTCACCTTCGTTGACATCGAACAGTGCTCGATCCCATCCAGATTTTCCAAATTTTCTCATGTTGGTCACTGACTTATATGGGCATTTTTTCGATGTCATCGAAGGGTGCTCGATTGCACCTACGATGACATCGAATATGGCTCGATGTAATCGAGATTTTTTAGAAAATCGGGTTTTGGCTCTGGATAGTTTAGGTGTTAGTTTGATGCCATCGACCCAGTGCCATCGAAGGATAAGTTTCGATGACATCGAAGGGCATTCGATGCCATCGAACTGTTTGGCGTAGATTTACATAGAGTTGCATATTTGTGGGATTTTGTTTCCTATTTCGATTGTGCTTTCTCCAAAGGCTATCTATTATAGTGTAATCGGAATTGGGAGGGTATCTAAGTATTCTAAGGGTTTCTAAAACATCCTAGGGTTTCAAAGGGGTGTAGCAAGGGTGTGATTCGAGGTTTTTCGAATCAGGTAAGCTCTATACTTTGTAATTTTACTTTCATAGTGATCATCTGTCGCTTTGTGCCATAGTTTTTTTCGGCAAGGGTTTTTCCATGTGAAATCTCTGTGTTTTTCTCCCTTTTGCTTGATGCTTTTGGATTGCTATCCTAAATTCATCTTTGTGTGCTTCCGAAGTCCCTCGAACAAAGATATGAGTGGGAAAGTGGGAAAGCATGGTACTTAAGTACTTGCTAGGGTCTTTTTTTTTTCCACTTAAATGGGGTAAACGACCTAATGTGCATAAAATCTATATTGTTTATTACGTAAATATACTTTGGTTGTCATGATTTGAAAAATCAGGCTGATTCAACTGTTTGTTTACCTTGGTTGGCATGATTTGAAAAATCAGGCTAATTCAACTGTTTGTTTACCTTAGTTGGCATGATTTGAAAAATCAGGCAATTTCAACTGTTAAGTGGGCCACTTTGTAAACTCATACTTCCCTAAATTTATGTGGTATAACCCAAGTCTTCAAATACTGTGACTTTTGCCTAATTCTTTTATCATGACAAGGAACACCAAATGAATGGATTGGATGACACATGAACACTAAGGTAGTCGCAAAAGTAATGGTGGAGGTCCTTAAATGTTTCCTATGGTGTGGACCACCTAAGTTTTGGATTATCATGATTTTTAGGTTTAATAGTTAGAATGCGCCAGTGACCTGATGGACAACATGGATCTCATAAAAGTTCCTCCACGAGGCACTTAACTACGAGTTACCAACTATTATTGGGGAAAGTCGGCTTTGGTTGAAGAGAAGTTGAGACTCATCAATGTTTTTAGCTTTTTTTTAGAAAATACAAATAGTGAGCAGCATTTGCAGGTTAAATATTAACTGCACACTGCATATTGCACAACACCAACAACATATTGCACAACACACATTTTCGAATTTCTAAGATGTTCATGACTTTATAAAATTTCTCTTCATATCCCTTGAATACACAAAGTTATTTGCTGTTGGAAACTAATTGCAGGGGCGAAAATGTTCCACACTACTTGCATTACAATATAGATTTAGAGTATTAATCTTAAATGCTTAAAGTTACTACTCTTTATCATCATCATCATTGTTGTTGTTGTTATTGAGAAATGATATTTACATAATAATAATAATAATAAAAAATAAAAATAAAAATCATTTATGGACCAGTGCTCCTATTGTTGCATCTAGATTAGTACTAAAGCTATACCATTCCAATGTGCCAAATGTAGGAAAAAGGTGCAATCAACAAAAGGAAATGTAAGAGGATGTGAGGTTACTGGCCTTGATCATAATTTTAAGACTCCCAACTTAGACTCTGTAACTCCTAATAAATGTGAATCACCTGACAAGCCACCTATCATTCGGGTGAGACATGACTCAATCAGGGCCATATGAATCGATTCGAGTCATAGAGTCCTTTATCCATGGCTCTGATGCATGGGAACATGAATGGTCTCCTAACTAGATGAATGAATGCACAAATTGTGGATGGAAATTCCAACTCTAATCTCTCAGGATGGAAGATCCTAACCCTCTAATTAGTATCATAGAAATAAATGGTTACAAGATAATTCATCAAGTGACATAAAAAGGAACATATTTGATAGCTGGGAACTTCAATTTGGTAGAGTTTTAGGACAGCTTTTTAGTACATTCTACAATTTAATTATTCTTTTCTTTTACTTTGTGGCCGGTACACATAGATGGAACCTCAAGTAGTACCATTCAAGTTAACTATCTATGGTGTAGACCTAAAGTTTTGGTTTTGATTTGTTGAAGTAGATTGTGGTAACCTTCTAGATTAAGGCATTTCCTTTATTATTATTATTATTATTATTATTATTATTATTAAGATGTATATCTCTTAAGATTTCTAGAAATGTCTGCCAGAACCTGGTATCTATCTATATATTCTCCCCGTTTGTTAATGGAATAAACATCTATCACGGTTTATAGTAACTCGCCTGGGACCAAAATTGGTAGGATTCTTTGCAACTATCTCTATTTATGATTTTTTATGGTGGTTTGTTTTTGTTTGAACTAAAATGGTTAAGATTAGGATGGTGTTGAGTCATATCGGACAAAAATAAACCCATGCTTCAAGGTTGGGTCTTCTTTGCCACCACATAGCAGACTACAACCGCCATCCTCATGCACACACACGAAGAGAGCAATAGCTCATGAAAGATGTGTTTCATTCACAATCTAACTAGGCCCATCACTCTTCATTTCTCCATCCATCTTAAACCTTTCTATGACACAACTTTTTTCTCTTTCCTCAACAGAGAAGTCAATAGCCAACACTTGGCCAATGGCTAATCCCTATTCCCATCTATATATTCTCGATAAATCTAAAGTTCTTGCATGCACTAGAATCCTATTTTACTTTTATTTTCATTTACGCACACTATTATTTGTAGGTTCTGTCTTGATGCCACTTTGAGCATGCTATAAAGTTGTCTCTTTTGGTGATCTTTCGTATATGAAAATGTACTTTAAAAGGATAATCAAAAGTTGTGTCGCCTTTTTTAAAAGCTTATTTTCTTGTCAATTCATGTATTTACTTTGTTAACGTTCCTTTCACTATTTACATATGCCTTATAGGCTACTATAATATTTTGATTTCCTTAGTTTGTTGGAAGTTCCTGGAATCCCGTTTTAAAAAAATATAGCCTGACAAAGTAGAGATTGTGCTCAGCATGGGCAAAAATTGGTGCTTAATGTTAGTGCATTGATTGATGCATCTTGTTTATCAATCATGTGAGTTTATGTGTTATGTAGTCAATTGAGCCCTTAAAAGCTGAAGATCGAAGACACAAGAGTACATGAGCATTAAGGAGCAAAGAAGAGGCAAATGCGATGCATTTGTGACCCTAACCGTTGACCAAAAATAACCCATTAACCCTAACTCTTATAGGTAAAACTTAGTTATCATTCCTTACCCTTAGAAGCTTAATTGGAACATGATAAGTAATGGTATAAGAGGTGCAAAGCTACCATGAAATCGTTTATCCATGAAAAGGAGAGCTAGCGATGTCCTAAAGGGGGGGGGGGGGCGTGAATAGGACAATGTCAAATAATTGAAATAAATGCGGAATAAATAAATATTACAAAAATCTCAATTGCCTGAGTATTGAAACCTTGATTCTAAATAATTCGTAGGACAACCTTCACCTAAAATATTAGACAGGACGAACTTATTTCAAACTAGGAAGAGAAGATGAAAAGAATTACAACACCCACTACAAAGAATGAAATAATAAATAGCATACACCACCAAAAGATTAAAACATTTACTACAAGATACAAGGGGTTATAGTGGTTCGGTACTTAAAACAACCACACCTACTCCACTCCCAAAATTACTACCATCATAATTTTGGTTTTCACTATAATAAGATTTTCACAGGTTCACCTTAATAACTAAATACAGTTTCTTGTGATTTTCATGGGCTATCACAATAAAAACCACTTTTGTGATTTTGATCAGCTATCACAAATAAAATCCCCTTCTGTGATTTTGGCGGGCTATCACAAATAAAAACTCCACTGAGATTTTCATAGGCTATCTCAAACAAACCTCACTGAGATTTTCACATGTTATCTTAGAAAAACCTAAAATAAAATATAGTAAATGTACTTATTTTCAAAGAGAGATTCGAAGACGTGGTAGAAGCTTATAACAAAAGAACTTCTTTCTTGAACGTAGATGGCGCAGTGTTCAATCAGACAGAAAGAGTATAGGGTTCTATAGATTTTATAAATGAAAAACCCAAAATGCTACTTGATTCAATTCTCTTATATATTAAAGGAGAGTATATATTGCTCTCTCATAATAATATAAAAATGATCTTGAGATAAGGGAATTGAATAAATTATAAATTTAGTTATAAATGCCAACAGATAGCTTGCCGAAGACTCGAGCTTCTCTCTCTCTTACAGAAGGATTATAATAAATTTTCATTATATTTTAAAATGAGAGAAAGCTTCAATTTATAAGCAAAGAAGTTGGAACTTCGGCTAGCCTAAGATTGGCTTCGGTTGGCCAGATTCCATCGATTCGTTCCAACGACTATCAAATCACGCGAGATAAGATCTATTAAAAATTTGGCTAGCTCGAGGTCTAGCCGAATTTATAACTTGGCTGGCCGAATTTTCAAAAATTTTAAAAGATTACATTGCTTGAATTTCACCCTAACTTTCTCGGGCTAGCCGAATTTCAAGATTAGGCTACCAGAATTTTCAACAAAATTTATTATTTTGCTCGGGCTTGAAATTAGGCTACCCGAACTAGAAGTTAGACTGGCCAAATTACAGGGCAAAAATAGTTATTAAAACCCAAGTTAATGAATTTTTAAAAGTACCTAAACCTAAGATCTTTCTAGGGTTATACCACCTGTGTTTTAGCAAATATATTTGACACTTGAACTTTGACTTGATCTTGTCTTGAATACAGGCATCGATTTCTTGAGAAGATGTGCCGATCTTGAGTTGATCATAAGCCGATCTTGAGTTGATCTTTAGGCATGTAGAGTATTTGTGATTCCATACTTGTGATCTGACCTTGAAGTATTTGTCTTACGAAATTTGACAATCTATGTGTGTGATTAACATAACAACACTGACAATCTCCCCCTTTGTCAATTTCATGGCAAAACATATAACATACATAATACTACATCTAACATTTATGATCTCACTCATTCACAAGATTCACAAGACTCATTCACAAGCATTAACAAACTTGAGGCTACCCTTTGTTAGGTTGTAATGATCATCCTTGTAATCCTTGTAGACAACTGTGATGCTCCCCCTAAGAAATATAACATATAGTATGCAAAAAAAAGAAAAAACATATAATATGCAAAAATAATAATATGTAGCATTCCACCCACTATTTTCTCCCCCTTTTTGTCATAAATTGACAAAGGAAGAAGAAGTTCTATGAAGTAGGGTAAAATAACATGAATGTCAATATGTAGAAATAACAATTAGCAGGTATATCAGGGATAATATACCATTAAGATAAATAACACCGTATAGGACAGTGTATAAAATATCCAAAATATTCATACAACCATAATATATCATCAAGCAAATCATCCAAAATATCCAAACTATCCAAAATATCCAAACAAACCATCAAATAAATTTAGTATAAATCCAACATAATTAAAGAAAGTAAGCAAATCAAGCTCAATCTGACCTTGAGGATGTTAGTGCAGGCATCGAATGATCATTAAGCCACAAACTCTGGTTGATGCGTTGGGAGTACTTTTTCATGTACTTCATTGTAGATTGTTGAGTTTGGACTAATGAAGCCTGAGATACATGTAGAGCCTCAACCTTATCCTTTAATGCAAATAACCTCTCATCAAATTGAGAGAGATGATAGTCACAATCAGATGGATCTTTAGAATCTTCTAATTCATTGAAGATGTCATCTATGGTTGTGTCTCTCGCCGCCTGCAGTTCTTCTTGTCCTTCTCTTTGCTCAGGTAGGGGAGTGAGGTTCATCATATTCAAACTCGAGCTGTTGAAGGGGAATTCGAATTTTGGTGCCCCAAATGTAGGTACTTGGATATTGTAATGTAATGCCCTGAAATTCGGGGGTCGAGCATAACTCAGCTCCCGAGTTTCAAAACATCACTTATGCAACATATTGAATGATGGATGTATGTTGTCTGTATGAGTGCATAAAACATGGAATAGATTAAGCCAAATTGCAAACATAATTCAGGGATAAGTGGAGAATGCAAGCGGAAGACTTATAGAAATATATGTGTACATGTGCAAATCCCTGAAATACATATACATACCAGGTCGTATTACAAGTGTTGCTATTAAAATTACAAGTATCAAATTACATCATTTAAACCCAAAAGAAATCCCAGAATCCCGTGCATCAGAATAAGGCTCACTAGAACCCGCCTGAAAACTGCATGAAAGAAAATGCAGCCTCATCATCCTCGATCTCCTGCTCTGCCTCAGAGGTCTCATCAACATCTGCAACTAAGACAGAGTCTGGTGGGTGTTTAACACCGTCCCAGAACATGGGAGTGAGTGATCAACTCAGTGGAACAATAAAACAAAGGTTAACATGTTATCAGTTCAATCAAGCAGTAATGATGAAGCAGAACAATCAAACATGTCCTAAGTACTCTTGTTAATGCAAGGATGTATGAAGAATGATGCGTGCCCTCGCGCGTACACCCTCATCGTCTTCATCTTACGTTACGTATGACATCGCCTCAAAGTGCGCCACATCTTCTAGGCACATGCAAATGTGGTGCATGAACATGATTACCAAGCTGTTATTAGTCCTTTTCATACAGCAGGATTAGGAAGTTAAGGTACCTTCCTCATATCACCATCCAAACAGTGATCCATTCTAAGGTCGTCAGTCCTAGACATCTCAGACAATCATATGGTTTTAGGTCATTGCAAAGGGCTCGTCACCAATTGATGCACGCCTATCATACCTTCGTTACCACAATAAGGCTCGTCACCTCAATGCGGTATTCAGGCATACTCGAGGTCACTACAAAGGGCTCGTCACCAATCAATGTAGGCCGACAGCACGAATACAGTGTCCCATACCACCATAATTGGCTCACGAGTTTGGTTGCTCACTGGTCACTACGGAGAGGCTCGTCACCCCAACGTAGGCCGACAGCTCGACCACGGTGTCCCATACCACCATGTCTAACTCATGAGTCTTAGTGGATCGAGGTACCATGGTTAACAGGATTTCATTAGTAAGTTCGGTATCCTAGATTCAAGCAATAGCGTCCATACATGCTGAATATACATCGGACAATCGGGTTACTTGACGAGCTCGACTAGCACGAGCGCACGTTGGGTTGAACGATATAGAGTGCGCAAACACTCCGTGTGGCCAAACCACTGCCGACAACTCTAATATAACTCGGGTTCGTCTAATCACGTCCTTCGTGGCGAAAGCAACCTCAGCCACAATCTCAAGGCCGATTACCGATTTTCTGAACTAATCATAGTCCCAAACATATTCCACTTCAACAGCTATTAATATCAGCAATTCAGAATAGCAATGGAACAACAATTCAAATCATATGGTATGTAAGCATTTGAAGGACATCAACTCAACATGGATTTTCACATAAGTAATACTTGAAATTAAACAACAAGGAATATGACTTGCATGTGGTAAATCATACACATCAATAGGAGAGTTGAGAATCGCTTCTCAAAGCCCGCAAATAGTATAATATATTACACTTTAGTTCATTCAGGCATTTCTACAAACACTTAGAATACATAGTTCAACATACATGACGTATGTTGAAATACACACATTTGGACAATTCCCTTTGCCAAGGAGTTGTCGCACATACAGTTAGCATAAGTACACGACAAATAATCATGGCAATCACATGTTCATATTTTATACGTATACGGTACTTCCTACATATACATAGAATACACAAATCTCAATATAACACATGCATATCAGGAACGCAAAATAAACATAGTATTTGGCATGTGAAATCTCATCCATAACGAGAATAAACCATTAGCTAACATTGAAAGCCTTGAAAACCATAACCTATATGATTAAAGTCCGCACCTTAAACCAGAAATAGAACACCGAACTAATTCAGACGATATGTCTTCGTCAACGGCGACAGGATAACCTAAAGTAAGAATAGAAATGAGCTACAACAACACAAAGAGTATTCTAAGCTCTAACACAGATTAGGGTTAGGTTAACTTACCCAAGGATGAACTCAGAATCGCCAGAATAACGATTCTAAAGTGAAGGTTTAAGGATGAAGAAGAACAGGAAAGAATCTAAGATGATTCACCAACTTCTCTCTCACTTTCTTTCTCTTTTCCTCTCTCTTTCTTAGCTAGGGTTAGGAAATTCGTATGGAAAAGAGAGTTAGGGTTTTAAGGTCTATATATAGGCCTAACATTGATGAAAATAACCCCAGGGCCAAGGTATACTTAGGGTATAACCAAAACAGGCCTCTCTCGATCCAACGAAGCACTTCCGGTGGGCCTTTTTCCACAAGAGGTCAGACTTAAGCTCACTGACCATGGATCTAGGTCAAGCTGAGTTTTCGTACCGATCGGATCTTCAGATCAGCCGTGGCGGACCACACTCAATTCAACGGTCAGCGAATCTCGATCCGGTCCATAAGCACAAGAACATGCCTAGGCCACCTTCCCTGATCAGAGGGTGAAATTGGGTCAGAATCCAACGGTCAGATTGCTTAAAATCGTCGCGCAAGCGACACGACTCAGATTTCATAAAATCTTATTTAATTTCTCACCGTTCTCACACTCTTCATTCCGGACTCAATCAAATCGACCCAGAACATCATCTGGACTTGATTTTTGAGGTGATGGCCAAGTCCAACATGGTGACCACAATTGCCTAAGATCATCGCTATCGGACTTTCGACGCGCGGTCCAGGTTCGATCTAGAACTTCCAAAAATTCCCAAGAGCAACTGGATTTAGCGATGAATCCCAAATTTTAGAGTAACCTAGCGCTAACCATTCTACAGATTTTGAGTCATGCAGATCCAATTTAAAGTGATTGATGCAAATTTCACAAGCAATCGAGTTTAGCGCTAATTACGCCAATTAAGCTACTAAGGAAAAATAGAGGTAGTACTCGGGTCTTGGCACAAAATTTTTCAGGGTCATTACATGTAATGAAAAGTAAGACTAGATGTAAGATGTTTAAACGAAATTGAACCATGCTTTGGATGTAAGCGAAATTGAATGATGACGTAACAAATCAAAGAAGGTAAATAGACATGAATACCTGTAATAACGACATGGAAGATTCGAAGCATAAAGGGAGTAAGATCAGTCTTATTCTTAGATCTTGGATATATATTGGTTGTAAAGATGTGATGTAAGACATGGTATTTAAGAGATAACTTGTTGGAGGATAAGGCATTACCAGATTGCCATTCAGCATTGAAACCACACAATGCCTTTGTAATTGACTACTTTTTAGAGTTAAACATTTTCTTTGAAAGTGTAACGATTGAAATTTTATCACTACAACATCTATGTCCATTAAAGCAAATATAACGGAAGGCGTAATAGTGATTGTCTCTTCCACAAATTTAATAGAGAATGATAAATCCTCAAGAGAAACATCACAAATAGAGGCAAACATGCCTTACACAATGGATCGGTAAGCCATCCCACCCCAATGCAAAATTCTTTCCCATCCAACCTTAGAAAGAATTTCTAGAAGAACAAAAAAAGAAACATGGTCTAGATTCATAGATTTTTCAATAATAATATTTCTTGTGCGAAAATCCTGAAGATTTTTCGAGTCATCCTCCAGTGAACGCAACAATCGTATACTAAGAGGGATGGATCGGGACGATGAACCAACTCTTGATTTACAAACACTTTATTTTACTCTTAGTTCCATCTTAAAAGCACAAGAAAAATGAAAGAAAGAGCGTAGATCAGATTTTGAGAAAAACCCAATAAGAAAAGGGTTTCAAATTGAAGAAAACCTACACAAACTTACAAATCTATGAATGGACAACCTAAATATTGTAGTGCGATTAGAGTTCCAGCACCTGTTGGTGGCGGATCACTACCATGAACACGGAGTTGCCCTATGGCCTCCGACAAGTGATCAAGGATATCCTGCAGCTCTTGCATGACTTACTAATTCTCTCGCTGTGCTGCTTCTTAAGTTGCTTAAAAACCTGCCGTTGTTAATGGATGATTCCTCGGAACACCGTCTATGGGATTGTTGCTTGACCCGTCGTTAGAAGCCATAAATCTAAGGAAAAGCCTCTTTTTGATACTAAACTGGCGTAGGGAAGGATGTGTTAAGGTCGATCACCGTCTTCCTCAAGGGATAGTTACTCTGAATCCACAGATCTTCTCTCAATTCCTCACAAAGATGCCTCGAATCCATGAGGAGATGTAGAAATAATTCTAATAAAATTTGAAATAAATTTATTGATACTAAAAATCAAGTTTACAACCCTTTAAATAATGTTATGAACCCTATAGAGAGGTTTTAGAATCAAATTATAACTAAAACTCCCAGAAATCATGACTTACTATAAATATTTAACTTACTATTTGTAGATGGTCATGATTTCCACTAGACCTCATGATTTACAATCAAACTAAAACTTACTATAAATAGTAAAAAAATGAAATTAAAATTGAATTTCGACCATCAATCTGATAGAATCTCACAAATTTGACGTGGCCAACCAGGCATAGCGGGGTTGAGTGGCTAAAGTAGCTTCTCATATGCCCAAAATCATATATAACACGTCGGATAACTCATTCCAGTTTGCGAGATATGCCTGTTTTAAGTTTCTGATGGTCCGAATCACTTCCACCTCCGATCGGGCCTTCTCTAGTCCATCTTGGCCATGAAATTGTTCGGACCCGCTTTACATTAATTTCAAGCTTTTGGGTAGTTGTCCATTTTTCTTATCATGTTGCCCAAATGACTATTGGATTAGTATGATTTTTGGTCACCTTATTTTCATGATGAGGCAACCCTATTATATGGAGTGGATGTAATAAATACACCATGACGGGGCTTACATGTAGGTAGTTGTATATTTTTCCATCTACAACTTGCATGTGAGACCTTCCATTATGATATTTTCTTGTAATAAATGCTCCAACATTACAATAAATGTTTTGTAATATGTGGTTTTGTAGCTTGATTCCTGAGTAATGGATTTGATAAGTTCACTGCTCTCTCAGGTCATTGGTTTCTCAAGTCTGTAGTCTCATTTACCTAATCTCAATTTAGCCCTTACATAATTTAAATGGAAGTTGTATGATGCTTCCATCCAATTGACGTTCTCTCCACTAGGCTAACACTATATAGTTCACCGCTTTTTAAAATTTCGGTGACTCATCTTCTCACATGAGATATTTGTGCATAGACATCGACATCATCTAAGGTGTGAGGCACATCATGGATGGAGCATAACTCTAAAATCCATCAAGTGATCCTTGCCATCTAATTTATGTTAATCAAATAAATAAACAGAAGTAAAATGGTGAATGGTCCAGGTTTTAAGGGCAAAATTAAATGGTTATTATAATGCTAATACGGTATTATTTAGTAGATGCTACATCTACAAATAAGTAAGCTATTTGGATGGTTCGGATTGTGTTTTAAGTTTATGATTGTGCCATGTCTGAAAGAGAAGAAACATGTGAAAGACGCAAAAATATAAACACCCTTAAAGATAGGCTTAAGGTGTGTTACAATGTCAATATCTTTAAAGTGATATTTGCACCCTATTGATATTTAAACCGGTTTACAAGAGGGTTGCAACAAATCCACCTCCTTGATACAATAAGCCCCCTCCTAAACTAGAAAATTACGGTTAAGGAAGATATGTGCATAGGAGCAGATGTTTTGTCGACTTGATTCTTTACTTAGTGTAGACACATCAAAGCTATATCAGAATTCTTAGTTAACATGGTCTTGAGCTAAGTATTTTGTGTGATACAACTTCATATGTCACACACATATTTTCAATTGCATTGTTCTTTAATATCGATAGCACATTAACACCCTTGTATTTAATCTTACATTAACGAGTTCATGAGAGCAAGTAAAACTCTCAAACATTAAGAAGTGGTCATACTTCCAATACTCATAAAGGCAAGTCATTGTGAATGCTTCTGTAACAATAACATTCATGGAAGAACTCCTTAAGAGCAAATGCCCATCCTCCTTTTAATTATTATAGTTACCTAATACTATATGCACACCTAGGAACAGAATAGGTAAGAAAACGTACAATGCTACTTCAACCACTTCCTATGAGATCCTTTCCCCATTTGAACCTAGTAACTTAGATTAGGTTTCTCTCATTTTGTGCATATGAAATTAGCTTAAGTCACATTTCTCTTAATATTCTATTGACAATATCACTTGCTAGTCCCTTAATGAATGGGTTAACTAGATCCTGAATGGTCCACACATAATGAAACGTTATAATGCCAACAACGAATAGCTTCCACACAAAACTATGCCTCATATTGATGTGTCTCGAATTTTCATTATAAGTCTTATCATATGCCTTTAATAATGTCAGTTCAATATCATAGTAGATAGAGATATGTAGTAAAGGCTTTGCCAATAAGGATATTTTTAATAATAGGTCTTACAACTATTTTGTCTTTTTTACTAGTAGCCATAAAAGTTATTATTTCAATTTTCATGTTAGAATGATATATGCAAGTTTACTTTTTAGATCCCCAAGAAACAACAACTCTATATGTAAAAATCTATTTAGTGATAGACTTAGACTCATCATAATCAATTATCCAACTTATAATTATTACTATATGCTTTAAGCACATTAGGGTAACTAGGAAAGTGCAAGCAATAGTTAATTATTTTCTTCACGTATCTAAGTACTCTAAAAAATATTTCAATGACCTGAACTTGGATTACAAGTAAAACCTACACAATTTATTTAATTGTAAAAGAAATATCAAAATTAGTAGATATTGTGGCATAGAGATGACCAATAATCAACTTGAAATACTCTAATAGAGATATATTACAACCTTCATTTATAACTAACTTAACATTGGAACCAAAATAAGTAAAAGCAGGGTTTTTATCATAATATGATTGAACTTTTCAAGTATTTTTCAATATAATGTGACCGAGAAATAATCAAAATAAGATAGAATTATACCATTCTTATTCCTCATTAGCTTGATATCCAGAATCACATTAGTTTCACCTATATGCTTCATGGCAAAACTATATAATAAGAATTTTTGTAGTATCATTTATTACTTCGAAAACTATGCCAAATATTAAATATCACCTAAATATAAACATAATTACTCCTTCATTACTATAGAATTTTCATTACAAACATTTATCAAGTTCATTGATTTTTAAGGCCATAGGAGGTGACTACTCTATTGAACATTTCATGCCATTGTTTAAAAGTATATTTAAGTTTATACTATGACTTAATCAATTTACATACTTTATTTTCTTATTCTAGAATTATGAAACTTCTTTGTTGCTCCATATACACCTTTTCATCGAGTTAATCATTTAGACAAGTTGTCTATACATCCATTTGATGAACTGTGGACGTTGGTTGTCAAATGGAATTGACTCATGGCTTCCATAGGTGCCTCTTTCGAGGGCTTCTTATGTTTGTATATTTGAAAGGGTATTATATTTGACTAGAGTCACCACCAGCTAATTACTTCGTCCCTACAATCAGCTATATCCTATAGAAAGCTAGTAGAGAGGATCTAAGAATTCTCAATCCTAGGATGATAATGTGACCAGAGATTTAGGGTAAAGACCACGGTTATAGAGAGGGAATGTGTTAGGCACCCACTCTGCCTGTACTATCGTACGATCTTTACAATTAGCTATATCTCCTGTTTCCTCATATTGTTTAACAAAATCTTGTCCGGTTATGAGACTGTCCCTCCACTTTAGAAGTCTTGAGTTGGTTTTTTGTTCCCATATGGGCCATATGTCTGCCACTGATGAATCTTGTAGCCTGTCACAACTCAGTTTCGACTTGGTCATCTCTCACCGACGAATAATGGGATTTCTCTGCATAGCCCCTTACTGATTATCTATCTTGCCAATAATTTTAATTTTGTTGGAATAATACCCAATTGTAGTTCCTACGGAGGAATCACACGCACAACAACTGCTTCATACAAAATCATGTGTGGATTGGCGCCTTCATATGTCTTCTCTGCTCAAGTTGAAGTTATTTCTACCAAACCAAAGCTTCGCCCTTCAACTTGTAAGCCACATGTTTAACTTTCTTCTCTTCCACAATGTCCATGTAGTCGAAGAAACATTCGATTTCAAGCAACCAATTAAGGAAGCCCTTGAAGTGGAGTTGGCTGTGAAAACTGCGAAGATTGACTTTCATCTTGAATTCTCAATCTGTTCAATCTATCCGATCAATGCCTTGTCCAGGATGTTATGGAATCATGTCGTTGGATCCCACATTCTCATGAGTAATCTTATAATTCACTGCTAGCATTGTCCTGCGATTAGTGCGTACGAGTTCTAGCACCTTCTGGGGGCGGATCACCACTGTGAACCCAAAGCTGCCCTAAGGCTTCTGTCATGCGATCGATGGTAGCCTCCAACCCTTACATAACTTGCTGATTCTCTCGCTATGCCACTTCAAAAGCTACCGATGTTAAAGGTAGAGGTGGGCAAAATAGATCCGATCCGGTGGATCCGACTCGATCAGACCCGATCCGACCCGAACTGACGGCCTGGATCGGTCAGGATTGGGTTGGGTAATTCAGATCCGAACAAATTTCGGATCGAATTTCGATCTTGCTGGATCCAGACCGACGACCCAACCTGATTCGGAATCGAGTATATATAAAGGTAGTTTATTTTTTACCCTAACCTAAAATCGCTGTCTCTCTCTCGCTCTCTCTCTCTCTCTCTCTCTCTCTCTCAACGCTCCAACCCCCGACGTCCACCAATTTCCTCTCCCAAACCCTCACACTCTAACCCCCGCCTACTCTCTCTCTCTCTCTCTCTCTCTCTCTCTCTCTCTCTCTCTCTCTCTCTCTCTCTTTCTAAGCTTCAACCCCCGCCTCCTATGCCGATGCATGTAAGGTGTAACGTCGTTTGGAAGGTGACCCTGCATCGGCCAGCTAGCTGGCGTCAAAGCTCTCTGGTCCACCATGATGTTTTTTTTAAATCCATACCGTTCAAAGCTCTCACGCACTATCAGGCATCAGGTATCTCTCTCCCATTCTCTCTCTATCTCTCATTCTCTTAAGTGCAAAAATTGGAGAGTTATAGCTTCCAATTTTGGGAGTTTTAGGGCCACAGATTTAAGGTTTTTATGGTTATGGAATCCATCATTCAATAGTGATTTTAGGGTTTTGAGATAGAATTTAGAGCTTTCTTTAGAGTTTTAGGGCCACAGATTTAGGGTTTTGAGATAGAATTTAGGGCCACAGATTTTGAACTTTCTTTTCTTCTTTTCTACTTATTCTTCTTCTTCTCTATGTCTATGATTTTAGGGTTTTGAGATAGGATTTTAGTCGGGCTCGGATCGGATCAGCTCATACACATTCCGGATCTGTTCGAGTTAGGTGACTCAGACTCGGTCCTGGATCGGATCGAGTTTGGGTCAAGTTATCGAGATTTCGGATCGGGTTGAGTTGGACCCAATCTGATCTGACTCGGTCTGATGCCCAGCTCTAGTTAAAGGATAATTCCTTAGATCACCGTCCATGGAATTGTTGCATGACTTGTCATTAAAAGACATAGATCCAAGGAGAAAGTATCGTTTTGATACCAAACTGATGTAGGGATCACCACACCAAAATTGTCATTCAGGAACGGTTTAAAACCATTCCTAAATATAGGCGTCACAAAAAAAAATATAGGCGTCACAAAAAAACAGGAACGGTTCAGAATTGTTTTGGGTATCGTTTCAAATTTTAGAAATGAAATTTTAGGAACGGTTTTAGATTGTTCTGGTGCCAACGGTCACATTTTAGGAACGGTTTTAAACCGTTCTTAATGTTGTCAACGGTCAGATTTTAGGTCAAAATTTTAGGAACAATTTAAAACCCTGATAAACACACAAAATTTAAGATCAAGGGAAATAAATTAACAGAAGTTTATTGTATTCCATTAAAATAGAGATTAATCCAAAGAAAAACATAAGAAAATAATGTGCTTGAAGATGTTTCATTGCAAAATCAAATTTACAAAAGCTCCAAATAACTAATCAAATAAGGAAAGAAAAACTTTCATTATCTTATGAAAATGATCCAGCCATACTCTCGGAATCATTATGAAAAAAGACACTTTTGATTATGTGATTTCGCCATAGGCAGCATGCTCCTTTGCTACAGCGACCAATTGAGCACTTGTGCATGCTTTTAATCCTTTAAGATGATTACCTAACAATAAGAATCCTTTCTTTGATAGTTCTTATTTATATGGGCTGCTAAAATCATAGGGTGTGTAAATCAAGTTACCCAGGAATGATCCTTTCAGTAGCAATGTATGTGAGAGAAATTGATGCACCACTTGCAACATTACATGGACCAACTGTATAAACTACTAAAAATAGCAGCCAATGTTTTGGTGATAAATCCAGTTCAGCTTTAGGGGATCTCCACAGGGTTTTCTGTTCTGTGAGAGAGAGGATGTCGGTTTAACTTTGGTTGTGGGTTTCTTCTGTTTCTTGTACAGCTTTCTTCCTTCTGTTTTTCTTCTTGTTTTCCTTTTAGCCTTTGTGCCTTCTTAATAAAATTCAGTACCTTCAAAAAAAAAAAAGTAGCAAGAAAACCTGGGGCAAGATATTTGTAGACATAATGGGAATAAATGTTTTACACAAATACTGCCAAAGATCAGCAAGCAGAAATGTTCCAAACATGGACAAATCAAGTCAATGGCTTTATCAGGAACAAGCTCTATTCCTAAACAATGTCATGTGATTATTCCAAGGTATCCATGAATACATATTAAGGCTCCCAAACAAAAGAAAGATGGATGAAAGCCTTTCTCCCAGCAATTTGGGGCTAGCTTTTAGATGATAGATTCATGATCAATTTAATTGCCACAACTAAACTAATATAGGTGCTCTAAAAAAAAAAAGAAATGTGAATAGAATATGTGGATGCATGTAGCCATCACTTCTACAGTATCTAGTGCCGAGTAAAATACCTTGAGTCTGGCGATTTTAGAGATTGAGAAAGGTGTATACATAAGTTGGGTCCAACATTCTTCTGCATCCTGTCCAATATTGGAAAAGAAGGCATGCTAGGCTCCATTAGCAAAACAATTGATCTCTAATTTGAGTGCTTAGACACAACAAAATACCTGTTGCAAGAAGAAACCATTGTGCTGCTGGGAAAATTGGGGATACTTCTTACATAAGATCTGCCCAAATGAATTAGACAATTAATAGAGAAAGGAAGATGGAAGGAAAAAATATTGCTTTGATACCAGCAGATGTCTTTTTCTACTAGCAGGTTGATGAGCCAAAAAAGGGGAATATATATATATATATATATATATATATAAAATCCATGTACACCGTTAACTACTTGATAGTTGATTAGTCAATATTCACATTATTACATCACCATTAGATTTTTTTACAATTGGGGCCAATAGACTCAGAAGGGAAAAGCCAACAAAATCTTATATGATAACAAGAGCAACATGAAGAACTAACCATCCAAAAGTGCATTGGGGCTACAGGCTTGACATTGCGATCAAGCTTGCTAAACACATCTCGGGTGGCAACAGTCAAAAGATGTGACGAATGATCTAATTCATTGCTCCTTCCAGAATCTGTATAACTGTTTAGGGAAAATAAAAAGTTAAAGGCAAATTCAGCCAAGCAAAGATGAATGCATCAACAGATGTTATTTTTAGTAGTGTATACAGTTGGTCACAACTCTATATTTTAATAACGGGAAGGATCCTAATGCATTGAATAATGGATACCTGTTTCTTCTGTAATTCATTGTTCTCCTCTTTAAGTTTTGCAACTTCAGCCTCCAATTCCATGGTATAAGCCTAGCAGAATAATTAAATTAGATAAAACACAAGCATGCATACCAGGATATGAAATATTGTAAACTCTAAGGTGGTTACATAAATTTTTTTAAAATCAATGCAGCATCAAGTGTGCTTTGGTCTCCATATCCCCATGGTAGCCGACAACGATGCAGTATTATGGATGTCTAAGAGATTCTCTTGCTCTTACATTTATGGATGTCATTGTATCAAACACATCATATGCACTTAGGTTTCAAGCCATTCATGCACAATACCAGAGGATCTGTTGCGTCATCCCCTACAACAATAACATCACCATAACAAATTTGCAAAGAAAGAAAAACTAGACAGTCAGAACCACTTCTCATGTCGTGAAAGGCATGCCACAAAACAGAAATAACAGGAAAATGAACACCACTTCCATAGAAAAAATGAGGCAATTCAACATGGAATTGACAAGGTAGGTAATAGAAGAAATACCCCAAGCCCGTGAACTCCATAATCAACTACCTGCAGCCAAAAACTAGCTCATGTCAACCAACAACTCTACATACATCATTTTTTGAATAGACATCCATATAAAAATCAAATCGTAATTGACATCGACGTCATCCATATTCCAAAGAAGAATCTGAAGTTCGTTGATATTGACGTGCTAGTTTTTGGGGGACATGCTGGAATCTTCATCTTACCATTGCCGTTGAAGACAAGTGTTGGTACGGTTTTCAGATGTAGTATTAAAAAGCTTAGGCTTTAAAACACAGGTCAGCCTGCCTGGCCGGATATACAAGAATGCAGATGCAACAAAGAATTCATAAACAAAGGAAATATGCTCGCCAGCCACATTATTAACAATCCAAACACAGTTGCTCATATATTTCTATAATTTAACCAAACAATGCGTATAAAGCTCTGGAAAACAAGCCATTGTTTACCAGCAAACCAAACTCAAATGGTTTTGAAAGCTTTAGTTTAAGACTGTTAGACAAGAACAAAATCACCTACAGAAGGGTGAATGAATATACATTATCTCAAAAACCTCACCTGCGTCTGTAAGACAGCCCTGTGAATCCTATAAAATGCAACGCAATCCTAACCTCTGATTCGTGGATGCTTGCTTGTGGAAAAGGACTATAAAATCAGTTGAAGCATTTACTTACATTAAAACTAGTCAATAGTAAAGTAGGAGGAAGTATGAGTTCCTATCCATTTGGTTGAAGTGTTCATCTGCCAGCATTCTATGCAAGTGGATATGGTCTACTGCAAATCCTAATCTGTCAATCAATGTCCTACAAAAGATGGACAAAAATACATAAATTTTCTGTGAAAATAATAGCATAAATGTTGGATGACAAAGAATTCCTATTTAGATTACAGGGATGGCAGACAGAATTCTGCAAAGACAGTTGATATACAATAAGATGGCAAACTGAAAGTGGGTAGTAAATAGCCAATCTCCCAGACAACCAAATTCACTGAGCTTATGCAATCCTAGGAAGATTTAAAGAATATCAAGGAGCACCCAATGGTTACAGTGTCACTAAAACAACCACTGTCAAAATCCACAAATATATATATATATATATATATATATATATATATATATATATATATATATATATATATATATATATATATATATATATATAATAAGAAAGTGAGAAGCAATATTTACTGGTCAGAAATTAAATTAAGTACTGAAACAACCACTATCAAAATCCACAAAAAATGAAATAAAATAAAATAAACATATTAAGCAGATTAATTGAATAAGGAACTCAAAAGAAAATCTTACATATTATAAAGAAAACCCAAATCATGCATTAGTAATTAAAGGGATAGAAAATGGAATAATCCTAACGTGAAGAGGAGCAGAAAAAAAAATATACAAAAACAGAGAAAATGGATTAAAACAATCAGTTCATGACTATGTAAAATCAATGCCATTAGGAAATATCACACCGTATGCTTTTGTTGATTCCGTATGATCCCTTGAGAATTATGAATAAGAATAATTGTAGCAATATAAGCCTTACATTTGCTTGGAAGGCTCTGATCCTTTGAATCTTCTAGTTGCAATTGTAGATATAGAAGAAGAGGAAAAAAGAAGAGCAAGCTTGTTCAAGGTACAAAATTCATATGCTTCATTACCTAGAGAACAATGCAGGATATTGAATTTCTCTTTTTTTTTTCCTTTTCTTTTTACCATGAAACACTAGAATAATACTTGAAGAAAGGCCTCTCCAATGAAGCGGTCTGGTTAATAAATTCCATTGAACCTCCAATGTCACACGTTATATCAGAAATTCCAACTATCTTTCCTCTTTAGTTCTAGCAACTGCTTGGTAGTAAGGAACCGAGGAAACCTTTTCTCCTAATACATGCAATTAACTGCCACAACCAAAACCAAGTATTATATATGTATAAACAGAAGTTCCAGGCAATTTGGATTGGGAAGGAATAATAGAAATCATGAGAGGTAACAGGCTGTTACCTTCCTAAAAGTCTTATCCTAGAGAATTTTGATTAAAATAACCAGAAACATAATAGAAGCAAAAAAAAAAAAAAAAAAAAAAACCAAAATTGCACAAGGGAATTGGGAAACCTCATTAAACTACACAATAGTCCATTCCAAAGGCTTCAGGATCGATTCTTTTGAGTTCATGTTTGAATGCAATGAAACCATGATGACAGAATTTAATAAACATAATCAGCAAAGAATCACCTGGAAAGTATTCTATCTAAGAGCTCCCCACCTTCACATAACCTGAAATATACAACAAATGAATCATGAGGATTCCAAACTACCATCTTTAATTTACGCAGTTCATTTATCTCAAATAGCCACACATTATTTCCATGCACATGATAGAGGAATTTCAGTGACTATTATATACTATTAGAACTATTCCATGATAGATAAGTTTGACACTAAAAGTTCAACAATGCCAAGTTCAAATGTTCCACCATCTGCCATCAATCGCATGTATTCACTTGATGAATTACATGCCTTAGAAGCAAGTTTTGCCATTGGAAAACAATGGAGAGAGGGATTTCAGGATTGTAGCATCCAACTGAATGGTTGGAATCATTCTGTCAGATTGATATTTGGGGTATGCTCCATTCCCAATTGGGCCAATCTGTATTGATGCAATATCGCATATGCTCCTTAAGCCTAGGGCTGTTTCAACCACTCACAATTCAGAATGCATCACAAAGTCATAACATTACATCACTATAAAACCTTATAAAGGTTCATATACCTACTCGATCGAATTCACACGGAGATCCACATAAACACACAGAGCAGAGCTCATGCCAAAGATAACTACCTGAACAAGTTGGTCCTCGTTTAGAGCTGACAAACTAACCAGTATTGGAAACCGTCCAATAAATTCTGGTATCAAACCATATGCAATAAGATCACCGCGTTGACGACCTGGATAAAGTTGGATTGAATTTCAAAAAAAGCGAGCCAAGAAAGTCAAAGTGAAAATTTTTAAAAATGTCCACCATCAGAACTAGCACAGATGTTTTCAAAAACCATCAGTCATAATCCCAAACATTTCAAAAACCATTGTTGGGTATTCTAGAAAAAGGCACAAAGAGAAGAAAAAATGCCTACCCTCTCAGCCAGACTGTGACTATCAGTAGCTTGACCCCTTCTCGTTCTCACATGGATGTGATCTTGCTTTGCTGCCTCTGAAGATTGAGCACTTTGTTCGACCAGCTTGTTATCGTTGCCTGAACTTGCTTCCACCTCCGCTTTTGAGTCCTCGTTCTCTTCTCCAAGTCCTGCAACTTTAAGCCGCTTGCCACTAGAGTCTGTTTGCTTAAAAACATAACCAAAAATCACATTTCCACCAATTAAACCACCAATCTCATATAACTCGCTTATCAAAAAACTCCAGGTTCCAGACACCATGAACTAAATCATACTGAAATTATACCTTAGGTGTAGGTGGTGTGTTTGAATAATGATCAAGGACAGTCATGAACACAAGGCGTTTTGGAAACAAAATGCCAGGAAATAATCACAGTCATGAGAAACTAATCATGACTCCACATTCCATATGTTAATAACATAGCAAGAGCTAAATACAATCTTTGTGCTGCAAAAAACCATTCTCAGAAGGTTAGGAGAGAGCCCACCCATGAAGGGTTGGCATACACCACAGATTATAATGACGCTCACATAATTAAGGAATGACTTTATTTGTGCTGCATGAATAACTCTATGGTGAAGATCAGAGCTGCTACAAACAAGAAAAGAATGACAAACCTCTACCCCAAGAAGCCGCATCCTAAAAACACTAAAGGACTGCCTCTCCATATCCTGAGCACCCATGCAGATAATGCACTGCAAACCAAATCTTGCTGACTAGACAATGCTGACTGGCCAATCTACTATATAACCCAAAGTGATAAAATCAAAGGCATGGACACCTGCAATGATGACATAATAAAAGCTCAATTACAATGAGAGAACAACACAAAGGACAGTCAGTCAGTATACCATACTCAGAACAATGCTCTCGACTCACTTTCATTTCATGGAGTACTAAAGGTTTTACTATAAGCAAAAAGAAGGGGAATCATCCATTAAGACATTGGAAAATGGAATTTGAATGGAGTACCGAAACTTAGAGGCTCCATCATCACGCTTCTATGTTGCCCTTCAACAAAATCCACATCAAGAAACAGAGATGGGATCCATTTCCCAACACTACTAAAAGAGTAGTATCCATTGCTTGCTTTTTAAGAACAAAATTCAAGGGTGAAAAAGTTTCATGCTTCAAAGCAAACAAAATATTTTGTATGAGATGCAAATTGACCTCGATGCTAATTAACGTAGAAATATCCATCAGAAACCAATCAAAACCCATCTTTCCTGAGACATGACCATGTAATCTCACTAAACGATTTTCCTTAATTTTGGATTAGATCATTATATGGTTGAAATATGGTAATGAAATAAATAAATAGGTTCAGGATCATGGTAAGCCCAATGATCTAAATGAGAGCAGATAAGGAATAAATTGTCCAAACAAAGACTTCCTAAGACACCGTCTTCCTTAGGGGATGAGGTCGAGCACCGTCTTCCTTAGGGGATAATTACTCTGAATCTACGAAGCTTCTTTGGATTCCTCAGAGAGATTCCTCGAATCCACAAGGAGAGATAGAAAATAGCAATAAATTCTAATAAAATTTGAAATAAATTGATTGATGATTGTCTGATCTCTATGTGTCCTTATTACACCATTAATATAGAAACAAAATCAAAATTCGTAATTACCAAAAATAGTAAAATTTGAACTCTAATAAATATCCTAATTCTAATAAGACTCTTCTAAAGCCTAATTTCTAAAAATAAAAATTCCAAATAAACTTTTGCTAGAAGAGTCCTAGCACGTTTACAAGTTGTTTCTGAACAAGAAGAAAATCTAAAACTCTAAAAATAAGAAATTATTAAAAAATTTAAAATTACTAAAAATAGTAAATTTTTCTTAAAATTTTATTTTTGAGCTAAAAGTGCGCATTTTTTGACAAAGCAGATAGACACGACTCACTTTGTGGGTCGACGGTTGTAAGGCCCGTATCCTAGTCCATACCATTCCTTAGACTTTCGCGATCCTCCTCGTCAAATTTCGGCAACCCGTGATCTGTAATCGGCATTTGCATGCAATCCTAAGTTGCATCCTGTACATCTGAATCAACTCGACTTGAGACTTGTACCCTAGCGACCACATCATCACTGTGGTTCCAACGCTGTGACTTCCGCACATATGAGATACCCAAGCCAGGAGTTGTGGGTCCACGTTTATTTCGAGAAAAACACTGCACGTTGCGAAACCTGAGAGAATCTCTACCACCTTTCACATCAATCAATCAAGTACAACCATCACTTCAACCCATACCTAACTCATGCCTCTCTCATCCAAAAGTCAAACAACACCCATACCTTTCCATCTCATCTCTTACATAACCCATCACTCACCCATCCCTTTTCATCCCATCACCCTCTCTCTCCCTCTCATTCTCTCTACCATTCCAAGTAACCCCAAGAAGTGGATGTCTAAGCTATTCCAAGAGAGCCAAGTGTGGCCCATTTCCTACCTCCTTATCTCTCATCCTAGCCATCCATACTTCATCATCCACCATTAAAGAGAAAGCCTAGGAGCTAAGGAGTCCAAGGAGCTAAAGAAGAAGACCAACGGTGGGTGATCTTTGGATTTCCATCCTTAATTTTTATTTGAGGGCCCACTTGTGGTGAGACCCATCTTGATATATGCATTGTATCATAAAAGGGAGCTCATAGTGGCGGAGCTTCCTCCATCACACCGTCTCTCTCCCTCTCTCTCTCTCTCTCTCTCTCTCTCTCTCTCTCTCTCTCTCTCTCCCCTGTTTGCGGCCCACCATGATGCATGAATTTTATCTACGTCGTCCACGAGATGGCCCACCTTGCTGGACTGTCCAGCGGACGGGCTTGTTGCCTGTCTATTTGGACAGGCCCAAATGAAGAGAAAACATAAATATCAACTTATTTAAAGCTGAGGTGGGCCATACATGTGGACTCATGTTGAAGCATGTGTTGGATCCACACCATCCAGACCCTGGACGGTGGGTCCCAGCAGCCACAGCTGCTGTATAACGTCAACAAGTTCTGTGGATCTCACTGTGATGTATCCGATTATCCAGCCATCTAATCAGGTGGGACATTGCTGGACCTTTTGTCTGGCAGTTGCTGAGGTCTCTCATGATCTATGTGTTTCATCATTACCATCCACCCAACAGGGATGGGACCCACATGATGTATGTTTTGTTTGTACACTGTCCAGCTGTCTGGACGGTGGGACCTGCCTGGCACGTGTGGCATTCACACCATCCAGGAGTGGACGGTGGAGCCCATGATGCATGTGTTTCATCAGCGCCATCCATCTATCAGGATCACCTGCCGTGTTGACGTCAGCAAGTCTGTGGGCCTGATCATGGGTATGCGTTATATCCAAACTGTCCATCTGATGTGGGTCCCACGCAGCAACAGTTATTGCCCCCATGGACGTGAGCAAATTTTGGGTCTGATCATGAGGTATGTGGTATATCCCAACCGTCCATCCATTTTCTGGACGTGTGGGGGTGAGGGCCCACCTTGATGTATGTATTTTGCATCCACAATGTTCATCGCTGGACGGTGCAGCGTGGGTTCCACCGTGATGTATCTGTTATCCAAATTGTCGATCCATTTGCTGGACGGTGGGACCCACTCTGCATGTGTGGGACCACCACCGTCCAGTTGGGACATGGACACCCTACCATGATGTATGTATTTTGCAACCACGCCGTCCATCTGATTTCTGAACGGGTGGGGCCCACTTTGTGATGTCTTGTATATTCACACCGTCCATTCACATGACCCCCACGTGATGTACGTGTTTAATCCTAACTGTCCATTTTGTGGGGCCCATTTGGAACATGTAGGGCCCACCCCTGTGTGACATATATGTGGCCCATGTGTGAGGCCTGATGTATATGAGGCCCATACAATGAGGCCCAATGTGATATATATATGGCCCTTATGATGAGGCCCATGTGGTGAGGTCCAATGTGATGTACTTGAGGCCTATGTGATGAGGTCCATTGTGGTGTGATGTGGTCCATTGTGATGTATGAGAGGCCTATGAGATGAGGCCCATTGTGATGTATATCAGGCCCATGTGATGCGGCCCATCGTGATGTATATGAGGTTCATACGATGAGTCCCAATGTGATGTATTTGTGGCTCATATGGCGAGGTCCAATGTGATGTATATGTGTCCCATGAGTAAGGCCCAATGTGATGCATATGTGGCCTATGAGTGAGGCCCATCGTGATGTATATGAGGCCCTGTGTGAGGCCATGGGCCCGCTATATATGTGGGCCACTCTTTGGGAGCAATTTTGGTTAAATGTTCACGTTGATGGGCAATGATGGTTAAATGTTCACATTGTGACCTTCCCTTATGCCTTTGTTAGGCCCAATCTCATTATTCTAGGTCAACCCAAATCATTGGGCCTCATTGATGTTTGTATGGTCTATCTATTCATATTAGGATAACCTAAAATGATGGGCCCCCATTGGTTGCTAGTAGGATTATTTTTAATTTTGGAGTCCATCTAGGACTTATTTGGGCCCCCTAGGGCATCTAGCGGGCCATATGATAGTATGGTGAAGGAAACCCGTTCCAGATCCTTAGGATTATAGGTAGGCCACCTAGGCCCAACCTTGATATGGGGAGAGTATATCATTACTATAGAGAGTAGGATCCGTGCTATGAGATTTAACATATCCACAGTTGAGGATTGATCCTCATGTTATGGATCTGCTATCCATCTATGGACCCCGCCTTGTGTATAGGCCGATTATTGATGCCGACCATGAGTACGTGTTAGTATAACATCATGATACAAGCTATTGAGATGGTATGAGACCCATTGTAATTATATTAGGCTTATTCTCATTTCCCCTTAGCAAGCTAACCTAGATTGATGGGGTCCTATTATTATTAGTATGATCCATCTCGCCTTATTGGGCTATCCCAATTCTTTGGGTCGTCATTGATGCTAGTCGAAGTAATCAAACCTGGAAGCCCACTCTTAGGCCCATGAGTAGGCCATCTAGACTCATCCTTGTTGTGAGGAGGATGCATTATCACCTTTGCCATAGGTAGAAGAATCTTTGGTATTAGATTTGGTGTATTTGTTGTTGAGGACTGATCCTCATGTTATAGATTAGATCTGTTGTCCTTCTATGGACCTCGCCATATATAGGTTGATTATTGATTATAACTATGTTAGTATACGCACTGAGTATGTGTTAGTATAACATTATGATTGTATAAGTTCATTACAAGGTTAATTGTTATATGAGGCCCATTGTGACCATGTGAGGTCTGTTGTGATTGTATGAGGCCATTGTGATTACATGAGGCCCATTGTGTGATTACATGAGGCCCATTGTGATTATATGAGGCCCATTGTGATTGTATAAGGCTCATTATGATTGTATGAGACCTAATTATGATGTAAGAGGCCCATCATATGTTTGAGTACCATTATATGCGTGAGGCCAATTGTATGTCTGAGGCCCACCATGTGTAGGTGATTATTGCACACCAACCATTCACCTATACGGGCCGTGCGCCGTCTATGATTATAATCATGCTTGGTATACTTCATGATACATGCCCATACGCATCATCCGCATGCTTCTTATGAGGAGTGATTGAGCATAGCATGTGCCATTGGACTGATTGTTTATAGGACTCCCTGAGAGATGGAGTTGCTCCACATAGCGTGCGGTACGTGCATGTTTGATGCATGACTGGATGGAATGACTCATGCATCTCGCATTTTGTGATATGACCACCGTACGCCCTAGCGACATCAGGGACGTGGCCTCTACAGACATCTCGTGGATGGCCAGATGGTACACCGAAAATATTTGGTTCTACATGGGACGCTATAGATGTCCCTGGGTGAAATTTTCTAAACCCTCTCGGTACCAAAGGACGCCCCGATGTCTAGACCGAGTGGATATTTATGAGCGCATAAGGGTCATATACCAATAGGTTGCATCTCCCATTGTGTCGTAGTCGGTTGGGAGGGGGTGTGGCCTTACCCGCTTGAAGGAGTAGCCAATGTTAAGCTGAGTCCGACCAGCTCATAAATGGGTCCACTATCGACGAATCGGGCTGATATTAGTAGGTGGATAGTGAGGTCTCTTCCATTTACCCAGTTGTGCGCTTAATGGGGTGATAAGCTGGCGTAGAGTGTGCTAGACCCTGGTGATGATCCCAGATATGTATGGTACTGATATGTGGACTTATTGAGTATGAGTTATATACTCACCATTTTACTCATTCATTCATTCATTCATTCACTATCCACTCAAGATGGTGGTGCGCAACTAATTTGTTATGTGTACCTTCGTAATAGCCAGGATTTCGATTGAGGCGTGCGACTAACCTGAGATCAGGAGTTTACCACATTGAGTCTAGATATCCAAATTTAGGTATAGGACTAGTTTGGATAGAAGTCCCTTGTGATGGACCTCATACCCTGTGATACTACGTACTATCATCCCGACTTTACACTCCAGCTTAGTCAATTCATTTGCATTTATATTGCATTGGATCCTCAGCACATAGCATCTGATTTACTGTGCTTCTGTTTTGTATAGCCTAAATAAGGTTACTAGTATTATGGGCTCACTAGGATTTGCATATTACATTACATCCATGATATATGGCATTTGGGTTGTTACGTTTCTGCATTTATATGACCTAGATGAGGCTAATGGTATTCGTGGCTCTTAAGAATTGCATATTGTATTGTATCCTCCCTATCTAATATTTGGCTCATTATGACTCCGCATTGCATAACCGATCTGCATTATATACTCTGATATTGAATGACTTTTAGCCTTGCCAGTATTCCGCTTATGTTGATATTTATGTGCTTGGCACTTATCTTGCCCACACATGTACACCACCCTCTAAGCTTTCTATAAGCTTATGCACGATAGATGAGTACAGGTGATGATAGGACACAGTTGAGTTGAGGCAGGAGCGTGCGGCAGAGCTTCTGGAGGTTTTGACATTTATCTTGTATTTTTCTTTCGTGTATAGTACTCAAGTTTTTGATATTAGTAGATATGTGATGATGATGTCATCTTTGTGATTTGGGTACACTTATGGTTATGCTCCTTTATTTACAAAAAAAAATCACACTGAAAATCATCCTTATAGGATCCTAGGATCGGAACCTGGCGTATGGGCACTGGGAGCCGAGAATGGGTTACTATCAAGGCTGTTGGCACCGGATTCGGTGATCAGGAATTCTATAAGCCCATTTTCCGAGTTTGGGGCGTGACAACTATTCACCTCGGATGACTTGTTTCAGTAAAGATTGATAGGTTATGCGTCCATTAACGATACCCGGATCAAAAGTTATGGCCAATTTATGGTTTACCTTCTTTTGGTCCAACCACGCTAGGAATGTATATGTTCCACATTCTACATCAAATTTAAAGTTTATATTTAAACAAGCTTATCATCAATCAAAGTTAGTAGTAATTACTAGTGGAACAAACTGTGCATTGAGTAAAAGTTTTTTTTATTCATAACAAAAGTTTTTGTTCCATAAGGGAAAACTCAAGTTTCTCCAACTCATATTAAGGACATGGCCCTAAAATAAAGTGGATTCAAAACTAAGTGCGTGACATGACAGGAAAAAGTGGGGATTGAATGCCCACCCTTTTAATCAGCTTTGTATTTTTTCATATGTTTTCATTGAGAATGTCTTTGAATTTATACTCAAGGAGTCACCTCAAAAGGAAACTTACAATTAATTTAGCTAATCAAATATGGTCAAAAAATAATTAAAAAATATTTTTAATATATAGAAGAGAAAATATCATCTTTCCTAATCATTTCCCCTTCCCCACCTTTTCCTGTTATGTGGCCCATGGCATAACATGAGCTGGCAAAACAGATGAACAAGGTGGACTCATAAAACATCATGGGCCCTTACCATGGGGCCCACCTTGATGTGTGTATTTTATATCCAACTTGTCCATTATCACGCCCCAAACTCAGAAGCTCGGCTCACAAAATTTTCGATCACCGAATCTGGTGCCGACAGCCTCCATAGTACCCCATTATCGGCTCTTAGCATCCATACACCAGATTTCGATCCTGGGATCCCATAAGGAGGATTTTCTAATGTACATTTTACTCCTAATAAGCATAACCACAAGTATAACCAAACCACAAGGTAACATCATCATCATATATCCGTTAATATAATCATTTGTGTATAATACTGAAAGGGAAATACAATATAGAAATATCAAAGAAAACTCCAGAAGCTCCACCGCATGCTCCTACCTCAACTCCTCTGTATCCTGACGTTACCTACATGCATCTATCATGCATAAGCTTATAGAAAGCTTAGAGGGTGGTGAAAGTGTGTGCATAAGTGCCAAGTATGCAATATGATGTCATAAATCATACAACATCAGAATAAGTGGAAATATTGACAAGATCATGGATCATACGATATCAGAGTAAGCGAAAATATACTGGTAAGTCCACGAGTCATACAATATCAGAGTACGCAATGCAGATCATAATGAGCCAAATATCATATACTGCGGATGCAATACAATATGCAGATCCTGCCAAGTCCGTCTAAGCCATATAAATGCAGAAACGTAGCAACCCAAAATCTCATATGCCGCGGATGTAATGCAATATGCGATGCGAATGAAATGACCAAGCTGGAGTGAAGTCGAGATGATAGTACGTAGTATCGCAAGCTACGAGGTCCATCATAAGGGAATTTTATCCAAACTAGTCCCATACCTAAATTTGGATAGTCAAATATAATGTGGTAAACTCCTGATCTCAGGTTAGTCACACGCCCCAACCGAGATCCTGGTCATTGTGAAGGTACACATAAAAATAGTTGTGCACCACTAGCCCGAGTAGATAGTGAATGAGTGAATGAATGAGTATACAACTCTTGCTTAATAGGTCCACATATCAGTACTGTACATCTTTGAGATTATCACTAGGGTCTAGTACACTCTACGCCAGCTTGCCGCCCCATCAAGCGCACAATACAACTAGGTAAGTTAAAGAGACCTCACTACCCGCCTACCAATATCGGTCTGGCTCATTGATAGTGAACCCATTTAGGTGTCACGCCCCAAACCCAGAGATCAGACTCATAGGAATCCCGATCGCAAATCCGGTGCCGACAGCCTCCGTAGTACCCCATTCTCGGCTCCCAGCACTCATACGCCGAATTCCGATCCTGGGATCCTACGAAGACGATTTTTCAATGTACATTTATCTCGTAAGAAGCATAACCAAGTTTACCCAAATCACAAAGGCAACATCATCATCACATATCCACTAATATAAACATTTGAATACAATGCTGAAAAGAAAATATATATGTTAAAATCAAAGCTCCAGAAGACCGCTACATGCTCCATGCTCAACCCTGCAACAACCTAACGCCACCTGCACACATCTATCGTGCATAAGCTTATAGAAAGCTTAGTGGGTGGTGAAAGTGTGTGCACAAGGTAAGTGTTAAGTAAGCAATATCAGAGAAATCAGAGTAAGCGAAAATACTGACAAGCTCATAAATCATACAATATCAGAATAATGCGAAAATATACTGATAGACCCATAAATACCATCAGCCTTATCTAGGCTATACGATGCAGAAATATAATAAAAACAGTATCATATACTGATGAAGCAATGTAGATCAGCTATGTAATGTGGAGATAGCAAGTCAAATATTAGATGCCGATGATGCAATGCAGTATGCAAATCCTGATGAGTCCACGAATATCGTCAGTCGTATCTAGGCTGTATAAATGCATAAACATAGTAGCCCAAAATGTCATATGTTGTGGATGTAATGCGATATGCGGTGCAAATGGAATGACCATGCTGGAGTGTGAAGTCAGGATGATAATATATAGTATCGCAAGCCATGGGGTCCATTACAAGGGACTTCTATCCAAACCAATCCCATACCTAAATTTGGATAGTCAGACTCAATGTGATAAACTTCTGATATCAGGTTAGTCGCGCGCCCCAACCGAAATCTTGGCCACTGCGAAGGTACACGCAACAAATAGTTGGGCACCACCAGCCCGAGTGGATAGTGAATGAATATGTAACTCCTGCTCAATAAGTCCAAACATCAGTACTGTTCATCTCTGGGATCATCACCGAGGTCTATTACACTCTACGCTAGCTTGCCGCCCCTATCCGAGCGCACAAGTGGGTAAGTGGAAGAGACCTCACTATCCGCCTGCCAATATCGGGCCTGGCTCGTCGATAGTGGATCCATTCCTTAAGCTAGTCAAACTCAACCTAAACATTGCCCCCTCACTCAGGTGGGTAAGGTCACACCCCCTGCCAATCGACCACAACACAGTGGGAGACACGGCATACTGGTATACAACCCTCATGCGCTTATATATATCCACTCGGTCTCGACGTTGGGGCATCTTCTGGCCACGGAGGTTTATGAATTTTCACCTAGGGACATCTATGGCGCTCTATGCTAGAACCAAACATTTTTGGTGTCCCATCTGGCCATTCACGATATTCCTGTGGAGGCTATGGCCCTGATATCACTAGGGCGTACAGTAGTCATAATCACACAATGTAAGATGCATGAGTCATATAATCCAGTCATACATCAATCCTGCGCATACCGTGCGCTCATGTGAGATAATCTCCGCCTATCAGGGAGTTTCATAACAACCTGCCCAATGACATATGCAATGGTTAACCACATCTCATAACAAACATGCAGATGATGTGTATAGGCATGTATCATGATGTTATGCTGTCACATACTCATAATCGGTATTAATAACTTGTATCAACAATCAACCTTAATAATGTGGACATTTAACCAACATTGCCCCCAAGGAATGGCCCACATAGCCAAACATATAATGGGCCCACGACCTCACACAAATGCCTAATATATAACACAATGGGCCTTATTCAATGGCTACTCAATGGCCACATATACATAATAGGTGGGCCTTGCTCATGGGCCTCAAATACATGACATGTGGGCCCTATACATGGGTCTCGAATACATTAAATGGGCCATGCATCATGGACCTAATACATATCACAATGGGTCTTGCCCATAGGCCACAAATACATCATAATGGGCCTTGCCCATGGGCCATGAATACATCGCAATGGGCCTTGCCCATGGGTCTCAAATACATCACAATGGGCCCCATCATATAGACCTCTTATTCATTACATTAGGCCTTAAACACGGGCTACATATACATCACACAGGCTGAATACACATCACAATGGGCCTTAACTACGGGTCACATATTCATCATATAGGTCTCGACAATCGGCCTTGGTAATTGAAATCGGCCTCAACAATCGGAATTAACACTCAGAATCGGCCTCGATACTCGGCCTCAATAATTGGAATCGGCTTATACAATCGGCCTCGACAATCGGAATTGGCCTCGATATGCGGCCTCGATAATTGGAATCGATCGATACAATCGGTCTCGACAAATCAGAATTGGCCTTGACAATCAGAATCAGCCTATACAATCAGCCTTGACAAATTGGAATCGGCCTCGATACGCAGCCTCAACGATTGGAATCAGCCTCGACAATCAGAATCGGCCTATACAATCGGCCTCGACAAAGTAGAATCGGCCTCGATCCGCAGCCTCGACGATTGGAATCTGCTTCGATACTCGGCTTCGATAATCAGAATCAGCCTATACAATCGGCCTTGACAATTGGAATCGGCCTATACAATCGACCTCGACAAGTCGGACCTTGACAATCGAAATCGGCTTATACAATCGGCCTCGACAAATCGAAATCGACCTAAGGGAAAGTCACAATGTGGGCATTTAACCATCATCGTACTTACATTGTGGGCATTAAACCATCATTGCTCCCAAGGCACGGCCTGCCATAAACATCACTACATAAACTATGGTAGAATCACACATTGCAATGGACCTTATACACATCCCGTTGGGCCTCAACCCATGGGCCATCAAATACATCAAGTGGATCGCATCCACGGGCCGCACCAATGGGCCTTATATATATATTGAGTTGGCCATATCACATGGCCCGCACCAGTGGGCCTCATATACATCAAGTGGACCGCATCCATGGGCCACACCAATGGGCTTCATATATATCGATTGCGCTACATCAATGGGCCGCACTAATGGGATTCATATACATCGATTGGGCTAGATCAATGGGCTGCACTAATAGGCCTAATACACATCACAATGGGCCTTGTCCATAGGCCTCAGATTCAAGCAGGTGGGCCCCATCATGTGGGCCTCAAATATAAATTACAGGTGGGCCTCAAATATAAATTATAGGTGGGCCTCAAATATACATCATAGGTGGGCCTCAAATGGGATGGAAATATATCACAATGGGTCTTATCAAATGGGCCAAAAATATATCACAATAGGCCACGTCCCATGAGCCTCAAATATATCACAATGGGCCTCTACCCATGAGCTCCAAATACATTATAATGGGCCTCAACCCATGGGCCCTAATACATCACAATGGGCCTCAACCCATGGGCCCCAAATACATTACAATGGGCCTTAACCCATGGGCCCTAATACATCACAATGGGCCTCAACCCATGGGCCCTAATACATCACAATGGGCCTCAACCCATGGGCCCCAAATACATCACAATGGGCCTCAACCCATGAGCCCCAAATACATTACATCGCGCCTCATCAAATGGGCCCCAAATACATCAAATGGGTCATATTAAATGGGCCTCAACCCATGAGTCCCAAATGCATTACATCGCGCCGAATCAAATGGGCTTCATGTATATCAATCGGGCCCACCCTTATGTATTTTTGAGATCCAACCTATTCATAAGTTAACGTAGAGGTAGATGAAGTAAGAGCGAAAACACCAACTTGATTGGAGCCACCGTGGCCCTTGAGAAGTTTTGAACGGTGGACATCACTGTCCACTACTTTAAATGGTGAGGTCCACTTGAACTTTAGGTCTGACTTATTTTTAGTCTCAAGCCTGCAAGACAAGCTTGCCAAAGGAATGGATGGTTTGGGTGCAACACATGCATCGTGGTGGGTCCCATAGGGATGGACAACATAGATAAAGCACATGCCTCATGGTGGTGGTCCACACTATTGGAAGGAGTGGATACAATACATACATCTGTGGGTCCAACGTGGGGCCCACCATAATGTTTATTTTCCACCCAATCTGTTGGTAAGGTCACGCAACCCGGTTGAAGAGGAAAAAAATTTTCATAATGATCAAAACTTCTGTGAAACCCAAAGGGTTTCAATGGCAGACGTTCAATCCTCCACTGTTCCCTGTGATGTGGGCCACTTGAACACCACATACGGCTGATCTTTGGAGTGGGGCTCACAGCGAAAAGGAGCTCACCAAATGCACGGTGTGATGTTTAACACACATCACAGTGGGGTCCACGTATGGGACCAACGTCCCTGCCCTTCCACAGCGCAGTGGACGTTGCTACGCCATCCTCTGGATGTGCAATAGCAGCAACGTCGAGTGTTGTTGTTTGTTTTGTTTTGGTTTTTTTTTTAAAAAAAAACAAGTTTTCTCATGATTTTTCCTATGTGGGGTCCGCATTAGGAGAATCTGACCTAGCCGTTGGATTCTATTGCTCAAGACAGCCTGAATGAGCCCAATATTCAATATGCTTTGGTGCACAGAAACATCAGTGGATTTTAACGGTAAAAATCACTATTTTCTATGGTATGGCCTACTCGATAATCGGATTGGTTTCATTTTTCGGCTCAATGCTTAAAATGAGCTGGGGAATGGAATGGATGGTGTGGATAAGATCCATACATCCAGGTGGGGCCTGCATGAGTAGTCTAGCCAAAAGTTTAAAGTCAAACTGATATTTATTATTAATTTTTTTGTTAGTACGCCCACTGTCTATTCAAACTTCACTCGTCCCACGTCCAACGTCCCTGAAGGCTGGATGGACAACATGGGTATTTTCATCAAGGTGGGTCCCACATGGATGTGGCCCACCCTTATTTTAATTAGTCTGATACTTGTGTTTTCCACCACCATAAGATAGGGCCCACATGGTTTGGATGACCATGTGGTCCGTTGGATGAACGGTCTAGATATCACATACACTCATCATGTGGACCACGAAATAAAGGAAAGAGAGAGAGAGAGAGAGGGAAATAGACATGTGATGATGGAGGGCTCCGCCACTATGAGCCCTCCCTTTCCATGCATTCAATCATACATCAAGTGGGTCCCAATACATGTGGGCCCACCAAATCAGGATTCAACGGTGGAGATTCCTTCTCCACCAAAATAGAAGGTCTAGATGACCTCTATTCATGTAAGGAAAATAAACATCAGATGGGGTCCATGGAGAATGGCCCCATCATGGAATCATTATGAGAATCAAGGTGGGCCATCGGCCACATCTAGGGTCCAAAGTGAGATCCATATCATCAATCGGTAGGACCCACTTGGCCCATCATCAAAAGAATAAAATCTAGGCCTATAGAAACACTCACCTTTGATCTTTTCTTCCTTCTTCCGCCTATAGTCTCTAGAGTTCCAAGGAAACAATTCCGACGGTTGAGATGGACTTTGAATGGTAGAGATGGGAGGTAGGAAGGTGGACCACACTAGCTCTCTCATGGGGAGCTTGGAAGTGGGTTGCTTGGGAGGAAAAATGAAAGAGAGAATGAGAGAGAGAGAGAGATGATGGGAGAGGAGTGATGAGAGAGAGGGATGGATGGGTGTACTTGTGTAAGGGAGAGAGTTGACTTTAGGTAAGGGTGATGTAAGAGGGGGATGGTTGCTTGTACTTGACTTGATGGGATGGCGTACTTAACTTTTGATATGATTGATGGGACATTCTCTTCGGATTGCAACGCGCGGCGTTTTTCCTCGAACTGAATGCAGGACCACTTCTCTTGGCCTGGGTATCGCCTCGGCGAGCAAGACGTGGCATCAGAACCTCGGCGACGGCGCAGTCGCACTAGTACAAGTATCAGGTCGAGCTGACTCTGATATACGGAACATGACTCAGGATCGTGTGCAAACGCCGATAACAGATCGCGGGTCACCGGAATTCGACCGGGAGGACCGTGGAAGCCTACGGAACGAATTAGGAGCTGGTCATACTCAGCCTAGCTATGCCTACTCTCTCAGGTAGGTAAGGCTACACCCCCTCCCAACTGACCACGACACAGTGGGAGACGCGACCTACTGGTATACGGCCCCCATGCGCTCATATATATCAACTCGGTCTCGATGTTAGGGCGTCCTCTGGTACTAAGAGGGTTTAGAGATTTTCACCTAGGGCCATCTATGGCAGCTCGATGTTAATAACATAGTTTTAGTGTCCCATCTGGCCATCTACGATATGCTTGTGGAGGCTACGACCCTGATGTTGTTAGGGCGTATAGTAATCACAACACACAATGCAAGATGCATGAGTCATACAATCCAGTCATGCATCAATCCCATGCATACCGTGCGCTGATGTGAAATAACCTCCGCCTATCAGGGAGTCTCATAACAACCTGCCCAATGACATATGCAATGGTCAACCACATCTCATAACAAACATGCAAATAATGCGTATGTGCATGTATCATGATGTTATACTCATAATCGGTATCGACAACTGGTACTGATAATCAGCATCGATAATCGGCTTATACAATCAGCCTCGACAATCGGAAACGACCTCGATAATCATAATCAGCATCGACAATCAGAATCAGCCTCGATGATCAGAATTTACCTTGACAATCGGAATTGGCCTCGATGATCAGCCTCAATGGTCGGAATCAACCTCGGTAATCGGAATCGGCCTCGGCAATCAGAATCGGCGTCGACAATCAGAATTAGCCTTAATAATTGGAGTCAGCCTTGATGATTGGCCTCAACAATCGAAATTGGCCTCGATATCATAATCGGCCTCGACAATCAGAATCAGCCTCGACAATCAGAATCGGTTTCGACAATCGGAATTGGTCTCGATAATCGGAATCGACCTCGGCAATTGAAATCGGCCTTGACAATCAAAATTGGCCTCGATGATCGGTCGAACATGGCCTAAGAGAAGGTCACAGTGTGGAAATTAAATCATTATTGCCTATCAATGTTGCCATTTAACCAAAATTGCTCCCAAACAGTGGCCTATATAGAGCTAAACATATAGTGGGCCAATAGCATCATGCAAGGACCTAATATACATCACTATAGGCCTCACTCATGGGCCGCATAAGCATTGCATTGGGCCCGCTCATGGACTTCATGTATATCACAATGGGCCTTAAACCATGGGCCCCAAATACTTCACAATGGGCCTTAACCCATGGGTCCCAAATACATCACAATGGGCCTATACAAAGGCCTCACATACATCACATCGGGCCTCATCAAATGGGCCCCAAATACATTCAATGGGCCGTATCAAATGGGCCATAACAACTACACCATTTATCCATCTATAGAGATCATTTTAGAGCATTATCCAAACAGTGAATCATATAAAAAGATCATCCGGACCATACCACAAATAACAGTGGTGTAGTGATCAAAAGGTCAGTCGGACCACATCACAAATAGCAGTGGAGACTGATTTTCACTGTACAAAATTTCACAGGGGCCATCATAACATGTATTTTCCATCTAGTTTGTTCATAAGTCACAAGGACCTGAACCAACTAGAGAAACAAATATCATATTGGTCCAAAACTTCTATGACCCAAAAAGGGTTTCAACAGTAGATGTCTAATCTCCACTGTTTTTGCAGTGTGGTCCACATGATAATAGATTTGTCTTATTTTTAGTCTCAAGCTTTGAGATGAGCTTGCCAAATGGATGGACGATTTAGATGTATCACATACATCAGCGGTGGCCCCATCTACCACTGTCCTGATGGACAGATGGACAGAACACATACATTAGCTGGAACGTCCCACCTGTCCAGTGTGCTGGACGGTGTGGAGGACACCTCACGTTACGGTGGGGTCCACCACACTGGCTATCCAAATCAGATGGGTGGGTACCACGTGGGGCCCACCTCTCATGCATAATATATATATATATATATAAAAGAGGCAGCGTCCAGGTGATCTCACCAGCAAGGGATGGCCTAGATGAAACCATACATCATGGTGGTCCCCACGACCTGCTGCTGTACGTACAACAGCTGTACGTCTGGGTCCCACCGTACTGTGGTGTGGACGGCGTGGATGAGGCCATGATCATCCACTGATCATGGCAACACAACAGCTATATTGCCTGCTGTAGGTGCGCTGGCCACTTGGCCGTTCACAAAGGTGGGTCTCACGTGGGTGTGGCCCACCCAGATATTATATAATAAAACATATTATATTATATATATAACATATATAATATATTATATTATGAAACGTAGTCCAGCGTGTGGGATTTCCCACCGTCCCAACAGCGGACGGTGCGGATCTTCACCTGTAATATGTGTGCCACACCGTCTGATGGACGGAGTAAATATAACACATTGGTGGGGCCCACTCCGTTATGAGAGAGAGAGAGAGAGAGAGAGAGAGAGAGAGAGAGAGAAACGTGAAGGGGAAGGACCTGCCACTATTGGGCCCTCCCTTATCTAATGCATTCATCATGTGGGTCCCACAACAAGTGGGCCCTTAAATTAAGAATCAACGGTGGATCACCCACCGATTTTGCTTCTTTTACGCTCCATGAACTCCTTAGCTCCTAGGCTTGTCATTTGATGGAGGATAATGAAGGTTGGAGGGTGGAGATGGAAGATCTAGGGGTAGGAAGGTGGGCCACACTCTAAGCTCTCTCATGGGAAGCTTGGACGTTTGGCTCTCTCTCTTGGGTTGCTTGAGAAAATGGAGTGAAGAGAGAGAGAAAGAGAAGTGATGTAAGGGAGAGGGATGGGTGATGGACGGAGTGATGGATGATGGGTGATGGGTGGTATGGGTTGTGTATGAGTTGACTTGGGGAATGGCTTGTGTACTTGAGGATGGGATAGAGTGATGGATTTTACTTTGATTGATTGATGGGATTGATTTGACATTTGGTAGAAATTCTCTTGCGCTGGGTTTTTTCTCGAACTAAACGCGGGCCTACATCTCCTGGCCTGGGTATCACCTCAGTGCGCAAAACGCGACATCGGAACCGCTACGACGGCGCGGTCGCAAGGGTACAAGTATCGGGCTGAACTGACTTAGATCGACATGACTCAACTCAGGGTCGGGCGCAAATGCAATTTACGCGTCGTGGGTCGCCGAAATTTGACCGGGAGGACCGCGGAAACCTAGGGAATGGTACGGTCTAAGATATAGGCCTCACATCCATCCATTTTTCTAGATCATTTTAGGGCATGAACCGAAAAATGAAGAATATCCAATTATCAGGTGGACCATACTCACGGAAACAGTGGTGATTGAACACCCTATCATTAAAAACTTCTTAGGGCACACTTTAATTTTTCCATTGTTTATTTGCCATATAATCTATTGATAATGTCACATAAGCCTAGATGAAGGTAAAAATAAATAAATATCATCTTGATCCAAAACTTTTATAGCCCATTAATGGTCAATCACCATTGATTTCATATGGTATAGTCCACTAGATAATTGGATCTGCTTCAATTTTTTATTTATTTTTATTTTTTTATTTTTATTTTTTGAATAATGCACTAAAATGATATGGAGAAACAAGGTGGATACAGAATACACACATCAAATTAGGCCCAACGGTAAGGTATGCACCATCTTCGATGAGGCATGGTCTCACCTAATCCACTCCCAGTGGAGTACTACTTGCATTAAACATGTATTTCGTAGAAAATCGAAGACATTGTTAGCTTTTTACGTAAAAATCTGAATTACTGAATGGACAACTGCTATAGTTTGAGTTTTCCAAAATACGATCTTAACTTCAAGCGTTATGCATATTATATACGTCTGACGTTTTTTTAGCTGAACACTTGGTATATTTCTCTTTTTAACTGTATATAAGTTGATGTAGAACCTGTCACAGACACGTTCCCAGCATGGTTGAGCCAAAAGAAGATGGACCGTGAATTGACTATAACTTTTGATCCGGGTATCGTTACGGGGCGCACAACCTATCAATCTTTACTGAAATGGGCCATCCGAGGTGAACCGACCCACAAAGTGGGTCGCATCTGTCCGTTTCGTCAAAAAAGGCGCGCTTTCAGCTCAAAAACGAATTTTTAGGAAAATTTTGCTATTTTTGGTAATTATGAATTTTAGTTTATTTTTTTTCCTATATTAATGGTGTAAGGAGACACATTAGGGAATTATCAATTATTCATCAATCAATTTCGAATTTATTAGAATTTATTTCTATTTTCTGCTTTCTTTCCTCGTGGATTCGAGAAGTCTCTGTGAGGAGTCCAGAGAAGTTCCGTGGATTCGGAATAGTTATCCTCTTGAGGAAGACGGTGCTCGACTTCACGTCCTCCCCTGCGTCAGTTTGGTATCAAAGCGAGGTTTTTCCTCGGATAGATGGCTTCTAACGACGGGTCGGGCAACAATCCCATGGGCCGTGTTCCAAGGAATTTACCTTTAACGGCGGCAGCTTTTGAAGCAGCACGACGAGAGAATCGGCAAACCATGCAAGGGCTGCAGGCTTCCATTGATCGCATGGCGGATCGTTTGGCGGAGGCCCTAGGGCAACTCCGTGTTCATGGTGGTGATCCACCATCAACAATTGCTAGAATTAGTAATCATATTGATCGTAGGGCGACGCTATCAGTGAACCACAGGATCCCTCCTAATAAAGTGGGATCTAGCGACATGATTTTACAGCATCCTAGACGAGCCATTGATCAGATGGATCAGATGGATCAAGAATTCAAGATGAAAGTCGATCTTCCTAGTTTTAATGGTCAACTCTACTTCAAGGACTTCCTCGATTGGTTGCTTAAAGTCGAACGTTTCTTTGACTACATGAACATAATGGAAGAAAAGAAAGTTAAACTCGTGGCCTACAAGTTGACGGACAGAGCTTCAGATTGGTGGGAACAACTTCAACTCGAGCGAACGAGACGGATGAAGGCGCCAATCCACACGTGGTCGCGGATGAAGAAGTTATTGTGCATGCGATTCTTCCCTACCAATTACGATCAGGTATTATTCCAACAAAATCAAAATTATTGGCAAGATAACCAATCATTAAAGGGTTATGCAGAGAAATCCTATTATTTGTCGGCGAGAGGTGACCGGGTCAAAACGGAGTTGCAACAAACCACAAGATTCATCAGTGAAAAACATGTGACCTCTATGGGAACGGTGAGCCAACTCAAGACTTCTAAAGTGGAGGGACAATCTCTCATGACTGAGTAGGCCTTTGTTAAACAATCTGAGGAAACGGGAGACATATATGCAGTAGTTGAAGAGAAAAAATATGTGGAGCCTGTGAATATCCTAAATGATTTGGAACCAGTATCGCAGGAGTTCAAGGGGGTTGTGCTCGATGAACTCCCTAATAAATTACCTCCCATACGAGATATGCAAAATTACGTTGATCCCATTGCAGGGGCAAGTCCGCCTAATTGCCCACATTATCAGAAAAAATATGAAATCTTGAAGACAGATGTGAAGGAATTAATCGATATTAGTCAAGTCAAGGAAAGCATGAGTATATGTATCGTATCGGCTCAAAAGCTTAATGCCAAGTACAAAAAAAAGTTTAATGAACATCGGCATCAGAAGTTATCTCAGACTCATGTGCCAAGTCTCTTGCGTAACTCGAGGACGAGTTTTTTTCAAGTGGAGGGGCCTGATGTAGAACCTGTCACAGACACGTTCCTAGCATGGTTGAGACAAAAGAAGATGGACCGTGAATTGACTATAACTTTTGATCCGGGTATCGTTACGGGGCGCACAACCTATCAATCTTTACTGAAATGGGCCATCCGAGGTGAACCGACCCACAAAGTGGGTCGCATCTGTCCGTTTCGTCAAAAAAGGCGCGCTTTCAGCTCAAAAACGAATTTTTAGGAAAATTTTACTATTTTTAGTAATTCCGATTTTTTAAATATTTTTAGAGCTTTAGATTTTCTTTCCTTTTAGAAATAACTTTTAGTTATACTAGGACTCTTCTAGAGAAAGTTTATTTGCAATTTTTATTTTTAGAAATTAGGCCTTAGAAGAGTTTTATTAGAATTAGGATTTTTATTAGAGTTAGAATTTTGCTATTTTTGGTAATTACGAATTTTAGTTTATTTTTTTTCCTATATTAATGGTGTAAGGAGACACATTAGGGAATTATCAATTATTCATCAATCAATTTCGAATTTATTAGAATTTATTTCTATTTTCTGCTTTCTTTCCTCGTGGATTCGAGAAGTCTCTGTGAGGAGTCCAGAGAAGTTCCGTGGATTCGGAATAGTTATCCTCTTGAGGAAGACGGTGCTCGACCTCACGTCCTCCCCTGCATCATAAGTCCACAAGTTACACAGGTTAGGATTGTTTAACAGAAGAAAGATCCAGTAAATTAAAATATTCTGAATCGGCATTCTCTGTTTGCTGCAAGTAAACTTTTTTATTCTTGCGTTTATCAATTGGTCAACATCAACACCAACATTGTCAGCACCGCTGCATTAAATCCAGTGTTGATCTCGCCCAGCCAAAGCATAGGAGTGTGGATGTGGCCCAGCCAAAGCATAGGATTCCGATTCGATTTTTTATATATCAGGATCCATGTCAGAGGGAAGAGAGATGAATGACATAAGCAGACAAGATGCGAAATGCCAATCCCTCTCTCCATCATTGTCCACTTTAGTGAACGGAATCTTTCCGTATGTATGGTAAGATCCATGGCAAAGAGAATAAATGATTGAGAGAGGTTAAGAAGAATAGATTTCCATAAGTTTTATTAATAAATCACTAATGCATCAAAATGACATGGTGTCCTATAAGAGCACCCAATGCAATACATGCACTTACACTCTCGAACGAAAACCAACACACGAATATGGTATGAGGTTTGGATATTCATGTATGTCTTGCATGCAGGGTAGAAAGATTTATTATTACTATTATTATTATATTTTTCTAATTTTTGCAGAAAGCAAGAAAGATGACTCCCTTATTACTAATCATCACAAAATCCAAGAGGAATATAACAACCAAAGAGCCTTACTCCTTGTAAAAAAAAAAAGAAGAGGAAGAAAGAGCCCACGTCCAGGCCAAAAGGTTGTTAAAGGAGAAACACGAACTTGCTTACAGGGATGGGGTGGGAAGCAGAAGGGCATTGACTAATTTCAGTAGATTTTTGTAATGCTTAAAGCAACATCAGTCTGACACCCCTAGAGGGAGATAAAGGCATGCACTCCATGGACACAGTCCATCTCCCAGTGAAGAAATAAACTTGCACAAAGAAAGTTATTGGAATGGTGTTGATCCATTGGCTATCTTTACCAATGAGGCTACTTCCTTTTGTAAGTTCCTCCTACACTGCCATGTCCCAATACATATAGGCTAAAACCATTCTTAGAAAACAGCAGAAAATGGGATGAGCATTGGCTTATTTAAAATGAAGGAGCAATTGGTCACTCCACACATGTGTGATCACAGGTTCCAACATCAGAGAGAGAGAGAGAGAGGCAGGCCATCTTAACTCGAGGAAGCACGAAAATACTTCGTATACTAAGGTGAAGGATGGATCGGCTCGGACGTATTACTACTGCTCTGAGGTCATCCTCACAAGATTGCAATAAGATCGGGTCGGCGTTATAGTTCTACCAGAGCCCTTGGGTCGGACATTTTCCTCTGCTCGGACTTTACCTGCCCAATGCTTTATTCATTGATGCCGAAGTTAACCTGATGCGGCTTGGTTCGGATTTACCCATAACAATTATTATTTTGAGAAAGCAAGAAAGATGACTCTCTTATTACTAATCAGCACAAAATCCAAAAGGAATACAGCAACAAAAGATCCCAACTCCTTGTAAATAAATAAGTAAAGAAAAGAAGAAGAAGAAGAAGAAAGAGCCAACATCCAGGCCAAAAGGTTGTTAAAGAGAAACACAAGCTTGCTTACAGGGATAGGGTGGGAAGCAGAGTTCAGAAGGGCATTGACTAATTTCAGAAGATTTTTGTAATGCTTAAAGCAACATCAGTCTAACACCCGTAGAGGGAGATAAAGGCATGCACTCCAGGGACACAGAGTCCATCTCCCAGTGAAGAAATAAACTTGCACAAAGAAAGTTACTGGAATGGTGTTGATACGTTGGCTTTCTTTACAAATGAGGCTACTTCATTTTGCTAAGTTCCTCCAGACGCTGCCATGTCCCAACACATATTGGCTAAAACTATTCTTAGAAAACAGAAGAAAATGAGATGAGCATTGGCTTATTTATATCACAGGTGCCAACATCAGAGAGAGAGAGAGAGAGAGAGAGAGAGAGAGAGAGAGAGAAGCCGTCTTAACTCAAGGAGGAAACACCAAAGCACTTCCTAAACTAAAGTGGGTATTCATAAAATAGCTACTCTACATTTCCCTTTGGCTTTTGGAGACTGATTTTCCATTCATTGACAACATGAGAAAGCGAATTATACGAGGAACCTCCCTCATCCAAACCTCTCAAGACGCTGTCCCTCACCTCCTTCACCCTGCCCCTCAAGGCCTTTCCATCTTCGCCGTCCATCACCAATCTCACCACCCTCTCAATTTCATCTCGTCCCACTCCTTCCTTCTCCACAGAGACCAGCGGCCCAACTGCAACCTTGAGCTCCTCTGTCAATGTCGATGCATTCATCTTCTGCTCGGCAAAGAGCGGCCAGGCGATCATGGGCACACCATAAAGAATGCTCTCTAGCGTCGAATTCCACCCGCAATGCGTCATAAATCCACCCGTCGCCTTGTGGCTCAAGATGTCTTTCTGCGGTCCCCATGACGAAACCACCAAGCCAATTCCCTCTGTCCTTGTTAGAAACCCATCTGGCAAGTACTCCGATGGCTGCTCGCATCGCCCGCCGGATGTGAAGTAAGTTCCCGATTTCTCATTTCTGCTAGGTGGACGGACCACCCAAAGGAATGGTTGCCGACTCAACTCCAACCCCCACGCCAGCTCAGTAATCTGCTCAGCTGATAGTGTCCCGCCACTCCCAAACGACACATATATGACTGATTCATCCGGTTGCCGGTCCAACCATGTCAAACACTCTTTTCCTGAAAGCAGTGGAGCTTCTGATTGTATTATCGGGCCCACTGGATGAACGGATGGTGTTGGGATTTTCCTTAGCACTGGGTCCTCTCTCAAGGCCTTGATCGTTCTTGGCTCAAGATCTTCGCATGTGTTAACTAGAATTCCCTGAGCCATTGTGTATCGGCGTGCTTGGTGTAACACCCATCGCTACCGATCGTTCTTCCGGTCCAGTAACGGGTCGACCAAGTTCTCAATCTGGATAGGCTTGCAGCCAGGAATCCGCACCGGTTCTTGGAGATGGACGTACTCTCCTGTAACCTCCACGTCGAGCGTTGGCAAATACATCAGGAGCGTTAGCAGCATTGCCGTCGATGTGAAGAACACGTACTTAGGCATGTTTAGCTCATCTGCGATCGGGAACGTGTCGGTGCCGAAGATGTCGACAAGGAGGACGGTGGGCCGCGCCAGCTCTGCTAGTACGGAACGAAGGGCGGGGACTGATTCTCTAACGATGATAGACATTCGGGTTTCTATTGCAGCGTCGGGAGGGATCAGTCCAGAGACGTCGGTCGGTGGGAGGTGGATGATGTTAAGGTTTTGGGGAAGATTTGTGGAGCGGAGGAGATGGGTTTGGGCAGCTGAGGCATCGGTTGTTAGGACGAAGAAGCTGACGTGGAAGCCGTAGAGAGTAACTAAACGTTTACCGAACTCTGGGAGGGGTATGATGTGGCCCATGCCGGGGCTGGGGAGGATTGCCACATGGTGCTTTGGGCTGTCCATTGACGAGAAAAAGATTGAAAGTAGCCGGAAAAATAATGAAGGAGATGCTACCTAAAGACCAGGAGAAGAAAGAAGGCTACCAAAAGCCCGGAAATAGAAGATAATATTGTAGTGGTTGGTAGACAAGCACTCTCCATTTTGCGGAGATTTCACTGATCAGATGCGTTCTAGTGCCTGGGGCCCACCCATGATGGAATCCAAATGTGGGACCTACAACTATTTATACGCCAGGTTAACCGGAAACGGATTGGCAACTCACCCTGCCCCTAGCCAAGGGCTAGTGGTCGGTGCTCTGTGGCCCCACCATGATGTATTAGTTTCATCCATGCCATCGACCCATTCTTCCATATCATTTTATGGTATGAGTCCAAAAATGAGGTTGATAATTCTCAAGTGTACTGCAAAATGTTGATTAAACGGCCACCATTAAAAACTTCTCAGGAGCCACGAAAGTTTTGTACCAAGCTAATATATATTTTTTCCCTTCATCCAAATTTCTGTGACTTAATCAACAAGTTAGATGTCAAATAACTATACGGTGGGCCTTTGGATGATTTTAATGGTGGATATTCAATCACTATTGTTTTCCTGTGGTGTGGTCCACCTGAGATTTATATCCCTCTCATTCTTGGGTTTAAGGCTAAAATGATCCGTAAAAATGGATGAAGGGAACGGATGAAACACATATATCATGGTGGGCCCACAAAGCACCGACCATCGGCCACCAGGCTGGTGGCATCCGTTTCCAGGTTAACCATGTCGAAAACGGATTGGCTACTCCCCCGCCACCAGCCAATTACTGGTGGTCGGTGCTCCGTGGGCCCCACCACGATGTTATGTATTTCATCTCTGCCGTCTATATATTTTTTAGATCAGTTTTCTCAAGCAGACCACATTATAGGAAACCGTGTTGAATGAACATGGACCATTAAAAACTTTTTGAGGGCCATAGAAGTTTTGGATCAAGATGATCTTTGTTTTTTCCCTTCATCTAGGTCAGTATGACATAATTAATAGATTGGATGTCAAATAAACAGTATAGTAGGCCTTGTGAGGATTTTAATGGTGGATATCTAATCACTATTGTTTTCCTATGGTGTGGTAGACCTGAGATTGATATCCATCTCAATTTTAGGATCAGGATCTAAAATGATCCGTAAAAATGGATGAACAAAATCGATGAAACACATACATCATGGTGGGCGCACAGAGCACCACTAACAGCCACCGGGCTGATGGCAGGGGAGTAGGCAATCCGTTTTCAGGTTAACCATATCGGAGTCCAAATCGCCCATAATGTTATAAGTGGGTTGCTTCCGCACAGAAGTCTTGGACTCCGATTCCTGCGATCGGAAAGTAGTGGGGCCCACCATCATGTTTGTGAGAAATCCATCCTCTCCATCTGTTTTGGAAGCATATGTCAAGACACAAGTAAAAAAAAGTGAGTCAGATCCAAAGCCAAAGTCAGCCACACAAACAGGAAAAGTGGGGAGGGAAATGCCAACCAGTGATACCTTCCCAAGGTCCATCGTTATGTTTATTTGTCATCCAAGCCGTTCATAAGGTTGATCCAGAGCTCCTGCTGCGTCACTAATTTTTCAACGCTGCGTTCAATCCCCGCTTTTTCTAGTATGTGGATCTGTCTCGGTTTTAGGCTTATGACCAAACATGAGTTGGCAAAACAGATAGACAGGTAGATTTCTCACAAACATTATGGTGGGGCCTGCTTAGCCTACGACCTTATGTATCAGGGGAAACTGCGCTCAAAACGTTTTCCTTCGTCGAACATGATGTAGCCTTGGATCACCAGGGAAGTTGGGACCCTGACAGTGACGTTTGTCCCTTAAATTCACACCTTCCAACCCTTTTGAAAGCTCATTTGCCTGCGTGATCCCAAGAATGAATGAAGGTGACTCAAAAATTAAGTAGACCAGACCCACGGTACAGTCGTGATTGAATCCCATTATTAAAAACTTTATGAATTCCACTGGAATGTTTATTTGCAATCCAACCAGGTAATAATGTAACAAACACTTAAATGAAGAGACCACACAAATATAATCTTGATCTAAAGCTTTAAAGCTTTTGTGGCCCACAAGAAGTTTTTAATAGTCAATTCCCATTGTTTCCTTATACTATAGTCCATCTAGAATTTGAAATTGCTGCATTTTTGTCGTGCCGTATTAGGATGTACGGGTAGGATTTGGAATTGTTTCATTTTTTAGCTCATGTCATGAAATGAGCTTTCAATATGGACAGATGGTGTGGGTGTAGTCAAATACATCATAGTTGGTCACAAAATCTAGGGTTTGATGTAGGATGGGGATCAAGCACTTTCCTAATGCACATGAATGGGAAGAAGCCCAAGGAGAAATTGACAAAATTCAACATAGTTCAACCGATCAATAGATCTAGTCGGCAAGTCAAAATTCTACCAAAAACTCCAAATTGCTTGCTAGCTTATTTTTGCCGGTTTAGACAAGTCGACAAATCTTTCGACGGCTCGAAATACCGTTTAACATGTCGATAGGTTTAAATTCACAGAAATTTCAGTTTTAGTCTCTTAACTTTTTGGAGCCTCATTTTGATAGGTCTACTCGATAGGTTGACGAACATGGAAATTTGCACATTTTTCAAAATTTCTTTCTATTTTAATTAGAACTCTTTGATTAGATTTTTTACGGTTTGTTTGGGATTATTTAAGGAGGCTAAACTTTTTTTTTTTTTTAATTATTCAATTGATAAAATTTTCAGAAGTTAATTTATTTCTCTCGTGGATTCGAGAAATCTCTCTTGTGGAATCAAGAGGACCTTGTGGATTAAATGCATTTATTGATCGAGGAATATGGTGATCAACCTCATCACATCCTTCCTTGTGTCAGTTGGTATCAGAGAGAGGTTTTTTCTTCGAATTGATGACTTTTAACAACGGGTCGGGCATAATACAATGGATACTGCTCCATGGAATAATCATATAATAACGGCGATGTTTGAAGCTTTCCATCGAGAGAATCGGCAAGCCATGTAAGGATTGCAAGCAGCAATCAACCGTTTGATGAAAGCCTTCAGATAGATCTATGTTTGTAATAATAAGAAATATGAGATCGACGATGGAGCTTGCAGTCATCATGTTCATAGTGATGATCTACCCCTGGTAGGCGCTAGAATTCACAATCGTGCTAATCACAGGACTATCCCGTCAATGAATCATAGAATCACACTAGAAGATGGTGGATCTAGCAACGAGGAGATCGATGACACGATCCTCTAACATCCTATACAAGGCAGCGATCGAGTAGGTCGAATGGATCAAGAATTTAGGATGAAAGTCGATCTACCTTCAACGGCCAACGCCATATCGAGGACTTCCTTGATTGGTTGCTTGAACTAGAACGTTTCTTTGAATATATGGACATTGTTGAAGAGGAGAAAGTTAAACTTGTGGCCTACAAGTTAAAGGGTTGAGCTTCAGCTTGGTGGGAACAACTTCAACTCGCACGAATGAGACATATAAAGGCGTCAATCTATACAAGGCCGCAGATAAAGCAACTGATGCATGTGCAATTTCTCCTTAATGATTGCGATCAGGTATTGTCCTAACATTACCAAAATTGTCTGTAGGATAGCCTATCAGTGAGAGATTATTTAAAAAAACCAATTGTTTGTCGAAGAGAAGTGATGATAACTGATTAGTGAGGGGTTATGCAGAGAAATCTTGAAAGGATGAGGTATAAATGTCCTAAAGGTGGGGGAATAATAAAACAAATACTCTAATTGCTTAGAGTATTAAAATCTTGATTTTAAATAGTCATAGGACAACCTTCACCTAAAAGATTTAGGCAGGACAACCTTATTTCACGATGTCTTTGAGATCAAAATATCAAACTTACCAAGATACAATCAATCGCAAGGAAAGCAGCAAAGAAATAATCAATCATCAACAATGCACAAGGAGTTATAGTGGTTCGATGCTTAACCCCACACCTACTCCACTCCTAAAATTACTACTCACGTAATTTTGACTTTTATTATTTCAAGGTTTTCATAGGTTCACCTTAATAACCTTATACAGTCCTTGTGATTTTCATGGCTTATCACAATAAAACCCAATTTGCGATTTTCATGGGCTCACCATAAAACAACCCACTGAGATTTTCAGGCTATCTTAGAAAAACCCAAATGTAATAAAAGTAAATACAGTACTTATCTTTAGATGCCGAGTCGAAGATGTAACTATACCTTGATTTCAATGATCTTCTTTCTGGGGATATTGATGAAGCCGTATATGTGTTCAACTAAAAAAAATATAGGGATCTAATGTATTTTAAAGTAATAAACAAAAATCCTAATGCTGCAAATTCAATTCTCAAGTATAGTATGGATTACTCTATTAAAAATAATTAAAACTAACTTGAGAAAGAGAATACAATAAGCTAAAATAAATATCAGATTTACCGCACAAATAGCTTAAAAAGGCCCTAACTTTCTCTCTATGCTTGAGGATATTGTTCACAATTTTTCATTGTAGAAATGAATGAGAGTGGCCTTTATTTATAACCAAAGTTCTTGAAAATTTGGTTGGCCGAATTTCAACGATATCATTGCAACAACACTCGAATTTCGTGGGATAAGACTTTTCAAAAATTCGGCTGGCTGAACACAAGGTTCAGTTTGTCGAATTTTCCTAAGATCTGAAATGTTAACCTTACTGGAAACTTGACCAAACACACTCGGCCTGGCCAAATTTGACACGGGAAAAAAAATATATGTTACTGTATACTTGCTTGAATTGTGTTGGGTTGGTTGAAGGTAGTTAGGCTAGCCGAACTAGAGGTCGGGCTGGCCTAACTTCGGTGTATTTTACTTACAATTATATATTATCATGTCACCATATGAAATACACCTAACCTAGGGTTGTTCTAAGGTTATACCACCTGATGGTTGACACATACAAAATGTTTCAAACTTCAAACCATGCATAACATTTAAAGCTTGAGATGTTGAGTCTTCCCTAAGGTATTGATCCGGTCTTTATGTATTCTTCATGAGTTGTTGAAGAACATCTTCATAAGTGCTTGTGATCCATTCGGGACTATGAAATTTGACAATCCTAACTGTGCTTTAAGTATAAGCACATACAATCTCTCCCTTTGTTAATTTCATGACAAAACACAATCATACACAACTAATCATACAATATTACAACATCTCATAGACTCATCATTCTATATAAGCTCCAGTTCAAAAGAACATCTATTCACTACCTGTAGTATAACATCTTGAAGTTCTTACTTGATGCTCCCTACGCATGAGCACTTAGTTACACACACACACACACACACACACACACAAACACACGCACGCACACACACACACACAAACACACGCACGCACACACGCACACACACATATAGTCAAATCTAATTTTTTTCACATGCAATCCAATGCAAACAAATATAATCAATATAATCTCATATCATTTCATACATCAGAAAAAAAAATTTAGAAAAAAATCCATTTCTCTGTATCTCATATCATACATCAAATAAATATATCCTATATCCAAATATTCGATCTCTTCCCCTTTTTGTCAAAAGTTGACAAATGAAGAAATCAATAATAATAATAATAATAATATATGCATAATAGAAAACATGAATATCAAGGATAACGTCATCAAGATTAATTATATAAAATCATCCAAGTGCATAAAGACAATTATCTGAATACCCTAAGGTGAAACCAAGTAAGAGTGTAGGAAATAAGAGTGTGAAGATAATCCAAAAATATTCAAAGTTATTACATACCAAAATAAATGAAATATCTAAGCAATATCAGGTAAAAATAATAAAACTTAAATTACTATAAATTATTTAAACGGAGCAGGTGTAACAACCCGTATTTCAGATAAGGGAAGAAATCTATTAATCATGGCCCACCTAAGGCTTATATCCACCCTACACTTAAGGATGAGGCCCTAATATGAGCTGACAAAATAAATGAATGGAGTAGATTTTCCAAAACACCCCTTTGGGCCCCACATTCCAGCTGCATGTGCACAAGGGGTGTATACACCCCAGCACAACACACCGTCCAACACAGTCAAACCATGTTTGACTTGACTCTTTTAAATAAAAGAACCTCCTGCTCGCATTTGACGAATGGACAACGTCTATTTATGATTTAGCATGGGCCATCACGATCACCCATCTCAGTGATATGGACCATCCATCTCGTTAGCCACCCAAAACTGACCACCATGCTTGTTTTCCGCCAGTTTTAGGTTCAAACGAAGCTACCCCCATCGTCTAAACTGGGATCCACTGCCAAGACAAAGAAGTGATCAGTACCATCCATCAAATACAGATTCAACTTCGTCGAATATATAAATGGAGGAGATCCTTAGAGATATCACCAAGAATCCCATCGATTCGCAAATCGGACAAGAACATCGTTTGCAGGATCGAAAACCACGGGTTCTCGCAACTAAGAGAGTTATTTCACCAAGAATCCCATAGGCAATGATTCTAGACAGATCAGAGCCATCCAATCTATACCAGAGGAAATTCTGACCCTAGCCATAGACACCGAAGGGATCAGAATGGCCTCCACACTTCATAAACCAAAATTTCCTCTATTGCACACCTCCAACAGTTAAACTAACTAACCATGTAGCAAGATCTTGCATCGGGGAACAAACTCCAATTTGAGACGTCCATTCAGTGGGACCCATGACTCTCCTAAAACCCATCCAAGAACCTAGCAAGATCTTCTCAAAGAAGAAGGAGGAAAGAAACATGGTGCAAACTGTTCCCACACACAACCGAGAAAACCTGCACAACCATTCGCCCATTACGTAGCCTACACAAGAAGATTCTGGAGAATCCTTGCTTGTATAAATACACCTCTCCCGAAGCTATGAAACACAACTACACGCTAAGCTATCACCTGAAGCCTGGTTTGATTTCTAACTTTCTTTTCTTTTTATCCTTCCCTTCTCTTTTCAAATCCGATCTATTCCTCAACAATAGAATTCCGTGACATCTAACCAAGTCTATACAATGGTTGGATGGGCCTAAATATGATCAGTTAAGACTTATCAACTTAAACAACACATGAGCCGTCTAGAATGTAATTTACGTCGAGCTTTCTCAACCCTAATCTAACATCTAATATTAACTGATTCAAATCAGGTGGATTAGAATAGAACATGATTCTAAAATACACCTCCGATCATCTAACTTAGTAAAAGCCAACACCACAAACTAAGGTGAGGGATTTCCTTTAAGCTTACCTTGATTTAAGATGAATTATCCTACCTTTATGTACTTTGTTATCATGCTACTATGATTCTTTTCCTACATTTATTTAATTTACTGCCAACAATTGTCTACCCTCTAGGAATTATATTATGATGTTGATTACAAGTGATCTTCATTATTTTTATGTGGGGTGATAGATACAAGCCTTACCCTTACCTTTACCAATTTTGTTAAGTTAGCCCTTGGTACTCTTCTCTTTATTGGGTTGGCCATTACCACTCTCCTCTTCATTGAGTTGGCCATTGCCACTCTCCTCTTTGTTGAGTTAGTCATTGCTACTCTTCTCTTTGTTGAGTTGGCCATTGCCACTCCTCTCTATTGAGTTAGCTATTGCTACTCTTCTCTTTATTTTGTTAGCCTTGTGCTATCTACCATTATGGCTTGCGCATGTGCCTTGGAATTCCAAAACCCTCATGATTCAATTTATTTCTTCTTTGGTGCAAGTGATGTGTTAAAGGTATCACAACTAGTGATTCAAATATTTATGTGGATGTAATGCGTTACGGGTAGCGGCCCTCTTAGTTGGCACGTAATTCCGTGGGTTGGTTGTCGTGGTGCACAATCGATGTAAGTAAATCTTCATGCGTGTTACATCACTTCTCAAGATTGGATGTTGTAAATAGTCACTCTATGAACACATCATGTTACATAAATCCCGCAATCACATTGTTGTGTCGCCTTGAGATGTTCGCATAAGTAAACATTAACGTTAGACACGCTGGAAAATCTCTGTAGTTATGGGATGCGGGGCGAGTCAAGTTTTCTATGAATCATATTCCACATTGTAATGATCACTACGTATGATGAGCAGCACATACTTTACTAGGCATGCATTCATGTATAAATTGTTTGCTCATATTAATACCTCTTGTAGTGGTAGAGTACGAGACGTATTAAAACCCTTACATTACTTCTATGAATCTCTTAAATTACTGTTAATCTTAAAGGATAACCATCACTATGAGTAGGGCATTGACCCTCTCCTACTGTACAAATGATGCAGGTGACGTATAGGTAGAAGACCTAGAGGGTCATCTCCCTATGGAGGATTATATTGAATAAATAGGAAGATAGTTTTATGATTCAGTTTCATTTATTTTCACTGCGTGCTTTGATAATGTAATAAGCTCCCATTGAGAGAGCATTTGATAAATTTATTTAATTCACTTATTATGAATGATAAATATAGTGGATTTCATTTTCGTGGATGATTACCTTGGTGAATGTAACTGGGTGTGATCTAAATGGGAATAAAATCAAGGTGAAACCTTGAGGCATCCAAATCTTTATATTATTAACACCAGGGATTCTGGGGCACGAGTATATACTCGAGCCGCAAAAATTTGAGATGTTACAGTTGGTATCAAAGCATGAGAATGAGATTAACTGAGTCTAAGGGAATGGACCACCATAAGATTTACACGATTAGGACATATAATGAAGTAGATACATACACTCAATTGAATTCCCAAAGGAACTAGGAAGTTGAGAATTAGAAACCCATATTCAGGTCCTCCATTGAAAATATTAAGTTAGATGTGAAATTTAGAAACCATGAATCTAGGTACCCCCATAATAAATCCCTAAATTCGTGAATGAACTTACTCTAAAGCAGAGTCATAACTAAGAAGAACTTATACTGACCACACTAGAAAACTCTAAGACGGTAGTCACCACTATAATAAAAATTTCCTATCCACAAGAGATATGGCCCCCAAGAGGAAGGTTACTTGAGCCAACTCTGTATCTCCAGAACATACAACCGAGAATGGCGCCCCTCAGGAAACAGTCGTGAGAGAATCAACGCCATCTTTATTAACAACCCATTAAGAAGCCGCACTCCTAGGGCCACTCCCGGGATAGGCACCCCTTGATACCCAAGTGTAGGCACCTTTTTATTCCATCCTGGGGTGAATGGAGACATTCATGCAAAGGACCCAATAGACCGTGGATGACCTACAACAACAAGTTCACAATACCCTCCCAAAGGTCACAACACCTCTGGCACCACCTGCTCGTGTCACCTCACTGGCCCCCCTCGTCCGGAGTGCCACGATGAGTCCTTCATGTTAGAGAAATTCTTAAAACTATGACCCCTTGAGTTCTCAGGCACTCTCAATCTAATGGTAATTGAACATTGGGTGAAACAAATTAAGAGGACATTAATGACCATGGGATGCCCAGATCACCTTAAGGTTCCCTTGGCCACATTTAAATTCAAAGGAGAGGACGTTAATTGGTGAGAGCAATAGAAAGGACCGTCCCTGAGAACCACACCTGCACCTAGGAGGAATTTTAAGGGAATTTCTTTGAGAAATACTCCCCAAAGTCATATCGAGATGAAAAAATGTCCAAATTTTTTAAACTCACCCAAGGCGAAATGACTGTCACACAGTATGAGGCTAAGTTCACTAAATTATTGCAATACGCATCAAAACTAGTCGAAGATGAGGACTTCAGAATCAAATGATTCAAGGATAGTCTCAGACCCTCAATCCACTCCAAGATATGCTGCTTGGATTTATCAAGCTACGCCGGCATGGTTGATAAAGCCACTTGATCCGAAAATGACGATGATCATAGAACGCAGGTTAGGCTACAGCAACACGAGACAGGAAAGAAGCTCAAGACCAACCTTGTTATGCCATAGACGTTGGATAAGAGGCCAAGGATCGTCCCACAATAGAACATTATCACCAAAGAAAAGAAGCAACGTGACAGTTGCCATGGATGCGGCTACTGCCAGAAGATGGGCCACGATGTGAAAAACTGCTTCAAGAAAATGAGAGATGAAGGCAGCCCCATCCTGGCCCAGATGCAACAATCCGCCCCGATTGCACCTCAAAAACCACAAGGTCGCTTGTGCGCCATGATGTCACTAGAGAACTCGGACACCGCCCCCAACATAATAGATGGTACAACCTTTATCAAAGACGTACCAATCATCCTCTTATTTTATTGCGGGGCTACTTTATCTTTTATCTCAACTTCCACAGTAGAGCGATTGGGCCTAGAAGTAAAAAACATGAAAGAGCCCATCACAGTGGCTTCACCCTTGGGTAGGATAATAGAACTAACCAAATACTGTGAAAACTGCCCCATCACCATGGCAGACATAAAATTTTCAGCCAACCTAGTAAAAATGAACATGAAAGGATTTGATGTAATCCTTAGGATAGATTAGCTTGATGAGACCAGGGCGATGATACAAAGTAGAGCTAGGAGAATCACCTTCAACTTATCCAGACATTCCTCCATCACAATATAAGGGAGAAAGAAAAGGGAACCCTTAGCACGGGTGATGGGCTTAGAAGAAATATCTCTAGACCAAATTCCATTAGTTAGGGAATTCCTTGAAGTGTTTCAAGAAATACCAGGATTGCCACCCAAGAGGAAAGTAGATTTTGACATTGACTTAATACCAGGAATTGCCCCGATAGTAGTGCCTACCTTCTACATGGCACCGGTCGAGTTGGCAGAACTCAAGAAACAAATAGAAGAACTCCTTGATCAAGGTTTCATCTAGCCAAGCATATCTCCTTAGGGCGCGCTAGTTCTCTTCATCAAAAAGAAGGACAGATCTTTACGACTATGCATTGATTACCGCAATCTGAATCAAGCCATAAAAAAGAATTAAGTACCCCCTCCCTCCCATCGATGATCTCTTCGATCAACTCAAAGGAGTATAATTCTTTTCAAAGATTAATCTAAGATCAGGATACCATCAGTTAAGGATCAAGGCCGAAGACATATACAAAACTGCATCCAGGACAAGATATGGATACTATGAATTCTTAATAATGCCCATTGGCCTCATAAACACACCGGCTGTTTTCATGGACCTCATTTAGACCAGTTTGTTATAGTCTTCATTTATGACATCTTAATATATTCTCAAAGTGAAAGGGAACACGAAACCCACCTACGAATGGTCTTGAGAGTTTACTACAGAAAAACCAACTATATGCCAAACTTTTGAAATGCGAGTTCTGAAAGCAGGAAGTCAGGTTTCTAGGACACGTCGTAAATTACCAAGGTATAGCAGTCGATCCAACAAAGGTCGACGCTATACTTCAGTGGGCCAAACCCAGTACTGTTATCGAAGTTAGGAGTTTCCTTGGCCTGGCAGGGTACTATTGGCGCTTCATCAAGGGATTCTCCACAATAGCTCATCCTTTAACTAGTCTAACAAAGAAAAATGCCCGCTTCCAATGGGATGAAAAGGCTGACAAAGCTTTCCAAGAACTTAAGGATATGCTCACCTCCTCACCCGTGCTCACGCTGCTTGAAGAAGGAGTGGAATTTGTAGTATACACGGACGCCTCACATGAAGATTGGGATGTGTACTCATGCAAAACAACAAGGTGATAGCTTACACATCTCGACAATTAAAGGTCCACGAACTGAACTATCTGACCCATGATTTGGAACTAGCGGCCATCATGTATGCTCTTAAAATGTGGAGGCACTACCTATATGGCGAACAATTCAAGCTTAACACAAATCATAAGAGCCTCAAATACCTATTCGACCAAAAGGATCTGAACATGCACCAACGCAGATGGATGGAGACACTCAAAGACTACAAATTTGAAATACAATACCATCCAGGGAAAGAAAACATAGTGGCAAATGTACTCAACCGCAAGAAGTCTCACGCCTCAGCAGCCGCATTGGCACTAGAAGAATGGGAAATGAAGGGCTTCATAAAGAACTTTAATATCCAATTAAACATAGGAGAAGGGAACACACTTCTTGGAAATCTCTCCGTGGAACCGTCACTATTACGCCAAATCATCGAAGCGCAAGGACAAGATGAAGAACTATAGGAACACTATGTAAAGGCCCAAGAGAACAAAGATCCACAATAGCATGAGGATTCGGACAGTGGAATCAGGTATCGTAATAGGATATATGTACCAAGTCGACCTAAGTTGAAACAAGCTATGTTGGACGAAGCCCACCACTCCAAACTTACCATCCACCCTGGGAGTACTAAGATGTACTAGGACGTAAAGCGTCACTACTAGTGGAATAACATGAAAAGAGAAATAGCCACGTATGTGGCCAAATGCCTCACCTTCCAACAAGTAAAAGCAAAACACCAGAGACAGGCAATATTACTACAACCCCTTGAAATACCCCCTATCGAAATGTGACTCTATATCCATGGACTTCATAGTAGGACTCTTCAAAACAAGAAATCATGATTCAATATGGGTAGTAGTGGACTGACTAACTATATTCGCCCACTTCATTACCATGAGGATCACAACTTCATGAACGAACTGACGAATATCTACATAAAGCATGTGGTACGACTCCATGGGATCCCGACCACAATTATATCAGATAAAGACTCCCACTTCACCTCAAATCTCTGGACCAAACTGCAAGCCGCATTAAGGACATCCTTGAATCATAGCATTACTTTCCACTCCTAGATGGATGGACAAACAGAAAGAGTAAATCACTTACTTGAAGATATGCTGAGAGCTTGTATCTTGGACTTCATGGGTAGCTGGGATGACTACTTTCACCTTTTCGAATTTGCCTACAACAACAACTTTCAGGCAAGCATCGGCATGGCCCCATTTGAGGTCCTGTATGGACACCCTTATTGTACTCCACACAGTTGGGAAGAAGTGGGAGAGAAAAGTGCCCTAAGACACGAAATCGTCCAAATTACCTCCGAGAAGATCGACTTAATAGGGAAACACCTTCAAGCAGCACAAAGACGACAGAAAAGCTACATGGACATAAGATGATGTAACCTTGAGTTCTTTGAAGGAGATAATGTATTTCTAAATATCTCTCTTATTAAAGGTATGATGCACTTTGGGAAGAAGGGCAAGCTTGTACCACGATACATTGGCCCATTCGAGATACTAGAAAGAGTGGTAGAGGTAGCTTACCACCTCACACTACCCCCCAACTGGCCAACGTACACAATGTCTTCCATGTCTCCATGATAAAGAAGTATGAACCTGACCTATCTGATATAATCAGCTGGGAATAGATAGAACAAAAGGATAACGTTGCCTACATAGAAAAACCCATATAAATCCTCGATCGCAAGAAACAAATTCTTTGAACAAAGGTTATCCTGCTAGTGAAGGTTCTGTGGTCACACCACGATAAGGAAGAAGCAACATGGGAAAGCGAGGAAGAAATGAAAGAAAAATACCCCAATCTCTTCATCAAGGACTAATACAGAAGGTAAGTACAAAATTTTCTTTAAGGGGGGTAGATGGCAATAGCCCCAGTTCCGATAAACTAGTCATATATAATTATACATATTGATGTATTAGTGAATGTTTAATAATAATGTTAAGTAGGGCATCCTCGTCACTGCTCATGATAGAAGTGTTAAATTTTGGGGGTGATATTATCTTTAAGTGGGGTAGATTGTAACGACCCTATTTCAGATAAGGGAAGAAACTGGTTAATCATGGCCCACCTAAGGCTTATATTCACCCTACACTTAAGGATGGGACCCTGATATGAGCTGACAAAACAAATGAACGGAATAGATTTCCCAAAACACCCATGTGGGCCCCACATTCTAGCTGCATGTTCACAAGGGGCATATACACCCCAACACACCACACCATCCAACACGGTCAAACCGTGTTTAATCTGACTCTTTCAAATAAAAGAACCTCTCGCCTGCATCTCACGAATGGACAATGTTCGTCTAAGATTAGCATGGGCCATCACGATTGCCCATCTCAGTGATCTAGACCGTCCATCTCGACGGCCACCCAAAACCAATCACCATCCCTATTTTCTGCTAGTTTTAGGTTCAAATGAAGCTACCCCCACTATCCAAAATGGGACCCATTGCCAAGACAAAGAAGCGATCAGTACCATCCATCACATATAGATTCAACTCCGTCGAATAGATAGATGTAGGAGATCCTTGAAGATATCACCATAAGGGGATCCTATCGATCCGTGAATCGGACTTGAACAACGTTCGCAGGAGTGAAAACCGCAGATTCTCGCAGCCAAGAGAATTACGCTACTAAGAATCCCATAAGCGACGATTTTAGGCATATCAGAGCTATCTAATCTACATCAGAAGAAATTTTGACCCCAGCCACAGACACTGAAGGGATTAGAATGACCTCTGTAAGGCCCGTATCATAGTCCATATCGTTCATTAGGATCCCACAATCCTCCTGGTCGAATTCCGGTGACCTGCGACGAGTAGATAGCATTTGCGCGTAACCCTGAGTCATACCCTGTCAACCCAAGTCGGCTCGACCCGAGACTTGTACCTTAACAACCGCATCGTCACCGCAGTTCCAACACCGCGTCTCATGTGCTGATGCGATACCCAAGCCAGGAGTTGTGGGCTTGCGTTTATTTTGAGGAAAATGCCACGCATTGCAAATTTTGACAGAATCTCTACCACCTTTCACATCAATCAATCAAGTCATGTCAAGTATACATCCCTTCTCATACCCATCCCTCTTTTACATAACCATTCCCATAGTCAACCCTCATGTCACTCACCCCATCACTCACCCATCCCTTTTCATTCCATCACCTCTCTCTCTCTCTCTCTCTCTCTCTCTCTCTCTCTCTTTTTCTCAAGTCCATTTCCCAAGCAACCAAGAGAGAGCCAATGTTCAAGCTCTTCCCAAAGAGAGCCAAGTGTGGCCCACTTCATACCTCCCAAATCTCCCATCTTCACCCTTCAATCCTCATCTTCCACCGTCAAAGAAGAAGCTAAGAAGCTTAGCTTTCCAAAGGACCAAGAAGAAGTGAAATCGGTGGGTGATTTGTACGTTAGATTATGTTTTTGATGATGGGACAAGTGGGGCCTACCGATTGATGGTATGGATCCTATTTAGGACCCATCTTGATGTATGCTTTGTATAATGTATTGAGGGACTCATAGTGGCGAGGCCCCTCCATCGCACGCCGATTCTCTCTCTCTCTCTCTCTTTGTAATGGAATGTGGCCCACCTGATCTAGACCGTCCATGTGTTGGGCCCCACCTTGCTGCCTGAACATTTGGATAGGCCTGGATGAAGTAAAAACACAAATATCAGTTTGATCCTAAACTATGGTGGGCCACTCATGTGGGACCCACCTTGTAATATTTTATCCAAGCCATCCGTCGAGGACATGGACATGGGATAGCCACTTGATGCATATGTTTTATCTACACCACCCATCTGTGGGACCTACCCACTAATGTACGTGTTGCTCCCACACCGTCCAGCAAAGGACGGTGCTGGGGCACCTTGGTGCAAGTATTTTATCAATGTCGTCCGTCCTGGGGACCCCACCTACACAGCTATTGTAGCAGTGTTAGCAAGTCCTGTGGGCCCCACCATGAGGCGTGTCATATGCTCACCGTCCATCCAAGGTGGGACTCCACCTGATGTATGTAGCCACACCATCCATCCATCTTACAGTAGCAAGATGGCTGTTGTATTGACGTCACCAAATTCTGTGGACCCTAATCATGAGGGATGCATTAATCTGGACTGTCTAGATCATGTGGACCCACCTTGATCACCATGTGTGACTCCACCATCCAACAGCATGGACGGTGGGTCCCACATGGAGTCCACATCCAGACCATCCATCAAATGAATGTCCAAGGCTGGATGTTTGAATAAATCATATTATAATATAAAATATTATATATATATATATGTGTGGTGGGCCTCCCGTGGGACCCACCTGCCTAGACGTTGGATGGCTGGTGTACACCAGCCATATAGCTGCTGTATACCTCATCAACGGTCCTGTGGGCTTGCTCATATGGTATGTGTTATATCCATGACATCCAGTCCACACGTGGGACCCACCTTTAATGCATGTATTCTATATCAGCACTGTCCATCTGGATAGTGCCATGTGGGGCCTACTGTAATATATATGGTGCATCTGCACCATCCACTGCTTGAGACGGTGGGAATCCCACTTGATGTATGGGTCTTATCCACACCGTCGAGATGGCTGGACGATGGGACCCACTGCAGATGTATATGTTATATCCACACCATCTATCAAGTGGGCCACACTGTAAACCAGTGGAGGGTTGAACATCTACCATTGAAACCCGTTTGGGATCACTGAATTTCTAGATTAATATGAAATTTATTTTCCTTCTTAATCCAAGTCTTTATGACCTTATCATCAAATTAGATGGAGACTAAACTTTATGGTGGGCCCTGTGATTCATTTAATAGTGAAAATTATTATCTCCACTATTATTTGTACTATGGTCTAGATGATCCTCCGATGTGATCCATTTTTTTAGGTAATGCTCTAAAATGATCTTTAAAATAGATGTATGGTGTAGATGGTGCGGCCTATGTGATGTGGCCCACTTGATGTATACGAAACCCATTATTGAGGCCCATGTGATGCGACCCATATAATTTATATGAGGCCCATACAATGAGGTCCGATGTTATGTATATTGGTCCATACGATGTGGCCCAATGTGATGTATGTGAGGCCCTTGTGTATGGCCCAATGTGATGCATGTGAGGCCCATTAGTGAGGCCCAATACGATGTATGTGAGGCCCTTGTGTATGGCCCAATATGATGAATATGAGGCCCATGAGTGAGGCCCAATGTGATGAATATGTGGCTCATTAGTGAGGCCCATTGCGATGTGTATGAGGCCCTTGAGTGAGGCCCATGGGGATGTATATTAGGCCCCTGTGTGAGGCCATGGGCGCCACTATATTTTAGGCTTTATGTGGGCCACTCCTTGGGAGCAATGTTGGTTAAATGTCCACATTGATGGGCAATGATGGTTAAATGTCTACATTGTGACCTTCCCTTACGCCTTATTAGGCCCATTCTTATCATTCTCTTAGTGGGTTAACCCAAATCATTAGGCCCCATTGATGTTGCATGGTTCATTATTACCGTAGACGGATGGTTCCGTGCTACCGGATTTGATATATCCATGGCCGAGGGCCGATCTTTATATTATGGTTTAAGTCGACTGTTCATCTATATACCCCGCCTTGCATGCCGATTATCGATATCGATTATGAGTATGTGATAGTATAGCATCATGATACATGCTTATACGCTCATCTCCATGCTTGTGATGAGATGAGGTTAACCATTACATATGCCTTCTGGCAAGTTGTTAATGGGACTCCCTGATAGGCGGTGTTGTCCCTCATGAGCGTATGGTACGTGCAGGATTGATGCATAACTAGATTGTATGACTCATGCATCTTACATTGCGTAATGTGGTTACTATACACCCTAGCGACATCAGGGCCGTGGCCTCCAAAGGCGCATCATTGAGAGTCAGATTGGATACCAAAAATATTGTTACTAGCATCAGGGTGTCATAGATGTCCCTGGGTGAAAATCCCTAAACTCGATGGTACCAGAGGATGACTCTAACGTCGAAACCAAGTGGATACATGAGCGCACGAGGGACGTATACCAGTAGGCCATGTCTCCCACTGTGTCATGGTCAGTTGGAAAGGGGTGTGACCTTACCCGCCTGAGTAAGGGGGTAATATCTAGGTTGAGTTTGACTAGCTTGAGGAATAGGTCAGCTATCGACGAGCTGGGTCGGATATTGGTAGGCGGATGGTGATGTCTCTTCCACTTACCTAGTTGTGCGCTCGGATAAGAGCGACAAGTTGACATAAAGTGTACTAGACTACGGTGATTGTCCAGGATGAGAAGTGTACTGATATTTGATGCTCTAGTGATGAGCTGCATTGATATGTGGATTCGGATAAGGACTGGTATGGTTGAGTTGCATCTAGCATCGTATGGCCTTAGTATGGCCGATATCATTCACGCCTTGCATCGCATGACCTTAATATGGTTGATAGCATTCATGCCTTGCATCGCATAGCCTTGGTACGATTGATAGTATTAATGGATTCACCAATATATTCCGTATTACTCTGATATTACGTTCTGAGCACGCTTATATTGTGCACACACTCTCACCACCCTCTAAGCTTTTCGTAAGCTTATGCACTATCGTTGCATGTAGGTAACGCTAGGATGCCGTAGCAGCATTGAGGTTAGAGCGTGTAGCAGACTTCTGGAGCTTTCTATTCTATTATTGTATTTCCCTTTATGCACATTAACCTTAAAGTTTTTGGTCATAGTGGATTTTATGATGGTGTCTTGGTTATTGTTCGTGGGTTATGCTTGTTATGAAATAAATTCATACAAAAAAAATCCTCCTTGTAGGATCCTAAGATCGAAACCTGATATATGGGTGCCAAGAGCCGAGAATGGGGTACTATGGAGGCTAACAACGTCATATTCGGCAATTGAGAATTTTGTGAGCTCAGTTTTTGAGTTTAGGGCATGACAGAAGTTGGTATCAAAACAAAACTTGGGAATAACCTAGAACAACATCACATGTTTGCTATGAGGTTAGGATAATTAGGTCCCCAGTGAATAACTTTACGATTTAGTTCTCTAATGTGCATGCCTTCGAGAGTTCTCAAGGTTGATAGGCACCTTTGTACTTTCCTATCGGACATGCCACCCAGGAGACCGACCCGAGTGACTCTGGCTCTACCACCTATGACTCCCACTCCACCACCAGAGACCCCCACTTCCTAGCCTGAGGATGCCACTCCTCTACCTAAGATTAGTGTAAATCTGACCATACCCGTGAGTGCCTCCCAATTACAATAAATGTTACAGGTTGTGATGGCCACCCTTCAGGGGAAGAGTAGGCACCCCGTTATTTCGCCAACCTAGGCAGAGCAGGAGCGCGTGAGCGCCCTTCTTCGAGAGTTCCAACAACTCAATCCCCCGCATTTTCAGGGCGAGCCTAACCCAACAGCAGCCAAGAGATGGCGCTCCGAGGTGGAGAAGATTTTTGATATAATGACATGTATGACCCAACAGCGGGTCCGATTAGCCGTATTTCTTCTCCAGGGTGAGGTCGAGCACTGGTGGACCTCCATCACCAGTGTTGTAAGAGCTGACTTCGTCTGGACATGGGAAGATTTCATTGACCGATTTGATTCCCTGAGCACATTCGTCAGCAACGAGCGTTAAAGTTTGAGACCTTGGTATAGGGAGACATGTCTATGACACAGTATGTAGCTCATTTCATGGCGCTATTGAAGTTCACGATGTATTTTGTTGATGATAAGGAGTGGAAGGCCCACCGTTTCGAGAACGGCTTGTGTTACGGTTTTCGAGGCCATGTTGTTGGGCATGAGCTCTAAACTTTTTAGGCGGTAGTACGAAGGGTTCAGATTTAAGAGGCTGAGTGGGCCGGTGCGCTTAGTGACCATGATCAGATGAGAGACCGAAAGAGGCAGGCCCCCTCCAGTAACTCCCAACAGCAGCAACATCGTCAGCAGTAGAGACACACGGCCACCCAGCCGCCAGAGCATAGCAGCACCCTGGCACCACCTCAGAGGCAGCTTCCCGGTGCTTGTTATGGATGCAGTGGGATAGGACACTGTAGGTGGGAGTGTGCCCGACCGAAGTAGCAACAACCGAGAGCACTGCAATAGCCTCCACAGTAGTAGCTGAAAGCACCACAACAGCTTCTATAGCAGCAACAATGACAGTAACTCCCACCATTGAGGCCCCCTCAGCAGCAGCATCAGCACCAGCCTCTAAGACCTCAATAGCAGAGGCAGCAATTTCGACCGCCTTAGCGATATCAGTAGTAGCATCACCCTTAGAGGGGACAGACACCTCCCCAGCTAGCTCAGGCTAGATTTTACACGGCTCAGTAGGACCCGCAGTCATCTGGAGGAGTTGTCGAGGGTATCTTTCCTGTCTCTACATGTATTGCATGAGTTTTGTTTGATTCCGGTGCTTCACATTCTTTTATGTCCAAGGGATTTTGTCGTTCGATTGGATTGCCGACGGAGTCTACTCGTAAGGGGTTGACCGTATCGATGCCCTTGGGGAAGACTACAGTGTTAGGCCTCTTCTGTTCGTCTTGCCCCATGTTGGTAGGAGAGATTTTCTTACCAGTCGACTTGTTTGTGCTGCCGATGTCAGTTTTCGACGTCATCTTACATATGGATTGGCTTTCCGAGTACCATGCCATCTTGGACTACTCCCCAAGGACAGTTATGTTCTGTATACCAGGCTTGCCACAGTTCTAGTTTGTTACTAAGCCTAAAAGAGAGCCGTTATCTTGTTTGATGTCGTGTGTAGTAGGGGAGCCCATGGCGGTGAGAGTTGGTCAGTTGTTAGTTGTTTGCGATTTCCCCGATGTATTTCAGGAGATTCTGGGGTTGCCGCTACGCCGGCATATTGAGTTCCAGATTGATCTTGTGCCCGGTACCACGCCTATCTCGAAGGCTCCGTATTATATGACACCAATGGAGTTGCGAGAGTTGCAGCGGCAGTTGGACGAGTTGCGTAGTTGGGATTTATTCGTCCAAGTAGTTCGCCTTAGGGAGAGTCAGTACTCTTCGTCAGGAAGAAGGATGACTCGTTGAGGCTCTACGTAGATTACCGCGAGCTCAACCAGGTCATGATCAAGAATAAGTATTTGCTCACGAGGATAGATGATTTATTAGATCAACTGCAGGGTGCACAATTCATTTCAAAGATCGACTTGCAGTCCGACTATCATTAGATTCGAGTCCAAAAGGAGGACATCCCAAAGATAGCATTTAAGACACGCTATGACCATTTTGAGTTTCAGGTCATGTCCTTCGGATTGACCAATGCGCCCACAGTATTCATGCAGTTGATGAACGAGGTCTTCCGTCTGTATCTCGATCAGCTTGTTGTGGTATTCATCGACGACATTCTGAGATATTTGAGGACCCATGGGGAGCATGTGCAACATTTGGAGATTGCATTGCAGACCCTTCATACCCACCAGTTGTATGCGAAGCTGGATAAGTATGAGTTTTGGCAGGAGGAGGTGAAGTTCCTCGGTCACGTGGTGACGAGAGAGAGTGTCGTAGTGGACCCCTCAAAGGTTGAGGCAGTGCATTAGTGGGGCCATCTCACGAACACGTCTGAGATCCATAGTTTCCTTGGTTTGGCAGGCTACTACCGGTGTTTCATTGAGGGCTTCTCCCGTATTGCAGCCCCATTAACCGGTTGACTCGAAAGGGCGCAGAGTTTGTTTGGAGTGACGTTGTGAGCGAGCATTTGTGAAGCTGAAGGACCGCCTCACGTCTGCTCCTGTCCTCACTCATCCCTCTGGGAGTGATGGATTGTTGTATTTACCGATGCATCGCATATTGGTTTGGGTGCTGTCCTATGCAGCACAGGAGACCAGTGGCTTATGCGTCTCACCAGCTTAAGGTCCATAAGCTAAACTACCCCATGCATGATTTAGAGCTGACAGTATTCATCTTCGTACTGAAGGTGTGGAGGCACTATCTCTATGGGGTTAGGTTCGAGCTATTCTCCGACTGTAAGAGCTTGAAGTATCTGTTCTCTCAGTCCGAACAGAACATGAGGCAGAGATGTTGGATGGAGGTCCTGAAGGATTATGATTTTGATCTCCAGTACCACCCAGGTAAGGTAAACGTGGTGGCGGATGCCCTAAGCCATTAGCATGAGGCCTGATGACACACATGATGATTTATGAGTGGAGGATTCTCAAGGATATAGCAGAGTATGACTTCGAGTTTGATCTGCAATCTCCTATCATTCAGCTATTGAGCCTGTCGATTCAACCCTCTCTTGTTGTAAGGGTGATCGAGGCTCAGCAGACAGACGAGTCGTTACAGGGTTATCGAGTAGAGACAGTATCTGAGAGTCAGTTAGATTGGCAGATTGATTCTGATAGTGGACTTCGCTTCAGAGGTCAATTATGTGTCCTGAATAATATCGAGTTACGCAAAGATCTTATGACCGAGGCACATCGATCGTGGTTTTCTATCCACCCTGACTTAACGAAGATATACCATGATATGAGGCGACAGTATTTTTGGGCAGGGATGAAATGTCAGATCGCCAGTTTTATGGCCAAGTGTGACATATACCAGCGTGTCAAGGCCGATCATCAGAGACCTCCCGGTCCATTGCAACCGTTGAGTGTCCCGATATGGAAGTGGGAGCACGTGTTGAAAGATTTCATTATGGGCTTGCCGAGGACTCAGCGTGGTCATGACGCCATATGGGTTGTCGTGGATCATCTTACGAAGTTGGTACATTTTCTTGCGATTCGTGCGACCTGGTCTTTTGCTTCCATGAGAGAAACTAGGTGTGGCCCACTCCCTACCACCCAATCCCACCCTCCAAAATTGATCTCAACCATTGAATCTTGTTCCCTTGAAGCTATAGAACGCGTTGTTGGAAGAAGGAAGAAGAAGATCCCATGGTGGGTGATTTTATGAATTAATTTTTGTGATTTGAGGGCCCACTTGTGGTGGGACCCATCTTGATGTATGTATTATATAGGGAGGGCCCATAGTGGCGGGGTCCCTCCCCTCCTCACCGTCGATCTCTCTCTCTCTCTCTCTCTCTCTCTCTTCTTTGGTTGTTTGATGGCCCACCTGATGCGTGGTGAAGATGCAGGGCGTCCATCATGGTGGAGCTCACCTTAGTGTACGTGAGAAATCCACTTCGTCTAGTAGTTTTGGGACCCACGTGGTATGTGTTATCCCCACACCGTTCATTTATTCATCTGTGGGACCCGCCTATAGCTGTGGGGACCACCAAGTTGTACATGTACCACATCTAGGCCGTCCGTTTAAGGCCTGGATGTTGGCAGATTCAATATATAAAATATATATATAATATAGTACATATATGTATATTATATATATATATATTAACATATGGTGGGCCCCACATGGGACCCAACTCTGTGGGAACGGATTGGCTAGGATGCCTCTCACAAGCAGTATAGCTGCTGTACTCAGTAGTTTTGTGGCCTGATCATGAGGCATGTGTTAATCTCAAACCGTCCATCCATTTTGTTGCCCACTGTCCAACTTGCTCGACGGTGGAACCCACCATTATATATGTGTCTTATGCACGCCGACCATCCATCTCTGGACGCGGCCCACCATGATGTATTTGTGACACCTGCACCATCCAGACCTCTGGATGGTGGGTCCAGTTTTGATGTATGTGATGTACATCTATACCATCCGTCCATGGGACATGAACCCCACCTGACACGTGTGGCCCACATCCTCGTGGGACCACCGTGATGTATGTGATTTATCCTCACCGTCCACTGTTTGAGACGGTGGGAACCCACTTAATGTATGTTTTTCATCATGCCTGTCCATCCTTAGATGTGGCCCACATTGATGCATGTGTTCTTCATCAGCAGCGTCCATCTGGACGGACTACGTGGGGCACACCGTGATGTATATGTAATCTACGCCATCCATCTATCAAGTGGACCACACTGCAAAATCAGTGAAAGGTCGAACGTCCACCATTGAAACTATTTTGGGGGCCACATAAGCTTTGGATCGATATGAAATTTGTTCTTCCTATTAATTTTGATTTGGATCAAAGGAAGTTCAGTTTTGATTTCCATGGTTACACCCTTCAACTGGATGAAAATGGGACTCTAAGTCAAGTTGAGTTCTTGAAACAGGCATAAGATCTCCCTGATCTCTACAAGTGGATCCTCTGAATCCCTAGTTTTCTTCCTCTGAATTCTCTAAGTTTTAGATAAATATTTCATCATTATTCCCTCAATTACATTCGATTTAGATTTCATCTTAGTTTAGTTTTAGTTCTACTTAGTTTCAGATTACGTACAGGTTTCAGTCCCTTGGGATTCGACCTCGGTCTCACCGAGTTTATTTCTACATCACAACCCTATACTTGGGGAGTGAACAGATGTGCCACAAAAATACAAATATCCCGGTAGTGCAACTATCACTTATGTAATTGGGAACCACCGGATTGAGCATGCACTTCTTGACTTGGGGGTGAGCGTAAATTTGATCCCTTACTCGGTTTACAAACAATTGGGTCTAGGTGAATTAAAACCCAACCGAACCACATTACAACTTGCTGATCGCTCAGTTCGTGTTCCGAGAGGGATGATTGAGGATGTGTTAGTCTAAGTTAATAAATTCTACTATCCAATAGATTTTAGTCCTAGATACTCAACCTATCATAGATGTGAGCACTCAAATACCAGTCATTCTTAGTCGCCCATTCCTTATTATATCAAATGCTATCATTAACTGTAGGAATGGAATTATGAAATTTTCTTTTGGAAACATGACATTAGAGCTCAACATCTTTTTTAACATGAATAAACAGCCAGAGGATGATGACGATACCTATGACATTAACATGATCGATTCTTTCATGGAAGATAGAGCACTCCTGACTCTATACTCTAACACTCTAGAGACGTTCTTGGCCCACTCCCCTGATTTAGATGATGACATGATTAAGGGGGATGGATGCCTTGTTTGATGTTACGCCAGTACTTGAAGTTAACCAGTGGAGGCCACAATTTGAAAAATTGCCCCAAACTAATGTAGTGCCTTTACCGTCTAACCTCAAAGTACCGAAGCTTGACCTAAAACCTTTGCCTGTCGATCTTAATTATGTCTATTTAAGTCAAGATGAGACATACCCAGTGGTGATCTCTTCCTACCTTAAGAAAGAACAAGAGAGTGTGCTCATTTCCACTCTCATTGAGTATAAAGAAGCTCTTAGATGGTCAATTGCAGACCTCAATGGAATTGACCCTTTGATTTATACTTACTGCATCCATCTTGAGGATAATGCGAAAACCTCCCAACAACCACAACGTCTACTGAATCCAAATATGACAGAAGTGGTTAAGGCTGAGATAACTAAGTTGTTGGATGTGGGTATTGTCTCGCCCCAAACTCGAAAACTGGGCTCACAAAATTTTCGATCACCGAATCTGGTGCCGATAGCCTCCATAGTACCCCATTCTCGGCTCCCAGCACTCATACGTCAGATTCTGATCTTGGGATCCTATAAAGAGGATTTTCCAACGTTCATTTTTCTTGTAAGAAGCATAACCACAAGTTTACCCAAATTACAAAGGCAACAATATCATCACATATCTACTAATATAAACATTTGAATACAATGCTGAAATGAAAATACATATATTGATAATCAAGCTCCAGAAGATAGCTGCACACTCCAACCTTAACGCTGTTGTGACCTAACGCCACCTGCACACATCTATCGTGCATAAGCTTATAGAAAGCTTAGAGGGTGGTGTAAGTGTGTGCGCAAGGTAAGTGTCAAGTATACAATATCAGAGAAATGCTGAAACATGCTGGTAAGTCCATAAATATCATCAACCTTATCCAGGTTATGCGATGCAAAAACATAATAAGCTAATATCATATATTAAGGAAGCAACGTGGATCAACTATGTAATGTGGAGACATAGTAAGCCAAATATTAGATACCAAGGATGCAATGCAATATGTAAATTCTGAAGAGTTTACAAATACCGTCAACCTCATCTATGCCATATAAATGTAGAAACATACCAACCCAAGATGCCATATGCTACGGATGTAATGTAATATATAGTGCGAATGAAACGACCAAGCTGGAGTGTGAAGTTGGGATGATAATACATAATATCGCAGACTATGGGGTCCATTATAAGGGACTTCTATCCAAACTAGTCTCATACCTAAATTTGGATAGCTAGACTCAATGTGGTAAACTCCTGATCTTAGGTTGGTCGCGCCCCCCAACCGAAATCTTGGTCATTATGAAGGTACACAACAATTAGTTGCGCACCACCAGCCCAAGTGGATAGTGAATGAATGAATGAATGAGTAAAATGCTAAGTATACAACTCCTCCTCAATAAGTTCACATATCAGTATTGTACATCTCTGGGATCATCACTGAGGTCTAGTACACTCCAAGCTGGCTACCACCCTTGCCGGCCGCATAGCCCAGTGAGTGGAAAAAACTTCACTACCCACCTGCCAGCAGTATACCAATGCCTACCCGACTCACTGAAAACGGACCCATTTACGAGCTAGTCAAACTCAGCCTAGCTTAAAGGCCCCTCACTCGAGTGAATAAGGCCACACCCCCTTCCAACCGACCACGACACAGTAGGAGATGCTGCCTATATTCGACACTCAGGCGCTCATATATATCTACTCATTCTAGACGTTGGAGCATCCCTTAGCCACGAGAGTTTAAGGACTTTCACTTATGGACATCCAAAGTGCCTATATGCTTAAACCAAACATTTTCGAGGTCCCATCTGGCCATCCACGATATGCGTGTGGAGGCCACAATGTTGCTAGGGCACCAAATGATCATGTTACAAAATGCGAGACGCATGAGCCATACCATCCAGTCATGTATCAAACTTGCGCATATCGCGAGCTCATGTGAGGCAACTCCGTCACTTAGGGAGTCCCATAAATGATCAGCCCAATGGCACATGCTATGCTCAATCACTCCTCATAACAAGTATGTGAATGATGCGTATGAGCATGTATCATGAGGTATACTAAGCATGATTATAATCACACACATCATAGTGGGCTTGTATAAGGCAGCCCATGGCCCTTAATAATGAACGAGTGGCGTGCACACAATCACATACACATGGTGGGTCTCACATATTATAATTGGGCCTCGCACATACAAGGGGCTCCACACAATCACAATGGGCCTTATATAATCACAATGGGCCTCGTACAATCATAATAGGCCTCATATAATCACAATGAGCCTCATACAATCACACAATGGACCCCATACAATCACGATGGGCCTCACATAGTCATAATGGACCTCATACAATCAGAATGTTATGCTAACACATACTCAGTGCGTATACCAATCATAGTCGTAATCGTTAATCGGCCTATATATAGCAGGGTTCATAGAAGGTCAGTAGATCTAATCCATAACATGAGGATTGGTCTTCAACAATGGATATACAAAACCTGATATCATCAATCTTTCCACCTACAGTGACGATGTACTCTCCTCATATCAAGGATGGGCTTAGATAGCTTACTTATATTAAGGATGGGCCTAAGAATAAGGAGTGGGCTTCCTTGCCTGTTCCATCACATAGTAATCTGGGCTTCCTAAGGGCCCAATAAGCACAAGGTGGGCCACATTCCCTATGAAAGGCTTAGTATGAACACAAGATGGGCTCCAAGGCTTAGGTGGTCCTACAGGGTATGGTGGAAAGCATCAATATCAAATGGGGGCCCAATGGATTGGGATAACCTAATCAAGGGAAAGATGGGTAATATAATCATCAATGGGGGCCCAACAGTTTGGGTTAGCCCATTAAGGGGAGATGAGAATGGGCATGACAACGGGCCCTAAGGAGAGTTACAATATGGACATCTAACCATCATTGATCATACGACGTGGACGTTAAGCCATCAGTGCTCCTAAAGCATGGCCCATCAACTATAAACATGGATGGGCATCATAAACATCATTACATACATCCTGGTGGAATCACACATCACAATGGGCCTCGTATACATCACCTTGGGCCTCACATAAGGGCTTTATATACATCGCATTGGGCCTCATTCATGGGCCATAAATACATCATAATGGGCCTCAACCCATGGGCCTCCAACATATCACAATGGGCCTCTCATTTGGGCTCAATATATATCACATTAACGTGGGACCCACACACACTATATTTTTATTTTATTATATCTACACCATACATTTATTCTTAGAGATTATTATAGAGCATTACCCAAAAATGAATCATATCGAAAGATCAACTGGGCCATACCACAAATAGAAGTGGAGATAATGATTTTTCACAGTTAACAATTCACTAGGCCCGCCATAACGTTTATTTTCCATCCAATCTGATCATAAGGTCACAAAAACCTAGATTAAGAGGAAAACAAATTTCATATTGATCCAAAGCTTCAGGAACCCCAAACGGGTTTCAATTTAGGCGCTCAAAACTCCACTGATTTGTAGTATGATCCACCTGATAGACGGCATGGACATAGAACATATACATCAGTGGTGGGTCCCACCGTCTAGAGGGTTGGACAGTGTGGATGTACAATACATAAGCAAGGTGGGCCCCATCCACTGCCAAAACAGATAGATGGCTGGGATATCACATAACTCGAGATCGGACCCACAGAACTTGCTGTCACATACTCATAATTGGTATCGATAACCAGTATCGATAATCGGCATCAATAATCGGCCTATATGCAAGGCAGGTCCATAGACAAATAGCTGATCTAAACCAAAATATAAAGACTGGCCCTCGACCGTGGATATACTAAATCCAATGGCATGGAGCCATCCGTTTACAGCGATGATGAACCATGCACCATCAATGGGGCCCAATGACTTGGGTTGACCCAGAATAATGAGAATGGGCCTAATAAAGGCCAAAGGGAAGGTCACAATGTGGACATTTAACCAACATTGCTCCCATGGAGTGGCCCACATAGAGCCTAACATGTAGTGGGCCCATGGCCTCACATAAGGGCCTCATACATAACATAATGGGCCTCACACAAAGGGCCTAATGTACATCACAATGGGACTCATTCATGGGCCATATAAACATCACATTGGGCCTGATATCTGGGCCTCAAATACATAACAATGGGCCTCATACCTGGGCCATAAATACATCATAATGAGCCTCATCACATGGGCCATATATACATCATATTGGGCCTGATATCTGGGCCTCAAATACATAACAATGGGCCTCATACCTGGGCCATAAATACATCATAATGAGCCTCATCACATGGGCCATATATACATCATATTGGGCCTTGCCAAATAGGCCATAAATACCTCACATGGGCCTCATCAAATGGGCCTCATATACATCATATTGGACTGCATCACATGGGCCGTTAATACATACATCACAACGAGTCCCACACTTACACATACACAGTGGGCTTTACACACAACAGATGGGCCTCACATACTACAGTGGGCTTCACACACAACAGGTGGGCCTCACATATATATCAAAATGGGCTTACCAGTGGTTTGGACTATGTTCATACAAAACATACATCAAAGGTGGGCCAAATACACCGCAGTGGGGTCCACAACCGCTAGACGGCATGGATTAGATACATCATAGTGGACCCCCCTCCCTCACGACCCATCTAGAAGGACGGTGAGCATACAAACACAAATATCAGGGTGCGCCCCACTTAACACACTGTCCAGATGGACGGTGTGTGTACAAAATACATAAATCAAGGTGGGTGTCACCTGCCCACAAGTGTCACACGTGTGGGGTGGGCCCACCCTTAAAACAGATGCGTGGTGTGGAGAAACACATGCATCTTGGTGTGGCCCACGTCCTCAAAAGGACGGATGGTGGGAATTAAACCCATACATTGCACCATCCAGATGGATGGTGTGGGGACCGAATACATACATCAAGGTGGGTCTCACCTCCACACGTGCAACACGTGTGGAGTGGGTCCCACGTCCTGGATGGATGATTATAATATAACAAATACCTCATGATCTGACCCAGAGCTTGTTAGCGTCAAAGTAGCGGCAGCTACATGCTGCGTGGACCCACCGTCCTTGCTTGGACGGACGATCTGGATAAACAGACATCAAGGTGGGTCCACACATGGGGGACCCACCAGATGTACATATATATGTATTATATATATATATATTATATTTCTTTTTTTTTTAACAACAACGTCTGATACCTCATGGTGAGGTCTACCGTCAGATGGACGGACAGACGGACGGTGCGGATGATGCATATGTCAGGTTGCCACATCGTCCTACATACTTCATGGTAGGTCCCACAGCTACTAAACGTTAATCCAACAGTGTCCATTGATGGATAGCGGGGGATAAAATACATAGATTAAAGTGGGGTCCACACAGGTGGGCCACCCACTACCGAGATGAAGCTGATATTTGTGTTTTCGTTTCAGTCTAGGCCAGTCCAAAATGGACAGAAGGGTGGGCCTCGGACATGGCAGCAAGTGCGTCCCACTTGGTGGACGGCATAGATCATACATCAAGGTGGGTCATCATTCGTGGAAAGAGAGAGAGAGAGAGAGAGAGAGAGAGAGAGATCAGTGAGATGGAGGGACCCCGCCACTATGGGCCCCTCTAGGTTACAAAACATACATCAACGGGCGTCCCAAATAGGATCCACACCATCAATCGGTGGGCCCTACTTGGTCCATCATAAAGAGCATAATCTAAACCTATAAATACCCACCGTTTACTCTTCTTCTTAGATCCATGAAAAGCTAAACTCCTTGGTTTCTTCTTTGATGGTAGATGATGAAGGTTGAAGGGTTAAGATGAGGGTTTTTGGGGGATAGAAAGTGGGCCACACTCGGCTCTTTTCTCTCATTGAGAATGTCTTGGATGGTCTTTCCTCTTTACTTGCTTGGAAAATGGGTAAGGAAGATAGAGAGAGAGAGAGAGGTTGTAAGGGAGAGGGATGGGTGATGGATGGAGTGATGGGTGTACTTGAGAGGTATGGTTGTGTTGACTTTTGGATGAGAGAGGGATGGGAGTGATGGGATATGTACTTGACTTGTACATCGATTGATTGATTTGATATTTGGTAGAGATTCTCTTGCACAGCGTTTTTCTCGAAATAAACGTGGGCCCACATCTCCTGGCCTAAGTATGCATCAGCGCATGAGACACGACGTTGGAACCACGGTGACGGCGCTATCGCAATGGTACAAGTCTCGGGTCGAGCCGACTCAAATCTATGGGATATGACTTGGGGTTGTGCACAAATGCTGATTATAGGTCGCGAGTTGCCGAAATTTTGGCAGGGAGGATCACAAGAGTCTATGAAACAGTACAATGTAGGATACGGACCTTACAAGTATCATATACCATATATCCGACAATCAATGGGTGAGTCCAACTGAGGTAGTTCCTAAGAAGTTCGAAATTACCATCGTAGCCAATGCCAACAATGAACTCTTGCCAACTAGAGTTACTACTGGTTGGAGAATGTGCATTGACTAAAGGAAGTTGAATACCATCATAAGAAATGACCACTTTCCTTTGCCCTTCATTGATCAAATTTTGGAAAGGCTAGCCGGTCACACTTACTATTGCTTCCTCGACGGATATTTGGGCTACAATTAGATAGAGATAACTCTTAAAGATCAAGAGAAGACAATATTCACATGCCCATTTGGCACCTTTGCTTACTGAAGGATGCTATTCGAACTATGTAATGCCACTGCCACTTTTTAGCGATGCTTGTTGACTATTTTTCTAACATGGTGGGGCAATATTTAGAGGTCTTTATGGATGACTTCTCTGTCTTTGGTCCATCCTTTAGCGAGTTTTTAGAAAATCTTAAATGTGTGCTCAAGCGATGCAAGGAAAAGAATTTGGTTCCGAATTGGGAGAAATTTCATTTCATGGCTCCCAAAGGAATTGTGCTTAGACACTGAAAAGGTCGAGATAAAAGTCTTAGAGGGAGGGGGGTGAATAGGACTATGCCAAATTAAATTTAAATGCGAAATAAATGAAATAACTAGAATAAGATCACACTTATCAATCATAAATAGTAGAAATAAATAGTAACCTCAAATGCACTTGTACTGAAAGGTTAATACAGATGTTGTTCTAAGGACAACCTTACACCAAAAACCAATGGCTTATGGTAGGACAACCTGATTTCCAGAACGGTCTGTGTATTAAAATCCTAAACCGATATAGAGGAATAAAGAATAAAATAGAAATAAATATCTACTACTATTACAGCATTCACCACATGTGTAAATTACAATCATTCACCACGGATACACAAAAATAAACATTCACCACAACTCTAGCAATTATAATGGTTCGCTTGTTTGTACACCAACTGTTAGAAAACAGCCACACAACTACTCCACTCCCAATATCCTCACCCACGAGATATTGGCTTTCACTATGAAATAGGTTCTCCAAGGTTCACCCAAAACCTTCGCAATTGTGTTTTCAAAGGGCTACCACAATTAAAAACCCCACTCACTGAGATTTTCTGGCTATCTTAGTCAAAACTAAAAATGAAAGATTTTCTAGCAATCTTACAAACCTAATACAGAAAATTGAAATGTACTTATCTGAAGATTCTCCTTTTGATGAAGCCTGATAGAACCAATTTGATGTAGATATTCCATGTAGATGTTCAATGTCCAATCTCACATATGAAAGGGTTCTTAGGTCTAAATGATTTTTAGATTAAATCAACCTACGCTAGCTTGATTTGATTTTGATCTCAAAAAGGGTAAAAATCAATATTCCCATTTCAGAAGAATTAAAATTGAATAGAGATCACAAAATCAAATGAAAAAAAAAGCTATTAAAAGAATCTTAAATACTAACCAATTAGCTTCTAGAATGTAGGGACAAGTTTCTCAGAGTTATGACTTGAATAGCTTTGAATGAATTGAAAAACTTTGAAAATCGTCCTCAATTTATAAGTAAAAATATGTTCACTCGACAGGCCTAGTGGTCAGCTCCACTGGTCGAAGGACCGACAACTTTTCAAAATTTCTGGTGTGATAAGATAAGATCACTACTCGACTGGTTGAGTGGCCTGCTCGACTGGTCGAGTAGTCTCCAGGACTGGTCGAGGGTCCAACAGAAAATCCTAAAAATTTACAACAAACCTTGGACTAGTCGAGGGAATTCTTGGACTGGTCCAGCTAGTGTCTAGACTAGTCAAACCATGACTAGGACTGGTTAAAAAATGACCCATACATTATCAAATGACTTATGATATAAGTGCAAATTGTATGACCTATCCTAAGGTCAATCTATAGTCAAACAAACTTACTAGTGAGATTGAATTATCATATATCATTCTCTTAAAATAGTCAAAGCTTGAAGACTTAAACTTCTTGTTCTTGAAGCTCTTGATCTTGTACTTGAACTTCTTGTTCTTGAAAGTGAACTTCTTAATGCTGTACTTGGACTTCTTGATCTTGTACCTAAATGTCATGATCTTGTACTTAAATGTTTTGATCTTATACTTGAATGTAGATAAGATTGGCAAGGATGACATGAAGTTGATCTTACAATAATCACTAAACAACATATAAATTCCAGGAGGTTTTGGCATAATAAAATTTGACAAACCTAGGAGCTAGATAAGATAACATTTACAATCTCTCCCTTTGTCAAATTTGTGACAAAGCAAACCAAGACTAAGGAAAATGCACTAGCTAGATCAGTAAAGAATCATGCACCAGTTAGATCAATAAAGAATCATGCACCAGTTAAAAACTAGGCAGCAAAAATCAATACTCCCCCTTAATACAAAGCGAAGAGAACAAAAAATAACCACACTTCTCTTCTCTTCATAACTTCTTCTCTCTACAACTTCCACTCCATAGAATCAAATATCATTAAATAGACATACCAACACAAATTCTCTCCCTTTTTGTCACAATATGACAAAGGAAAGAGGATATAAATAATGGAAGTATAAGAGTAGAATAAGAGCATGGAGTAATGAGAATAAGAAGGAAGTTCAAGATAACATAAATAATGTCAAGATAACCATAAAAACATGTCCACATAAACAAGAAAACATGTCCAACATATAAAGTTAAGAGAAATCCAAGTATGAAAGTTATTATATATCAGAAATTCAAAACTAATCTGAACCAGAAGAAGGAGTAGGTATGGAAGGAGCTATTTGATGAAGTCCCTTTTTAATGCGCCTAAGATATTTGCACATATATTTAAATTACATTTCTTGGGACACATGCATACCCTCTACCTTCTCCTCAAGTGAGCGCAGATGTGCTTCAAAGTCAGAAGGCTGATAATCAGGTTCAGCCGTAGAGTCAGACTCAAGCTCATCAAATATGTCATCCATATTGACATCATCTGGAGGCAAAGCATCCTCCTCTTCAGTTGCTTCTGCTACTCCTCCAGCACCTACATCAACTTGGCCTGGAGCCAACCTCAAATTCATCTTATTTGTGTTCGAGTTGTTGAATGGTAGTTAGTTAATTGGACCTTCTCTAATAGGTATTGCCACAAGACCATGGGTGGCTAGTGCAGTCATAAGATAGGCAAAAGGTATATTGCTATGACTTGGGTGGAGACGGAACTAAATAATGATGTAGCAGATAAGGGATAGAAGACAAACAGAAACACCAGTAACAATCGAATGAAGAATACGAGCCATGAATGTAGTAGGCTTGGTTTTGTTACCAGATCTAGGGTAAACATTTGAAATGAAAATTCGATGGAAGACCCCATATTTGGGTGACATAAACTTGGAAGCGAGCGCATTCCATTCCGCATTCATGTTGCATAAAACTCTAGTGAGCATTCTTTTCTCAGATTCAGACGGTTTTGCTACAAGTGTATGAATGAGAATACCATCATCATTAATAGGAAGGTCCATTAATCCAGAAATTAAGTGACGGTCCACTTCAATTGGACCTTCTCTGGTTGTAATTGTCAACATTAAATTCTCAGAAGAGTAGTCACTAATGCAAGTAAACATGGCCTGCGCAATGGAACGGTATGTCAAACCGCCCCAATGTAAAATGTCACCCCATCCTACAAATTGAAGGAGTAGAATAATACCAAATGGTGCCAAATGATTAGTGTTAACTACCCATTTAACTATCACGTTGCGTAAGCGAATATCCCGCACATACTCGGGATCTTCCTTGGGTGACCGAAGATGGCACACTGTGATAGGAGTGGAACGAGAAGAAGAGGGACCACGAGATCCTTTCTTCTTGTTTCTATTCTCCATTGCAACAAGAAAATCAAGGAATATAAGGATTGTAAAAGAGGCAAGGAGGGTTTCAAGTAAATCAGATTTTTAGCTAGAAAACCCACAAAATAACCATAAACCTTGAAATAAACAACACAAACATGGAAATAAAAGTGCGAAGAACTCAAATCTACAAGAAAATTGAAAATGATGCACTAACCATGGAGGAATCGAAGATGGGTTCGACTGGTCATGGTAGGGCTTATTGGAGAAGAAGAACCAAGTGAAGAAAAAGATGTTTTTCCCCAAATAAAAGGCAAAACTCAAGATTTACGACTGGTCAAGTACATACTCGACCGGTCGAGCCACGACTGGTCGAGTGTGTACTCGACTGGTCGTGCACCACTGAAAATATGTAAATTTGCATATATTTGAATTTTAAAATTTTTAAAATAATAAATATATATATTATGATATAAATAGGCACACATCAACAACTCATATTGCACATACCAAGATCAAATTTCAATTTTGCAAACTTTTTTTTGTCAAGCGATTTTGTGAATATGTCTACAAGTTGATTCTCGGTCTGAATATATTCTAATGAAATTATCTTATCTTTTACTAATTTACGAATATAATGATATCTAATGTCAATATGTTAGTCCGTGAATGTTGAATTGGATTTTTAGAAATATTTATTGCACTTGAATTGTCACAATATAAAACTATAGATTCTTGCACAATCCGTAATCACTTGGCATTCTCTTCATCCACACAAGCTGAGTGCATGCATTACCAACAGCAATATATTCAACCTTAGCTGCGGAGAGTGATACGGAACTTTGTTTCTTACTTAACCAAGAAACCAAATAGTTCCCGATATAGAAACAACCACCACTGGTCGATTTACGATCATCAATGTTACCAACTCAATTAGCATCCATATAACCAGCTAATTGCACACTAGTATCATGTGGATACTAGAGACCAAGATTAGCAAAACTATTGACATATCACAAAATGTGCTTAACAACAATCAAGTGTGACTCTTTAGGGTCTGATTGATATCTACCATAAATACCTACTTTAAATGCAATATCAGGTCAGCTCGCAGTTAATTATAATAAACTACCTATCATACTACGATACAACTTAGGATCTACACTTTTACCTGTTGAATCCATAAAAAGTTTAAGTGTTGTACTCATAAGAGTATCAAAGTTCTTACCGCTCTCAAATTTAAATTTTTTTCATGAATTTTAGAGCATACTTGGTTTGAGAGATAAATATCCCATCAGCAAGCCGTTTCACTTGCAGACCTTGAAAATAGTTCAATTCTCCTACTATGCTTATTTCAAACTTGGACTTCATTAATTCTGCAAACTCAACAGACATGTTAGCACAAGTAGATCCATAGATAATGTCATCAACATATATCTACACTATTAGAATGTGATCATTGTATTTCTTTACAAACAGTGTCTTATCACTACTTCCCATTACAAAGTTATAACTTAGTTGAAACTTAGTTAACTTTTCGTATCATGCCCTGGGAGCTTGTTTTAAACCATAAAGTGCTTTTTTCAAATGATAAACATTGCTAGAATTTTTAGGGTCTTCAAAACCTTTAGGTTGTTTTACATATACCTCCTCATGCAGATCACCATTCAAGAAAACACTCTTGACATCATTTGATAGATTTTAAAATTTTTGTAACAAGCAATGGATATGAACAATCTGATAGATTCAAGACGAGCTACTAGGGCAAAGGTTTCATCATAATCAATCCCTTCTATCTGAGTGTACCCTTATACAACCAGTCTCGCCTTATTTCTTATAATGTTACCTAATTTATCAGACTTATTTTTAAAGATCCGCTTAGTTCCAATTATATGTTTATCATTAGGTCTAGGAACCAAATGCCATCCATCATTTTGAACAAACTGATTGGGATCTTCTTGCATTACTTCAATCCAGTTTTCGTCAGTAAGGGCTTCTTTTACGTTAGCGGGTTCTATCTGAGATGTAAAGCACATGTAGTTGCACATATCTTCTAATTGTTTATGAGTGCGCACACCAGTGAGAGGGTTTCCAAGGATTTGATCAGTTGGATGGTCTTTAACAGATCGTAGTTCAGTGTCACTATTTCGACTGGATAAGAGTTCGGTTTATCAATTAATGAGACTTTATCATCTTCTGAACTAGTGGTAGATGTGTTCAGTTGATCATCTATGACAACATTAATAGATTCTTGAATTACACCAGTCCTCTTATTAAGAACCCGATACACTCGACTATTTAGAGCATAGCCTAAAAATATCCCTTTATCACTTTTGGTGTCAAATTTACCTATATTTTCTCGGTCACGCAAGATGTAGCACTTACTGTCGAAAACTCGAAAGTATTTGACAGTAGGCTTCTTATCAAACCACATTTCATAAGCAGTTTTACTATTTGATCTTCTAGTATAAATGCGGTTAATTATATAACAGGAGTATATACGGCTTCAGCCCAAAGATTTTTAGGAAGCTTCATAATATTTAATATCACATTTGCCATTTCTTTAAGCATTCTATTTTTCCTTTCCACTGCATCATTTTGTTGTGGTGTTTTGGGTGCAAAATATTCATGTGATATTCTCTGGTCACTGCAAAATTTTTCAAAATTGTTATTTTCAAACTCAGAATCATAATCACTACAGATCTTAGAGACTTGTGATTCTTTTTCAGTTTGGATACGTTTAAGTACCCTTTTTACCTCGTCGAGAGTTTCTGATTTCTCTCTTAAGAAGACTACCCAAGTATACTTAGTAAAGTTATCTACAATAACCAAAATATACTTCTTGCCACCTCGACTCTTTGTTCTAGTTAGTTCAATGAGATCCATGTGGAGAAGTTCGAGTGGTTTAGATGTGGCATTGGAGTTCACATTTTTGTGAGCACTCCTGATTTGTTTACCAAGTTGGCACTCGCCACATATTTTATCCACTTTCTTTACTTTGGGTAGACATCTTACTAATTCATTTTTGCTCAATCTATAGAAGTTATGGCATTGTACATGTCCTAGGCACTTATGCCATAATTCGGTCTCATCGATTTGGACAATGTAACACGATAGCTTAGATTAGCTTGAATCATTGACTATGTAGCAGTTCACAGAAGTTCTGTGACCAGTTAATATTACAGAACCATTTTTATTCAAAATTTCACACCCTTGGTAAATTTTATACTGTGATTATTATCGCATATTTGAGAGATGCTTAATAGATTATGTTTTAAACCTTCTACATATAAAATATTCTCAAATAGAGGGAGGTTAAAGAGTTGGACCATACCTTGGCCAACAATTATGCAGTTGCTACCGTCACCGAATGTGACTGAATCATCAGTCATGTCTTTGAGATTGGTGAACAAATATTTGTCACCTGTCTTATTTCTAGAGCATCCACTGTCTAGGTATTACTTTGATTGACTTGAGGCCTTGAAAGCAGTGTGAGCAACCAAATAAGTAACCTCAGGGACCTATTTCATTACAGTTTTGGGTTTAGGAACATAGTTGGTCTTCTTATGTTTCCAGTTGTTATAAGTCCTACCCACTGAGTTAGATTTTAGAAGCTCCTAAGTAGATCCATGATTTTTTCAGCAAAAGGGTTATGATTCTAATTTTTATAGTTGATATGATTGCTTTTAGGTTTAAAAGTCTGAAAAGTTTTAGAATTTTTAGATTTATTTTAATTCAGACTTTTTCCTTTTGAGTTAGAAGACTCTCATTTAACAAATTTAGGTGGAGTATTCTTATATTTGGGAGGAATACTTTTATCATAGCCCAAACCAGATCGATTGCCACATTTTCTGGATCCGGATAAAAGTTTTTCTAATTTAGAATCACCTTGGGCATACCTCCATGCGTCCTTTAAACTCAAAAGCGAAAAGAGTTCTAGTTTTAGCTTTTCCTTTTCAGATTTTAAGTTTTCAACTTAGGATGTTTTGAAATCTAAGTCGCACTTAGTTTTTTTAAAGCAATCTGAAAAGTGTGATTTTTCTAAGACTAGATTATCAAAATTCTCTTTTAGTTTAGAAAACTTTTCTTTAGAAAACTTTTCTTTCTGAAGTTTTAACTTTACAGCAATTTAGCAACTTTCCCTGTATAGGGCATCATAAGCATCTTAAAGAAGGTCTTCATTTTCATGGTCACTACTCAGAGTTTCTTCGTGGGTTGAATTATCATTATCTGAGAAAGTGAACTTGGGTAGAGTCATTAGGACTTTAACATCATTAGCCGACTCGGTTTTAGAATCTTCTGACTCAGAAGAGACTTCAAAGCAGGAAGATTCATCCCATGTAGCCAACATACCTTTCTTCTTAGATTTGTCTTTCTTAGGACATTTGTTTGTTAGATGCTCATATTCATGCCGGTTGAAGCATTGATTGTCTTTAAGTGATTTCCAAGTTTTAGATCTACCCTTTTTCTTCTCAAAGGGTTTTTGAAAATCAACTCTTTTTGCTTTTGAAAATTTTATAAAACCTCTTTGCTAAAAGTGTCACATCATCCTCTGAGTTTTCACAATCAGAATTATTAGAATCATGAGAAATACTTTTAGAAGATTTTAGGGCTATGGATTTACCCTTAGTAGCCTTAAAGTTTAACTCGTAGGTTTGTAAAGAACCAACAAGTTCTTCTACCTGCATGTTATCCGTATCATGAAGTTCCTGAATGGCAATGACTTACGCAGTATCTTTGCACAGACTTAACTTTTTAGGATGTTATCTCCAAGTCCCCACATTGAGTTGACTATGTCATTTAACTTAGTATTGAAGTCCATGAATGTTTCACTTTCTTCTATACGAATTTCCTCAAACCTAGTGGTGAGGATTTGAAGTTTAGATTTCTTGACAGTAGTCGTACCCTCATGTGTCATTTCTAAGATATCCCAAGTTTGTTTTGCAGTATCACAAGATATAATCCTTCTGAATTCATCTGGTGATAGTGTGCAAGTAATTGCATTTAAAGCCTTGGCATTGGCACTACCCTATTTTTCTGAAGAGTGGTCCAAGTATTATAAGGTGCAACCGTAAGTGTTTTAATACCATCAATGCCTAGAACTTCACTGGTAGGTGGGTTCCATTTAGTTACTGTAGATTGCCACACATTTTCATCGATAGATCTCAAGAAAATTCTCATCTTGGCTTTCCAATAGGCATAATTGGAGCCATCAAATGGTGGTGGCCTAGTAATTGAAAGGCTATCAAAATTTTACATGATATAAGCACATATTGGTTAGCTCAAGAAATTAATCCAAATAAATGAGTTATTAGGCTTTGATACCACTTGAAAAGGGCGAGCTAAAAGTCCTAGGGGGGGGGGGGGGGGATAGGACTATGCCAAATTAAAATTTAAATGTGGAATAAATGAAATAAATAGAAAAAGATAGCACTTATTAATCCCAAATAGCATAAATAAATAGCAACCTCAACTGCACAAGTATTGAGAGGTTGATACAGATGTTGTTCTAAGGACAACCTTACACCAAAAACCAATGGCTTATGGTGGGACAACCTGATTTTTAGAACGATCTGTGTATCAAAATCCCAAACCGATATAGAGGAATAAAGAATAAAACAGAAATAAATATCTGCTCCTATTACAACATTCACCACATGTGCAGAAAATAAATTACAATCATTCACCACAGATGCACAAAAATAAACATTCATCACAACTCCAGCAATTATAGTGGTTCGCTTGTGTGTACACGAACTGTTAGAAAACTGTCACGCCCCAAACTTGGAAACTGGGCTCACAAAATTTTCGATCATCGAATTCAGTGTCGACAGCCTCTGTAGTACCCCGCTTTTGTCTCCCAGCGCCCATACGCTAGGTTGCCGATCCTAGGATCCTACGAGGAGGATTTTCAATATGAATTTGATTCATAATAAGCATAACCAAAGGCATAACCCACAAACAACAACCAAAAACTCCATCACATTTCCACTATAATCAAAAACTTATAAGTACAATGCGCATAAAGGAAAATACAATGATGATACATAAAAGCTCTAAGATGATCTACTATGCACTCCTGCCTCAGCACTGCTGCGATCCAACGTCACCTGCACGCAATGGTCGTGCATAAGCTTACGAAAAGCTTAGAGAGTGGTGAAAGTGTGTGTGTATTATAGTAATACAATTATGCAATATCAGAGTAATGCGAAATATGCTGATGAATCCATGAATACTATTGGTCATACCAAGGCTATGCAATGCAAAGCACGAATGATGTCGGCCATACCAAGGCCATGCAATGCGAGATGTAACTCAAGCATGCGAATCCTCATCTGAGTCCACATATCAATACAGCTCAACTTTGGAGTATCATCGTGGCCTAGTACACTCCAAACCAGATTGCCGGCCCATTGGGCATAACAAGGTGAGTGGAAGATACCTCATTATTCACCTACCAATATCGGGCCCAGCTTGTCGATAGCGGACCCATTTCTCGAGCTACTTAAACTCAGCCTAGCTTTGCCCCCTCCTCTTGGGCGGGTAAGGCCGCACCCCCTTCCAACCGACCACGATACAGTAAAAAGTGCAGCCTTCTAGTAATCGGCACTCGATGCTCATGCATCTACTCGGTCTAGACGTTGAAGCAACCTCTTAGTACCATAAGGGTTTAGGGAATTTCACCTAAGGACATCTATAGCATCCCATGTAGAACAAGATTTTTGATGTCCAATCCTACCAACCACGATATGCCTGTGGAGGCTATGACCCTGATGTCGCTAGGGCGTACAGTAGTCATGTCACGCAATACGAGATGCATAAATCACATTATCCAGTCATGCAGCAATCTTGCGCGTACTGCGCTCATGTGGGCAACTCCCCCCCATCAGGGAGTCCCATAATAATTTACTCAATGACATGTGTTATGATCAATCACTCCTCACATCAAGCATACATATAATGCATATGGGCATGAATCGTGGAGTTATACTAAGCATATTATATGATGATGATGTACTCCCCCTTATATCAAGGTTGGGCCTAAGCAGCCTACCCACAATCCTAGGGATCTGGAAAGGGTTCCTTCACCATACTATTGCATGGCCCGCTAGATGCCCTAGGGGGTCTAAATGAGTCCTAGATGGACTTCAAAATAAAAGAAGTAATCCTACTAACAACTAATGAGGGCCCAACAACTTGAGATAGCCCAATGGGAATAGATGGATCATGTAAATGAGACCTACTTAGAGAATGATGTGAATGGGCCTAATAAGGCCTAAGGGAAGGTTACAATGAGGAGTTTCAACCATCATTTCCCATCAATGTAGACATTTAACCAACATTTCTCCCAAGGAGTGGCCCACACAAGGGATTCATATACAATGTAATGGGCCACACATACATTGCATTGGGCCTTACTCATGGGCCTCGCATATAACACAATGGCCATGTCCTATGGGCCTCGAATACATCACAATGGGCCTCGAATAAATCACATTGGGCATCACCCATGAGCCTCAAATACATCACATTGGGCCTCAACACTAGGCCTCATATATCAAGTGGGCCGCATGACATGGGACACACCATAAATAGTAGCGGAGATGAAGACCGAAGATCATCTGGACCATACCGCAAATAGTAATGGAGATAATGATTTTCCATGGTTTAAAAATTGACAAGGGCCCACATAATGTTTATTTTCCATCCAATTTGTCCGGAGGTCACCAAGACCTAAATTAAGATGAAAAACAAGTTTCATATTAATCCAGGGCTTCTGTGACCCAAATGGTTTCAATGGTAGGCGTTCAATCCCACTTATTGCAGTGCGGTCCACCTGATATATAACATGAATATAGAATAAATACATCAATGGTGGGTCCCACCATCCAGCCATCTGGACAGTGTGGATAAGACCCATACATTACAGTGGCCCTCACGACACCGTCCAGATGGACGGTACAGATAATAAATACATCACGGTGGAGTTGTAACGCCCTGAAATTCGGGGGTCCAGCATAACTCAGCTCCCGAGTTCCAAAACATCACTTATGCAACATATTTAATGATGGATGTATGTTGTCTGTATTAGTGCATAAAACACGGAATAAATTAAGCCAAAACACAGATATAATTCAGGGATAAGTGAATAAAGCAAGCGGAAGACTTATAGAAATATATGTGTACAAGTGTGAATCCCTGAAGTACATATACAAACCAAGTCGTAATGTAAGTGTGGCTATCAAAATTACAAGTATCAAGTTACATCATTTAATTCCCAAAAATAATCCCAGAATCCCGTGCATCAGAACCAGGCTCGCTAGAACCCGTTTGAAAACTGCATATAAGAGAAGGCAGCTTCATCATCATCCATCTCCCGCTCTGCCTCGGAGTCGCATCAACATCTGCAACATCAGAACCTAAGACAGAGTCTGGTGGGTGTTTAACACTGCCCCAGAACGTGGGAGTGAGTGATCAACTCAGTGGAACAATAAGACACTGGTTAACATGTTATCAGTTCAATCAAGCAGTAATGATAAAGCAGAACAAGTAAACAAATCCTAAGTACTCTTGTTAATGCAAGTATGTATGTAAAATGATGCGTGCCCTCACGCATACACCTCAGCATCTCCATCTTACGTTACGCATGACATCACCTTAAAGTGCGCCACATCTACAAAGCAGATGCAAATGCGGTGCATGAATATGATTACCAAGTTGTTATTAGTCCTTTTCATACAGCAGGATTGGGAAGCTAAGATACCTTTCTCATATCACCATCCAAACAGTGATCCATTCTAGGGTCGTCAGTCCTAGACATCTCATACAATCATATGGTTTCAGGTCGTAGCAAAGGGCTCGTCACCAATCAATGCACGCCTTTCATACCTTTATTACCACAGTTCGGCTCGTCACCTCATTGCGGTATCCAGGTATGCTCGAGGTCACTACAAAGGGCTCGTCACCAATCAATGTAGGCGGACAGGACGAATATAGTGTCCCATACCACCATAATGGGCTCCCGAGTTTAGTTGCTCACTGGTCACTACGGGGAGGCTCGTCACCCCAGCGTAGGCCGACAGCTCAACCACGGTGTCCCATACCACCATGTCCGGCTCATGAATCTTAGCGGATCAAGTACCATGGTTAATAGAATTTCACTGGTAAGTTAGGTACCCTAGATTTAAGCAGTAGTGTTCATACATGGTGAACATACATCGGACAATCGGGTTACTTGATGAACTCGACTAGCATGAGCGCACGTTGGGTTGAATGACATAGAGTGCGCAAACACTCCGCGTGGCCAAACCACTGCCGCCAACTCTAATACGACTCGGGTTCGTCTAATCACGTCCTTTGTGGCGAAAGCGATCTCAGCCACAACCTTAGGGTCGATTACTGATTTCCTGGACTATTCATGGTCCCAAACACATTACACTACAACAAATATTTGTATTGAATGTAGAATAGTAATGGAACAACAACTTAAATCATGGTACATAAGCACTTGAGGAATATCAACTTAATGTAAGTGTAAGCATAAGTAATGCTTGAAATTAAATAACAGGGAATGTAATTTGCAAGAAGGAAAACATGCACACTAGTGGGAGAGTTGAGAATCGCTCCTCAACACCCATACTAGGTTGAAATATCACACTTTAGATCATTCAGACATTTCTACAAACACTTAAGAGTACATGAAACAACATACATGACATTTGTTGAAAAACAAGCATTTGGACAATTCCTTTTACTAAGGAGTTGTCATACATACATCTAGCATACAGACATGACAAATAATCATGGCAAACACAAGTGCATATTTTATACGTATACGGTACTTTATACATACACACCGAATACACAAATCTCAATATAACACATGCATATCAAGAATGCAATATAAACATAACATTTGGCATGCGAAATCTCATCCATGACAAGAATAAATCATTAACTGGCATTGAAAGCCTTGAAAACCATAACCTATATACTTAAAGTCCGCACCTTAAGCCAGAAAAGAACACCGAACTGATTTCAGACAAGTTGTCTTCGTCAACGATGATAGAATACCCTAAAGCAAGAATAGGAATGAGATACAACAACACCAAGACTATTCTAAGCTCTAACACAGATTAGGGTTAGGTTAACTTACCCCAAGATGAACTCAGAACCGTCAGAATAACGATTCAAAGTGAAGGTTTAAGGATGAAGAAGAACAGGAAAGAATCCAAGATGATTCACCAACTTCTCTCTCACAATCTCTCTTTTCTACTCTCTCCAAGCTAGGGTTAGAGAACAATTCGTATGGAAAAGAGAGCTAGGGTTTAAGGACTATAAATAGGCCTTAAATTGATGAAAATAACCCCAGGGACAAGGTATACTTAGGTTATAACCAAAGTAAGCCTCTCTCGATCCAACGAAGCACTTCTGGTGGGCCTATAACCACGAAAGGTCGGACTTAAGCTCACTGACCATGGATCTAGGTCAGGCTGAGTTTTCATACCGATCGGCTCTTCAGATCAGCCGTGGCGGACCACACTCAATTCAACGGTCACAGAATCTCGATCAGGTCCACAAGCACAAGGATATGCCTGGGCCACCTTCCCTGATCAGAGGGTGAAATTGGGTCAGAATCCAACGGTCAGATTGTTTAAAATCATCGCGCAAGCGACACGACTCAGATTTCATAAAACCTTAATAAATTTCCAACCGTTCTCACACTCTTCACTCCGAACTCAATCAAATCGACCCAGAACATCACATGGACTTGATTTTCGAGGTGATGGTCAAGCCCAGCATAATGACCGCAATAGCCTAAGATCATCGCTATCGGACTTTCGACGCGCGGTCTAGGTCCGATCCAAAACTTCCAAAAAATCTCCAAAACAACTGGATTTAGCGATGGATTCCAGATTTCAGAGTAACATAGCGCTAACTAATCTACAAGTTTTGAGTCATGCAGATCGAATTTAAAGTGATTGATGCGAATTTCACAAGCAATCGAGCATAGCGCTAATTACCCCAAAAAAAACTACTCAAGGAAAGATTAGCACAAAAATTTCTGGGTCATTACAGGAGTCCACACTGATGGATGGTGTGATACAAACCATACATGATGGTCAAGGCCCACCTAGCCTGCTGACGTCTATAGCTGTCAGCTACATGTGCTAGTCCACCATCCATCAGACGAACAGTCTATATATAAATGGACGGATGGTGTGGATGTAATCCACACATATCGTGTGGGGTCCACCAAAATTGATGCGTACAATAACTATATCGTTGGCTGCTCACCAACGTACAGCTGCCAATCTTCTTCCATCCAGCAGGTGGGTCCCACATGGGGCCCACCAAAAATATATATATATATATATATATATAATCATGCTCCCCTGCGCACCTACGCACGTGCGTACCTTTGCACACATGCCATGGGTGTCTAATCTGAATGGTCCATGTGATGCGGAATCCCATGAAACCCCATATGACAAATTTTCATCCCGATCTAAAATTATGGTGGGCCATAGCAAAGAGAAATGTAAATCAAGGGAGGAAACTGTTTTCATTTTCCATGGCCCATCAAAGTTTTAGAACAAAGTAAAACTTGGGCTCGGGGGGTTTCACGAGGTGCTGCCTCACATGAATGGTTTAGTTTTTGGATCCACATCACGTATGATGTGTTCTCAAAAAAGTTCGTACATAGTACGTACGAACTGGTTCGCAGGTGAGCGTTTCCATATATATATATATATATAATATTTTATTATATATGTTTATTTATTATTATATTATTTCTCTTTTTTTTATACCCCTAGCGTCTAGCCCACCGTCCAGCAAGCTGGACAGTGCTAGATGGCGCACATACATCATGGTGGTCCCACATAGTGGGCCACCAGATTTGAATCAAGCTGATATTTAATTTTCCCTTTCATCCGGGCTTGTGTGACCGTTCGGTCATGCAGGCCCCAATTCGGGGTCAAAGTGGCCTACGTGTTGGACGGCATGGATAAAATATACACATCATAGGTGGGCCATCATTCATAGAGAGAGAGAGAGAGAGATCGGAATGACGGAAGGGCCCCACCACTATGGGCCCCTCTTGGATACAAAGCATACATCAAGGTGGGTCCCACCATATGTGGGCCCTTAAATCATAAAAATAAAATAAAATAAAAATGACAAAAATGTAGATCCAAGGTCACCCACCGTAGATCTTCTAGGTCCGATGGAATGCCGAACTCCATGGCTTCGATCTTGATGGAAGATGATAAAGTATGAAGGGTTGAGATGGGAGATGAGAGGGTTGGGAAGTCGACCACACACAAAACTCTCTTGGAGGTTAAAAAAGCTTGGATGTTAGATTTTTTTTCTTTGGGTTGCTTGGAAGAGAAGGGAGAAATAAAAGAGAGAGAGAGAGAGAAGATGGGATGGAGTGATGGATGGGAGAGAGAGAGAGAGGAGATGGGATGGAAATGTTGACTTTTGGGGTTGTTGTGTAAGAGAGGTATGGGTTGTGATGGGGTGAGTGATGTGTTGAGTGATGTGTTGTACTTGACATGTACTTGACATTGATGGGATTGATGAGATATTTTGTAGAGATTCCTCTCTTGAACTTCGCAAATGGGCGACGTTTCCTCGAGATATGCGCGAGCCCACAGCTCCTAGCCTAGGTATCACCTTGGTGCGTGAGACGCGGTGTTGGAACTGCGGTGACAACATGGTCGCTAGGGTATAAATCTCAGGTTAAGTCGACTCAGATTGACAGGGTGTAACTTAGGGTCAGACGTAAACACCGATTACAGGTCACGAGTCACCGAAATTTGATAGGGAGGATCGCAGGAATCTATGGAATGGTACGAACTAAGATACGGTGTAAGTGCTATAGTTTATATCCCTGTTTGTTGTCAAATTTGTGGTGCCAAAATCACTGTTATGTTATATATAACCTGCTTAAGTGAAGCTCTCTCAAGGATCAACATACATGAACAAGCTAAGCTCACATCAAGCAAAGCTCTCAAGTACAAGACTCAAGATCTTGAATGCAAGAGCTGCTCACAACTCAAGACTCAAGCTGAAAAGAAAAAGAAAGTACAAGGCAAGACTCAAGCTGAACTCAAGACTCAAGTTGAAAGTCAAGCTGAACTCAAGACTCAAGCTGAAACTCAAGCCACTTTCATGATTGAGCTACTTCAAGGTTTAGTCTACATCAAGACTTCAAGGCTCATTCTTCATGGTCTCTTGTTTCAATGTCCATACTTCATGATTGAGGTTTGTTTGACCATAGGATGACCTTAGAAGTAGGTCATTTCGGATACATAAGTCGAATGTTATTTTACATGTGATTGGTCTGTTCTTCGACCAGTCCTAGGGCTTCTTCGACTAGTCCTAGACTTGCTTCGACCGGTCTAAGAATTCCTGGATCGATCGTAAGTTTGTTACAAATTAGGATAAAATTTGTTAACCTTCGACTAGTCCAGGGTCCTTCGACCGATCGTAGGAGTGTTCACGACTCTTCGACCAATCGTAGAATCTACGACTCGAAGTCCGGTGAACTTTTGCGGACCTACGACCGATCGAGGTGACCTACGACCGATCGTAGGAGGGCTACGACCGATCGTAGAACGGTCCGCGCTTATCCCGCCTAATCTTTCAAATATATGTGGTATGGCTTCGACTAGTCGAAGAGCACTCTAGACCGGTCGAAGACAAGATCTTCTCACCTATAAATAGAGCATGAATTTAAGAAATCATCGATTTAATTATAGTATTCAAGCCAATCTTCGTCGAACTTAGAGATAATTTTGTGCTCCATCTAAGCTAAGTGTGCTTATTTAATATCTTCTTTCCTTAGCTTTATTTTAATTGATTTTGTTTCTGTTATTCCAATCGATTTGAAAAGAGGAATTGTTATTCCCTTTCTTTGGAATCAAAATCAATTAAGGCAAGCCCTATTTGGTTTAATTTAAAATCTATTAGAACTAGAACCATTGTAATCAAGTCTGGACATTGAACTTGGACATTCAATCATCTACTTTGATTTGGTTCTACCGGCTGCTACAACGAAGGAGATATTCGTATTTTACATATTGTAAATTCCTTTCTATTATTTTGGTTTCTTTCAAGATTTGCCGGAAAAATCTTGTTATATTGGTTATCTGAGGAAAGCCAGGAAAACTCAGAAGTGGGGGTTTTTAATTGTGTAAGCCCACATACAAAGACACAATTGTAAGGGTTTTGGGTGAACATAGGAAAACCTATTTTTAGTGAACGCTAATATCCCCTGTGTGAGGATATTAGGAGTGGAGTAGCTTTTTGTGTGGCTGTTGGATAACGGTTGGTGAACACACAGGCGAACCACTATAAGTCCTTTGAGTTGTGGTTGATTGATTTATTCTTTTAATTTTTTTTTATTCTTTTTGTGGGATGTATGTATGGTGGTGAATGTTGTAATTATTTCAAGCTTTGTGAGAATGTTGTAATAGCTTAGAATTTACTTTCTGCTATTCCTTTATAAGCTTGATTTTCAATTTCATTTGAAAGTTGTTCCAGCAAGGTTGCCCTGCCATTTTTATGGTGTATAGCTGTCCCTAGAACAATACATCTTTAATTACAAGTTATTTCAATTCAGTTCATATTTGTTTTTGTATTCCTCTTCGATTTGAGACTTGATACAAAGACCTTTCTAGAAATAAGGTTGTCCTACCATAAACTCTGTTTTGGTGTAAGGTTGTCCTTAGAATAACGTTTGTATCAACCTCTCAAGATCTGAATTTTGAGGTTGTTTTTCTTTCCTGCATTATTATTTAATTTGGCGATCATTTTCTTTATTATTCCGCTGTTATAAGTTTTTATTTGGCATTGTCCTATTCACCCCCCCTCTAGGACATATAGCTTGGCCTTTTCAAGTGGTATCAGAGCCTAATAGCTCCTTTTAATTCTTGGATTTAATTCCTGAGCTAACGATTTAAGCTATTTAAGATGTCAAATTTTGATAGCCTTTCAGTCACTAGGCCTCCACCCTTTGATGGCTCCAACTATGCTTATTGGAAAGCCAAAATGAGGATCTTCCTCAAATCAATGGATGAAAATGTGTGGCAAGCCACAGTGACTGAATGGAATCCTCCTATCATGGAAGTTTCTTGGGTTGATGGTTGAAAGTCTATGAAAACCACACCATATTACAAAATTACAACACTACAGAAAATATAGAATAGTGCAAATGCTAAAGAAATAAATACTATTACTTTCTAACTATCAACTGATGAGTTCAAAAGAATCATCTCTTGTGATATATTGCAAAGCAAGCTTGGGATATATTAGAAATGACACACGAGGGTACTACAATTGTCAAAAATCTAAAGTCCAACTCCTCACAACCAGATTTGAAGAAATTCATATGGAGGAAAATGAGATGTTTATGGACTTTTACACTAGATTGAATGACATTGTAAACTCAATGTGGGGTCTTGGCGATAAAATCCCAGAAAGTAAAGTATGTGCAAAAATATTACGCTCACTTCCTGAACGGTTCAATTCTAAAGTAACCGCAATCCAGGAACTTCGTGATACGGATAATATGAGGGTAGAAGAACTAGTTGGTTCTCTACAAACCTACGAGTTAAACTTTAAAGCTCTTAAAGGTAAATCTATCGCACTAAAATCTTCTAAATGTAGTTCAGAAAAATTCTGATTCAGAAGATGACATGGCTCTTTTAGCTAAAAATTTTACAAAATTTTCAAAAGCAAGAAAAGAGTTGATTTTCAAAAATCAAATGACAAAAGAAGTTTAGACCCAAATCTCGAAAATCTTTGAAAGATAGTCAATGTTACAACTGTCTAGAATATGGGCACTTAGCAAATAGATGTCCTAAAAGGGACAAACCCGAAAAAGGGTATGTTGGCTACATGGGATGAATCATCGGATTCTGAAGGTTCTTCTGAATTAGAAGATTCTCAAACCGAGTCGCAATGAGGTCAAAGCTCTTATGACTCTAGCCAAATTCACATTTTCGAGATAATGACTCTACAAGTGAAGAAAATCTGAATAGTGAATGTGAAAATGAAGATGATCTTCAAGACGCTTACAATGCCCTATATAAGGAAAGTTGTAAAATTGATGTCAAACTTAAACTTCAAAAAGTAAAGTTTTCTCAACTCAAAAATTGTTTTGAATCGCTTGTCTTAGAAAAATCACAAATTTGAGATAATTTTGAAAAATCAAAATGCGATTTGGAATTCAAAAACTCTCAAATTGTTGATTTAAAATCTGAAATTGAGAAACTTAAAACTGAAGTTTCCTTTCTTCTCTGAGTTTAAAGGACACATGGAAATATGCCCAAGGTGATCCAAAGTTAGAAAAATTGTTATTCGGATCAAGAAAATGTGGCGATCGATCCGGGTTGGGCTATGATAAAAATCAACCTCCTAAACAAAAGTATACTCCTCCTATGTTTGTTAAAGGAGAGTCCTCAAACTCAAAAGGGAAAAGTACTTATCAAGATTTTTCTAAAAATTCAAAAACTTTTCAAAAACCTAGAAACGACCCATGTCAACTTTAATCAGAATCGAAATCCACTAGCTGAAAAGATAGTTGATTTACTCAAGGAGCTATTAAAATCTAACTCTATAGGTCATTCCTACAAATATACACAAAAGAAGACCAACTATGTTCCTAAACCCAAAACAGTTATGAAATGGGTTCCTAAAGTCACCTGCTTGGTTGCTCACACTGCTTTCAAAGCAACAAGTCATTCAAAGTGGTACCTAGACAGTGGATGCTCCAGGCATATGATAGGTGACAAAGCCTTATTCACCGATCTGAAAGATATGACTGATGGTTCAGTCACATTTGGTGATGGAAGCAACTGCAAGATTTTAGGCCAAGGTACGGTTCAACTTTTTAATCTTCCTGTGTTTAAAAATGTTTTATATGTTGAAGGCCTAAAGCACAACTTGCTTAGTATATCACAAATATGTGATAATAACCATAATGTTCGGTTTTCTAATCAAAGCTGTGAAATACTAAATAATAAGGGTTATTCCGTAATATTAACTGGACGTAGAACGTCTGAAAATTGCTATATTATTAGTGAATCCGCTCATCTAATCAAACATGTTACATGGTCCATACAGACGAGGCTGATTTATGGCACAAGCGTCTTGGACATGTACATTATCGAAATTTATATCGATTGAGCAAGCGAGAACTTGTAAGAGGTTTACCCAAACTTGAGAAATTAGATAAAATATGTGGTGAGTGCCGGATAGGCAAACAAACAAAGAACTCACACAAAAAGGTGAATTCAAATACCACATCAAGACCACTCGAACTTCTCCACATGGATCTGATAGGACCTACCAGAACAGAAAGTCGAGGTGGGAAAAAGTACATCTTGGTAATAGTTGATGACTTTACCAGATTCACTTGGGTAGTCTTCTTAAGGGATAAATCCGAAACCCTTGAAGAAGTAAGAAAAGTTCTCAAAAGGATTCAAACTGAAAAATCCTCTCAAATCAGTAAAATTCGTAGTGATCATGGATCTGAATTTGAGAATAGCAATTTTGAGAAGTTCTGTACCGACCAAGGAATATTACATGAATTCTCTGCTCCCAAAACTCCACAACAAAATGGAATTGTAGAAAGGAAGAATAGGGTGCTTTAAGAAATGGCTAATGTTATGTTGAATAGCATGAAGCTTTCTAAAAATCTTTGGGTTGAAGCAGTCAACACAGCTTGCTATATTATTAACCGAGTCTACACAAAAAAAGATAATAATAAGACGGCTTACGAATTGTGGTTCAATAAAAAGCCTACTGTTAAATACTTTCGAGTTTTTGGCAGCAAGTGCTATATTTTACGTGATCGTGAAAATTTGGGAAAGTTCGATACGAAGAGTGATGAAGGTATTTTTCTAGGATATTCTTTAAACAGTCAAGCTTATAGGGTCCTGAACAAAAGGACTGGTGTGATTCAAGAATCCATTAATGTTGTCATTGATGATCATTTAAACACACCAACTTCTAATTCAGATAATGATGAAGTACTAATCATTGATAAACACGATACTTCATCGAATCAGACTGATTCTGAGGACTATTAAAGATCATCCAACCACACAAATTCTTGGAAACCCTCTCACCGGTGTTCGCACCCGTAGACAACTTGAGGATATATGTAATTATGTATGTTTTACATCCCAAATTGAACCATCTAACGTAAAAGAAGCGCTTAATGAGAACCGGATTGTTGCGATGCAAGATGAACTCAACCAATTCATAAGAAATGATGTTTGGTATCTCGTACCAAGACCTAAAGATAAACACATCATTGGAACAAAATGGATTTTCAAAAATAAGTCGACGAATGTGGAAATATAATTAGAAACAAGGCTAGGCTGGTGGTACAAGGTTATACTCAAATTGAAGGGATTGATTTCGATGAAACCTTTGCACCGATTAGCACGTCTTGAATCTATCGGACTATTTATATCCATTGCATGTTTTAGAAAGATAAAGATCTATCAGATGGATGTAAAAGTGCTTTTCTAAATGGCGATTTACATGAAGAAGTCTATGTTGAACAGCTAATGGGTTTTGAAGATTCCAAAAATACTGATTATGTGTATCGGCTTAAAAGGCACTTTATGGATTAAAACAAGCACCTAGGGCATGGTATGAGAAACTAACGAAATTTCTTTTAACTCATAATTTTCAAATGGGATCTATTGATAAAACTCTGTTTGTTAAAAAACAAAATGATCATATCTTAATGGTGTAGATTTATGTTGATGATATCATTTATGGATCAACTTGTACTGACTTGACTACTGAGTTTGCAGATTTGATGAAATCACAGTTTGAAATGAGCATGGTTGGGGAATTGACTTATTTCCTTGGATTGCAAGTAAAGCAACAATCTGAAGGAATATTCATTTCTCAATCTAAGTATGCCTTGAATCTAATTAAGAGATTTGGATTTGAAAATGGCAAAAATTTTGATACTCCTATGAGTACTACCTTGAAACTATCAAAAGACTCTAATGGTAAAAATGTTGACTCAAAACTTTATCGGAGTATGATTGGTAGTTTGTTATATCTAACTGCTAGTAGACCTGATATTTCTCTAAGTGTTGGTATTTACGCAAGATATCAATCTGATCCAAAAGAATCTCACTTGATTGCTGTCAAGCGAATTATTAGATATGTCGCAAGTATTGTAAATCTCGGTCTCTGGTATCCTCATGAAACCAATGTTCAATTAGCTGGGTACTCGGACTGGGATGGTAATCTAGATGATAGAAAATCAACCGGTGGTGGTTGTTTTTCATTGGAAATTGTCTAGTTTCTGGTTTAGTAAGAAACAAAATTCTATATCACTTTCAACAGTTGAAGCTGAGTATATAGCTGGTAATGCGTGTACACAGCTTGTTTGGATGCAACGAATGCTAAGTGATTATGGAATTAAACAGGATTCTATGTTATTACACTGTGATAATTCCAGTGCGATAAATATTTCAAAAAATCCTATTCAGCATTCTCGTACTAAGCATATTGACATTAGATTTCATTATATAAGGGAATTAGTAGAAGAAAAAGTTATATCTCTAGAATATATTCCTACTGAAGATCAACATGCTAATATTTTCACAAAACCTCTTGATAAAAGCAGGTTCAAAAAGATGAAATTTGATCTTGGCATGTGCATTTTAAATTGATAATTTATGCCGTCTTGTATAATATTATATATATTTGCTAGATTGTATTTCAATTTTTGTAAAATTTGCATGTAAATTGAATTTTTTGGGGTTTGTACGACCAGTCGTGAGTATACACGACCAGTATACACGACCAGTCGTACTACGACCAGTCGTGGAGCACGGATTTCACTTCATATTGGGGATTTTTCACTTTCTTCCTCATTTCTTCTTTCTTCTCCTTGGAACCGAACTTCGACTCGTCGAACCCATCCTTCAAGTACTTCAAGGTTAGTGTTTCAAATCCGTTTTTCTTGCATATTTGTGTCAAGATTGCTTCCTTTTCTCTCTTGAAGTTTTCTATCTTGAAAATCATTGAGATTTGGGGTTTGGGTTGTGAAAAATCTGTTTTGAGCAAACCCTCTTCTCAATCCTTTGCAACTTCTTTATTCCTTTAATTCCTTGTTGCAAATGGCTTCTAGAGGAAGAAAAACTACTTCACGTGGTCCTTCTTCTTCCTCTAGATCAACCCCTTTATCTAAACGTCATCTTCTTGTTCCCAATGATGATCCATCATTTGTTAGGGACATTAGATCTCGTAAGGTTATCGTTGAACATCCTGTTGATGTCAATCATATTGCTCCATTTGACATCCTTCCTATGCTTGAAGCTGTAGGTTGGACTAACTTATTGCATTGGGGTGGGCCTGCATACCGGTCCATTGCCCAATTCATGTTTTCATGTATTAGTGCATTTTCACAGGATAATTTAACTTTTCAAATTTCTACTAGAGAAGGGCCATTTGACGTTGATCGTCATTTAATTTCAGCCCTTATGGAAATTCCTGTGAATGATGAGGGTATTCCAATTCATAATTTAACTGATAAACCCTCAATGGCTGAAAAACGCATGCTCACTAGAGACCTGTGTAATATGGATGTTCAATGGACTCAAAAAGGGAATGCGCTCCCCGCAAGGTATTTGTTACCCAAATATAGAATTCTTCACAGAATCTTTGTGTCTAATCTGTATCCTCGATCGGGTAATAAATCTGATTTAACTTCATTTATGGTTCGTGTTATCTATGCTATCTCAAATGGTACTCAGATTTGTTTACCTTCCTTAATCTGTCATTTCATTCTTCAGTTTCGCCTCCATCCTGGTCATAGTGACATTCCATTTGCATACTTTATGTCTGTATTGGCTACTCATATGTTAGTCGATATGCCTGTTGATGAAGCACCTATCCATCATCTGATCTTCAACAATACAAATATTAATAAGATGAAGTTGGATCTGCTTCCTGAATAAGGTGGTGGTGTTGGTGGTGATCCTGAAGAAGCTGGTGTTGATATTAATATGGATGATATTTTGAGGAACGGATTCTCGACTCGGCTAATGATCCGATTTTGTACCATCGATGTTGATGCACGTCTGAGTGCATTAGAAGGTAGAGTTGAGAATATTAATGTTAAGTTGGAGAACATGTCTGTTGCTCATGATTTGCAATTCAAATACATGCGCAAATACCTAAGGCGCTTGAACAAAGGCATGCACCAACTTGATCCTTCTATTCCTGCTCCATCTTCAAGTTCTAATTCAGACTAGTTTCTATGAGACTTTTGGTATGTAATAACTTTGTTACTTTGCTCTTGTTTGATTGAGTTTGAGTTGGATTCTATGCTGGATATTTGTTCTTAATGTAATATTTATGCTGGATATCTGTGATGCTATCTTGAGTATCTCTATGTCTCTTTTGTTATACTCTATTTCCTCCTCATGTTTACTCTCATTCCTTTATTTAGTTCTCCTTTGTCATATTGTGACAAAAAGGGGGAGAATGGTTTGTTGTTAATGTGATTGTGAGAGGAGTAGCATTGGTTATGTTACTCAGGGGGAGTGGGGTGTCAAGGAGAATATATGTTTGATCTTGTTTCTTGTTGAATGTTGAAACTGGTTGAATGTTAAATGTTGATTATTGATTTGCATGTATTAACCAGTTGTTTTACTTTTGTTTGGTTATATGTTTTTGTCACTAATTTGACAAAGGGGGAGATTTTAAGTGCTATAGTTTATATCCCTGTTTGTTGTCAAATTTGTGGTGCCAAAATCACTGTTATGTTATATATAACCTGCTTAAGTGAAGCTCTCTCAAGGATCAACATACATGAACAAGCTAAGCTCACATCAAGCAAAGCTCTCAAGTACAAGACTCAAGATCTTGAATGCAAGAGCTGCTCACAACTCAAGACTCAAGCTGAAAAGAAAAAGAAAGTACAAGGCAAGACTCAAGCTGAACTCAAGACTCAAGTTGAAAGTCAAGCTGAACTCAAGACTCAAGCTGAAACTCAAGCCACTTTCATGATTGAGCTACTTCAAGGTTTAGTTTACATCAAGACTTCAAGGCTCATTCTTCATGGTCTCTTGTTTCAATGTCCATACTTCATGATTGAGGTTTGTTTGACCATAGGATGACCTTAGAAGTAGGTCATTTCAGATACATAAGTCGAATGTTATTTTACATGTGATTGGTCTGTTCTTCGACTAGTCCTAGGGCTTCTTCGACTAGTCCTAGACTTGCTTCGACCAGTCTAAGAAAATCCTCGACCAGTCGTAAGTTTGTTACAAATTCTGGATAAAATTTGTTAACCTTCGACTAGTCCTGGAATCTGTGGACAGGTCACAACCAGTCATGGACTGATCTTCGACCAGTCGTAGAATCTACGACTCGAAGTCCAGTGAACTTTTGCAGGACCTACGACCAGTCGTAGGTGACCTACGACCAGTCGTAGGAGGGCTACGACCAGTCGTAGAACGGTCTGCGCTTATCCCGCCTAATCTTTCAAATATCTGTTATGGCTTCGACTAGTCGAAGAGCACTCTAGACCAGTCGAAGACAAGATCTTCTCACCTATAAATAGAGCATGAATTTCAGAAGAAATCATCGATTTAATTATAGTATTCAAGCCAATCTTCGTCGAACTTCTGAGAGATAATTTTGTGCTCCATTTAAGCTAAGTGTGCTTATTTAATATCTTCTTTCCTTAGCTTTATTTTAATTGATTTTGTTTCTGTTATTCCAATCTGATTTGAAAAGAGGAATTGTTATTCCCTTTCTTTGGAATCAAAATCAATTAAGGCAAGCCCTGTTTGGTTTAATTTAAAATCTATTAGAACTAGAACCATTGTAATCGAGTACTGGACATTGAACTTGGACATTCAATCATCTACTTTGATTTGGTTCTACCGGGCTGCTACAACGAAGGAGATATTCAGGTATTTTACATATTGTAAATTCCTTTCTATTATTTTGGTTTCTTTCAAGATTTGCCAGAAAAATCTTGTTATATTGGTTATCTGAGGAAAGCCAGGAAAACTCAGAAGTGGGGGTTTTTTTAATTGTGTAAGCCCACATACAAAGACACAATTGTAAGGGTTTTGGGTGAACTGGGAAAACCTATTCGTTAGTAAACTCTAATATCCCCTGTGTGAGGATATTAGGAGTGGAGTAGCTTTTTGTGTGGCTGTTGGATAACAGTTGGTGAACACACAGGCGAACCACTATAAATCCTTTGAGTTGTGGTTGATTGATTTATTCTTTTAATTTTTTTTATTCTTTTTGTGGGATGTATGTATGGTGGTGAATGTTGTAATTATTTCAAGCTTTGTGAGAATGTTGTAATAGCTTAGAATTTACTTTCTGCTATTCCTTTATAAGCTTGATTTTCAATTTCATTTTGAAAGTTGTTCCAGCAAGGTTGCCCTGCCATTTTTATGGTGTATGGCTGTCCCTAGAACAATACATCTTTAATTACAAGTTATTTTAATTCAGTTCATATTTGTTTTTGTATTCCTCTTCGATTTGAGACTTGATACAAAGACCTTTCTAGAAATAAGGTTGTCCTACCATAAACTCTGTTTTTGGTGTAAGGTTGTCCTTAGAATAACGTTTGTATCAACCTCTCAAGATCTGAATTTTGAGGTTGTTTTTCTTTCCTGCATTATTATTTAATTTGGCTATCATTTTCTTTATTATTCCGCTGTTATAAGTTTTTATTTGGCATTGTCCTATTCACCCCCCCTCTAGGACATATAGCTTGGCCTTTTCATACGGGCCTACAGCTCTCCCCTCCAAATAAAAATTTTCATCCTCGAAAATTACACAATCATCATAACTAAACATAACACATGAGAAAGAAGAAACATAATATCATCATATAAAATCAGAGACAACATACAAAATATAACACATAATCAACCATCAAAGAGATGGGGATAGCGCTCTCGAATCTCGGCCTCGTGCTCCCAAGAAGCCTCTTTAATATAATGGTGACCCCATTGAACCTTCACCAATGGAATGACCTTGGTCCGGAGGACCTAATCCTTCCGATCAAGGGTACAAACTAGCTGCTTAACATAAGAAGCATCCTCACAAACCTCTAACGGTTGCCAATCAATAACAGAAATGATGTCTAACCCACATTTCCTCAACATAGAGACAAAATGTTGTAGACACCAGACAACTGAGATAGCAAGGCAAGTCGATAGGTCATGGCACCAACACACCCAGTGATCTTAAAAGGTCCTATAAATCTAGGGGCAAGCTTGCCCTTTGCTCCAAATCGAACTATGCCCTTCATGGACAAGACCTTAAGATACACATGGTCCCCTACAGCAAACTCCAAGAGACGACGCCAGAGATCAGCAAAACTCTTCTGCTGGCTCTGAGCTATGCGTATCCTCTACCTGATGATATCGATAGCCTCTAACGTCTTCTACACGAGCTTGGGACTTAGGAGACAACTCTCTCCAACCTTGGTTTAGCAACTCGGTGATCTGCATGGTCTGCCATATAGTGTCTCAAAAGGAACCATGTCAATGGTCGCCTGATAACTATTATTGTATGCGAACTCAACCAATCATAGATGCTCATCCCAGCTACCCCTGAAATCAATCATACAAGCCCGAAGCATATCCTTAAGGATCTGGTTGACCCTCTTAGTCTAGCCATCGATCTGCGGATGATACGCGGTGCTGATCTGCAAAACAATCCCCATCACTCTCTGAAAGCTCCCTCAAAACTAAGACGTAAACCACGGGTCTCAGTCAAAAACGATCGAGACTGGAATGTCATGCAGTCTCACAATCTTCTCGATAAATAACCTCGTAAGCCGATTCATAGACCAAATCACACGTATCGCAAGAAAATGTGCTGACTTCGTCAGACGATCCACAACAATTCAGATGGCATCATGACCGCGCTGAGTCCTCGGCAAGCCCATATTGAAATCTGTCGACACGTGCTCCCACTTCCACGTGAGGATGCTTAACGGCTGCAATGGACTAGGGGGTCTCTGATGATCGGCCTTGACACGCTGGCATGTGTCACACTCGGCTACAAAACTGGCGATCTAACGCTTCATCCCTGCCCAAAAATTCTGTCGCCTCATGTCACGGTACCTCTTCATTGAGCCAGGGTGGATAAAAAACCGCGATCGATGTGCCTCAATCATAAGGTCTTTATGCAACTTAAGAACATCCAGGACACATAATCGGCCTCTGAAGCGAAGTCCACCATCAGAACCAATTTGCCAATTTAACTGACTCTCAAATGTCGCCTCAGCCCTATAACTCTGTAATGACTCATTAGCCTGCTGAGCCTCGATCACCCTTATGATAAGAGAGGGTTGAATCGACAGGTTCGATAATTGCATGATAGAAGACTGCAGACTGAACTCAAAATCATATTCTACCACATCCTCAAGCATCCTCCACTCCTGAATCATCATATGCGCCATCAGGCCTCGTGGCTGACGGCTAAGAACATTCGCCACCACGTTCGCCTTACTTGGGTGGTATTGAAGATCAAAATTATAGTCCTTCAGGAGCTCCATCTAGCGCCTCTGTCTCATATTCAACTCAGACTACGAGAAGAGGTACTTCAAGCTCTTGTAATTGGAGAAGAGCTCGAACCTAACCCCATAGAGATAGTGCCTCCACACCTTCAGTGCGAAGACAATTGTTGCCAGCTCTAAATCATGCGTGGGGTAGTTCTGCTCATGAACCTTGAGTTGGCGAGACACGAAGGCCACCGGTTTCCCATGCTGCATCAGGACAGCACTCAAACCAATAAGTGAGGCATCAGTAAAAACTTCGAATCCATCACTCCCAGAGGGAAAAGTGAGGATAGGTGCAGACGTCAGATGGTCCTTCAGCTCTGTGAATGCCTACTCACATGAGTCACTCCAAACAAAATCTGCGCACTTTCGAGTCAACTTGGTCAATGAGATTGCAATACAGGAGAAGCCCTCAATAAAACGCTGGTAATAGCCCGCCAAACCAAGAAAACTGTGGATCTCGGATGTGTTCTTGGGCTGGCCCCACTGACACACTGCATTAATCTTCAAGGGGTCCATTGCGACGCCCTCCCTCATCACCATGTGACAGAGGAACTTCACCTTCTCCTGTCAGAACTCGCACTTCTCCAACTTCGCATAGAGCTGGTGTGCGCGGAGGGTCTGCAAGGTAACCTTTAGATGCTATACATGCTCCTCATGGGTCCTCAAATAAATTAAGATATCGTCGATGAACACCACAACAAACTGATCGAGATATGGGTGGAAGACCTCGTTCATCAACTGCATGAATACTGCGGGTGCATTCGTCAGTCTAAAGGACATGACCTGGAACTCAAAATGACCATAGCGCATCCTAAATGCCATCTTTGGAATGTCCTCTTCTCGGACCCGAATCTAATGATAGCCGGAATGTAGGTTAATCTTCGAAAAGAACTGTGCACCCTATAGTTAATTAAATAAATCATCAATCCTTGGGAGCGGATACTTATTCTTGATCATAACTTTGTTGAGCTCGGATAATCTACATAGAGCCTCAACGAGCCATCTTTCTTCTTCATGAAGAGTACTAGCGTTCCCTACGGTGAACTGCTCGGATGGATAAAGCCTAACTCGCACAACTCATCCAACTGCTTCTGCAGTTCCCATAACTCCAACTGTGTCATACGATATGGGGCTTTCGAAATAGGTGTGGTACCGGGCATGAGATCAATCTGAAACTAGGTGTGTCGATGAGATGGTAATTTTAAAATCTCCTAGAACACATTGGGAAAATCACAAACCACTACAAACTGGTCGATGCTCACTGCTAGGCTTGGCAATGAACTGGAACTCAGGCAAACTGAGTATATAAAACGTAACTATTCTTACGGAGCAGTCTAATATGGCGTGGTACTCAGCAAGCCAATCCATACCAAGAATGACATCGAACTCGGACATTGGCAATGCAAATAAATCAGCAGGCAAAAAGATATCCCCAACTAGAATAGGGCAAGACGAGCAAAATCGACTCAACACTGCAGTCTTCCCCAAGGGAGTTAATATTAATATGCCCTCATAAGTAGACTCTAATGGTAAACCATTCGATCTACAGAAACTCTCGGCCACAAAGGAATGCGATGTACTAAAATCAAATAATACACGTGCAATGCATGCAGAGACTAAAAGTATATCCTCGACGACCCCTTCAGATGACTGTGGGTCTTGTTGAGCCGCATAGAACCTAGCTTGAGCCGGATGGGGAGGTGTCTGTCCCCTCTGAGCATGTTGCTGCTACTGCTGTCGATGAGGGGGTCGAAACTACTGCCTCTGCTATTGCGGCCTCGGAGGCTAGTGCTGATGCTGTTGCTGAGGGGGCCTTGGTGGTGGGGGCTACTATGAACCTCTCGGCTGTTGCTGCTACTGGGGGCAGGGACACTCCCAGATACGGTGCCTCATCGCACCACACCCAAAACAGGTGCCAGTAAACTACCTCAGAGGTGGTGTTGGCACTCAAAAGGTTGGGCGACCTGTATGCGTCTGCTATGGTCAACGCTGCTGGGAGTCACCAGAGGGAGCCTGCCTCTTCCGGTCTCTCCTATGACCACGATTACTCTAAGAACCGGCCCACTTAGCCTCAAAACTCTAGGCCTTTTGTACCACCTCCTCAAAAGTTGGAAGCTCATGCCCAATAACACGGCCTCGAAGACCGTAGTGTAAGCCGTCCTCGAAACGGTGGGCTCTCTGCCCCTCATCATCTACCAAATAAGGCGTAAATATGGATAGTGCTTTAAAATAAGCTGCATACTGAGCTACCGTCATATCTCCCTGCACCAGGGCCTTGAACTCCAATGCTCGTTGTCATCGGATGTGATCAGGAAAATACTGTTAGTCAAACCGATCTACAAAATCCTTCCAGGTTTACTCAAAATTGACACCTGCTGCTCGAGAGACTAATGCTCACTAGTGCTCAGCCTCTCCCTGGAGAAGAAATACAGCTAACCGAACCTGCCACTGGGTCATACATCTCATCATATCAAAAATCTTCTCCACATCGGAGTGCCACCTCTTGGCTGCTGTCGGGTCTGGGTCGACCTGGAAATGCAGGGGATCGAGCTGCCGGAACTCTCGAAGAAGGGCGCTTGCACGCTTTGCTCTACCTGGGCTAGTGAAATAATGGGGTACCTGCCCTTCCCCTGAAGGGCGGCCGTCACAGTCTGCAACATTTGGTGTAACTGGGAGGTACTCACAAGTACAGTTGGATTCGTACTGGTCTCTAGTGGAGGAACAACATCCTCAGGCTGGGGGGCAGTGTAAGTGTTATGATTGAAAGCCCCTTTATGTTATCAAATTTGGGGTGCCAAAAACACTACTTGTACTTTGTGAAATTACATAAATGCAAATGTTCAAGACACAGTATGGATGAAGCATGTATGGATGAAGCAAGTCTTAGTGTATGGATGTTTACTACATTAGTGAAGCACAATGCTCAACTTAAGATATGTCAAGCCACGACATTGTCTCGCAAGATCGACTTCAAAAGATAAGACATGTTTACAAGCCAAGACTCGAGAATGTTCAACTGAATTTACAAGTTACAAGTCAAGATTCAAGATTGCGTAATTGAAGCTTTTAAGGAAAGCTACATCAAGATTTCAAGCTTCACTTTCTTTAAGGTTACATATCTTAAGGGTTCAATGCCCTTACTTCACTATTAAGATATGTTTGACCATAGGTTGACCTTTAGAGTAGGTCATTTCGGATACATAATGTAAATATTTTATATTTGGGAATCTGGTCTACTCTAAGACTAGTCCTAGATCTTTCTCGACTAGTCTTAGCACTACTTTGACCTGTCTAAGATTTTTCTAGACCGGTCATAAGTTTGTTGCAAAAATTCAGAATTTTTTGTTAAGCTTCGACCAGTCCTGGGGTCTGTTCTACCAGTCGTATGAACAGTGTCGACTGTTCCTTTGACCGGTCGTGAACCTATGACTCAAACTACATCGATGTATTTTGCTTGGCTTCGACTAGTCGTGATCAACCTAAGACCAGTCGAAGGTGTCCTTCGATTAGTCGTAGACTACCTACGATCAGTCGTGAAGCTGCCTTATCTTATCGCACTCAAATTTTCAAATATCCCTTGGTTCTAAGACTAGTCGTAGCAATCTCTGGACCAGTTGAAGATGCGATTTGCTCACATATAAATAGAGCACAAATCTGTAAATATTGAGGATATCTGAAGTAATTGTAATCTGGCCTCATGAGAGATAAGTCTGTGTTCCATTTTAAGCTAAGTATGTATATTTAATATTCTCTTTCTTAAGCTTTTTAAATTGATTTTGTTTCTTATCTTCCAATCCGATCTGAAAAGAGGAAGTGTTATTTTCCTTTTTCTAGAATCAAAATAATTAAAGCTAGCCTATTTTGATTTAATTTAAAATCTATTAGAAGCTAGAACCATTATAAAGTGAGTATTAGACATTGAACTTTTACATTCGAACCTCTACTCCGACTTGGTTCTTCCGGGCTGCTATAAAGGAGAAATCTAGGTATTTTGCATTATTGTAATTTACATTCTATTTTTGGTTTCTTTTGAGATTAAGCCAAAAAAATCTCATTGTGTTTGGTTATCTGAGGAGAGCCAAAAAACTTAGAAAGTGTGGGTTGTTGGATTGTGTAAGCCCAAGTTAAAAAGACACAATTGTGAAGGTTTTAGGTGAACCTGTGAAACCTATTTTGATAGTGAACGCTAATATCCCCTGTGTGAGGATAGTAGGAGTGGAGTATCATTCTGTTTGGCTGTTGTTTAACAGTTGGTGAACACATAGGCGAACCACTATAACTCCTTGTGTATTGTAGTTTAAATGTATGCTTAATTTCCTATCTTTTATCATTCAAGTTATGGAATGTATGTGTGGATGTGAATGTTGTAATATTAACATTTCAAGCATAGTGGGGAATGTTGTAATAATTTAGATTTAAATTCTTACAAATTTTTAATTCTTTGCTATTTATTTATTCTTCTTTAGTTTGAGTTTTTGATACAAAGAACGTTCTAGAAATAAGGTTGTCTTGCCATAAACCCTTGGTTTTTATGGTGTAAGATTGTCCTTAGAACTGTATTTGTTTCAATCTCTTAATACTTGATTATTGAGGCTGCTTTTCATTTTAAGCATTGTGAATTGATTTATTTTATTTGGTTACATTTTTCCACTGTTATAGTCTAAATTTGGCATTTTCCTTTTTACCCCCCCCCCCCCCCCCCCCCAGGACATATAGCTTGGCCTCTTCAAGTGGTGTCAAAGCTAAATAGCTCGTTTTTAATTCTTTATTATTGGATTCATTTCATGAGCTAACGATCTAAGCTATATATATAAGATGTCAAATTTTGATAGCCTTTCAGTCACTAGGCCTCCACCATTTGATGGCTCCAACTATGCTTATTGGAAAGCCAAGATGAGGATTTTCCTCAAATTAATGGATGAGAGTGTGTGGCAAGCCACAGTGACTGAATGGAACCCACCTACCATTGAAGTGACTAGGATCGATGGTTCAAAATCAATGAGAGTAACACCGTATTTCTCATGGACCACTCTTCAGAAAAATGAGAGTAGTGCCAATGCAAAAGTACTAAATGTAATCACTTGCGCACTATCACCAGATGAGTTCAAAAGAATTATATCTTATGATACTGCAAAGCAAACTTGGGATATTTTAGAAATGACACACGAGGGTACTTCAATTGTCAAGAAATCTAAAGTTCAACTCCTCACAACCAAATTTGAAGAAATTCATATGGAGGAAAATGAAATGTTTATGGACTTTTATACAAGATTAAATGACATTGTAAACTCTATGTGGGGTCTTGGCGATAAAATCTCAAAAAGTAAAGTGTGTGCAAATATACTACGCTCACTTTCTGAACGATTCAACTCTAAGGTAACCGCGATCCAGGAACTTCGTAATACGGACAATATGAGGGTAGAAGAACTACTTGGGTCTTTACAAACCTATGAATTAAATTTTAAAGCTCCTAAAGGAAAATCTATCACTCTTAAATCTTCTAAATGTATTACTCAAGAAAATTCTGATTTAGAAAATTCTGAAGATGATATGGTGCTTTTAGAAAAAAAAAAATTTACAGGATCTTCAAAAGTAAAAAGAGAGTTGATTTTCAAAAATCAAAGGATAAGAAAGGACTTAAATCTAAATCAAAAACTTGAAATTCTTTGAAAGATAGTCAATGTTACAACTGCCAAGAATATGGGCATTTAGCAAACAAATGTCCTAAAAAGGAAAAATCCAAAAAGAAGGGAATGTTGGCTACTTGGGATGAATCATCTGATTCTGAAACCTCTTCTGAATCAGAAGATTCTGAAACCGAGTCGGGCAATGAAGTTAAAGCTCTTATGACTCTATCCAAGTTCACTTTCTTAAATCATGATAATTCAACTAGTGAAGAAAATCTGAATAGTGAACATGAAAATGAAGAAGATCTTCAAGATGCTTACAATGCCCTATACAAGGGGAGTTGTAAAATTGTCGCAAAACTAAAACTTCAAAAAGAAAAGTTTTTAAAACTTAAAGAAAATTTTGAGTCTCTTGTTTTAGAAAAATCTCATATTTCAGACTATTTTGAAAAGAGTAAATGCGATTTAGAATTCGAAACCTCCCTGATTAATAATCTGAAATCTGAAAATGAGAAACTTAAAAATGAAGTATCTTCTCTTCTGAGTTTGAAAGATACATGGAGGTATGCTTAATGTCATCCGAAGTTAGAAAAGCTTTTATCTGGATCTAGAAAATATGATGAGAGATTCGGGTTGGGCTATGATAAGAATATACCTTCTAAACAGAAGAAAACTCCTCCCAAGTTTGTAAGAGGAGAAACCTCAAACTCAAAAGAGAAAAGTACTAATCAAAGTTTTTCTAAAAATGTTAAATCTTTTCAAAAATCTAAAAGCAACTATGTCAACTATAAAAATTAAAACCGAAATCCTTTAGCTGAAAAGATAGTTGATTTGCTTGAGGAGCTCTTAAAATCTAACTCAGTGGGTCATTACAAATACAAGAAGACCAACTATACTTCTAAACCCAAAACAGTTTTGAAATGGGTTCCTAAGGTTACTTGCTTGGTTGCCCACGCTGCTTTCGAAGCTACAAGTCATTCGAAGTGGTACCTTGATAGCGGATGCTCCAGGCATATGATAGGTGACAAGGCTTTATTCACCGATCTTAAAGCTATGACTGATGGATCAGTCACATTTGGTGATGGTAGCAACTGCAAGATTATTGGTCAAGGTACGGTTCAACTCTATAACCTCCCCTTATTTAAAAATGTTTTATATGTTGAGGGACTAAAACACAACCTGTTAAGCATATCTCAAATATGTGATAACAATTATAGTGTGAAATTTTCTAATAAAAGTTGTGAAATTTTAAACAAAAAGGGTTATGTAATATTAACTGGTCGCAAGACTTCTGAAAACTGCTATATTGTAAGCGATGGTAACTCATCTAAACAATTGTGTTACATGGTCCATACTGATGAGACTAAATTATGGCATAAACACCTTGGACATGTACACTACCGTAATTTATAGAGATTGAGTATGAGAGAACTAATAAGAGGTCCACCAAAATTACAAAAAGTAGATAAAATATGTGGTGAATGCCAGTATGGCAAGTACAGAAGGAGCTCTCACAAAAAGGTGAACTCCAATGCCACACAAGACCACTCGAGCTTCTCCATATGGACCTTATAAGACTTACCAAGATGGAGAGTCGAGGAGGCAAAAAATACATACTGGTAATCGTGGATGATTTTACCAGATTCACTTGGGTAGCCTTCTTAAGGGATAAATCAAAAACCCTTGATGAAGTAAAAAAGATTCTCAAACGGATCCAAACTGAAAAAGGCTCTCAAGTCTGTAAGATCCGTAATGATCATGGATCTAAGTTCAAGAATAGCAGTTTTGAGAAATTTTGTAACGATCAGGGAATATCACATGAATTCTCTGCGCCCAAAACACCATAACAAAATGGAATTGTGGAAAGGAAAAATAGAGTGCTTCGAGCAATGGGAAACGTAATGTTGAATAGTATGAAGCTCCCTAGAAATCTTTGGGCTGAAGCTGTAAATACTGCATATTATATTATCAACCGAGTGTATACATGTAAGTCTGATAATAAAAATGCTTATGAACTTTGGTTTAATAAGAAGCTTACTATCAAATACTTTTGAGTTTTTGGCAGCAAGTGCTATATTTTACGTGACTGTGAAAATCTAGAAAAGTTTGATACAAAGAGTGATGAAGGGATCTTCTTAGGATACTCTTTAAACAGTCGGGCATATCATGTTCTAAACAATAGGACTGGTGTGATTCAAGAGTCCATCAATGTAGTCATTGATGATCACTTGAATACACCTGCCCCAAGTTTAGATAATGATGAAGTTCTTTTGATTGACAAACCAGATACTTTATCAAATTAAGTTAATTCTGAACTAAGGACTGTCAAAGATCATCCAACCAATTAGATACTTGGAAACCCTCTCACTGGTGTGCACACTTGTAGACAATTAGAAGGCATATGTAACTACGTGTGTTTTACATCCCAGATTGAACCGGTAAATGTAAAAGAAGCACTTTCTAATGAAAACTGGATAGTAGCTATGTAGGAAGAACTTAATCAATTTGTTTGAAATGATGTCTGGTATCTTCTTCCTAAACCTAAAGATAAACATATTATTGGAACAAAGTGGATTTTCAAAAATAAGTCTGACAAACTTGGTAATATTATTTGAAACAAGGCAAGACTGGTTGTTCAAGGGTACACTTAAATAGAAGGCATTGATTACGATAAAAACTTTACCCCAGTTGATCACCTTGAATCAGTCAGACTTTTCATATCCATTGCATGCTTTAAAAAATTTAAAATTTATCAAATGGATCTAAAGAGTGCCTTTTTGAATGGCGATTTACATGAAGAAGTATATGTTGAACAACCTACAGGGTTTGAAGACCCTAAGCTTACTGATCATGTATACCACTTAAAAAGGCTCTATATGATCTAAAATAAGCTCCCAAGGCATGGTACGAAAAATTGACCAAGTTTTTACTAAGTCATAATTTTCAAATGGGGAGTGTCGATAAGACGCTCTTTATTAAGAAACATAACGATGATATCTTAATGGTTCAAATCTATGTTGATGATATTATTTATGGATCAACATGTACTAACATGACTATTGAGTTTGCAGATTTAATGAAATCTAAATTTGAAATGAGCATGGTTGGGGAAATAAATTATTTCCTAAGGTTGCAAGTAAAACAACAATCTGATGGTATTTTTATTTCTCAAACCAAGTATGCCTTGAACTTAATTAAAAGGTTCGAATTTGAGAATGGTAAGAATTTTGATACTCCTATGAGTACAACTTTGAAACTCTCAAAAGATTCTGTAGGTAAAATTGTGGATCTGAAATTATATTGGAGTATGATTGGTAGTTTACTGTATTTAACTGCTAGTAGACCTGATATCGCTCTAAGTGTTGGTATTTGTGCTAGATATCAGTCTGATCCTAAAGAATCACACTTGATTGTTGTCAAGCGAATTATGAGATATGTCGCAAGTACTGTTAATCTCGGTCTCTGGTATCTACTTGAGACTAGTGTTCAATTAGCTTGGTACTCGAATGCTGACCAAGCTGGTAATCTTGATGATAGAAAATCAACTAGTGGTGGTTGCTTTTATATCAGAAATTGTTTAGTTTCTTAGTTTAGCAAGAAACAAAGTTCTATATCACTTTCAACTACTGAAGCTGAATATATCGCAGCTGGTAATGCATGTACGCAGCTTGTTTAGATGAAACGTATGCTAAGCAATTATGGAATTAAACAGGATTCTATGTTATTATACTGTGATAATTCCAGTGCCATAAATATTTTAAAAAATCCAATTCAGCATTCTCGTACCAAGCACATTGATATTAGATATCATTATATTCGTGAATTAGTAGAAGAAAAGGTTATATCTTTGGAATATATCCCTACCGATAATCAACATGCTGACATTTTCAGTAAACTGCTCGACAAAAGTAGGTTTAACAAATTAAAATTTGATCTTGGTATGTGCATTTTAAAATGATTATTTATGCCTATTTGTATCATATCGTATATATTTCGTTTAGATTTTAAATTTTGTAAAATATGCTGGAAATCAGATTTTTGGTGGTATTCGACCAGTCGAGGATTTCCTCGACTTGTCGTGACCCAACCGGTCAAAGAAAACCCACGACCAGTTGTAAATTGCGCTATTTGACTTAAATTGGGAAAAAAATCATTTCTTCCTTATTTCAACTTCCTTCTCCAATAAGCCGACGCCCGACCAGTTGAACCCACCTTCCAAATCTATAAAGGTTAGTATTCCATTTGCTTATTTCTTGTGGATTTGTGCCAAGTTTTCTTCTATCTCTTACTTGAAGTTGTCTATTTCTAGTTTTGTTGAGATTTGGAGTTTTTCTTAACCCAAATCTGATTTGAGAAAATTCATTTCTCAATCCATTGCAACACTTTGTTTCCTTTATATCTTTATTGCATATGACATCTAGAGGTAGAAAGACAACATCCCATGGTCCATCTTCCTCCAAATCTACTCCTATTACCAAGCGTCATCTTCGGTTCTACGAAGAAGATCCATCTTATTTACGGGACATTAGATTGAGGAATGTTATTGTAGAACGTCCTGTTTCTGTAGATCATGTTGCACCCTATGATATCCTTCATATTCTTCAAACTGTAAGTTGGGATAACTTATTGCATTGGAGTAGGCCAGCATACCGGTCCATTACCCAGTCCATGTTCACTTGCATAAGCAAGTTTTCATTGAAAAATTTAACTTTTAAAATAGCCACAAGAGAAGGACCATTTGACGTTGATTGTCATTTGATTTCAGCTCTTATGGAAATTCCTATGAATGATGAGGGCATTCCCATCCATATCTTATCTGAAAAACTCTCAGAAACTGAAAAATATATGCTCACTAGAGCCTTATATAATTTGGACGTCCATTGGATGCATAAAGGGAATATGCTCCCCTCAAAGTTTTTGTTACCCAAATACAGAGTTCTTCATAAAATCTGTGTCTAACTTGTATCCTCGATCAGGTAATAAATCTAAATTAACGTCCTTCATGGTTCGTGTTCTGCATTTTTTTGCCAAAGGTGTTCATGTTTGTTTACCATCCTTGATTTGTCACTCCATTATTCAGTTTCGACTCTATCCAGGTTACAGTGACATCCCATTTGCTTATTTGATGACCGTGTTGGCTACACATATGTTAGTCGACATGCCTTTTGGAGAGGCCCCGATCCATCATCTGATATTTAACAATTCTAACCTTAATAAGATGAAGCTGGATTTGTTTCCTGGCCAAGGTGATGGTAATGGTGGTGCTGAAGCTAGAAATGAGGAGGATGATGGTGATCTTCCTCATGATGACATTAACATGGATGATATTTTTGAAGAACTTAAATCTGATTTTGCTAATGATCCAGATTATGAGCCTTCTGAGTTTGATGCGCGTTTACGTGCATTGGAGGAGAAGGTTGAGAATATGCATGTTTTTAATGTCATGCAGTTCAAATATATGCGCAAATATCTTAGGCGTTTGAACAAGGGCATGCATCAACTTGATCCTTCTATCCCTGCTCCTTCATCTAGGTCAGATTAGTTCTTTTTATTCTACTGGACTGTAATAGCATTATTACTCTTTTGCTCTCTCTATTTGTGAGATTGTTACTGCTTTTGACTTATCTTTGTTTATGGATTTTTTTTTTTTTACTCTCTTTCATTTTAACTCCTCCGCCATTTGATCATTGCTTCCTTTGTCCTATTGTGACAAAAAGGGAGAGAATGGATGTCTATGGTATTGGATTTATGTGATGTATGTTACTCAAGGGGAGTATGTGGACTATGTGCGAGTATGTGCAGGTATGTATAGAGGTGGACTATATGTTGAATTGATTATGAATGCAGGCCAGTTAATAATAACTGGTGCATGACTCTTTAACCATATATTCTGCTTTATGAAATATATCTTGAAAGTGTGTTTTGTCACTAATTTGACAAAGGGGGAGATTGTAAGTGCTATGGTGGAAAGCCCTTTACGTTGTCAAATTTGTGGCGCCAAAAACACTGCTTGTACTTTGTGAAATTACATAAATGCAAATATTCAACACATAGTATGGATGAAACATGTATAGATGAAGCGAGTCTCAGTGTATGGATGTTGACTACATTAGTGAAGCACAATGCTCAACTCAAGATATGTCAAGCCGCGACATTATCTCACAAGATCGACTTTGAAAGACAAGACATGTTTACAAGTCAAGACTTGAGAATTTTCAACTGAATTTACAAGTTATAAGTCAAGATTCAAGATTGCGTAATTAAAGCTTTTAAGGAAAAGCTACATCAAGATTTCAAACTTCACTTTCTTTAAAGGTTACATATCTTAAGGGTTCAATGTCCTTACTTCATTATTAAGGTATGTTTGACCATAGGTTGACCTTTAAAGTAGGTCATTTCGGATACATAATGCAAATGTTTTATATTTGCAAATCTGGCCTGCTCTAAGACTAGTCCTGCATCTTTCTCGACTAGTCCCAGCACTACTTCGACTTGTCTAAGATTTTCCTAGACCAGTCGTAAGTTTGTTGCAAAAGTTCAGAATTTTTTGTTAAGTTTCGACTCATCCTAGGGTCTGTTCGACCAATCGTATGAACAGTGTCGACTGTTCCTTCGACCAGTCGTGAACTTACGACTCAAACTATAGCGATATATTTTGCTCGCCTTCGACTAGTCGTGATCAACCTAAGACCAGTTGAAGGTGTCCTTCGACCAGTCGTGAAACTGCATTATCTTATCGCGCTCAAATTTTCAAATAGCCGTTGGTTCTAAGACCAGTCGTAGCAATCTCTGGACCAGTCGAAGATGCGATTTACTCACCTATAAATAGAGCATGAATCTCTAAATATTGAGGACCGGCCTTCTGAGAGATAAGTATGTGCTCCATTTTAAGCTAAGTGTGCATATTTAATATTCTCTTCTTTAGCTTTTTAAATTGATTTTGTTTCTTGTATTCCAATCTGATTTGAAAAGAGGAAGTGTTATTTTCCTTTTTCTGGAATCAAAATCAATTAAAGCTAGCCCATTTTGGTTTAATTTAAAATCTATTAGAACCTAGAACCATTATAAAGTGAGTATTGGGCATTAAACTTTGACATTCGAACCTCTACTCTGACTTGGTTCTTCCGGGCTGCTATAAAGGAGGAATCCAGGTATTTTACATTATTGTAATTTACATTCTGTTTTTGGTTTCTTTTGAGATTAAGCCAGAAAAATCTCATTGTGTTTGGTTATCTGAGGACAACCAGAAAACTCAGAAAGTGTGGGTTTTTGGATTGTGTAAGCCCAAGTTAAAAAGACACAATTGTGAAGGTTTTAGATGAACCTGTGAAACCTATTTTGATAGTGAACGCTAATATTTCCTGTGTGAGGATATTAGTAGTGGAGTAGCATTCTATGTGGCTGTGTTTAACAGTTGATGAACACACAGGCAAACCACTATAACTCCTTATGTATTGTAGTTTGAATGTTTGCTTAATTTTCTATCTTTTATCATTCAAGTTGTGGAATGTATGTGTGGATGTGAATGTTGAAATATTTACATTTCAAGCGCAGTGGGGAATGTTGTAATAATTTAGATTTAAATTCTTACAAATTTTCAATTCTTTGCTATTTATTTATTCCCCTTTAGTTTGAGTTTTCGATACAATGAATATTCTAAAAATAAGGTTGTCCTACCATAAACCCTTAGTTTTTATGGTGTAAGGTTGTCCTTAGAACTGCATTTGTTTCAATATTTCAATACTTGATTATTGAGGCTGCTTTTCATTTTAAGCATTGTGAATTGATTTATTTTATTTGATTATCATTTTTTCACTGTTATAGTCTAAATTTGGTATAGTCCTATTCACTCCTCCCTCTAGGACATATAGCTTGGCCTTTTGAGGCAGGGATCTCTGGTAATGGAGTGAGAGTCATAGGAGGTAGAGTAGGAGCCTCAGGTGATGGGGCGAGAGTCGCTCAGGTCAATCTTCTGGGCAGCATGTCCTACAAGAAAGAGCAAAGGTGCCTATAAACCTTAAAAACTCTTGAAGGCACCCACGTTAAGGGTCTGTAATGAAAGATCGATAAGCTATACGAACTCGGGACTTAATCATTCTAAACACATAGCAGACATGTAATGTTGTTCTCAGTTATTTCCAAGTTATACTCTAATACCAACTTCTATCAGGCCCCAAACTTAAAAACCCGCCTCACAAAATTCCTGATCACCGAATCCATCGCCGACAGCCTTCGTAGTACCCTGCTTTCAGCTCTAAGCACCCATACGCCAGGTTTCCGATCCTGGGATCCTACGAGGAGGATTTTCAATATGAATTTAATTCATAATAAGCATAATCAAAGGTATAACCCACGACAACAACCAAAAACTCCATCACATTTCCACTATGATTAAAAATTTATAAGTACAATGTGCTTAAAGGAAAATACAATGATGATAGACAAGCTCCAAGATGATCTGTTATGCGCTCCTGCCTCAACGCTACTACGATCCAACGTCACCTGGATGCAACAGTCGTGCATAAGCTTATGGAAAGCTTAGAGGTGGTGAAAGTGTGTGCGCATTGTAGTAATACAATTATGTAATATCAGAGTAATATAGAATATGCTGATGAATTCATGAATACTATTGGTCGTACCAAGGCTATGCGATGTAAGGCGCGAATGATGTTGGCCGTACCAAGGCCATACAATGCAAGATACAACTTAAGCATACGAATCCTCATCTAAGTCCACATATCAATACAGCTTAACTCTGGAATATCATCGTGGTCTAATACACTCCAAACCAGATTGTCACCCCATCGTGTGCAACAAGGTGAGTGGAAAAGACCTCGCTATCCGCCTACCAATATCGGGCCTAGCTCGTCAATAGTGGACCCAGTCCTCAAGCTAATCAAACTCAACCTAGCTTTGCCCCCTCCTCTTGGGTGGGTAAGGTCGTACCCCCTTCCAATCAACCATGACATAATAGAAAGCGCGGCCTTCTGGTAATCGGCTCTCAGCCCTGATGCATCCACTCGGTCTAGACATTAGATCAACCTCCTAATACCATAAAGATTTAAGAAATTTCACTCAGGGACATCTACAACACCCCATATAAAATAAGATTTTTGGTATCTAATCCTACCAACCATGATACGCCTGTGGAGGCTATGGCCCTGATGTCGCTAGGGCATATAGTAGTCATGTCACATAATGCGAGATGCATGAATCACACTATCCAATCATGTAGTAATTCTGCGCGTACTGCGCTCATGTGAGCAACTCCACCCATCAAGGAGTCCCATAATAATCTGCTCAATGGCATGTGCTATGATCAATCACTCCTCACATCAAGCATATATATAATGCGTATGGGCATGGATCATGGAGCTATACTAAGCATATAATATGACGATGATGTACTCTCCCTTATATCAAGGTTGGGCCTAAGCGACCTACCCACAATCCTAGGGATCCGAAAAGGGTTCCTTCACCATACTATTGCATGGCCCACTAGATGCCCTGGGGGCCCAAATGAGTCCTAGATGAATTCTAAAATAAAAGAAGTAATCCTACTAACAACCAATGGGGGCCCAACATCATGGGATAACCCAACGAGAATATATGGATCATGCAAATGGGGCCCAATGACTAGGGTCAACCCACTTAGAGAATGATGCGATTGGGCCTAACAAGGCTTAAGGGAAGGTCACAATGAGGACTTTTAACCATCCTTGCCCATCAATGTAGACATTTAACCAACATTGCTCCCAAGGAGTGGCCCACACAAGGGATTCATACACAACGTAATGGGCCACATATACATCGCATTGGGCCTTACTCATGGGCCTCGCATATAACACAATGGTCACGTCCTATGTGCCTCGAATACATCACAATGGGCCTTGCCCATGGGCCTCGAATACATCACATTGGGCCTTTGTCAGGCCCCAAATTCGGGGACGGACAGCTTCTATGATGCCCCGAATTCGGCACTCGACTTCCATACACCAAGTCCCGAGTTCGGCGCACCACAAGGAAGATTTTTAACTGAATTTTTTTAATTTATATACATAGTAATACCTGAGCATAAAGATCCATGATCAAATTACCAAGCAACACTCTCCAATAGAAATCCTGATTGTTACAAGTACAATGCTTTCCAAAGGTACACAACGTCAACATTGCCAAATCGAAAAATTGATGCAATGCATTGAGAAAACAAAGTCTTCCAAACTACTCCAGCCCTGGAAAAAAATGGGAAATAGGAGGCTTAGGCAAAAAGCCTATTGAGTACACACATGTATGCAGTGTGTCCTACCTGCAAGCAAGATAAATATGCTACAAGAAAATCATACCACAGCCATAATCATATTACATGTATCCGTAATCACATCGTCATCATCATATTATCATGCCATAACTATACAATATCTAAAATAATGACAAGTCCATGAGTCATACAATATCAGCATATGCAATATAAATCAGCTATGCAAATGAAGAGTTATAAAAAGCCAAATATCAGATGTCGAGGATGCAGTGCAATATACAGTTCCGGATGAGTTCACCAATACCGTCAGCCGTATCTAAATACTGAAACATAGTAACCTGAAATGTTAAATGTTACTAATGTAATGCAATATGTGGTGCGAATGAAATGACTATGCTGGTTTGAAGTCGAGATGATAATACGTAGTATCGTAGACTATGGGGTCTATACAAAGGACTTCTATCCAAACTAGTCCCATACCTAATTTGGATAGTCAGACTTAATGTGGTAAACTCCTGATCTCAGGTTAGTTACGCACCCCAACCAAAATCCTGGCCATTGTGAAGGTACACATAACAAACAGTTACGCACCACCAGCCCAAGTGGATCGTGAATGAATGAATGAATGAGTATGCAACTGCTCAATAAGTCTACATATCAGTACAGTTCATCTCTGGGATCATCACCGGGGTTTAGTACATGTCAAATGGAACTGTCTCTCACCCAGCAGCACAGTCCAAGTGAGCATAAGAAACCTCACTTTCCGCCTGGCCAATAGTCTGCCAATACCTATCCGGCACGTCGATAGGAGACCCATTCATGAGCTGGTCAAATTTAGCCTAGTAATGCCTCCTACCCTCGGGCGGGTAAGGCCACACCCCCTCCCAACCGACCACGACACAGTGGGAGACGCGATCTCCTGGTATTCGGCACTTGGGCGCTCATGTATCCACTCGGTCTCGACGTTAAGGCATCTCCTGGCCTCGAAGGTTTAGGAATTTTCACCCAGAGACATCTATGACACTCGTATGCTAGAACCAAACATTTTCGGTGTCCCATCTGGCCATCCACGATGTGCCTGTGGAGGCTACGGCCCTGATGTCGCTAGGGCACACAATGCAAGATGCATGAGTCATACAATACAGTCATACATCAATCCTGTGCATACCATGCACTCATGTGAGATAACCTCTGCCTATCGGGGAGTCTCATAACAATCTGCCCAACGACATATGCAATGGCCAACCACATCTCATAACAAACATGCAGATGATGCGTATGGGCATGTATAATAATGCTATGCTGTCACATACTCATAATCAGTATCAATAACTGGCCTCAACAATCGGCTTCGACAATGTGGTCATTTAACTAACATTGCCCCCAAGGAATAGCCCACATAAACATCAATACATACATCATGGTGAAATCACACATCACATTGGTCCTCAGATACATCGCTTTGGGTCTCACACAAGGGCCGCACATTCATCGCATTGGGCCTCACTCATGGGCCGCATATACATCACATTGGGTTGTATCATATGTGCACTACACATCACAATGGGCCTCGGCTTATGGGCCATGAATATACCACATCAGGCTTCACGACCCATGGGCTTCAATACACAATAGGTGGGCCCTACACATGGGCCTCAAAATACATCACAATGAGCCTTATCATATGGGCGGAAAATATATCTCAATGGGCCTATGATCAATCTGTCACAAGTCCTAAGTTCATGTACCCAGGAAGTTACACCATCAGCATAGTCCATGAGTCTGAGTAATCACACAATTTCTCATATGCCCACATGGTCTTATGGCCACTCCATTATCAGAAGTCCGTATGGTTGAGTGGCCACATAAATGTCACTCTACTTGTCATAATAAGGGACTTAAGGTGAGATCGTTGCTTATTATTATTATTATTATACCATATTTCGCATAATGGGGTAACCGCTTTACTAAATTTTTCACGTAGCCGGGCGGCCAGTACCACAATTTTACATAGTTTAGTAGTCACCAAAGCACTACTTGATCATATAGTTGGGCTACACATTCCCCACATACCCACATGATTTACGGCTATCAACGTTACGCATGATCACAAGATTTATGAGCTACATATTTAGTACCATTTTATCAAATCTAGTTATCACTCATCCCGTCAGTGATCATATGGTTAATGGCCACAACAATCATAAATCTACTTAAACAAGTAGTCACACAATTTTCATACAGTTAGGTGGGCTATAGAAAATCAAGCACTCTCATGTGGTGGTCCACACAACTTCCACCAATCCACACTACTAGTTGGGCCACTCAAGATCCCAAATTCCTATAGTGTAGTGATCCACATGATTCCTACCAACTGGCGGACTAAATGAGGAATAACTATTACAATAGGCACCATGAAAACGACTTAGATTGCCGTAAATATATAGGCAACCCCACACTAGAAAATGATCTAATCAAAATAGATGAATGGCTGGTAAAACATGTATATTAGGTCGTCCATGATCAATTAAAAGGAATAGAAGGATAGATTTCTCACTGTAACTCTAGGAAATATTTAACGGTGGACAAGTGATCAATATTGCTCCTGTGGCATGAGATTTGGATCTGACTAGTCTATGGAACCATACCCTAAAATGATGAGGATAAACCGATGAAAGGCATAGATCTACATCATACTACAAAGTGGAGTCCATGGCCAAGGAAGCATCCCAGTATATAAGGGCATACTAGAGCCTAAGAATTTCTAATGGTTATTACACTGTTTCTACTTGTAGCATGGCCTGGCCCACCTAAAATTGAGTTCTACTTCATCTTGTGTCCACGACCAAGAGGTGGGCTCACTTCCTAAGTGACTGGAAAATACATAGGCAGTGTGGGTATACAACACATGCACCTAGGTGGGCTTCACATGCATCACATTATGTCCAGGGAAGCTTTCATTGGTAAGCATGCAATTCCCTTTCCTTATTATTATTATTATATTTTGTATAATTGTGGGTCTCATTGAAATGGTGGGGTTCACCCCATGAACAGTTCATATAACAAACAACATCATAGCTGATACCACCCACTAGATGAATGACATGGATATAAGGTACATACGTCGAGTGGGACTTATGACACATAGATGGTCTAAATGATGGATGACTGGGATGTAAAATACATGTAACGAGTTGGCTCCATGATCTAATGGCTAACTCAACTTTGGTGGCAGTCACACGTCATAGTAGAACTCAAATGATCTAATAGTAGGGAATTTTATTCCCACTGTTTCTTATAGTATGGTCCACCTAAGTTGTGGATCCGCCTCATTCTTTTACTCATGACTTAAAATGGTCTGAAGGAGTGAATGAATGGCCTAGATATACCTTTTATCACCAAGGTGGGCCCCAGAAAAAATCTAAGTATTTTGTGTACAATTTCCACTGTCCAAGTGGCATGGCCTACATGAACTTCTAATTGGCCTGATTTTTGAGACCATACAATAAATGGTGCTAGTAAGATGGATGAATGGTGTGGATTTAGCACATACATTGTGGTATGGCCATGATCGGCCCACAAAATTTTACCCCAAATGTGGACTTCACTTCCTCACACCATTATTTTATTTTGATATTATTATTATTATTATTTGTATATTTTCTCATCAAGGTGGGTCACTTGAGAGATCCAGTCCATCCATTATGTGTGTCTCACTTGGTGGAGGGGTCAGTCCAAGTTTCAAATGCATCAAAGTTTCAGGTGGGTCCCATCAAGTACTTTTGTATATTTTAGCATGTCTTTACATGATTTTTGATGGTGTGGGCCACCTGAGTTCCGTGTATGGCTAAAATTTGGGGGTGGCCCATTTTTAAACGGGACCCATCAAATGCATGTGACTGATGTTCGACACACATCATGGTGGGGCCTGTGGTAGGGCCCAACTCTTTCCAGCGTCAGCAGAGACGATGCTTACTGCAGCGTCAGACGCTGGCAGCAACAGCATCATTGTTGTTTTGCATTTTTTTTTGTTTTTCATATTTGGGGCCCACAACGAGACGATCCAGTCCGTCTATTGCATGTGTCCCACTATGTTAAGGGGTCATTCTAAGTTTCAGATACATCAAAATTTCAGGTGGGCCCCCAGAAAGTACTTTTATATGTTTTAGCATGTTTTCACATGATTTTTGATGGTGTGGCCTACCAGAGAACTAGATTGGCTTCATTTTTTTGGCTCAACACCTAAAATGATCTGAAAAATTGAATGGACGGCGTGGATTTGATACATACATCATGGGTGGGGCCTGCTGTGGACCCACAGTCTAAACCCCTTCATTTAAGTAGCCAGGCGCTGCCTGCTTTAGCGTCCAGAGGACGCTGCAGTATATTCTTTTTTTTTGTTTATTTTTTTGTTGTGTACACGTGTGTGCATGGGCGTGTGTGTGTGTTTGGCCAACACAATGGGCCACACTTTGGATGATTTGGATGGCCTACAAAATTCTAGTGGGGCCCACAATCAATGGGTCCCACCAATATATATATATATATATATATATATATATATATATATATATATATACTATTATTCTTTTCATATGTATTTTTCCATGAATCCACACCATTATCATCATATCATCACCATTTTTTTATCATCTTTTTATATGTACCCTCCTACATATCCACACCATTGATCACATCATTATCATTAACATCATTTCCACCATACAAAAACACAACAAAGATAAAATAAGAATGAGTAGGGTGAGTGTACTCACCTTAATGAATTAGATGGATGGTTGAGATGGATGGAGGGGATGGGATTGATGGAGTTGATGGCCCGCCAAGATCACTCCTCTCTCTCTCTCTCTTATGGAAAATGGTGAAATGCTAAGCGATGGAGGGGTATTTATAAATAAATGGATAAATTTTTGGTTAAGTTAAGCTAATGTGATTAATATTAGTTTAGGCTAGGATTATGGTACTTAATTCATGCTTTGTAATTAATAGTGGATTAAAGGAGCATGGGATGGCATGGTGTGGTGATGTCATGCATAGTGTATGGCATAGAGAAAGGTTGACTTTTTATGCACATGAGAGAGAAGAGGTATGGGTATGTGACATCACACACATGGGTAGAGATTCTCTCACCCATGTGTGGCATGTACATGTGTGCATGACATGTGTTGTGCACATGTGTGGAATAAAATACATGGTGTCATGCGCACATGATACACTTATTATTCTTCACGGCGTATCTCACTAACGGAGTATTGTACAGACGCACGGGTGGTACCTCCACGATCGCGGTGTCGGGGCGGTCGATATGAAATAGGTTTCGAGGTCTTGGGGTCCCGGTCAGTCGGGTATGTACTATGAACGGCCAGTCCAGGTTTAGTTAAGGGCTAGATTATCATGTACATAAACATAGAAAGTCGTATGGAATAAATGGGGTCTTACAGCCTTACCCATGGGCCTTGAATACATCACATTAGGCCTCAACACTGGGCCTCATATATCATGTTGGGCATGACATGGGACACACCATAAATAGCATAGTAGATGAAGACCGAAGATCATCTAGACCATACCACAAATAGCAGTCGAGATAATGATTTCCATGGTTTAAAAATTCTCAGGGGCCCACATAATGTTCATTTTCCATCCAATCTGTCACGAGGTCACTAAGACTTGAATTAAGATGAAAAACAAGTTTCATATTAATCCAAGGCTTCTTTGACCCAAATGGTTTCAATGGTAGGCATTCAATCACACTGATTATAGTGTGGTCCACTTAATAGACAGCTTGGATATAGAATAAATACATCAATGATGGGTCCCACCATCTAGCCATCTAGACGATGTGGGTAAGACCCATACATCACAGTGGCCCTCACAGCACGGTCTAGATGGACGGTGCAGATAATAAATACATCACGGTGGAGTCCACACTGATGGACAGTGTGAAAAGGCCAAGCTAAGAGTCCTAGAGAGGGGGGTGAATAGGTCTATGCCAAATTAAAAAATAAATGCAGAATTTAAACAAATATAAATAAAGATAGCACTAAACAATCCCACAATGCAGAAATGAATAACAACTTCAAGTGTACAAGTATTGAGAGGTTGATACAGATGTTGTTCTAAGGACAACCTTACACCAAAACCAATGGCTTATGGTAGGACAACCTAATTCCTAAAAAGGTCTGTGTATCAAAATCTCAAACTGATATAGAGGAATAAAAAAATAAATAGCAAAGAAGGAAACTAAGCTATTACAACATTCTCCATAAATGCATAAAGGGAAAATACAACATCCGCAAAATGCCACAATCAGATAATCACCACAAGACCAGATGTTATAGTAGTTCGCTTGTGTGTACACCAACTGTTTAGAAAAATAGCTACACAACTACCCCACTCCTAATATCCTCACACAGTGGATATTAGCATTCACCATTTTGTTCCGATAATATGTTTATCTTTCGTCCTTAGAACTAAAATACTAAACATCATTTCTAACAAATTTATTAAGCTCTTCTTGCATCACAACTATCTGATTTTCATCAGTAAGAGCTTCTTTTACGTTAGCTAGTTCTATCTGAGACGTAAAGCACACATAATTACATATATCTTCTAGTTGTTTACGAGTGCATACACCTATGAGAGGGTTTTCATGAATCTGATTAGTTGGATGGTCTTTAACAGTCCTCAATTCAGGGTTATTTTAACTTGATGAAGTATCTGGTTTATCAATTAGAAAAACTTCATCATTTTCTTAACTTGAGACAGGTGTATTCTAGTGATCGTCAATAACCACATTAATGGACTCTTAGATTACACCAGTCCTCTTATTGAGAACCTGATACGCTTGACTATTCAGAGCATACCCTAAAAATATCCCTTCATCACTTTTAGTGTCAAACTTACCCAGATTTTCTCGGTCACGTAAAATATAGCACTTGCCGCCAAAAACACGAAAGTATTTGACAGTAGGCTTCTTATCAAACCACATTTCATAAGCTATTTCACCATTTGATTTTCTAGTATAAATAAGGTCAATTATATAACAAGCAGTATTTACGGCTTTGACCTAAAGATTTTTAGGGAGCTTCATACTATTTAACATTACACTTGCCATTTCTTGAAGCACTATATTTTTTCTTTCTACTATACCATTTTGTTGTGGTGTTTTGGGTGCAGAAAATTCATATGATATTCCCTGATCACTGTAAAATATCTCAAAATCGCTATTTTCAAATTTTGAACCATGATCACTACGAATCCTAGAAACTTATGATTCTTTTTCAGTTTAGATACGTTTAAGTACCCTTTTTACTTCATCGAGAGTTTCTAATTTGTCCCTTAAGAAGACTACCCAAGTGTATCTAGTGAAGTCATTAACGATTACCAGAATGTACTTCTTGTCACCTCGACTCTCCGTTCTAGTTGGTCCAATGAGATCCATGTGGAGAAGTTCGAGAGGTTTAGATGTGGCATTGGAGTTCACCTTTTTGTGAGTACTCCTAGTTTGTTCGCCAATTTGACATATGCCACATATTTTATCTACTTTCTGTAATTTAGGTAAACCTCTTACCAACTCTCTTTAGCTCAATCTATACAAGTTACAGTAGTGTACATGTTCGAAGCGTTTATGCCATTATTCTGTCTCATCAGTATGGACCATGTAGCACGATAGATTAGATGAGCTAGAATCACTCACAATATAGCAGTTTTCAGAAGTTCTGTGACCAGTTAATATTACAGAACTATTTTTATTTAAAATTTCACAACATTGATTAGTAAATTTTACACTACGATTATTATCGTATATTTGAGATGCTTAATAAATTGTGTTTTAACCCTTCAACATATAAGACATTCTCAAACAGAGGGAGGTTAAAGAGCTGAACCATACCTTGGCCAGTAATTTTACAGTTGCTACCATTACCGAATGTAACTGAACCATCAGTCATGTCTTTAAGATTAGTAAATAGACTTTTGTCACCAGTTATGTGTCTAGAGCATCCATTGTCTAGGTATCACTTTGAATGGCTCGAAGCTTTGAAAGCAGTGTGGGCAACCAAACACGTAACCATAGGGACCCATTTCATTACAGTTTTGAGTTTAGGTATAAAGTTAGTCTTCTTATATTTGTAGTTGTTATAAGACCGACCCACTAAGTTAGATTTTTAGAGCTCCTTAAGTCAACAATTTTCTTAGCTAAAAGATTACGATTCTGATTTTTATAATTGATATGGTTGCTTTTAGGTTTTAGGGTTTGAAAAGTTTTAGCATTTTTAGAATAATTTTGATTCAGACTTTTTCCTTTTGAGTTAGAAGACTCCCCTTTTACAAATTTGGGTAGAGTATTCTTATGTTTGGGAGGAATACTTTTATCGTAGCCTAATCCAGATCGATCTCCACATTTTCTGGATCTGAATAAGAGTTTTTCTAACTTACGATCACCTTGGGCATACCTCCAAGCATCTTTTAAACTCAAAAGTGAAGAGACTTCAAGTTTTAGCTTTTTATTTTCAGATTTTAAGTTTTCAACTTAGGAGTTTTTGAAATCTAAGTCGCACTTAGTTTTTTCATAACAATCTGAAATGTGAGATTTTTCTAAAACATGATTATCAAAATTTTCTTTAAGTTTTGAAAACTTTTCTTTCTGAAGTTTTAGTTTTACAGCAATTTTGTAACTTTCCTTATATAAGGCATTATAAGCATCTTAAAGATCTTCTTCATTTTCACGATCACTATTCAAATTTTCTTCACTAGTTGAATCATCATTATCTGAAAAAGTGAACTTGGCTAGAGTCATAAGGGCTTCAACTTCATTACTCGACTCGATTTCAGAATCTTCTGACTCAGAAGAGGCTTCAATGCAGGAAGATTCATCCCAAGTAGCCAACATACCTTTCTTTTTATGTTTGTCCTTTTTAGGACACTTGTTTGCTAGATGCCCATATTCATGGCAGTTGTAACATCGACAGTCTTTTAAAGATTTTCAGGTTTTAAATTTAGATTTTTTTCTTTCATTAAGTTTTTGCAAATTAACCCTCATTTTACTGTTGAAAATCTTATAAAACTTTTTAGCTAAAAGGGTCATATCATCTTCAACATTTTCTAAATTAGAATTATTACTATTTTCTTGAGAAATACTTTTAGAAGATTTAAGGGCGATGGATTTACCTTTAGGAGCTTTAAAGTTTAACTCATAGGCCTGTAATGAGCCAACTAATTATTCTGCCCCCATATTATCTGTATCACGAAGTTCTTGGATCGTAGTCACCTTTGAATTAAACCGTTCAGGCAGTGAGCATAGTATCTTTGCACAGACTTTACTTTCTGGGATTCTATCACCGAGACCCCACATAGAGTTGACAATGTCATTTAATCTTGTATATAAGTTAATGAAAATTTCACTTTCTTCCATACGTATTTCCTCAAATTTGGTTGTGAGGATTTGGACTTTCGATTTCTTGACAATTGTTATTCCCTTGTGTGTCATTTCGAAAACATCCCAGGCTTGCTTTGCAGTATCACAGGATATAATTCTCTTGAATTCATCTGGTGATAGTGCGCAAGTAATAGCATTTAGAGCCTTTGCATTGGCACTACTTTCACTTTTCTGAGTCCAAGTAAAATAAGGTGTTACTTTTATAGTTATGGATCCATCAATACCAGTCACTTCAGTGGTAGGGGGTCTAATTGGTCACTGTGGCTTGCCACACACTCTCATCCATGGATTTTAGGAAAATCCTCATTCTAGCTTTCCAATAGGCATAATTGGAGCCATCAAATGGTGGAGGCCTAGTGACTGAAAGGCTATCAAAATTTGACATCTTAAAAAGCTCAGATCGATTAGCTCAGGAAATAAATCCAAAGAAAATAATTAAAGCGAGCTATTAGGCTCTGATACCACTTGAAAAGGCCGACCTAAGAGTCCTAGAGGGAGGGTGAATAGGACTATGCCAAATTAAAAAATAAATGTGGAATTCAAACAAATATAAATAAAGATAACACTAAACAATCCCACAATGCATAAATGACTAACAACCTCAAGTGTACAAGTATTGAGAGGTTGATACAGATGTTGTTCTAAGGACAACCTTACACCAAAAACCAATGTCTTATGGTAGGACAACCTGATTCCTAGAACGGTTTGTGTATCAAAATCTCAAATCGATACAGAGGAATAAAGAATAAAATAGCAAAGAAAGAAACAAAGCTATTCCAATATTCTCACACTTGCATAAAAAGGATTACAGCATTCTCCACAAATGCATAAAGGGAAATTACAACATCTACAACATCCACACAATGCCACAATCAAATAATCACCATAAAACCAGAAGTTATAGTGGTTCACTTGTGTGCACACCAACTATTTAGAAAAACAACCACACAACTACTCCACTCCCAATATCCTCACATAGTGGATATTAGTTTTCACTATGAAATATGTTTTTCAAGGTTCACCTAAAACCTTCAAAATTGTGCCTTTCAAGAGGGCTTACACAATTCAAAAACTCCACATCTAAGTTTTCTGGATCACCTCAGACAAACTAAAAGAAAGAGATTTTTCTAGCACAATCTCAAAGAAACCAAAAGAATAATTGATTTACAAAATAGTAAAATACTTATCTGGATATTCTCCTTTAATGCAGCCCGGTAGAACCAATTCGGAGTAGAAGTTTAACGTAGATGTTCAATGTCCACATTCACTTATGAAAAGGTTCTAAGTTTTAAAATGAATTTTAGATTAAATCACTTTTGGCTAACTTGATTTAATTTTGATTCCAAGAAAAGGGAAAACTTCAATCCCTTCTTCAAATAAGATTGGAATATGGAATACAAAATGAAATGCAAAAAAGCTAATTAAAGAGAATATTAAATGAGCACTAAATAGCTTAAGAATATCACTAACTTATCTCTTAGAGTGGTGTCTTGATTTTGCATGAATTGGATACAAAACTCTGAAAATCGTGCTCTATTTATAAGTGTAGAAATCGTTCCTTCTACTGGCCCAGAGGACAGCTCGACTGGTCGAAGGACCAACAAACTTTTAAAAATTCGGGTGCGATAAGATCAGGTCGTTCCACGACTGGTCGAAGGGCCTTCTCGACTGGTCGAGTGGCCTCCACGATTGATCGAGTCATGTCCATGACTAGTCGTGTGGGACCCATTTTAGTTGCTAGACTTTGAGTCGAGCACTGTTCACTCGATCGGTCGAGCAGTCTCTAGGACTGGTCGAGGCAATAACAAAAGATCCCAAAAATTAGTAACAAACTTAGGATTGGTCAAGGAATTTCTTGGACTGGTCGAGTCAGTACTAAGACTAGTCGAACATAGTATAAGACTAGTCGAAAAACGGTCTATGCACTTATAAAGTGTCTCAATTAAATTATGTATTTAAAATGACCTATCCTATGGTCAATCTAGGATCATTCATACCTTATAAGTGATATATGAACATTGAATCTTCTTTTGCTTCAGTTGATAGTTGTTCTTTGAAGTTCACGAAGCTTGATATCTTGACACATGATGAAGTTGAACTTGAGACATTTTGAAGCTTGAATTTGAAATACATTGAAGCTTGAGCTTGAGGTACTTGAGTTGTATTTCCCCTTGAGCTTTGAGTACCAAAGTCTATTGTCTTGACTTAGATGAAGCTTTGAAACCATGAACTATTAAAGCTTGAAAGATTGAACTAACACATGGTGTTGTAATTGAGCATGTATATCTCTTGATCTTACATTCGAAGTTCTTGAGCTAAAGACCTTTGTTCTTGTACATGAGATACATGATCTTAAATATGTAGATGAGCTACACAAGACACAGATTCCAAAAGGTTTTGGCACTAGAAAATTTCACAATCATAGGAGCTAGAGAACAAAGAACTTACATGGTATGATACAAACCATACATCATGGTCAAGGCCCACTGGCCTGCTGATGTCTGCAACTGCTAGCTGCATGTGCTGGCCAACTGTCTATCAGACGGATGGTCTGTATACAAATGGACGGATGGTGTGGATGTAATCCACACATATTGTGTGGGGCCCACCGAAATTGTTGCATACAGTAGCTATATCGATGGCTGCTGACCAGCGTACACCAGCCAATCTTCTTCCATCCAGCAGGTGGGTCCCATGTGGGGCCCACCAAATATATATACTATATATATAATATTTTATTATTATATATTTATTTATTATTATATTATTTCTCTTTTTTTATACCCCTAGCCTCTAGCCCATCATCCAGCAAGCTAGACAGTGCTGGATGGCGCACATACATCACGGTGGTCCCACGTAGTGGGCCACCATATTTGAATCAAGCTGATATTTATTTTTCCCTTTCATCCAGGCATGTGTGACCATCTGGTCATACAGGCCCCAAATCGGGGTCAAGGTGGCCTATGTGTTGGATGGCATGGATAAAATACACACATCATAGGTGGGCCGTCATTCATAGGGAGAGAGAGAGATCGGCAATGATGGAGGGGCCCCGCCACTATGGGCCCCTCTTGGATATAAAGCATACATCAAGGTGGGTCCCACCATATGTGGGCCCTTAAATCACTAAAATAAAATAAAATAAAAATGACAAAAATGTAGATCCAAGATCACCCACCGCAGATCTTCTAGGTCCAAAGGAATGTCGAACTCCTTGGCTTCGATCTTGATGGAAGTCGTTGAAGTATGGACGGTTAAGATGGGAGATGAGAAGGCTAGGAAGTGGGCCACACACAAAACTCTCTTGGAGGTTAGAAAAGCTTGGACGTTGGATTTTTTTTCTTTGGGTTGCTTGGAAAAGAAGGGAGAAATAAGAGAGAAAGAAGATGGGATGGAGTGATGGATGGGAGAGAGAGAGAGAGAGAGAGAGAGAGAGAGAGAGAGAGGAGATGTGATGGAAATGTTGACTTTTGGAGTTGTTGTGTAAGAGAGGTATGGGTTATGATGGGGTGAGTGATGTGTTGGGTGATGTGTTGTACTTGACATTGATGGGATTACTGGGATATTTTGTAGAGATTCCTCTCTTAAACTTCGCAAATGCGCGGCGTTTCGTCGAGATATGCGCGGGCCCACAACTCCTAGCCTAGGTATCGCCTTGGTACGTGAGACGCAGCTTTGGAACCGCGGTGACGACCCGATCACTAAGGTACAAGTCTTAGGTTAAGTCAACTTAAATTGATAGGGTGCAACTCAGGGTCACGTGCAAACTCTGATTACAAGTCACGGGTCGCAGGAATTTGACAGGGAAAATCGTAGGAATCTACGAAATGGTACGGTCTAAGATATGGGCCTTACAAAAAATAGCCACACAACTACTTCACTCCTAATATCCTCACCCACGGGATATTGGCTTTCACTATGAAATAGGTTTTCCAAGGTTCACTCAAAACCTTCACAATTATGTTTTCAAAGGGCTACCACAATTAAAAACCCCACTCACTGAGATTTTCTGGCTATCTCAGTCAAAACCAAAAATGAAAGATTTTTTTGACAATCTTACAAACCAAATAAGGAAATTGAAATGTACTTATCTGAAGATTCTCCTTCTAATGAAGCTTGGTAGAACCAATTCGATGTAGATGTTCAATGTTCAATCTCACTTATGAAAGTTTCTTAGGTCTAAATGATTTTTAGATTAAATCAACCTGAGCTAGCTTGATTTGATTTTGATCTCAAAAAGGGTAAATTAATATTCTCATTTCAAAAGAATTAAAATTGAATAGAGATCACAAAATTAAATGCAAAAAAGCTATTAAAAGAATCTTAAATACTAACTAATTAGCTTCTAGAATGTGGGGACAAGTTTCTCAGAGTTATGATTTGAATAGCTTTAAATGAATTGAAAAACTCTAAAAATCATCCTCAATTTATAGGCAAAAGTACTGTTCACTCGACTGGCCTAGCGGAAGGACCAACAGCTTTTCAAAATTTCTGGCGCGATAAGATAAGATCACTACTCGACTAGTCAAGTCGGACCTAGAAATTTTGCTGGACTTTGAGTTGAGCCTGCTCAACTGGTTGAGCACTGTTCACTCAACTAGTCGAGCAGTCTCCATGACTGGTCAAGGGTCCAACAGAAAATTATGAAAATTTACAACAAACCTTGGACTGGTCAAGGGAATTCTTAGACTGGTTGAGCCAGTGTCTGGACTAGTCTAACCATGACTAGGACTGGTCGAAAAATGACCTATAAAATTATCAAATGACTTATGATATAAGTGCAAATTGCATGACCTATCCTAAGGTCAATATAGGGTCAAACAAACCTTACTAGTGAGATTGAATCATCATATATCATTCTCTTGATATAGTCGAAGCTTGAAGACTTGATATAGTACTTGAACTTCTTGTTCTTAAACCTCTTGATCTTGTATTTGAACTTCTTATTCTTGAAAGTGAACTTCTTGATGTTGAACTTAGACTTCTTGATCTTGTACCTGAATGTCTTGATCTTGTACTTAAATGTCTTGATCTTGTACTTGAATGTAGACAAGATTGGTAAGGATGACATGAAGTTAATCTTACAATAACCACTAAATAAGATTCAGATTCCAAGAGGTTTTGGCATAACAAAATTTGACAAACCTAAGAGCTAAATAAGATAGCATTTACAAACACATAATTTTGTCCAAAGGAATTGAGGTAGATAAGGAAAAAATTGATCTTATCTCTAACTTACCTCCACCCAAGAGCGCACGTAATGTGTGATCCTTCTTAGGATATGCCGGATTCTATAGACGATTCATAAAGGACTTTAGTCATCTCTCTCATCCTTTATGCAACCTACTTCAAAATGATGTACCATACGAGTGGACCGAACAATGGCAAGAAACTTTCACTAAGCTCAAGGGCATATTAACTACCACACCTATCATGCAGCCACTTGATTAAAGCATCCCTTTTGAGATTATGTGCGATGCATCTGACTATACTATTGGGGTAGTGTTAGGCTAGAGAAAATAAAAGAAACCCTATGTTATTTACTATGTAAGTAGAATTCTAAATTCTGCCCAAGTGAACTACTCTACTTTACAGAAGGAACTCGTAGCCATAGTGTTCACTTTGCATAAATTTAGGTCGTACCTGATTGGATCTAAGATCATCATCTACACGGACCATGCGGCGCTAAAGTATCTTCTTTCTAAGATAGATGCCAAACTTCACCTGATAAAATGGATCCTCTTACTGCAAGAATTTGATATTGAAATTCGAAACAAAAAATGAGTAGAAAACGTAGTGGCCGACCACTTTTTATGACTTGACCACTTTGATTCCGTTGAGCCGATACTGATAAACAATATATTCCCTAATGAACAATTGTTTAAACTCCCCTAACTACCTTTGTTTGCTGACATTGCAAATTATCTTATTACAGGTTTCACGCCAACATATTGGACTGTGCAAGATAAGAAAAAAATTCTTCGTCGAGGTATGTAAATTTTTCTGGGATGATCCTTATTTGTTTAAATATTGCCCAGACCAAATTCTAAAGAGATGTGGCCAGACAATGAACATAAGAGTGTCATCTCATTTTGTCATTCTCAGGCCTGTGGTGGTCACTTTTCTGCTAAAAAAACTATGACCAAAATTCTGCAGTGTGACTTTTACTGGCCCACGATGTTCAGAGATACTCATAACTTTTATGAAGCTTGTGAACGTTGTCAAAATTTGGGAGGATTGTCCCATCGAAATATGATGCCCCTAGATCCCATTCTTATTATTAAAGTATTTGATTGTTAGGGCATCGATTTCATAGGACCATTCCCTCAATCCTTTAGGAATATTAACATTTTGTTAACAATAGACTATGTCACTAAGTGGGTCGAAGCAATCCCGTACTAGAATAATGATCATAAAACGATTATTTGATTCTTAAAAGAAAATATCATTTCCTGGTTCGGAACGCCTCGAGCCATCATTAATGATAGAGGTTCACACTTTTGTAATAGGCTATTTGAGAACTTAATGAAGAAATATGGCATTTCTCATAAAGCGAGCACTACATACCACCTGCAGACAAGGGGGCAAGCCGAGATTTCCAACAGAGAAATTAAACAAATTCTGGAAAAAACGATTAACCCTGACCGTAAGGATTGGTCTATTCGCTTGACTGATGCCTTATGGGCTTACCGTACAGCTTTTAAAATCCTCATTGGAATGTATCCCTTTAGAGTCGTCTATGGGAAAGCTTACCACCTACCTGTGGAGCTGGAGCATAAAGCATACTAGGCTATCAAAAATCTGAACTTTAGTTTAGATAACGCTGGCTTGTAGTGCAAACTTCAATTGAATGAACTCGAAGAAATCTAGAATGGTACGTGTGTATGAGAACTTGAGAATTTACAAGGATTGGATATAGGTATTCCATGATAAGAATATCCTTCGGAAATTATTCATAACCGGTCAAAAAGTCCTTCTGTACAATTCTTGGTTACATATTTTTTCGGATAAATTTCGATCTCGTTGGACCGGTTACTAATGTCTGTCCTCATGAGGCCATCGAGATAAAGAATTCAACGAATGGCAATGTTTTCAAAGTGAATGGAACCGTGGTAGGATGTACGCGTCGAGGTGGCATATGCTGGTGTGATAGCCTTTTCAGTGTCTAACCTGTAGGAAGTGAGCACGTGGCATCGCTTGGGAAGTCAGGTTGGAACCGTGAGTAGGAGGTTGACACGTGGACAGTAATAAGTGCCGTAATGTATCCTCGGCTGTGACATTAAATGTGAGTAATTATTGCATGCAACCAAGGATGCCTATAAAAGGAGAGGAAACCCTAACAGTTCAACTATTTGCTTCCTTTCTCCACTATCATTGCCTCAGACTTCCCGAACAAGGTGATTTCTAGTAAGTCTGAATCTCCATCTCTCCCCATGCTCCGTTCTTCTCGTTTCTTTCCATTCTTTATTCTTGACTCGATATGTCCAATATCTCGGATGAAGGCCCTGAGCCGCATGCTTTCCGGTGGAGATTCTGATCTGGAAAATGTGGATTCTAAGCTTAAGGCTCCCTCCAATCACGGTCGGATGATGGAATCTGTCCCATTAGAAAGAGTAGTTGCTCAGACTTTGGCCGGAGTCCATCCCATTGGCCAGAATCCATCCCATTAGAAAGAGCAGTTGCTCAGACTTCAGCCTAGCAGCCAATTGATGTCAGTCCTACTAGAGCCAATATGGTTCAGATCAAATTTGAGTACTGGATTCCGAACTTAGTGGGACTAAGAGCCCCCAAACCCAGCCAAGTCCTTGATGACCTGCGAGAGAGTGAGGTGGCCATCTACTGGGTAGCTTTGCAGTGCGAGCTCCACCTCCCCTTTCATCGGGCCGCCACCTTTAGATCATTGGCCAGCACTGCAACGTTCATCCTCTGCCCAGCATAGAGCGGCCACGGGATCATGGGCGTGCCATGGATGATACTCTCCATCATCGAATTCCATCCGCAACCATTGAAATGTGCCTAGTATCTCTATGTGTAGGCCGAAAGTGTGGACCACGAGCCCAACACGCCGGGTCCGAGTCAGGAATCCATCTGGTAAGTAGTCTAATGTATCATCAGAGCCGTCCATCAACACCCTAACATTCTGTGGGCTATCCCTTCCGTTGGTTGGATGGGCCACCCAGATAAATCGCTGCTGACTCAACTCCAACTCCCATGCCAGCTTAGTGATCTGCTTATCTAATAGGGTACCACTGCTCCCAAATGCCACATGTTGGGAAAAAAATAGTACAAGTCTGAAGGCATGGCTATAGAATGGACCAACTCTACTTACACCGCCCGGTGATCCAAGGCAATAAGCCCGACCAAGGCAGGTTAGCAAAAAGCCTAAAGGAGAAACTTAGCTCGGGTTCCGGGGAATAAATCCCGACCAAAACTTACAAAGTCATGAGCCACAAGGCTAAGTATATAAGATGCATAAAGTTGACTCAGCAAACGAGGAAGCAACATCTAAAGAGGCCGATCGAGGCCCAAAGCTTAGAAGTCACCCGATCGACTACAAAACCGACCCATGTTTGGGTCAGTTACAGAGTCGGCTATCGGATTAAGAAAGGATATCGATTATGGATCTGTTCCATTTCATCCGACAGATGGCAAATAGTTTTATCCTTGTATCCAGCCGAGGCCCACTCGTCACCATAGTCGGTTAAGACCGAGCCAAGTAAGGAAAAGATGGTGTAAATGGAAATACTGTCTCGAAAATCCAATAAAAGGATCTTCGATCCCGAAGATCTCAGGATCGGATAGAGTCCGAAAAATATCAAAATCAAATCTCCGAAAAATCAGGAGAAGAATCCCTGCACGCCGGGCCCCTCCCATTCCTATAAATACAGGAGACCTCCAAGGTGAAAGGTACGTAGAAAACTCTCCTAAAAACCTCCTACTACGTCCATCATACTGACTTAAGCATCGGAGGCTCCCCGGCTCTAGCCAGGGTCTCTTTTGTCTCCTTCTTGTGCAGGTGAGAGGACGCAAGGAGACGCACCGGTTTTTTGCACCAAAAGATTGGCGCCATCTGAGGAAAACGATACGAAAAGTTGTTTTCTAGGCTCTATCGAAAAGCTTCAAACAGGTTCCAATGGCGAGAACCAGAAGAACTGCTCAAAACGAGCCTACTGAGGTCGTTGTCACTGGACCACCAGCAATTAAAGGTCCGCCGGGTATAAACGGAGCCCAAGGGGCCCAGAACCAACCCGATAGCCGATAAGGTTCTGCTACCCGTCCAACAACCTCCGTTTCGACTAGGCACAATCAATGGAACCGAGAAAACGGTCAGTTAGATAAGGAAGTCCAAGAGCTCAGGACCGATCTGAACTATATGAAGCAGATGCTGGAGCAGATCCATCGCCAGTAAGTTCCGCCTCAATATGATAGTGGTCGGGCGAATGCTCCGCAACAATTCACCGACCCTCGGCCTGGTCCGCTAGAGCCTACACCCGGTCATTCCATGACCGCCCCACTGCCAGCCTCTAATCTACGACACGAAATAGATCTAAGGAGGCGTAGCAGGCTTCCGGTTGAGGGTATGGCTGATAGTGACAAACCCTGGAAAGTCGACCTCCAGGACTTTAGGAGGGAAATGCCGGAAGAGATTGCAGAAATGAAGCAAGCCGTGATGCACATCCAACAAGGCCCGAGGTAAAAGCATCTCCGTTCATAGAAGAGAATGCAAGCACAGCAACCGGAACGATTCCATCTTCCACAGATTATGCCCTTCACCGGCAAGACCGATCCCACCATGCACATCGAATCCTTTCGGACATATATGGAGCTGCACGACGCCTCAAACGCTGTAATGTGTTGAGCTTTCTCCCTCACTTTAGTCGACATAGCTCGACTTTGGTTTAAACAGTTGAAACCAAAGTCCATTAGCTCGTTCGTAGAGCTCAGCGACGCCTTCCTCACCAATTGTATTGGTGGGAAGAAAAAGTTGAAGCCACCTGCGTACCTGAACAACATAGTTCAAAAAGAGGGAGAACTGCTAAAAGATTATATCAAACGCTTCAACTTCGAGTCGCTCTTAGTCCAAAAACATTCAGACAAAATAACACTTAACTCGATCATGTAAGGCATCAGAGATAAACCGTTTCTGACATCCCTGGACAAGAACTCGCCTACAACTCTGGCTGAATTCATGGCTCGGTCAAATAAGTACATGAATGCCGAAGAAACTCGGATCATGCGCGAAGCCGCCCAGAACACAAAAGTCCCGGCCAAAGAGTCAGTAAAGAAAGAAGTTGACTCAGCTGGTGGAAAGAAGCGTAAAGATGATCGAACACATGATGAGCGTAGGTTGGGTATACAGCCAGAATGAAAGTTCTTGACGTACACCCCGCTCAATAAACCACAAGAGCAAGTATTGATGGAAATTAAGGGCGTAGGATTCATCAACTGGCCAAATAGACTTTAGAGCAATCCGAATCGATGGAGCAAGAACAAGTACTACCATTACCATCGCGATCATGGGCATAATACGAGTGACTGCTACTACTTGAAAGAAGAAATCGAGCGACTCATCCGAGAAGGCCATCTCAGAGAGCACGTCGAAAGAACCGGGACAACAGAAGAACGTTCGGGTGAAAACTGACCCACGGAGGAAATTCGAACCATCGTCGGTGGTCCTAGAGGCAGAGGCGACTCAAACAATACTCAGAAAAATCATGTCAAGAGCATCAGTCGACCTGAGTCTAAAATCTTGATATTAGCTCGGCCTTCGAAAGAAAAGAAAGGGGAGAAATACTGCATATCATTCACTGATGAAGACGCTCGATGACGCATTAGTCGTCACCCTCACGATAGCGAACCACAAGGTATTCCACATTCTCATTGACACAGGTTCGTCCATAAACGTACTTTTCACTCAAGCGTTCGACAAATTGGGTGTCGAACGATCGACATTACGGCCAGTTCACACCCCATTAATCAGATTCTCTAGTGGACAAACACTCCCTGAAGGAGTCATTTCATTGCCACTCACTATTGGTAACTCTCCGCACGAGGCGACAGTAATGGTCAACTTCCTGATAGTCGACCAAACATCAGTCTACAATGCTATACTCGCCTGACCTTCTTTGTGCCTTCTCCAAGCTGTGGTATCTACGTACCATCTCTCCATGAAATTCTCGACTGAGTCAAGAGTAGGAGTTATAAAAGGTGACCAACAGGACTCACGGCGTTGCTATGCGACTGCCGTGAAGGATCCAGTCGAAGTAACCACGATTGAATCGTTGGACCCTCGGGCCGAGACACATGATCGAGGACAACCGGTAGAAGATCTTATCCTAGTGCCCTTGGTCGAGACAGACGAGTCTAATACAGTTCGAATTGGCTCGTCTCTACAGTCGCCCTAAAAGACAAACTGATATCTCTACTTCGAAGATACGCTGATGTATTTGCATGGAGCCATGAAGATATGTCTGAGGTCAATCCCTCGGTGATGACTCAGCGACTCAACATCGATTCAACCTACCGCCTGATCTGACAAAAGCAACGGCCACTTGACCCCGAGAGGTACATCATCATTGAAGAAGAGGTTAACAAACTCCTCAAGGTTAAATTCATCAAGGAGATATACTCTCCGAAATGGGTAGCTAATGTCGTACTCGTTAAAAATGCCAGCGAGAAGTGACAAGTTTGTATTGACTATACCGACTTAAACAAAGCCTGCTCAAAGGACAGCTTCCCTCTTCCAAGGATCAATCAGTTGGTGGACAGCACGGCCAGACATGAACTTCTTAGTTTTATGGATGCTTATTATGGATACAATCAAATTGTAATGCATCAATCAGATAAATATAAGACTACCTTTGTCACTGACAAAGGACTTTACTGTTACTGTGTGATGCCATTTGGTCTAAAGAATGAAGGAGCAACCTACCAACAATTGGTAAACAAAATGTTCGCTCGACAGATCGGCCGAACCATGTAAGTATACATTGACGACATGCTTGTGAAAAGTATACACGCGGCCGATCATATTGCCGACCTAGAGGAGATGTTTCTCATCCTTCGAAAATACCAGATGAAGTTGAACCCGACAAAGTGTGCCTTTAGGGTAAGCTCAGGTAAGTTTCTTAGATTCTCGGTCAGCCAGCGGGGGATTGAAGTGAATTCAGAAAAAATCAAAGCATTACTCAACACGGAATCTCTAAAAATGATCAAGGATATACAAAGGCTGACTGGACGAGTAGCCGCACTCAACCGCTTTCTCTCCCGAGCTACCGATAAGTGCCTCCCATTCTCCAAACAACTCAAGGGTCGACAAACGGTAGAGTGGACGGAAGAGTGCGAAGCAGCATTCCAGCAGTTGAAGTCATACCTCGAACCTCCACCTGTCTTATCGAAACCTGAGCCTAGGGAAGCTGTACTATTGTACCTGGTGGTTTCCGACGCAGCCGTAAGCTCGGCTTTGATACGTGAACATGAAGGAAAGCAATTGTCGGTTTATTACGTCAGTAAAGCATTATTATCGGCAGAAACAAGATATCTGCCTCTGGAGAAAGTAGCCCTAATCTTAGTTGTCTCCTCAAGACAACTTCAGCCATACTTTCAAGCTCACACTATCGTCGTCATGATCGACCTTCCAATGTGTCAGATCCTTCAGAAACCAGAAGCTTCCAGCCGACTGACAAAGTGTGCGATAGAGCTCAGTGAATTTAACATTCAATACAAGCTGAGGGTGTTAATTAAAGGACAGGCTATAGCCGACTTCATTGCCGAAGTTACACCGTAAGTCGACTCGTCTACCGAGATTATAGATGAGCCAATCAAACAACTGACTGCTTCTCCTGAGTCATCGCCTGACCCAACCCCCTGGAAGCTTTATTTCGATGGCTCATCCAAATCTAAGGCAAGCGGGGCGGGAGTCGCCCTGGAAACTTCCGACCAAACCTACATGCATTCTTCCTTAAGACTTGGATTTCAAGCCTCGAACAACACAGTAAAAAATGAAGCCTTATTGTTCGGTCTCCGACTCGCAGCCAGTTTGGGCGTCACTCATCTCAACGTATTCAGCGACTCATAGTTGGTCGTCAACCAAGTCACCAGCGTGTATCAAACACATAAAGAGCAACTGAAAGCGTACATGAAAAAAGCCAAAGAGATGATAGATGGTTTTAAACTATGTATTGTCACTTGGATCCCTCGAACAGAAAACGCTAAGGCCGACCTATTGGCAAGACTTGCATCTGCCGACAAAGATGATATCCTAGGTTCTTTCTGATTGAGTATGTTGCTAAGCCAAGTATCGACGATTCGCTTAGCCCAACTATACATCCAATCGACTCAGAACCTACTTGGCTCAACTTAATCGTCCAATATCTCGATAGTGGAAAGTTGCTCGAGGATTGTGCCGAGGCCCGACGATTGAAGGTCTGAGCCTCCCATTACACCATAATCAACAGAGTAGTGTATAAGAAATGATTTTTCACTCCTCTGCTACGCTGCCTAAATCATCATGAAGCTGATTATGTACTGCAGGAGATCCACGAAGGGATTTGTGGGAATCACTCGGGAGGATGATCACTCGCACATAAGGTCTTATGACAAGAGTATTACTGGCCGACCATTCAGTATGATGCTCGCAAGCTTGTCCGAAGTTACGACAAATGCCAACGATTTGTAACCATCCTGAGATGGCTACTCAAGGAGTTGACCCCTATGGTCGGACCCTAGCCCTTCACATAGTAGGGAATCGACATCATCAGACCGCTCCCTTTAGGGAAAGGCCAGACCAAGTTTGCCGTTGTTACAGTAGATTACTTCACAAAGTGGGCCAAGGCCGAGCCACTGGCTAGGATAACCAAGTAAAAGATCAAGGATTTTGTTTGGTAAAACATCGTCTGTCGATTTGGGATACCTCGGACTATAGTTACAGACAATGGGAAGCAGTTCGACAACAAGCGGTATCGAGAGATATGCGATAATCTCGAAATCAGAAATGTTTACTCATCCCCCCATCATCCTTAGATGAACGGACAGGTTGAGGCAGTCAATAAGATCATTAAACAGCACCTTCGAACCAAACTCAACCGAGCTGAAGGAGCATGGGCCGAAGAACTTCCTAAAATACTATGGGCATACCGGACCACCGCTTGAACGGCCACAGGAGAAACTCCCTTCTCCCTTGCATATGGATCGGAAGCTGTCACTCCAGTCGAGATCGGACTGCCTTCAGCTTGGGTCAGTTCATTTAATGAACGAGACAATGAAGAATTGTTAGCTCTTGGACTCAACCTTTTGGAAGAACAAAGGGAAGTAGCTCGCCTACGTATAATAGCTCGTCAATGACAAGTAGCTCGGTTCTACAATGCCCGAGTCAAGGTTAGACGCTTCCGAGTAGGAGACATGGTCCTCCAAAAAACATTCCCAAACACTAAGAAAAATGGTGTAGGCACACTGGGACCAAATTAGGAAGGGCCTTATATAGTCTTGAGCACCATCCAACCCGGAACGTATCGGTTAGAAGATCTAACCAGGCAATTACTCCCCCATCCTTGAAATACCAAGCATTTAAAAACTTATTATCCTTAAGTCGGCCATTGAGCAATTGGAAAAATTTGATCAAGCAAAAGATGAAAAACATGTAAACTGAGCCAAATGAATAAGAAAACTGAGTATATTCATTCATCAGTATACGTTTTACATCGGATTATATTAGTTACTACTTTGAAATTACATTGATGGAATAACAAAGATAAAGGTAAAAAGAGTCTGCCGCGATACGCTATGTCCCCTCTCGGTTGCAGATGCTTTCGAGCTCGCCTGGTGTGCTTGAAGTACCTGAAGTTTGGTGTGCTTAAAGTGGTTGGCATCTTCAAACCAGCTCAAAGGTTCATCAGGAGCTAACTCAGGAGTTGGCTCGGGCTCAGCCATTGCCGCCACTCTGAGCAACCTCAGGTGCCACCTCAGGAGCAGCCTCAGAAGCGACCTCAAGATCAGCCGTAGGATCGGCAGACCCAGCTGCCTCAGCCTCCGGACCTTCAGACCCAGAGACACCTTCATCAAATCTCGAAAGATAAAGATTAAGGAAGGATTCCTTCATCAGTTTGACACACTTGGTGTAACCGTTATGAAACAAGCGATTCTGCTCCTCTAGATACTCTCGGGACTCAAGAAAGTCATTTAAGTCTTGGGCCTTAGCCTGCTCAATGGCAATCTTAGTGCCGGGCTTCAGCCGAGACAACTTCTCTTTCGAGGAAGATAGAGCTTGACGACTCAGCCGACTCATGCAATTGCGAGGCCCGACGAGCACTCTCAGCCTTGGAATCGTCGACTGCCTTCCTAACAAGCCCTAAGTTGCCGACCATTATATTGAGCCGAGTCACGGCAGCTTTAAGTTGTGCTTCCACCTCCGCTGCCCGTTTCCGAGTAACTTCCGCCTCCACTGCCCGACTCTGAGCTTTGGCCAGATCCAAGCTAGCCCTGAGCAAACAAGGAGTGAACTGCAAAAGAAAAACGTAAAGTCAGATTAAGCTTGAAGGAATCAGCAAGATAAGTGAGAAGTTCAAATCTTACCTCAAGAAGAATTTTTACCACATGAGAGAGAGTCCGCCTCTGGGGAGCTTCGAAGAAGGCAGCGAACTCTTTTTCGCTCCCGTGAGAAATCGTCCAGAGGACCATGTCCGACACGGCCCACTGGAAGAACGACGTCTCCTATTGAGTCATCTCCCCTATTGAAGGCTCCCCTCTCCTCTCCTCCCTCGTCTGTTCTGGAACCTGCTTAGCGACAGGTCCTGACTCAGGAGCCACCTGAGCCTCGGAAGCCACTGCGTCTGCCACTTCTACCCCCTCTGAGTCAAGGATTATCACAGTCAAGACGGTCGGGGTAGTTTGCCCCTTAGCCTTCGAAATCATCTTCGGCTTCTTTAGGGATGGAGGCCAAGCCTCTGACCTCGGAGGGGCCTTCATCTTAGAAGGAGGACGAAGAATAGGCCTTGAATCAGCCATCTCTATATCAGGAAATACAAGATGAGTTAAACCAAATTCAAAGGGAATGTAATGAGACAACTAGAAAGTACTTGTTAAGGCTGAGTCCAAACTCAATTCAAGCAGACGCTCCAGCTGGAGAAGTCTCTTCCAAGACTGCTACTCTGGACTCAACTCCCTTAGATCCTTAATCCGAGCTAAAGCACCAAGCACACAAAAAGTACCAGCCGGGCTGCTGCAGATTCGGCCATACTTGAAATAGATGGAGAAACTCATCGATAGTCAGTGGGGCTGCTCTGTCTCAGCCCACAACACCAAGCATCCGAACAAGTTCCTCCACCTGTTCGGAACTATCTACCCGGGCGCTACCTGAAGTCGGGAAAGCAGATCCTGAGCTATTCCTTGGAGGGGAAAATGTAAGCCGCATTGCAGAGCGACTTGGAAGATAGTAACCATCCTAGCAGGAGAATAGTCGGGTAATTCACTCGGCAGAGGGAGATGGATAATGACCGAGTCTGGGACATGATACCCGACCCTAATTCTGTCCAGATCTTCCTCGGTTAAAACTGAGGGAACCAGACCCTTCTACTCATCTCCAGCCTCCCCTCCCTCGGCCGCTGATTCAGCAGCTTTTGTCGATCTCCAGGTAGAGACCGACTCACTGGCTCCTTCAGTTTCCAACTCCTCCTCAGGAGGATTAGGTCTGCCTGGGGCAGTCGCCAGAGACACCCTTCTGCGAGAGGGAACTACAGAAATAGGACGCTCCGTTAAGGATTCAGCCACCCTTTCAGAGTATTGGAAAGCCTCATTGGCACCTACGGCCATCTCCACCAGCAATGAAGGTGATTCCGAGACGTCCCAGAGACACCTCACTTCACCCTCTTCACCGGAAACTCTCTCTCGGGGGCTTAAGGAGCCGTGCATTGCCATTAAAACCAAAAATGAAAGGGAGGGAGAGAGTATGAAACTCACCGAAGATAACGAGGAGGGCTGAAAAGGAGGCAAACATGGGAGTAAAAATCGGAAACAAAGGCAAAAATGGCGAACGCGAAAATGGAAAAAGGTAGAGTCGGGAAGAGGAAAAACAAGCACGCGAAAATGAGAGAGAAGCTCCCCTCTCCTCCTTTTATAGCCCTACCACGTGGCAAGAGCATTTAAGGAGGAGTCGAATTGACGGCCGTTTCGACTCCCCCACTTGACATGTGGCACATTTCGAACGATGTAACAACCGTCATTGCCACACGTCCAACGCCTATAAGCGGGAAAGAGCGCTCCGACAGCTGCCCACTCGTGCGATCTCGATCGATGAACCGTTGCGTGCTCTGGACGACGTAAGACTCCTACAAGCATTAAATGGTCCATCATAAAGTCGGTCCTAGCTCAAGCCGACTCAACGATTACTCTACTCCATAGCGTCAACAACGTTGATGTAAGGAGTAGGGAGGCTTATTGTTGGAGAAAAAATAGTACAAGTCCGAAGGCTCGACTATGGAATGGACCAACTCTATTTACACCGCCTGGTGATCCGAGGCAGGTAAGCAAAAAGCCTAAAGGAGAGACTTAGCTTGGGTTCCGGGAAATAAATCCCAACCGAAACTTACAAATTCATGAGCCACAAGGCTGAGTATATAAGATACATAAAGTTGACTCGGCAAACGAGGAAGCAACATCTAAAGAGGCCGATCGAGGATCAAAGCATAGAAGCCACCCGATCGACTATAAAACCGACCCATGTTTGGGTGGGTCGGTTACAAAGTTGGCTATCGGATTAAGAAAGGATATCGATTACGGATCTGTTCCATTTCATCCGACAGATGACAAATAGTTTTATCTTTGTAGCCAGCCGAGGCCCACTCGTCACCAAAGTCGATTAGGACCGAGCCAAGCAAGGAAAAGACGGTGTAAATGGAAATACCGTCCTGAAAATTCAATAAATGGATCTTCGATCCCAAAGATGTCGGGATCGGATGGAGTCTAAAAACATATCAAAATCAAATCTCTGATAAATTAAGAGAAGAATCCCTGCACGTCGAGGCCCTCCCATTCCTATAAATACAGGATACCTCTAAGGTGAAAGGTATGCAGAAAACTCTCCTAAAAATATCCTACTACATCCATCATATTGACTTAAGCATCGGAGGTTTTCCGGCTCTAGCCAGGGTCTCCTTTATCTCCTTCTTGTGCAGGTGAGAGGGCGCAAGGAGACGCATAGGTTTTTTGCACCAACACCACATATGGAACAGACTCAACGCGTTGATGTTTTCGGCTCTAGATCTTCGCACGTGTTGATTAGAATACCATGGGCCATTCGGAACCTGTGAGCATGGTGTTGGAACCATCTGTACGGTTCGTTTCTCCGAACGCGCAATGAATCGACCAAGTCGTTGATCCGAATCGGATTGCAACCAGGAATTTGCAGCGGCTCGGGTAGATCGATGTACTCACCGTTGATTTCCTGGTCCAGCGTCGGCAGATGGATCATGTGCGCTAGTAACGACGCAGTGACGTGAAGAACAAGTACTTGACCATCCGTAGATCATCGGCGATCTCGAAGACATCAGTGCCGAAGATGTCGACGATCAGGACCGTCGGATTCTCCAAGTCAGTAATTTCGGACCGTCGCAACGGGATCGATTCTCTAATCACCGTAGATATGCGGGTCATTGACGACGCATACTGCCGAAGCTGGATGATGCGGAGACCGTCGGGAACGGACGTTGATTGGATCAGTTGGGATTGGACCGTTGAGGCATCAGTGGTTAGGATGAAGAAGCTGACGTGGAAGCCGTGGAGAGACACCAGACGCTTGGCTAATTCCAAGAAGGGGATGATCTGGCCCACTCCAGGACTAGGGATTATTGTCACGTGGCACTTTGTAGTGTCCATGGCAAAACATAAAAATTTGGGCGCGGATTAGATACTGACAAGGTCAGTAGTCAAATCAATACTGAAGTGACGTCACCAAGTTATGTGGACCCGGCATAATGTATGTGTTGTATCCATACCGTCCATCCATTTGGAGAGATCGTTTTGTAGAATGAAAAAAATAATAAGATAGATCTAAAGTTCAAGTGGACCCTACCATAGAAAACAGTGGAGACAGTAACATCCACCATTCAAAACTTCTTAGGGGCCATAGAAGTTTCCGATCAAGCTTATAATATTGTTTTCATTTCACCTATCTCTACGTTAACTTATGAATAGGTTGGATCTAGAAAATACATCATGGTAGGCCCTGCAAATGTTTCAAATGTGGGTGTGATTGGTCCCACGGTTTTCTGCGGTAGGTCCACTTGAACTTTACATCTATCATTCTTTTTCTAATGCCATAAAACGATCTCTACAAATGGTTGAACGGTATAGATACAACACATGCATCATGGTGGGGTCCACAGAGCTTGGTGACGTCACTTCAGTTGCCATTTGGCTACTGACGTTGTCAGTAGATAATCCGCGCGCGTTCGTAGCGGGAGCGGAATCGGTAAGGCCATGAGCCCAAAAATGAAGTGTATTAAATGTTTAAGTGTGTACCACATCACAGGTAAGAGTGAGGATAGTGATAATCAGAAACCTTCCCAGGCCCTACCGTGCTGTGTACGAAGGGAATGTAAAAATATCAGCTTATCTAAAACATTTATGGGCTCCAAAACGTTTTTCCCGTGGTATGGTCCCTTGAGCTTTGGGTCTACTTCATTTTTGAGCTCATATCCTAAGATGAGCTGGAAAAACGGATGAACGGAGTGGATAAAACACATACCTCACAGTGGGCCCCACAGAGCCTGTCCCCAGGCAATCGTTATCAATTCGGTGAAGTTTCGCTTATCGATTGAGAAATGCTGCGCTCGAGGAGAATCTTATTCTCATGCCAACATGGGAACCAAATGAGAGATCTGGACCATTCACCTGGTGAGGCTAACTGTGACGATGACCCCATCCAAGAACTGGAAAAGATCGATATCCGATTGGGCCAGATAAAATATGGACGGTTAGAAGATAATTACAAATGTCAGTATTCAAATTCAAATTTCACGTTTGGCCCACGTGATCCATAGAACAGACAATACATTCAGGAACGAGAATTTTTTCTTTGGGCCCACGTGATGAATGGACCAGATCTTGAGACAGTATGCTGATGTGGTGTGCCTATGGTGGCGTGTGGATCGAACTTGATCCTTCATGTAAACCTCAGTTTCGAAACGAACAACATGGTACAGATGGGTCGGCAATAGGCTGGTCGGTGATCGGGCCATATTAACTTACTTGAACTGATTACCTACAGCGGGTTGCTTGCTAAAGTTTGAATGCATCCACATATTTTCCGCCAAAATTCATTATTCGCTGGCAATCTGTACCACTCAAACGGTAGGATCTATCATGGATATCACTCATATCTAAAATCAGGATGATCCATTCATTACTTGGGACACACCTTTATGTTGATACAGACCGTCGGTTGTACATCAATTCCTATTGTGTGGCCCATGAAATGAGAGGACCAGCCTGGTGCTTTTGTCATGTGATCTGCAAGACGGGCCAAACGTTTGCAAGGTAAAGATTTCTATCGCAATGGCATTTTGACGGAAAACATAGAGACGTATAACAAGTACGCAAACAGGCGGTTGTAGCTTATTAGTGCTGTAAAATATAATTTCGCCTATAAAGGCATTAGATGTAACCGCCAAGTCGAGTCAAGGTAGGGCTTGGCTTCCGTTCTCTCTACGAGTTTAAGCTCGAGCTCCATATCAGCCTCAAGCTTACCACGGGAGCTTATCTTGTTTTCTAAAAATTTCGAGTCGAGCTCGAGGTGTGGTAGTGGATTGAGTCGAGGTGAGCTTACCTCGAGTCGAATCGAGCCTGATCCCAACCTACTTGACCTAACTCGCGCCTGACTCAACCCAACAACCCAACCCAATTGGCACCCGACTCAACCTAGCCATCTGACCCAATTGACTAAACCCACATCAACCTAACTCCCAAATCAAATATTCAATTAATAATATATATAAAATATTTAATTTTTTATTTTTAAATACAATATATTATATATAATATAATATATATTCGAGTCGAGCAGGAGCTCAGGCTTCGAGTTGAGCCGAGTTCGAGTCGAGCGGGAGCTCAAGCTTCAGGCTGAGCCGAGTTCCAGTCGAGTTGAGTCGAGATCCATTATGATCAAACTCGGCTTGTTTTCAAAACGAGCTGAGTCATTTGAATTTTGCCTTACCTCGAGTCATTGTTCAAGCCGAGTCAAGTTGAGCTAGATCGAACCGAACCGAACGAGCTTTTCGAGCTAACTTAACTTGTATACAGCCCTAATTAGATGGGATGGAATTGCATTTAGTCTCATCGAATTGCATTTGGTCATACGCAATGCATTTGTGCAGGATTTTCATTTATTTTGAAATCCACCACACATGGGCCCCACATTGATGCATGTGTTTATCCATGCCATCCATTAATATACACCATTTATATGTGACAATCTGGTTATATATGTGTACCAGTGAAGACAAGCATTGTGAATTTGGTCCATTGATTACAATTTCATGGCCCACCAAACATGATTTTGCTTAATCCCATGCTTTTCCATGACAAAAATTTTATCCCAAACATAAGATTGGATGGCTATAATACCACAATTTTTGCATACATGCAATCATTGTGCCATAATGATGTTAACCTCATCTAATACAATTCAATACCATTCAATTCCACCGGCCAAACAGGCCATAGCCACTACCGCTGGATTTATGATTCTCACGTACCAACCTGTTGCAAGATCTAAGCCATTTATCAGACTCAGGCCAAAACAGGGATCCATTGGTTCATGCCAGCATTCTAATCCAGCGAGACATATCTACACACACAAAAAGGATGGTCGAAAGAGATCGACAATGGTCCACGGTAGAAAAGATGGGCCACGGTATGACTCAGTGTAGTGTTGTGGCCCACCCAAAGAATTGATTGACTTGATTTTCATTTCGAGTAATGACAATGGTGGGGCCGACTTTCGCAAGGATTGGATATTCTTCACGTGACATGTTGGCAGGAAAAAATGGCTCTATAACAACTTATGATACAGTCGATGTATCTGGTCCTTTCTCATTACACAATCTCTGCTCGGCTGGAAACTCAACTGAGCATCAGAGCCGTGTTCCAGGTGGGACACATGATCTGTACAAAACTCATGCCTTTAACTATTTATTTGGGTCACGTGCATTATAGAGGAACTTATGTTTTTTCCCGGACATTTGTGACCAAGTAACAGTTGATGGACAGTAAATCTTCCATCCAACGATCAACATGAGGTGTCTCAGATGCTCTGATACGGCGGCCTCCATGTACGAGCTACGTTGGTACGTGTATGTCCGTGTGGAGGAGGCATGTGGTGTTGCAAAAATATTGATTTTTATAAAATATATTTTAATAATAAAAAATAATATATGATATATAAAAAGTTATTTTGAAAAAACACCGTTTTGTGGGTTTTTAGGAATAGTCCCACATGGGAAGGGGAAGAGAAGAAAAAATGGTTTAAATGAAAATAATGGAGTATTATAATATTTACTCACCTAGTCCAAAGACTATGGACCTTGCGTGTTAGCACTGGAACACCTGGGCACGAGCTCGGTGCGAGGGTATGGGCATACAAGGCAGTGAGGCTGTAGAGGCGCTAATGACGCACTTTGCACGTCCGCATCATGTCGCAGAGGGTCGCTCCTTCGCAACCTTGAGTGAACCGGAACGAGACATATGCAAGTCGCGATGCGACTACGTGGCTAAGATGAGTGACTACTTGGCAGAGAGACTAGAAGACTGAAAGATATATCCCTCAGTATATATAAAGGGACTGAAAAGAGCTGTTGTAGCAGAAACTGTAACAGCTGTGCCATTAGTGTAGAGACCAACTATAACTGCTTCATGGCTAGCCCAACAGTTAGAAAATGGCTAGCTGCTATCTCACAACAGTCAGCATGCAGTAGATTAATGGTCATGTACAATAGTAAAAAACGGCCATAAAACGGCTAGTTTTCTAACAGCCAAAAATGGCTTAATGGAATTTATGTCTCTAAACCATAACCCCTTAGCCACTATAGCTTATAAAAGGAGGGTTTAGATGGGTTTCCAAACCATCTCTCAACCCACTCTAGCATACCCATACGAATTGAGATACAGCTTACTACTTCTCTCCAATACTCTAGTGGTTCCAGCAAGACAGTAAGGGTTGAATCTTTGCTAGAAAAACAGACCAATGGTGTGGTCTAGAACGGTTCATCTGAACCAATGGCAGAAGAACTGACTAGTGTAGTGGTCTAAATCAAAAAGAATTTCTTCTCTTTCTTTCTTTTTTGGGATTTTTTCTATATTGTAATTCTGCCAGATAGAATGTATAAGAGTTCCATTTGGTGGGCCTTCGTGTTTACTGAATGCAGACCCACACCAAACTAGTCGTATCCTAGAAGTGGTTTGCCCGTAACCTATCAGCATAACTCAATTCACTTGAGTAGGGGCAAATGACGCTTTAAGGACAACGTTTCATACGCGCTTCAGCCTATCCTGATTTCAGATTATTTTGCAATTTTTCGGTTTCCACATTATACGGAAATATATTAATCTATATAATTTAAAACATGTGGGGCTACAAAACTTTCTTACAACCTGTGCAATCTTTCAATCCTATAACTTGACAGATGTGCTTGGCTGGCCTGCCCGCACATTCTGGAGGTGGACAGGACAACTCAATCCGGCTTACTCGACTCATCCGACTGGTTTAGAGACTCGACCCGAACCGAATGGATGAGTCAGTCTGAACCAAGTAGGCTTTGCCCAATCTGAACTCAAATCGAGATGAGTTCGAGTTACCTAGTAACTCGACCCGCCTCAACCCGAAACTTTATCCGGTTAGACTCGACTCGATCTGAAACCAAACCCGACTTGGGTTTGGGTATATATAAAAAATAAAAGTACTAAAAAAAAAAAAAAAAAAGAACCTAATTTCTAATTCTCTAACCCTACCCACCATACCCTACCCCAACATAATCCCAAAATCTCTCTCTCCCTCTTCCAAGCTCGGCAACCACCCACCACCATCACCCTCCTCCTCCTCCTCCTCTCTCTCTCTCTCTCTCCCTCCCTCATTTCTCAATCCGACTCGATGCCAACTCGACCCAACTCAGTACTTCTGACCGGATTGGACTTGGTCCAAATCAGTCATGGGGAGACCGGACTCGGATTGAGTCGGGCATGCTGGACTAGGTATTGAGCCGGATCGGGTCAGGCCTATTTCAAAACCGGATCTAGTCAAGTCAGCCCTAACTGTGTCCGACTTGACTCGATGCCCAGCTCTAGCCCGTTCCATGATAGCCCTATTTATGGCTGTCAATGGGACAGCCTTAAGATAGTCCCAGCCCTGTCCAATCCTGGCCTGAAAAGTAAAATCTAGGCCCAGGAGCTGCTGGGCCCAAGCAAAGCCGTGATGTCTCTGAGCCTGAGCTCAGATGATCACTTTTGTGCAAGATCTAGGCTATTCATTACGTGTGCTCTCATCGTGCATGATCATGCATGATAGATAATAATAATAATAAAATAAAAAATAAAAAATAAAAAATAAAAACAGCCCTTGATATCTTAAATGGGCGCAGTCTCTCAAATAAAAGTCCAAGCATGGCTTGGGTATTAAATGGGTTCAAAATTTAAGCTTAGGCCTACCCCTCGGGCTTGGCATTCCAGCCCAAGCTTGTCCTGAACAGGGCAAAGCACCAGGCCAGCCCGGTGCATTGACAGCCCTAGCTATGTTTATCCTTAGCCATAATGACGATACGGAACTGGGTTTTACGCCTACTGATTAATTGGCTTCTACCTAATATTGCATCAACTTTAAGGCCCAAGAAATAGGCCCAATTCAGGCTAAGTTATGAGAGAGATGTATACTTCCTTTGTTTGCTTACGGTAAAGAGATATTTAATCCACTGATCAGAAAGTCTTAGTGTGCGGTTGGTATTCTCTTCACTTTTTTTCTTTGAATTCAGCATCTTTGGTAGGCGTTCTTTTGTTTCTTAATGATTTGAGTGCTAGATACCGAGATTTGTAGTATTCTTACTTACCAAAGAGAGAGAGATTTATGTCTTCTTCCTATGTTCTCTTGTGGTAAAGAGATATTTAATCCATTGATCAGAAAGCTTAAAGTGCGGTTAATATTTTCTTCACTTTGCGTTGTTGAATTCACCATCTTTAGTGGACTTCTATTTATTTATTTATTGTCTCATTAGTAATTTCAGTGATAGATCTCCAGATTTATAGTATTTTTAATTTCACTTATGCCTTTTGACATGGACAAGGGCTAAGGCTTTTCAATATTAGGCCAACATTTCATACTTTCAATCCCAATCATCCCAACAAAATTCTAGTAATGTTTTTGGATGAACTGCAATTATTAGCCAAATATTGTGAAAATGATTCCTTACAATTCACGCGTGAGATCAAGGTATCCAATTTGCAATTGTACTATTTTCAAATATAGATAAAATCGTCTGAGTCAAGTGAGAGTCGATCGACCCAGCCCAACTCCTCTCTTTCTCTTAGACACAAGCTCTGTGGGGCCCACTTCGATGTCCTTGTGACATCCAATCTGTTCATCCATTTTACCAGGTCATTTTAGGTCAGGAGCACAAAAATGAAGCAGATCTAAAGCTTAATTGGACTACACTACAGGAAAAACTTCTCCGGGCCAAGTATATGTGACCTTATGAACAGGTTAGATGGCAAATAAACATCACATTGGCTCCCGTAGGAAGGCTTCGACGGAGGGCATCATTATCCTCACATTTTCTTGTGTGCGGTCCACTGAAACTTTGGATCTGCTTCATTTTTTGGCTTATGCCATAAAATGAGCTGGAAAAATTGATGGACCGTGTGGTTATAAGTCACATACATCACAATGCATGTAATAATCTGCAAATTTCTGTGCATGAGTTAGTATCGTATCGCTTTCCCGCTTTCCCACATATGTATTTTAGTGAGTAGATTTTTTTTTTTTTAAAGAGATTTAAAAGCATATACAGACACCCTTAGACTCACATACATACTATGATGAACTTAAAACCATCGTATATCTTCATATAAACAATCACTCATCAACCAACTGTTGAAATAGCCACTCATCCCTAAATTAAGATATTTGACCATCCATTCACTTCTGGACCACTTGATCATAATGATTCAACTACAAGATCTTCATACCCATGTGTACACATATCCAATCAACAATCTGATCCACTCATTCTACCCATTACACGTGTATATGCTTAACCTTGATGTTGGAATCTAATTATAATGGCTATAAACATGCCATTGAGCATCTAAAATCTTCTATAGTGTACATGTTCATTCTTGACCATGAACTCGAAAAACCTATTTCTAGAAAATTGATTGCAATAAAATTTCAGATAGTGTTTAGTTAGTCCAATTAAATTACATGTTATCAATGTTATCAATTTCAAGACCTAATTTACTAGATCCAATGTCTAACAGATTTCTCATTACATTCGCTGAATGACTCACCTAAAAATCAAGCAACGATCATCTTTACAATCATTCTACAATAAGATATAGTTGCACCTATTTTCAGAGCCCACGGGTCTTTAGGAATAAAACTTGATTTGAGGTTGTTAGATTGGGCCTAGGGCCTGCAATCGAGGATGAAGGTCCAACAATTGCTAGTCCAAGTGTTCACTCCCAAGTGTAGGGTTGTGATGTAGTAATAAACTCGGTAAGACCGAGGTCGAATCCACAGGGACTGATACCTGTACGTTGTCTGAAACTAAGTAGAACTAGAACTAGACTAAGATGCGATCTAACCAAATAGAATTTTAAGGAATAATTGTGGAATAATTATCTAAAACTTTAAGGAATTCAGAGGAAGGGAAACTAGGGATTCAGAGGATCCACTTGTAGAGATCAGGGAGATCTTATGCCTGCATCAAGGATTATGGAATTCAAACTGAACTTACTTGATCTGGTTTTCAAGAGATGAAAGGTATATGAATTAGAATGGATTCCATTATCTAACCATGCCGAGGAGACAAAGCAAATAACAAGATTACACTAATTACCAACCAATCAAAAGTACATGAAAGTTAGGAAGGGTACGATCATCCAACCATGCCCAGGAGACGATGGTGAACAACAGGGCTTCCTGACTTCATAAACATAAAAAGGGGAGGAAATACTCAAAGCCATTGCAGATTTATTGTAATTTCAGTCACAACACACCATTAAAAAACTGAAAGTATTTCTTTAATTAAACGAAAATCAAATTCAGTTCATGAATTGAAATCCAATTAAAGGCAATGAATAAAATCCCCCATCTCACTACAAGCTTCACCTTTTAGCCCTAGCTAAGAGGTTTAGCCTAGCATGATCATGCTAGAACCCCTTAGACAAAGTAAATAAACAGAAAAAAAAAGTAGAAAAGAACAAGAAGGAAAGAGAAGAAAACCCAGCCTCCTCACGTGCCAGCCCTCCAAAACCTTCCTCTTTTTCTTCAATCCTCCACTAAAGACGAGCTTCCAGACGTGCAGCAGCAACCCAGCCCAGCTCCTTTCCTTCCTTTCTCTCCCTGTCTCTGCTCCACAGCTGCTTCTCCTTTAATCCCTCGAACCAAGCCAAGCTCTCCTCCTTCAATCCTTTTTTTTTTCCCGTTCCACGTTCATTCTCTCTTTATTTTACAGGTACGAAGAGAGTCCATTCGTTGCTGGGATCCGCGGAAAATTTACGCAGCCAGCTATTCAAACCGCCTGCGTAGGAACGCAGCCTGACTCGCGTTTGGAATGTGTTTGCAAGACAACGATCTTCCTTGGAGTCAAAATTTCTCCATGGCTAGGGTCAATCCTGGCTTGGGCATCATCTGACGGTTTGGATCATCAATCCGATCACAGACAGTGGCCCACAATCGGCCGGAAATTCCGAATTTCCCGGATCGCGTGAACAGAGGCGCGCACGTCCGAGCGCTGTACTGTTGGTGGGGCCCACTTCACTGCTCGGTTGAAAAATCCCCACCGTCCATTGAAATCCTTGTGAAAAACCAGTAGGGGAGGAGTAGTTTTCGTAGGTTCTTGTGCGGCCCACTGGATATTGTATTCCGCCGTCCATCCTGAGTTTCGACGGTCAAAATCCGCTACACGCTGCTTCCTAGAAAAATTCCACCTAGGTGAGGTTAATAACCCTCCTCTGTACATAATGGACGGTCCAGATTGACGATTTGGATGATGAATGGGCCCCACAGAGAGGAACCGGCGGTCGGCAGCGTTACGCTGTTGCGTAATTAAAGAAATTTGAGTTTGAGTCGGTCAGCGCCTGCTGACCGACTTATTATTTTTTTTATGTTCGTCCGGTGCACTTGTGCACCTTGCACGTGCACTGCATGTGTGGGTCCCATGGTGATGTTTGTAAGAAATCTGCTCCATCCATCTATTTTGACATGTAGTTTGAGGCGTTGAGACCAAAATTGGAGTATATCCAGATATCAGGCGGGGCCCACATAATGATTAAAGGGGCTGATCTGTCCGTTGGGCCACTTCCACAGTGATCCAGGAGCTGAAATTTTACGTGTACGGTTTATTTATGGTCCTCAGGCCACGTATGAAGTTTCGAACTGATCAGATGGTGGGAACCCTATGATCTTGCATTCTGGACACTTTTCAGGCCACTTGAGCTTCAATTCCTTGATTTTCTTGGGTCCCTGATGTGTAATTCTGTTGATCTTGGGTCTCTGGAGTCCGTCCCACGCTTTGGTGTCATCAGAGCGTTAAGTCCATGCTTTAAGCACCCATTTCGGTCCAGGCTCGTACATACACTCTGCATTATAAACACGATTAATCAAGCCATTAAGCAGTATCATGCATGTAAATCTATGCAATAAATGGGTCTGATATGCAATATTTGACCCTCAACACAACCCCCAACCAGCATTTTGCTAGTCCCGAGCAAAGTATGCGAAAAATGAGTTGAGAATTACAGAACAATTTATAAACTCAAGTGATTTTTGCAGAGTAATCCAGATACGAGAACTTTTAGATTCATGACTGTTGGATATTACTTTCTCCTAGACTCCAGTACATGGTAAACTTCATAATCAAGTTCAAAGTATTATTCCATTAATTAGAAAAATTCTAACCATTGAGATCCATGAATGTATAATCTAATCTCGACTTGTCAACATTAAGATTCACCTTGATATTTAAGGATATCATTGGTAACAACTGAGAGAATTCACGATAACTCTTCTTGGCTTACACATTATCTTTTTATTCTTTTAATTTTTTTTATTTTTATTTTTTTTTGATTTTTTCATTAGAAGTAACGCCAAGAAGAGGGATCAGATCCTCACCTATAGGGAGCAAACCTAAGGTAAAGTCTATACACCCAAGTTTTTCACATATCATTCATGGGGAATTAAATCTACACCTATAGGGAGCAAACCTAAGGTAAAGACCATTTGCCCAATCCTTTCAGTTTTCCAAGTTGGTTCCTTTCATGTTTAGTGATTACCAAGTTAATCCTTTAATATCGAACTGAAACCTTAATATGCAAGCGAGATGTGTCCTGCGAATTCATGACTCAACCAATGTTTACAAATTCTAATAATGGATTAATAATTCAAACTTAGCTGTGAAATTTAATAGATAACTGAATCCAAGAGTCATAAAGTACCAACATCACGCATCTTGAAATTCTAAGTGCCCTAGATGGCCGTCAAAATCACTTCGACTTCAACAAAATGTCAGAAAATTTTTAAAATTTTCACAACTTTTGTTCAAGACCAAGAAAATGCTGATTAGGTGACCTAATCTCCCACCCCCAACCTAAAATCTACATTGTCCTCAATGTAAAAGAAATAAGCATGCGATGCTCATGGGACAAAAAGTAAATGAGAAGTGATGGAAAGATAATACCTGGATGAAAGAATCAAGAGGCTTTCCAAAGATTTCTACGTAGGAGCGGTCAGCACAAGAGAGAAACCAACAGAAGTAAAATAAAATAACAAGAATACAATCCTACCTATACCACTTTCGTAGGTGCTCTCGATTGCATTTAGCGTATGCAACAAGCCTTTAAACCCCTAGGTTACCCCTAGTGGACGAGTTGTAGTCTCGTGAGGGTTTGCAGTAATGTTACCCACAAACATTGAACTGACTAATGAAAAAAAAATGACATGAAAATGAAGAACTGGGTTGCCTCCCAGGAGCGCTAAGATTACCGTCTTCAGCCAGATAAAGCAACTACCCTAGTCCTAAGAAAACAGGAAACTTACCTATACCTCCATCAGACTAGGAGATTAATCCTGGTAAACAGGATCAGTCAGAGGCATGGACATGTCCTCTGAATCAAATTTCTCGACAAATGGTTTCAATCGATGTCCATTGACTTTAAACTCCTTGCCATTGTCGGGATCTCTTATCTCAACGGCCCCATGCGGAAAAACAGTAACAACAATGTAAGGGCCGGTCCAACGAGATCGAAGCTTACCCGGAAAGAGATGTAATCGAGAATTGTACAAAAGGACCTTCTGACCAGGCGTGAATGATTTTCGCAAAATGTGTTGGTCATGAAATGCTTTCATCTTGTCCTTGTAAATTCTCGAATTATCGTACGCATCATTCCGGATTTCTTCAAGTTCATTCAATTGAAGTTTGCGTAGCGAGCCAGCATTGTCCAGATTGAAATTAAGATTTTTGATCGCCCAGTACGCTTTATGTTCCAGCTCCACAGGCAAGTGACAAGCCTTCCCATAGACAAGTCTAAAGGGAGACATTCCAATAGGAGTTTTAAATGCAGTACGGTATGCCCATAAGGCATCGGTCAATCGGATTGACCAATCCTTACGATCTGGGTTAACCGTTTTCTCCAGAATGTGTTTGATCTCCCTATTAGAAATCTCAGCTTGTCCACTTGTCTGAGGATGGTATGGGGTGCTCACCTTATGAGAGATACCGTATTTCTTCATTAAGCTCTCAAATGGTTTATTACAGAAGTGTGAGCCCCCATCACTAATGATGGCTCGAGGCGTTCCGAATGGAGAAAGGATGTTTTCTTTTAGGAATTTAATGACCGTGCGATGGTCATTCTTTCGACACTGATCGCTTCACCCATTTAGTGACATAATCCACGGCGAGCAAAATATACTGATTCCCAAACGATTGGGGAATGGTCCCATGAAATCGATGCCCCAAAGAATCAAATGCTTCAATGATAAGAATGGGATTCAAAGGCATCATATTTCGACGGACAATGCTCCCAATTTCGACAACGCTCACAAGCTTTGCAAAACTCATGAGTGTCCCTAAACATAGTGGGCCAAGAAAAGCCACATCGCAGAATTTTGGCCGTGGTCTTTTTAGCGGAAAAGTGACCACCACAGGCCTGTGAGTGACAGAAGGAGATGACACTCTAATGCTCATCGTCTGGCATACATCTCCTTAAGATTTAATCTGGGCAATATTTAAATAAATATGGATCGTCCCAAAAAAAGTTGCACACCTTGGTAAAGAATTTCTTCTTATCTTGCGCAGTCCAATGTGTTAGTATAGAACCTGTGATAAGAAAATTAGCAATATTAGCGAACCAAGGTGAATGGGAGACTCTAAACAATTGTTCCTCAGGGAACATGTCATTGATATGGGTTGTCTCAAGGGAATCAGAGGTATTAAGGCGAGAAAGGTGATCGGCCACTACGTTCTCTACTCCCTTTTTATCTTTAATTTCCAAATCAAATTCTTGGAGTAGAAGGATCCATCTTATCAAGTGGGGCTTAGAATCATTCTTAGAAAGAAGATACTTCAGTGCCGCATGATCTGTATATATAATGATCTTGGATCCGATCAGGTAGGACCTAAATTTGTCCAAGGCGAACACTACGGCTAAGAGTTCCTTTTCCGTAGTCGAGTAGTTCACTTGGGCAGGATTTAGAGTCCTACTCGCGTAATGAATGACGTAGGGCCTCTTATCTTTTCTCTGGCCTAGGACCGCCCCAAGAGCATAATCAGAAGCGTCGCACATAAGCTCAAAAGGAAGGTTCCAGTCGGGTGGCTGCATGATAGGTGCAGTGGTTAATGTGCCTTTAAGCTTGGTGAAAGCTTCCTGGCATTGCTCAGTCCACTCGTACGGAATATCCTTTTGAAGAAGATTACATAATGGACGAGAGAGGAGACTAAAGTCCTTTATGAATCGCCTGTAAAATCCTGCGTGTCCTAAGAAGGATCGCACGTCTCTGATGTTCTTGGGTGGAGGTAGGTTAGAGATAAGATCGATTTTTGCCTTATCTACCTCGATTCCTTTGGACGAGATGATATGCCCAAGGACAATTCCCTTCTGAACCATGAAATGGCACTTCTCCCAATTAAGTACCAAGTTCTTTTCTTCACATCTTTTCAACACACATTTAAGACTTTCCAAGCATTTGCTGAAAGATGGACCGTAAACAGAGAAATCATCCATGAAGACCTCTAGATATTGCCCTACCATATCAGAAAAGATACTAAGCATGCATCACTAAAAAGTAGTGGGGGCATTACATAGTCCGAATGGCATCCTTTGGTAAGCAAAGGTGCCGTAGGGACATGTAAATGTGGTCTTTTCCTGGTCTTCGGGGTTATCTCTATCTGGTTATAGCCGAATACCCGTCAAGAAAATTAGAATAGGAATGACCAGCTAACCTTTCCAGGATCTCGATCAATGAATGGTAAAGGAAGTGGTCTTTCCTCGTGACGGTATTCAACTTCCTGTAGTCAATGCACATTCTCCAACAAGTAGTGACTCTAGTTGGCACGAGTTCATTATTAGCATTGGCTACGATGGTGATTCCGGACTTCTTAGGGACCACTTGAGTTGGACTCACCCATTGACTATCGAATATAGGGTATATAATACCCACGTCCAATAGTTTAAGAACCTCGGCTTTAACCACTTCCTTCATGTTTGGATTTAGTCTACGTTGTGGTTGCCGAGCGATTTTTGCATTATCCTCAAGATATATACGGTGAGTACAAATCGAGGGATCGATTCCCTTGAGGTCCGCTATCGTCCATCCTATGGCTCCTTTATGCTCAATGAGAGTAGATATAAGCATACTCTCCTGTTCTTTCTCTAGGTGGGCAGAGATCACCACCGGGTATGTCTCATCTTGACTTAAATAGGCATATTTCAAATCAGAGGGCAAAGGTTTTAGGTCAAGCTTCGGCGGCTTGAGGTTAGACGGTAGAGGCACTCCATCGGTTTGTGGTAATTCTTCAAATTGTGGCCTCCACCGGTTAACTTCAAGTACCGGTAGGATCAAGCAAGGCGCACGTCTCCCTAATCATGTCATCATCAAAATCATGGGAGTGGGCCAGGCACGTCTCTAGATGGTCGGAGGATAAGGTCGAGGTGTCGTATCTTCCACGAAAGAGTCAATCATGTTAATGTCGTGGAAATCGTCATCATCCTCTGAGTTGCTGCCGTTATTGAAAAAAATGTTTGACTCCAATGTCAAATTTCCAAAAGACATAGTCATGATACCATTCCTGCAATTGATAATTGCATTTGACGTGGCAAGGAATGGGCGACCAAGAATGACAGGAATCTGAGTGCTCATGTTATTGATGGGTTCAGTGTCCAGGATGATAAAGTCTACAGGGTAGTAAAATCTATCAACTTGGACCAACACATCCTCAATTATCCCTCTTGGTACACGAACAGAGCGATCAGCAAGTTGTAGTGTGGTTAGGGTGGGTTTTAATTCACCCAAACCTAACTGTTTGTATACCGAGTAGGGAATCAAATTGACGCTCGCTCCTAAGTCAAGAAGTGCATGATCAATTCGATGGTTCCCGATTACACATGATATGGTTGGGCTACCGGGATCCTTGAATTTCTGTGGCACGTCTTGCTTCAGGATGACACTCACTTTCTCAGTCAAGAAGATTTTCTTTTGAATAATTTTTCGTCGTTTGGTCGTGCATAAGTCTTTCAGGAATTTGGCATATGAAGGTACCTGTTTAACGACATCAAGTAGAGGAATATTGACTTTCACCTGTTTCAACACCTCTAGGATATCCTGAGAGTTAGAGAGAGGTTTTGGTGAAACCAACCGTTGGGGGAATGGAGCAACTGGCTTCTCTAGAAGTTCCGGTTCTACTTTTTGTGGGGCATCACTGGATCCATCATTGTTGTCCTCTTCTGGTTCTTGAGGCTTTTCGGGCCTAACCGGAAGAGTTTTATCAATGATCTTCCCACTCCTAAGAGTGGTGATGGATTTAGCATGCCCCATCTGATTTGAAGAGCTGGGATCATTATTCTCGTACTGCGGTTTAGGATTGGGGAGAGGTTGTGCAGGAAGCATCCCCTTTTCTATAACCGTCATACGAGAATCTATCTTTTGCATAAAATCTGTAATTCCCCGCATTGCCTGAGCCAGCTCTTGTATAGGATTTTGAACCAGTTCCTCTTGAGGTTTCACTTGATTTGGATTTTGATTGAAAAAACCTGGAGGAGTCGCCGTTTGTCCATTCCTCCAACTAAAATTTGGATGATTTTTCCAGCCAGGATTGTATGTGTTGGAGTTGGGTCCAGTAAAAGGTCTTTGATAATTATTTACAGCATTGGCTTGTTCATTCAACACTCCTCGAAAGGCAGGTATTGTAGGACAGTTTTCAGTTGTGTGAATGTTGCAATCACAGATGCCGCAAACAACTTCATTGACCTTATCCTTCTTTCCTTCCATGGCCTCAACTTTCCTTATGAGTGTAGTCACTTTACACTTGAGATCATCCTCTTCTTTCAAGAGATATAATCCACCTTTCTCCTTTAATTGAGTCGGCTTAGACGTGGTGTTTGCCAGTGGGTAATAGTCCCATGATTGTGTTTTTTCAGCGAGACTATCGAGGTAATCCCATACCTCGTCAACATCTTTGTTGATGAACTCTCCATTACACATTGTCTCGACCATTTGGCGCATGGAAGATGTCAGTCCATCGTAGAAAAAATTTGTAATGTGCCACGTTTCAAATCCGTGTTGTGGGCATGAACTGACCAAATCTTTGAACCTTTCCCAACATTGGAAGAATGTTTCATCTTCCTTTTGGGCAAAGTTCATGATTGCTTTTCTGAGGGTAATCGTTTTATGATGTGGGAAGAATTTTTTTATGAATTCCCTCTGCATATCGTTCCATGTGCCAATGGATCTAGGACGCAGTGAATGTAGCCACGTCTTAGCTTTCTCTTTTAAGGAAAAAGGAAAGAGTTTCAGCCTAATTGTATCCTCAGATACATTAGGAAAACATAATGTAGCTATAATCTCATCGAACTCTTTCAAATGTAAATATGGACTTTCTGATTCAAGTCCATGGAATTTGGGAAGGAGTTGGATAACTCCTGGCTTGATGTCCATTTGTCCTGTGTTTTCAGGAAAAATCATGCATGAGGGCATACTCACTCCCGCCGGTTGTAGATAATCTCGTAAAGTACGAGGCGGGGGTGCCTGTTGCACCTCATTCTCATCTTGGGTATCCTCCACCCTGGGTGGAAGTGGAGGAGGTTGGTCTTCAGCCATAACCTCAGTTAACTCAGGGGATTTCGAGCGGTGTCTAGTCCTGCGATGGATAGTCAACCCCTCAACCAATCCTCCTTCAGTCAAGAGACGTCGAGTGTCGTCACGGGCCCACTTGGGCATGAAAACACTCGCAGCCCTCAATTAAAAACCTAATCCTAAGAAAGGAAAAGAAAATCTAGAAAGAAAGAGAGAGTTGGAAAGAAATTACCAAATTGGAGTCCTGAGTTAAAGACCTGCAAAATAAAACAAAAATAAGTTAGATTCTAAAAAGGAGAAAAACAATCTTTTAAAAGAAAGATAACAGTAAACTGATTTCTAAAAGAGAGTGGAAACTTCTAAAATAAATTAAGAAAGTCCTAAACTTTAAAAAGTAAATTACTACAAGAGAATTGAAAAATAGAAAATAGGGAAAGAGTGTACCGAATTAGAGATTTCTATCTTAAAGGCCTACAAAATAGGAAGGTTAGTTTCTAAAGAATTCTAAAAATAGATTAAGAAACAAAATTAGATTCTAAAAGTGTCAGAATTAGAAAGTTACTAAAATAAAACAAAAATAGAAAGTTAATTTCTAAGAAGGGAAAGAAATAAGCTAAATTCTAAAAATAAACTATTTCCTACAGAAGAGAGGATACTAGAATTAGAAAATTTTTAAAATTTAAACCCTAATTCTAAAAATATGAAAAAGTAGAGAGATTAGGAAGGAATTACCAATTTAGAAACTTATGTCCAGATCCTATAAAACAGGAAACAAGTTAGTTTTGAACTCAAATAAAAATAAATAAATAAATAAAAACTAAGGTTACTAAAATCCTAATCTTAAACTAATACTAAAACCAATTAACTTCAGAGAATCGTAACCGTCAGTCCCCGGCAACGGCGCCAAAAACTTGTTCACTCCCCAAGTGTAGGGTTGTGATGTAGTAATAAACTCGGTAAGACCGAGGTCGAATCCACAGGGACTGATACCTGTACGTTGTCTGAAACTAAGCAGAACTAGAACTAGACTAAGATGCGATCTAACCAAATAGAATTTTAAGGAATAATTGTGGAATAATTATCTAAAACTTTAAGGAATTCAGAGGAAGGGAAACTAGGGATTCAGAGAATCCACTTGTAGAGATCAGGGAGATCTTATGCCTGCATCAAGGATTATGGAATTCAAACTGAACTTACTTGATCTGGTTTTCAAGAGATGAAAGGTATATGAATTAGAATGGATTCCATCATCTAACCATGCCCAGGAGACAAAGCAAATAACAGGATTACACTAATTACCAACCAATCAAAAGTACATGAAAGTTAGGAAGGGTACGATCATCCAACCATGCCCAGGAGACGATGGTGAACAACAGGGCTTCCTGACTTCATAAACATAAAAAGGGGAGGAAATACTCAAAGCCATTGCAGATTTATTGTAATTTCAGTCACAACACACCATTAAAAAACTGAAAGTATTTCTTTAATTAAACGAAAATCAAATTCAGTTCATGAATTGAAATCCAATTAAAGGCAATGAATAAAATCCCCCATCTCACTACAAGCTTCACCTCTTAGCCCTAGCTAAGAGGTTTAGCCTAGCATGATCATGCTAGAACCCCTTAGACAAAGTAAATAAACAGAAAAAAAAAGTAGAAAAGAACAAGAAGGAAAGAGAAGAAAACCCAGCCTCCTCACGTGCCAGCCCTCCAAAACCTTCCTCTTTTTCTTCAATCCTCCACTAAAGACGAGCTTCCAGACGTGCAGCAGCAACCCAGCCCAGCTCCTTTCCTTCCTTTCTCTCCCTGTCTCTGCTCCACAGCTGCTTCTCCTTTAATCCCCCGAACCAAGCCAAGCTCTCCTCCTTCAATCCTTTTTTTTTCCCGTTCCACGTTCATTCTCTCTTTATTTCACAGGTACGAAGAGAGTCCATTCGTTGCTGGGATCCGCGGAAAATTTACGCAGCCAGCTATTCAAACCGCCTGCGTAGGAACGCAGCCTGACTCGCGTTTGGAATGTGTTTGCAAGACAACGATCTTCCTTGGAGTCAAAATTTCTCCATGGCTAGGGTCAATCCTGGCTTGGGCATCATCTGGACGGTTTGGATCACCAATCCGATCACAGACAGTGGCCCACAATCGGCCGGAAATTCCGGATTTCCCGGATCGCGTGAACAGAGGCGCGCACGTCCGAGCGCTGTACTGTTGGTGGGGCCCACTTCACTGCTGATTCGAGGAATCCACGACGTCCACTGTATTCTACTCACAAAACCGTTCGGATATGGTCGGTTTTGGATCGACGCTGAAGCGGCCCACCTGATTTTTCATATCACCGTTCAACCTGAGTTTCGACGGTCAAAATCCGCTACACGCTGCTTCCTAGAAAAATTCCACCTAGGTGAGGTTAATAACCCTCCTCTGTACATAATGGACGGTCCAGATTGACGATTTGGATGATGAATGGGCCCCACAGAGAGGAACCGGCGGTCGGCAGCGTTACGCTGTTGCGTAATTAAAGAAATTTGAGTTTGAGTCGGTCAGCGCCTGCTGACCGACTTATTATTTTTTTTATGTTCGTCCGGTGCACTTGTGCACCTTGCACGTGCACTGCATGTGTGGGTCCCATGGTGATGTTTGTAAGAAATCTGCTCCATCCATCTGTTTTGACATGTAGTTTGAGGCGTTGAGACCAAAATTGGAGTATATCCAGATATCAGGCGGGGCCCACATAATGATTAAAGGGGCTGATCTGTCCGTTGGGCCACTTCCACAGTGATCCAGGAGCTGAAATTTTACGTGTACGGTTTATTTATGGTCCTCAGGCCACGTATGAAGTTTCGAACTGATCAGATGGTGGGAACCCTATGATCTTGCATTCTGGACACTTTTCAGGCCACTTGAGCTTCAATTCCTTGATTTTCTTGGGTCCCTGATGTGTAATTCTGTTGATCTTGGGTCTTTGGAGTCCGTCCCACGCTTTGGTGTCATCAGAGCGTTAAGTCCATGCTTTAAGCACTCATTTCGGTCCAGGCTCGTACATACACTCTGCATTATAAACACGATTAATCAGGCCATTAAGCAGTATCATGCGTGTAAATCTATGCAATAAATGGGTCTGATATGCAATATTTGACCCTCAACACCAAGCAGCCCAGTAGCAACTGGAGGCTATGGCCCAATGACACCTTGTCCCTCCAATATTCGGGGTATTAGAAGTCTATATATATATATATATATATATATATATATATATATATAAGATCATCATCATTCGTATTACACTACAAGAAAAGGGGCCTAAGCCGACCGATGGCCCAACCCTTTATCCACGGCCAGTTTTACTGGCCGCGAGCAAAGGGTACACCCTATAAAAAAAATTAAAAAAATATAATAAAAAAAGCCCTAATCCATTTGAGTGCCAACTCTCTCTGCCTCTCCCTCTCGCTCTCCCTCCCTCTCCCTGTCACGCGCTTCCCTCTCCCTCTCCCTCTCCCTCTCCCTCTCTCTCTCTCTCCCTCTCCCTCACCCTCTCCCTCTCCCTCTCCCCCTTGCACGCTCTCCCTCTGCCTCTCCCTCTCGCTCTCCTCTCACTCTCACTCTCCCTATCTATCTCTCTCTCAAAACCCTATGCTTGAAAATGGATCCTATTTCATGTTTTGGGGCCATTTCCCTTCATAAAAGTTTGGGAGCAAATTTTTGGAGATATCATAGGTCATATTCTTGAAATGTTTATGTAGCTAGCCTTGAAATCTAGCCAATGATGCTAGATAGTCGCAGTTCATTTTCACTATTTTTAGCTCAGCCACCAACTCGTAATGAGATATGATAATGCTGAATAAAAAGACAAGATTTTCGAGCTGTGAAAATGTAGAAGGAAATTGGAAAGTAAAACTACAACACGGAAGGAAAAACAAAAAAGAAAAAAAAAAAAAAAGAAACAAAAAAAAAAAAAAGATAACGAAAAAGGAACAACTGTAGGGAGGAAAAGGGGGCATTAGCTTTGAAAATTCAGATTAACTCTAGTAAAGAAAAACAGTTTCCAAGATCTGAAAATGTGGAAATTCCACCAAAGAAAAAAGAAAAAAAAAAACCAAAGAGAATGGAATTCGGAGAAAGAAAAGAACTTCCAAGGCTTGAGTTTGGATCGGCCTATTTTTTTTTCCTCATCCTAACACTACCTGGTGCAAATGATGGGCCGAGTAGATGTCACATACACAGCACAGTAGGCACCACAGAGCTTTTTGCTGCACGGGAACGATACAAGTAGTATGAAATCTGCATCCTAATTTGCTCATTGTGCAAGAGAACACGATTATAGGCATACATCTACTTGTATGTATTATCTATTTTATATTTGATCATCCACACTGCTAATGGCCCATTTGCATCTGTGGAGCTATGTCACTTAAAGTTTTATCATGATTTCAGCTAATGGAAAAGTTGTTTGACTGTGAAAAGTTATTTATCATGATTTCAGCTAATGGAGATAACTTTGTTGTTATTAGTATCAAAAGATGCAAAGTGTAAAGGAGCAACCGTTATTTACTGCCAACAATATCCATTTTGTTGCATCTTTGTAACCCTTGCACATGGTTTTCTACCTTGTATGCAATGCACAACTAGAGCGTATCTTTTACAGAAAATACTGTTCTTTTTGTTTGCCATGCTTTGATTAATTCATTTAATAACAGTTGCTTTGAACTGTTTTGGCTTTTGAACTGTGGGGTTGCCATGCTTTGATTAATTCGTTTACCCTTTCGGTTGATTGATCATGACCTTCCTCATCTTGCTGCATGTGATGTGAAAAGAAATATTTAAGAAAGAAAATACAGCAATGTTCCCATTCAATAGATCAAAAAGGAAAAATGAAAAAAAGAAAAAAAGACCAATTATTCTGCTGCTAGGATCTTCCAATCCCAGGGATTTTTGGTGCATCAGACATCCTCTGCTAGTCATTTAGTAGTCTAGGTACTGTGCAATGTCTTAGCTGAAAAGGTATATTACAAATTTGGGTTTTCAGTATGACAGGTGTCGCCCATGGCTCAATGATGCAAACAACTGGTATTTGATGTCCTCTACCGGATAGCAGACATCCCTTCTTGGAAGCTTACAAGATCAAGATAATTGTAAGTGTAATCCCCTGGCTTGTTCAGACCTGCACCATTCTAATTGAATATGCTCTTTCCCTATTGTTAGATTTTGAAATACTGGTAGGGTTTTGGTATAAATGAGATATTCTGGTTCTCACAATCTGATTTTGGTATAAATGAGATTTTGAAAAAAACAGGGCTTTAAATGAGATATTCTGGTATAAATGAACTGCAATTAACTGGTATAAATGAGATATCCTGGTATAAATGAACTGCAATTAACTGGTATAAATGAGATATTCTGGTATAAATGATTCTGGTATAAATGAGATATTATGGTATAAATGAGATATTCTGGTATAAACTATGACACTCCTTACCCAGTTAATAAACTACGACAAAAGTTTTTTAGGCATCAACCAAAACATGGCCTTAGGATCTGCTGATCTAGGACATTATGTAGCACCTCTCACCTAAGCTTGGCCCTAAATCAGTGAGCCGAGGCTCAAGACCACATATTTTCTCTTTGCTTGCAGCAATTTTTCATAACATTCATGTTTTATTGTCATTGGTTATCTGACCCAATGCCTGATTCCTACTTGTTGTAGCTTGGTGGTCATTGGTTGGATCCTTGTCGCGGTCATATTTGTCTTGTGTGGTGTATTTCTTCTTCTCCACAAATAAGTGATATTGGGTTATGCTAATTATCTATACTTTCTTCTCCACATATTTGAGTCACTTTTCTAGATAGGATTATTGTCAAAATGCAAACCTGCTCTTTACTTTACCAGGAAACTTCAAATGACATTTGTGTGTATGGTGCATGTATCAGTACACAAATTCCTTGATTAGAGATAGATGAGAAGGAAATATTCTCAAATTTCAATTAGAACGGTTGCCGCAACACCCGAATTTAAGGGCAATTCAATGTGAACTGTGATGATGATTGATTTTATTCAAAGTCTACTTGGTGGTAAGTTTTAATGTTTTAAAACTCCAAATTCTCCAATATATTTCTCTAATTAAATCATCTATCTTCAACAATGAAAGAGACGAAAAGAGGATATTTGCTAATCTTGATAACCATATGGTGTATGCTTTGTATGTTTATTGAGTTGACTTATATTGCAAGGTCATATCAAAATTTAGGCAAATCCAGTGCTCACGTGAGTCACAATAGGAAAATACAAATTTGGGCAGTATGCTTTATATGTATTACATTTTTTTTTCCTTAAATTATTATTGTGACTTGTTAGTTTATAATTGTGACGTATGATTGTGATTTGTAAGTTAGATAATTCGTTACCCGTTTGAGGATTTCTATGTGGCCATACATAGATAATTAGTTTATTTATTTTTTTGCATATACAATAGAACTTATATAAGATTGTAAATATTAACTAATTTCTTTTTGTTATTTTGTTTTATAGGTTGTGACAACTATGGATTTAGCTAAATGGAGGGATCTCTCTCTCTCTCTCTCTCTCTCTCTCTCTCTCTCTCTCTCTCTCTCTCTCCTGTTGTTTTTGAAAACAAAAAAAAAAATTGATTTTGGCAGTTGGTGGGCTTTTGGGATTTCTCACTAGGTGTTGCTTGTATAACTCTGCCTTTTGTAGCTCTACTTGTGTCTAAGTTTACACTGATATCCTGACCCTTTAGCTTGGAATTAGCACTCAATTGATCTTTATGTTCTGATGGACTGACACCTGAACTAAATGAGACTGACAATAGTGGATTTACGTTTATTGAAAATCAACACTTTACTACATGACACCTGAACTAAATGAGACTGCCACTGCCACTGCTGCCGCCCCCATTTTCTACTATGGGATTAAAAGGGATATGCCACGTATGTGCTGATTCCAACTGTTGAAAGGATTTAAGTTTTACCTATTTGGTTCTATAGTCTTGTTCTTCGTTTTGGGCATTATTATGCCTTTTGAAGGATGCAGAGCTTATCTTCTTAATTAATGCCCAGTTTCCTTACTAGTCAATTCCTTTTTCTGTATCCATCCTGCAAGTGAAGGAAGAATACCGATATTTTTCTATGGCGGCTGTAGTCTAGTAATAGCAGCAGCCTGTACAGACTCATCTAGAAGCTGGAATTGACTAGAGCTGCTCATGGGCAATATTTATCCCAAAGCCTTGAGCTGACCATGTAACAGAAGGTACACATATTTCTATTCTGATTTGTTTTGATTTTTTCTCTACTTATGTGTAAAATGTTCTGATTTAAATATTAAGAACTACGTAGTGGCTTGATCCCAATCTTCTTAACATTGGGTACGTAGGCAGCCGTTCATACTAAACCGTATCGTTGTAGCCACAATTTTTTATTTTTTCCCTTCTTATAGTGTAGATGCATTTTCATCAGGACTACTTGGCAATGAGAGAGGTGGATGTAAGTTCTCGAAACCTTAAATTAATCTCGATGTCAAATTTGAATCACTGAAATTCCATCTAACCAGACCATGATCAAAATAAATTTATGAGACTCTTCTCCATTCCCAAGTTATAGTGCATTCAGTAAACAGTTCTCTAATTTATCATTGTTGGTTTTTTAATGCCTGATTGTTTGAATTTGGAATGACTGATAGGCTAGCTGCAGCGAAATTTCCATTTTGTGGATGTTTTATATACCATGTTTGTTGGCTCTACAATTGAGTCTCATTTTGAACTTCTACATGCACTTGGATACTCTCATATCTGGCTTTTTGGAAATTGGGTATTGCTGGTATTCTCAATTGGGTCTTGCATTTTGAATGTCTACATGCACTTGAACTCTCCCATATATGGTTTTTCAGGTATTGCTGGTTTTCTCAATTGGTTTTTCGAGTGTTTTTCTTGTTCATTCTGGTTTTGATGAAGTTGTGGTTTGTTTAATTATAGTTAATGTGTTTATGGTGTTGGACAGAATGTATGATCTGGAGCAAGGCATCATGTATCTAAACATCTGGATTGATGGCAAGTGCTCCCGAGTAATACACCTCTTTATTAGCCATGTGCTATTTCTACCTTGCAGCACCATCATGATGGCTGGTTTGGCACCATGCCAAGTAGTTGTCAAAGGTTTTGCCTGATGATCAGTGTTGTGTACTGCATTCTAGTATGTCTCTCATGGATATCATAGGTCTTGATTGCTAGTTTAGGAGAACCTCTAGAAAATCCTGATCCTAGGTCTAATAGTATTGATCAGAACTATGAATAACAGGATCACATGAATAACAAGTACTTTCTGGTATTTTTCTTTAGTATTTATCCAAAATGGATTATTCTGTCTGTATGCATGTACCATTCTTTTGTTATAACTCGACCATGTTTTTTCACTCTTCATATTCTGAACACTTTCCCTTTAATTTTAATGTCAATCAATATGTTGGCAAGGCAGATTTCTTAGTTTTCCGGGCACTAAATCAGCAGGTTTTCTTGGACAACTACAAGAAAAGAAGCTTGTGAGTCATGTGGAGTTTCAGCTGTTACTTAGTTTTGTTAATGTGTTTATTCGACTGTCTATATTGTACCCGCCTTTCATTGGCTAGTTTCTGTTCCTAAATAGTTCACATTAGTTAGAATATTTTTGTGGTAAAGCCTTCAAATAAGATCTCTAGTTTTTGCCAGCAATACTCTGAACTTGATATTAGTAAAATGGGTGCAATCTCATGAGCGGAATAATCTTTTAGCACAGTAAATGTAAGAAAAGTGTGGGAAAATGGACTTGGCACTGTTTTTTTTTTTTTTTTTTCTAGTTCAATGGATTCAATAGATGGGAGATACCCAAAATTCAATTTGATAGTGCATCCAAACGCACTCGACAGGCTAACTTCTAAATTGTAATTCTGTTGGTTTCAAGTTGGACTTGAGAATAACAAGCGGGCACATTTAATTAATATTAAGGCATTTCATGCCAAACGAAATGTCTAATAAATTTTTAATTCATTGCAACGGTGAACAGTCACATTTGATCTAATCGTAAAAGCCTATACCAGCGGTCATCTTAACTGTTAGTAAAGCATGACGACTGCCAGTAAAGCCTTTACCGACGGGGTTTTTGCCGGTGGTTACTTGACCGCATGTAATAGATTTAGCAGCGGTTTCATGTATTTACCGGCGGTTTCGACCGCCGGCAAAGGATGACTTTCTTGTAGTAATTAGAAACTGAAAAAATCATACGCAAGACCCTAATTCTGATATCCGCAATCTTGACAAAACTTAACATGACATCCAATTAGGTAGAATGAATTATCACATTGTCAATTTCAGGACCCAGAGTATCAAATCCAACGTTCATGGGGCTCAAATCACATTGTCAATTAGGTAGAATGTTAACAATCCGTCACTTTATCAAACAATTTGATCATCTAGTTATGAAAAATGCCCATATGTCTCAGTGGGCTCAGATCTATATGATGAGTGGACCTTATTAAAGATGAAAGCCCTAAATAGTTGAAAAAGAAATATGTATAATCTATATATATATATATATATATATATATATATATATATATATATATATATATATATATAGATGTTATTAAAAATATTTTAATAATAATATTGATGTATGTAATCATCTGGATGGTCCTGATCATCCCTTAGAACGCTATGGATCCCACTTTAAATCAATGGTGTACACCAGCAGGTGTACACCTGCTGTGCACTGAACCTCAGCGCCTAGTTAAACTGTGTTGACCCGATAAATACTAAAGAAGAGAGATATTTTTCTCTCTTTCCCTCATTTTCTCACCGAGCAAGTTCAAATGGATAGTCAACTGCTATTTTAATTAGTGGCCTACCGTCGGGAACTGTACAAGAGATCCAAGCCATCCATCATAACGAACTCTCATTTCCGATCAAACCCCTCCTATTTCCACACGATGACACACGTGCATGCACAAGAATGTAAGCACAAACCAAGCTTCATGCAGTTGTTTCTGAAAACGAAAATCGTTCTTTCCTGATGAGTTGGCAATCTGTGTGTGCCTCTCTCTTGCACCTCAGTCGTTGGATAAACTCATCCTAGCCCTCCATTCTCATCGCACAAGGATTGTGTGCTTTCTTTGCAAGTTGTTGTTCTCCCTTTTTTGTTTCAATTTTGGTCATTTGATTTGGGCAGGCATGCCAGAATTAAATATGCAAATCAATTCTAACTGAACAACTACAACCCCAAGTGCAAAGATAAGTAGATACATCAAAAATTAACCGTATGTGACTAAGATCGAATAAGATCAGTCTCCTATTCAACCACTTGCACAACGTTGTTTAAGATGATCAGTCGATTATCAAAGGGTGGAGTTCATCCTTTGAAAGTGGGTTACATTTTTTCCTTCCACACAAAGGACTTTTTTTTAATATAGATAAAACAAAAAGGAAATTCTTACAGTTAGTTGTGGTGAACAACTGCAAAGCACCTTTCTGAATGAGAATTTGTTTGATACTTGAATTAAATCTAGCATATGAGCGTAGACTTGAATTACAACTAAGGTTAACAACTACTTGATAGCTGCTACGAATCACACTAAGGAATGTAAATGACATATAATATTAAGGCTAACAACTACTTGATTATTGCTACGAATTATATTAAGGAATGTAAATGACAGAAATGCTAAGGGGTATAAAGTAATTGAAAGATAAATTTAATTTGGTTTGGTTGGTATGAGACACCTTCTTTTAATGGAATCCATTGCTATTTATAGCCTTAAACTAATCATCTGGATGCTTCCCACGTTCTGATGGTTGCTATAATTATTTCAACATTACTGAGCTTCTGAAGACCTCCTTCTATGCATATCATCTATCCAATAACTGCTCCAAGCTTCCTTATTAACTCAACCACATTCCGCTTGGTCTCCCTTGCTTTGTAGAAGACGTGGCATCTCTCGATAGACGCTAGTTGTATCACTGTAAATCCTCTTCAGGTATCTCCATAAATCTCAAATACACCATGCAACTCTCATAAAATTACATGTGTCCATCTCTGATTGGCTCTCGTAGGAACAGACAGAAATAGGGTACAACATTGCCCCCACATCGCTTTGCCTTTGGTCTAAGGTGAATCCGATGTTGATTTGTTGTTTGGCATAATAAATGTAATTGTTCAGCCATGTAAAAGCATAAATTTTGGCCATCTTAGTCGAACTCGACTATCTTCATCCAAAAATATAAAAGTCCACTGACTTGGCAGAACTTGGCCATCTTAGTTGAAAATTGAAAAATTCGGCCATCTTAGTCGAACTCGGCCATTTTGATCGAAAAATAGTAAATTCGCTCATTTCATCTAATTCGGCCATCTTGGTCGAAAAACTACAAATCCATAATGATTTCACTTTTATTAAACATCTTTTGGATTATACTTTTAATTGCTAACAACTTTCAATCTCATGCCCTAATATACGGTGATAATGACAATAATCATTTTCTTTTGTCTTTGTCATTTCTTCAGGGTGTTTTGGTTGAGGTAACTCAATCCTTCTCGTAGACAATAGTTGGTTCATCATAGGAATTATGTCTTCCTTTACAAATACATACCTCTTATGATCCATATATCATTTGGGCCTTTTCTCTATTGCCCTAATCATATAAGTATTATTCCTACTTTCTCCATCGTTGTTTCCTTGTCTAATTCGGGAGTATTCCCTTTTCTCTCTTTTGCCATTGATGTTGGGTGATGTTCCATTAAAGTTCTGGCTGCGGCTTCATATGAGAAGCTAATACTTTCTTAGCAATTATTTCAAGAGTACGGGCCTTTATAGCGATATCACGAAAAATTCATATATTAGCACGTATTGAGCCAAATACCACCTCTGGTTCCATATAATCCAAACATAGTTTAATCTGTTCTGATCTCCTAAAAGTTGTCGACACGATGCCTCCAGCGTGTTCCACCGATCAATAAATTTTTTAAATGGTTTGTCCTCTCTTTAGAGAATGGAAGCCAATTCGGTTAATCTAACTTCCCTGTTAGAAGAGAAAAAGTTCACCATAAAGGCATCTTGCATTTCTTTCCAAGTATGAATAGAATAGATTGCGGAGCCGAAGCTGAATATCACCTAAAGGCTTTTCCCGTCAAGGAGGACCCGAATAGCCATAAGAAATACTGAGGAACTGTAGAGAAATTTTTCATAGTTGTTATGAAGTGCATCAGATGCTTCTATGGTGAGTTGTCTCTATTAAAACTTTTAAAAGTTCAGGTATTTAAAATTAGTAGGAAACGACATCTCCTCTATTTCGCAAGGATAAGAAGTCTAATATCAGAACCTTCTCTTTTGATCTCGACTTCAACGACCTATAAGTGCTATGTTGTAATTCTAACACCTGGTATTGTCAAATTTTATTGTGCCAAACCACTTGGAGTTGGTATCTTTTTATGATAAGATGGAAAGTTCAAGATCACCATCATCAACTCTTCTATATTTTCAAGTTGAAGAATATTGTGAAAGATCAAACACATGCTCAAGTATAAGAACAGAAATTCAAAGCTCAAGTTAAAGTTCATGATCACTACCTTATGTCTCAAGAACACAAGCTCTAGCTCATGCTTAAGTTCAAGACTACAAGGTAAAGCTTCACGTACTTCAAGATAATCGAGTTATCGAAGCGATTGATGTTTCAATGTTTCAAACTCACATTTAAGGTATGAATGACCTTAGATTGACCATAGGTTAGGTCATGTTAATTGTATATTAAATTTGGTTCATTATATTAGTTTATAGGCTTTTCTTTGACTAGTCCTAGCCTTTGTTTGACTAATCCAGGAATTTTTTCGACCAATCCAAGTTTTGTTGAAGATTTTTCAGATTTTCTGTTGGACTATTGACCAGTTGTGCACACTGCTCGACCAATCAAGTGAACAGTGCTCGACCAGTCATGCAATGCTCGACTCAAAGTCTAGTAAGCTTTTCTAGTCCCACTCGACCAGTCGAGTAACAGGTTTATCCTATCGCGCCAGAATTTTTGAAAATTGGTTGGTGCTTCGACGAGTTGAGCCGAACCTTAAACCCATTGAGGGAACAAAATTTTTGCCTATAAATAGAGGACATTTCTTAGAATTATTCATCAATTCCAAGCCTAATCAAGCTATCACTCTGAGAGATAAGTCCCTGCAATTGTGAAGCTATTACTAATTCATTTTAGATTCTTTATAGCATTTTGTATTTGATTTTGAGATCTCTTTATTCAATTCTATTCCATTAAAAAGGGAATTTTGATTTACCCTTTTGAGATCAAAATCAAATCAAACTAGTCCCAGGTTGATTTAATTTAAAAATCATTTAGACTTAGAACCCTTTCATTTGTGAGATTGGACATTGAACATCTACGTCTACATCGAATTGGTTCTGCCAGGCTACATCGGAAGAAAAATCTTCAGATGAGTATAATTTCATTTTCTGTATTTTTGGTTTGTGAGATTCAGCCAGGAAAATCTCATTGTGGAGTTTTTGTGATTGTGTAAGCCCATTTGAAAAACACGATTGTGAAGGTTATAAGGTGAACGTTGGAAAATCTTATTTCTTAATGAAAGCCAATATCCCGTGGGTGTGGATATTGGGAGTGGAGTAGTTGTGTGGTTGTTTGCGAATAGTTGGTGTACACACACGAACCACTATAATTCTCGGAGTTTGGATGATGGTTATGATGTATGTGTGGTGCTAAATGTTGTAATTTTCTCTATGCGCTTGTTTTAAATGTTGTAATAATTTAGTTTATTTCCTTCATTTCATTCTTAGTTTGAGTTTTTTGATACTTATCAACATTCTAAACATCAGGTTGTCTTGTCATAAACCTTGGTTTTTAGTGAAAGGTTGTCCTTAGAACTCAGTTTATATCAACCTCTCAAGACTAGTGCATTTGAGGTTGCTATTTAATTATGTTATCTGTCTTTGTATTCCACATTTATTTTTATTTAGCATAGTTCTATTCACCCCCCCTTTAGGACTTAGAGCTCAGCCTTTTCAAGTGGTATCATAGCCTAATTGCTCATTCATTTGGATTCATTTCCCGAGCTAAGTAATCTCGAGCTTTCAAAATGTTAAATTTTGATAGCCTCTCTATTACTAGGCCTCCACCTTTTGATGACTCTAATTATGCTCATTAGAAAGCTAGGACGAGGATCTTTTTTAGGTCCATTGATGAGAGCGTGTAGCAAGCCATAGTGACTAGATGGAACCCACCCACGTCTGACGTTCTAGACACTGATGGAACTAAGTCACTGATGGAATAAGTCTATTAAAGTTACACCTTATTATTCATGAACCACTCTTCAAAAAAATGAGATTAGTGTCAATGCCAAAGCTTTAAATGCAATCACTTATGCACTATCACCAGATGAATTTAAAATAATTATATCTCATGATAATGCAAAGCAAGCCTGTGATATCTCAAAAATGACACACGAGAGTACGACTATTGCCAAAAAGTCAAAACTTCAAATCCTCACCACTAGGTTTGAGAAAATACGTATGGAAGAAAGTGAAACATCCATAGACTTCTATACTAAATTGAATTACGTAGTCAACTCAATGTGTGGTCTTAGAGATATCATCCCAGAAAGTAAAGTTTGTGCAAAGATACTGCGCTCATTGCCTGAAAGGTTTAATTCTAAGATGACTGCCATTCAAGAACTTTGTGACACGGATAATATGAGGGTTGAAGAGCTTATTGGTTTTTTACAAAACTATGAGTTGAATTTCAAGGCTCCTAAAGGTAAGTCCATAGCCCATAAGTCATCTAAATGTATTTCTCAAATAATACTAGTAATTCTGATTGTGAAAATTCAGATGATAATATGGCACTATTAGCCAAGAATTTTTATAAGATTTTCAAAAGCAAAAAGAGAGTTGATTTTCAAAAACACTCTAAGAAGAAAAAGAGTAAATCTAAAAATTGGAAATCTCTTAAAGACAACCAATGCTTCAACTGCCGTGAATACGAGCATTTGGCAAACAAGTATCTAAAGAAGGACAAATAAAAGAAGAAAGGTATGTTGGCCACATGGGATGAATCGTCTTGCTCGGAAGCCTCTTCTGAGTCAGATGATTCAGAACCCGAATCTACTAATGAGGTTAAGGCCTTAACGACTCTAGCCAAAGTCACTTCCACCAATAGTTGTGATTCAACTTATGATGAAAATCTGAGGAGTGACCCTGAAAACGATGAAGAATTACAAGATGCCTATAATGCCCTATACAGGGAAAGTTGTAAGATAGCTGTAAAACTTAAACTTCAAAAAGAAAAGTTTTTAAAGTTAAAAGAGGATTTTGAAAACTTAATTTTAGAAAAATCACATCTTTCTGATTGTTTTGAAAAGACTAAATGTGATTTAGATTTCAAAATGTCCCAAGTTGAAAATTTAAAATCAGAAAATGAAAAACTAAAACTAGAAGTCTCTTCTCTCTTGAGTTCAATGGATACTTGGAGGTATGCCCAGGGTGATCCTAAACTAGAAAAATTGCTAATCGGATCAAGGAAATGTGGAGATAGATCTGATCTGGGCTATGATAAAAATACGCCACTAAAAAATAAGATTACTCCACCTATGTTTGTTAAAGGAGAGTCCTCCAACTCAAAAGGAAAAAGTTTGAATCAAAATGGTTTTAAAAATCCTAAAAATTTTCAAGCTATAAAACCTAAAAACAACCATATCAATTTTAGATATCAGAATTATAACCCCTTAGCTGAAAAAATTGTAGATCTACTTAAAGAGCTTCTGAAATCTAACTCTAATGGTAGAATGTATAACAACTATAAGCACAGAAAAACCAACATTGCTCCTAAACCCAAAATGATAATGAAATGGGTCCCTAAAATTACTTGTCTGGTTACCCACACGGCTTTCAAGGCTTCGAGTCAATCAAAGTGGTACCTAGATAGTGGTTGCACTAGACACATGATAGGTGATAAAGATTTGTTCACCAACTTCAAAGATATTGTAAGACCCGTGTCCTAGTCCGTACTGTTCCGTTGGCTTCTGCGGTCCTTCCGGTCAAATTCCGGCAACCTTCGCACCGTATCTAGAGTTTGCGCACGATCCTAAGCCAGGTCTCGTGCACCGACGTCAGCTTGATCCGAAAGTTGTATCATAGCGACCGCGTCGTCGCCGCGGTTCCAACGCCGTGACTTGCGCACCGAACCGATACCCAGGAAAGAAGATGCCGATCTGCATTTATTCCGAAGAAACACCACACGTTGCGAATTTCGAGAGAATCTCTACTATTAGTCCCATCAATCAATCATAAATGCAAGCCTTACCTCAAGTACATCAACCCATTCCCTCCTTTTTCAAAAGTCTACCCTCTTTCCACCTCACCACTCCTCTTTTTTCCATTTTCAACAACAACCATACACCTTTTACAATTTTTCAACCCAACCCATCACCCATCACACCTCACCCATCCTTATCATCTCTCTCTCTCTCTCTCTCTCTCTCATTTCTCAAAATCTCCAAGCAACTCAAGCCTCTCACGTCCAAGCTTTCCTCTCCCTCCCTAGTGTGGTCCACCTTCTCATCTTCCATCTCAACCATCTAAACCCCATCAACCTCCATCAAAGTTGAAGCTAAGGAGCATTGGAGTCTAAGGGACCAAGAAGAAGGAAGATAAGGTGGGTGATTTGCCATTATTTTAAATTTTAGGGCCCACTTGTTGGTGGGACCCATTTGGGTGTATGTGATTTAATCAAGAGGGCCCATAGTGGCGGGGTTCCTCTATCTCACCGTATATCTCTCTCTCTCTATCTCTCTCTCTTTCTTTGTAATGGTGTGGATCTCACTAATATGTGTTACATCTACCCCGTCCATCTACATCAGACGGTGTGGCCCACTCTATTACAGGTGATGATCCACACCATCCACTGTTTGGATGGGCCCAATGCATCTTTATATATATATATATATGTATATATATGTGTGTTATATTTTATATAATATATATATGATATAAATAATATAATATGTATTTTTATATATATATTATATAAGATATATATGATATGTATATGCATATATATTGGTGGGCCACGTCCACGTAGGACCCACCACAATGATGTGACTCTGTAAGTCGTCCAGCGTCCCTGGACGCTGGACGTTGGCAACAGTGGGGTGTTAACTGGAATGGGAGTGCACCACCAAGCTAACCAAAGGGAGAGGTGGGCCACTCATGCAGGCCCCACCTTGATGTTTTTATGCAATCCAAGCCGTCCATCCCCTTCCACAGATCATTTTAGGCGTTGAGCCGAAAAATGATCTCAAACTGAACTTATGGTGGGCCATAGCATAGCGAACAAGTTCTCTATCATTGAAATACACCCCGTTGTTGTTGTACATCAGAAAACTATTCAATATTGGTCTCGATAGATTTGTATCGAGCCACAGAGGCCAATGGTTGGTGTGGATCTTGCTGAAGCGGGCCCCGCCTGAGGAAAACTGCAGAAAAACTCTTTTTTCAAAAAAAAAACAACAAACAAAGCAGCAGCGCTGCTGCTGCTGCTACTGACAGATGCTGGCCGCTGATGGACAGACGGACGGGCTGGGCTCACGGCTCCAGCTGTGGGCCCCACCTTGGTTCCTTTCGACCATCAACACCGTGCATTTGATGGGTCCCCACGGACCATCTGTCCATACCAAAAATTAGCCTTATACGGAACTCATGTGGACCACACCATTTAAAATCATGTGAAGACATGCCTAAATATATAAAATCACTTGGTGGGGCCTACCTGATTTTTGGATGTCGCTGAAACTCGGTATGGACTATTAGTCAGGTGGGACTCACATAATGAGTGGGATGGATTTGTGTACCACATTTCGGTGGGCCCCACATCCACCCCAAGGTCCAATGACCTTATAAACAGGTTGGATGCCAAATAACGTCACGGTGGGCTCCCTGCCTACGTGAACTCATCCACTGGTTAGGATGAAAAATAAACATTACGGTGGGCCCCTCCACCACGTGGCCCTGTGAACAGGCTGTATGAAAAATAAACATTTCCAGTGGGCCCTTGGTCCACACCACCCTATCAACGGGTTGTATGGAAAATAAACATTACAGTGGGCCCATTTTGGACAGAAAATAAATATTGCAGTGGGCCCTATCCAAGCCCACGTGACCTTATGAATACATTGAATGATAAATGAATATTACAGTGGGCCCTACCCTAGTCCACATGACCTTATGAACAGTTGGTTGGAAAATAAACATTATGTTGGGCCCTAGGTGGCTTGGAAAATAAACACTACTGTGGGCCCCGGTCTGAATGACCTTATCAATGGGTTGGATGGGAAATAAAAATTATGGTAGGCCCCGCATGGGACCCACTTATGTATGTATTATAAACCATACCCTCCATTAGAGTGGGCTCCATCATGATGCATATGTTTCATCCAACTGTCCAACTATTTAAGATGATTTAAGGCCCATTGCTGAGGCCCACCTTGATTTGTATAGGGCCCATATTATGAGGCCCATTGTGAAGCATATAAGAATCGTGTGTTTAGGCCCAGCTTGATGTATTTGTGGCCTGCCCACTAAGGCCCACTTGAGATATATGAGCCCATGGTTTGAGGCCCATTTGGTGTATTTGGGCCCTTGGGTCGAGGCTCCACAAGATTTATATAAAGTCCATTACAATGTGATTCTATCATGGTTCGTGCCTTGGGAACAATGTTGGTTTGACGTCCACATTGCAAGTACAATGTTGGTTAAATGTCCACATTGTCGCTCTCCCTAAGGCCCATTAATAGGTCCATACCTGTAGTATATAGGCCGTCTAGGCCCATCTTCATTTTGATCAGAGCCCATCACCACATAATATGCAGATCCATGATTTATGATCATACGCATCATATGTATCCTGATGTGAGGAGTGACCAATCATAACATATGCCTTCGGGCGGACTGTTTATGGGCTCCCTGATAGGCGAAGTTGCCCCATATAAGTGCATGGTACACGCAGGACTGTTGCATGACTAATAGTGTGATTCATGCACTTGCATTTGTGTGATTGTAGTTACTGTATGCCCTAGTGACATCAGGGCCATAGCCTCCACAGACACATCGTGGATGGCAGGATTTGATACCGAAAATATTTGGTTCTAGCATACGGGCACCATAGATGTCCCTGGGTGAAAATCCCTAAACCCGATGGTACCAGAGGATGACTCCAACGTCGAGACCGAGTGGATATATGAGCGGATGAGGGCCGAATACCAGGAGGCCGCGTCTCCCACTGTGTCGTGGTCGGTTGGAAAGGAGTGGGGCCTTACTCGCCCGAGGGTAGGGGGCAATACTAGGCTGAGTTTGACCAGCTCGCGAATGGGTCCGCTATCGACGTGCCGGATAGGTATTGACAGACTATTGGCCAGGCGGATAGTGAGGTTTCTTACGCTTACTTGGACTGTGCGGCTAGGAGAGCGACAGTGCCATTTGGAATGTATTAAACCCCGGTGATTGTCCAGAGTGAGAACTGTACTGATATATGATGAGGTTTGGCATGCCTGAGTTGCATCTCGCATTGCATGGCTGTGTTATGGCCGATAGCATTCATATCTTGCACCCCATAGCCTTGGTACGGCTGATTGCATTCATGTGCTCATCACCATGATTCCGCATTACTCTGACCTTGCATTTTGAGCACGCTTATATTGCGCACATACTTACACCACCCTCTAAGCTTTCTATAAGCTTATGCACGATTGATGCGTGCAGGTGACGCCAGGACGCAGTCGCAACCATAGTCTCGTAGTAGTTGGAGCATGCAGCCGGGCTTCTGGAGTTTTGTTTCTTTTGTTACATTGTATTTTCCCTTTCAGTTGCATTGTACTCAAAAGTTTTTGATCATATTGGATTTTGTGGTGGTGTTCTTGTGGTTATTGTTTGTGGGTTATGCTTTTGTTATGCTCATTATGAATCAGACTGATGATTTGAAACCCTCCTTGTAGTATCTCAGGATCGGAACCTGGTGAATGGGTGCCGGGATCTGAGAATGGGGTTCTACGAAGGCTGTCGGCGCCGGATTCGGCGATCAGGAATTTTGTGAGCCCGGTTTCTGAGTTCGGGGCGTGACATATATGATTGAGGGTTTAGTCACATTTAGTGATGGTACCAACTATAGAATAATTGGCCAAGGTACGATTTAACTCTTCAATCTTTCTCCTTTTGAGAATGTTTTGTTTGTAGAAGATCTTAAACATAATCTTTTAAGCATTTCTCAAATATGCGATAACAAACATAGTGTAAAATTCACTAATCAAGGATGTGAGATTTCTAATGAAAAAGGTTCTGTGACATTGACTAGTCGTAGAACATCAGAGAATTGCTATATAGTTAGTGAATCTATCTCGTCTAAATTATCATGTTACATGGTCCAAACCAATGAGATCGAATTATGGCATAAACGCCTTGGGCATGTACACTACCGAAATCTATATAGACTGAGTAAAGGCGAGTTAATAAGAGGTCTACCCAAATTAAAGAAAATGGATAAAATTTGTGGCGAATGTCAAATTGGAAAACAAACTAAGAGTTGTCACAAGAAAGTGAACTCCAGTGCCGCATCTAAACCCCTTAAACTCCTCCACATGGATCTCATTGGACCTACCAGAATGGAGACTCGAGGTGGAAAGAAATATTTTCTAGTAATTGTGGATGACTTTACCAGATATACATAGGTAGCTTTCATGAGAGAGAAGTCTAAAACTCTCGATGAAGTGAAAAGGATACTCAAGCGTATCCAAACTGAGAAGGAATCAAATGTTTTGAAAATCCGTAGCGACCATGGATCGGAATTTGATAATAGCAATTTTGAAAAGTTCTGTATCGATCACAGGATATCGCATAAATTTTATGCACCTAAGACACCTCAACAAAATGGGGTTGTTGAAAGGAAAAACTGTGTGCTTCAAAAAATGACCAATGTTATGTTAAATAGCATGAAATTACTTAAAAATCCATGGGCTGAAGCTATGAACACTGCATGCTATATAATAAACCGTGTTTATACTAGAAAATCAAATGATAATACTGCATATGAACTATGGTTCAATAAGAAGCCCACAGTCACATACTTTCGAGTTTTTGGCAGCAAGTGCTATATTTTGAGTGACCGCGAAAATTTAGGAAAGTTCGACACTATAAGTGACGAAGGAATTTTTCTATGGTATGCTCTAAATAGTCGAGTGTATTGAGTTCTCAACAAGAGAACCAGTGTTATTTAAGATCCATTAATGTGGTTATATATGATCACCTGAATACACCTGTCTCTAGTTTAGAAGATGATGACGTCTCTATATTTGATAAACCAGACTCTTTATCCAGTCAAAATGAAACTGAACTGCGGTCAGTTAAAGACCATCCAACTGATCAAATTCTTGGAAACTCTCTCACCGGTGTGCGTACTCATAAACAATTAGAAAACATATGTAATTATGTGTGCTTCACTTCCCAAATTGAGTCGGCCAATGTAAAAGAAGCGCTTACTGAAGAAAACTGGATAATAGCTATGCAAGATGAACTAAATCAATTTGTAAGGAATGATGTGTGGTATTTGGTTTCTACACCTAAAAATATACGTATAATTGGAACTAAGTGGATCTTTAAAAATATATCTAATGAATTAGGAAATATTATAAGAAACAAGGCAAGACTGGTTGTACAAGGGTACACTCAGATAGAAGGCATCGACTATGACGAAACCTTTGCCCCAATAGCTCATCTTGAATCTATCAGATTATTTATATCCATTGCTTGTTTCAAAAAGTTCAAAATCTATCAAATAGATGTCAAGAGTGCTTTCTTGAATGGTGATTTGCATGAGGAAGTATATGTAGAATAATCTAAGGGTTTTAAAGACCCTAAATACACTGATCATGTTTATTACCTGAAAAAGACACTCCACAGTTCAAAACAAGCTCCCAGGGCATGGTATGAGAAGCTGACTAAGTTTTTACTAAGTCATAACTTTATAATGGGGAGTGTTAATAAGACATTGTTTGTAAAGAAACATAATGATCACATACTCATAGTATAGATATATGTTGATGATATTATTTATGGTTCTACATGTTCTAACCTAACTATTGAGTTTGCAGAATTGACGAAGTCCAAGTTTGAAATGAGCAAGGTTGGAGAACTAAACTAATTTTTAGGTCTACAAGTGAAACAACTTAAAGACAAGATTTTTATTTCTCAAAACAAGTATGCTCTAAACTTGGTGAAGAAGTTTGGTTTTTAGAGTGGTAAAAACTTTGATACTCATATGAGTATGACTCTTAAGTTCTAAGGATGCAACAGGTAAAAGTGTAGATCCTAGGTTGTATCGCAATATGATTGGTAGCTTATTATATTTAATTGTGAGCAGACCTGATATAGCATTTAGCGTAGGTATCTGTGCTAGATATCAATCAGATCCTAAGGAATCTCACCTGATTGGTGTTAAGTGAATTATGAGATATGTCGCAAGTTCGGCCAATCTTGGCCTTTGGTATCCATATGATACTAATGTTCAATTAGCTGGTTATACGGATGCTGACTAGGCTAGTAATATAGATGACCGAAAGTCTACAAGCGGTGGATATTTTTATGTCGGGAACTGTTTAGTTTCATGGCATAACAAGAAATAGAGTTCCGTATCGCTATCCACAGCTGAGGCTAAATATATTGCAGCCAAAAGTGCATGCACTCAGCTTGTGTGGATGAAAAGAATGTTAAATGACCATGGATTTGTACAAGATAGTATGGTATAGTATTAAGATAACACTAGCATAATCAATATCTCTAAGAATCTCATCTAGCACTCACGAACCAAGCATATTGACATTAGATATCATCACATTCGTGAATTAGTGGAAGATAAAATTATTTCATTGGATTATGTTCAAACTAAAAATCAACTTGCGAACATTTTCACCAAACCACTTGACAGAAATAGGTTCTCTAAATTAAAAATGGATATTGGTATGTGTAATTTGATATGAGATTATTATGTCTTCTTATACTATTTATTTTTTATTTTTTAGAAATTTCTAGATTTCAAAAATTAATAAATTTGAGAATTTTTTTGTCTGCACGACCAGTCGAGTACACACCAGACCAGTCATGGCACGACTGGTCGAGTATGTACTCGACCAGTCGAGATGCGCGGTTGGGTTGCTTTTAATGTGAAAAAATCACTTTTTCTTCAATTTCTTCATCTTCTCCAATAGCCCCTTCTCCGACCGGTCGAACCCACCTCTGAATACAACTTGGTTAGTGCGTTATTTTCATTTTTCTTTCGGATTTAAGTTCCTTGCATCTCTATTTGCTTGATTATAAAGTTTATTTCAAGTTTTCTAGTGGTTTCCTTGCATTTTTTGGATAAAATCTGATTTATGTGAAACCCTTAATTCCTTCTTGCATCCTATTTTTGTTTCTTGCAATGGAAGGTAGATCCAAGAAGAAAACAACTCGTGGTCCTTCTTCTTCCCATTCCACACATATTACGGTGCGTACTCTTCGACCACCTAAAGAGGACCCGAAATATGTGCGGGACATCCGTCTCTGCAACATCATTGTTGAACGGACCGTCAATTCCAACCATTTGGTTTAGTTCAATATCATTCCCCTCCTTATGGCTATAGGATGGGATAACATACTGAATTGGGGTGAACCCACATATCGGTCCATTACACAAGCCATGTATGCATGTATTAGTAATGTTTCTATTGAAAATTTAACCTTTACTATTATATTTAGAGAATGTCCATTTCCAGTAGATCGTCACTTGATCTCTAGCTTGATGGATATACCAGTTAATGATGAAGGGATTTCAATATCCACATTGGCTGAGAGATTAGATGAATCTGAAAAACGTCTTTTAACCAGAAATTTATATAACATGAACTCGGAATGGAATTCCGGGATTGCGCTCTGGGCCAATCAGATGTTACCCAGATACAGAGTACTTCATCGTATCTTTATTTCTAATGTTTACCCTAGATCTGGTAATAAGACTGAATTAACTTCTTTCATAGTGTGCAATCTTCATTCTGTTGTTTCTGGTATTCAAGTGTGTCTTCCTTCATTAATTTGTTATATTATAATCCAATTTGGTTTACACCTAGGGCATAGTAATATTCCTTTTGCTTATTTGATGTCCACCCTTGCTACTCATTGTCGGGTGGTCATGTCATCTGGAGAAGCTCCTATTTCTCATCTTCCATTCAATAACTCAAATATCAACAAGATGAAATTAGAGTTAACTCCTGGTCAAGTTGACAGGGATGCTGGAGGAGCTAGAGAAGAAGTTGGAGAGGAAGAGGCACTACCCATTGACGACGTGAATATGGATGATCTGTTTGATGAGTTAGAATTTGATTCTGAGGCTGGTCCTGATTTTTAGCCATCTGATTTTGATGAGCGGTTGAGAACCTTAGAAGAGAAGGTGGAGGGTCTACTTTTATCCCATGAAACTCAATCTAAATATATGTGCAAATACCTTTGTCGCATTAACAAGGGATTACATCAAATTGACCCATCTATTCCTCCACCGTCTTCTTCTAGTTCTGACTAGTGTTTTTATTTATGTTGAGCATGTATTAAAATCTTAAACTTTACTTTTGATTGGATGATCCTTGGACATGTTTTTATTTGCTACTCTGGTTGATGATTAGATATGATGTTATTCTACTAATATTAACTCTCTTAACTCATACTCTTCTCTTACATTTTTACTTCAATCATCTATGAGTTTCAGTTACTTTCCTTTGTCATATTATGACAAAAAGGAGGAGAAATGTGATTGGAATGTATATGAGTGGTATATGATGATTGTTGGATATGGGTTGTAGAAACGTGTATATAATGTGTATTGAAATGCATATTTTTTTGTGTATATTTTTGTTTGGATATGTACAGGTACCCTACAAATCACCTTGCTTGAATTGAGGGGGAGTAGTAGTAACATTGCCTTGTGATGTGTATAAATTGGTGCATGATGCTTTAGTTGATTTTGTCACAAATTTAACAAAGGGGGAGATTGTAAGTGCTATGTTGTAATTCTAGCACCCGGTACTGTTAATTTTATTGTGCGAAACCACTTAGAGTTAGTATCTTATTATGATAAGATGGAAAGTTCAAGATCACCATTGTCAACTCTTTTACATTTTCAAGTTAAAGAACATTGCAAAAGATCGAACACAATCTCAAGTACAAGAACAAAAATTCAAAGCTCAAGTTAAAGTTTATGATCACCACCTTATGTCTCAAGAACACAAGCTCTGCCTCATGCTTAAGTTTAAGAGTACAAGGTCAAGCTTCAAGTACTTTAAGATAATCGAGTTACCGAAACGATCGATGTTTCAAACTCACATTTAAGGTATGAATGACCCTAAATTGACCATAGGTTAGGTCATGTTAAATGCATATTAAATTTGGGTCATTGTATTAGTTTATAAGCTTTTCTTCGATTAGTCCTAGCCTTTGTTCGACTAGTCCAGGTACTGGCTCGACCAGTCCAGGGATTTTTTTCGACCAGTCCAAATTTTGTTGAAGATTTTTCAAATTTTCTGTTGGACTCTCGACCAGTCATGCACACTACTCGACCAGTCGAGTGAACAGTGCTCGACTAGTCGTACAGTACTCGACTCAAGGTCCAACAAGCTTTTCTGGTCCAACTCGACCAATTGAGTGCATTGCTCGACCAGTCGAGTAACGGGTTTTGTCACGCCCTAAACTCAAAAACCGGGCTCACAAAATTTTTGATCGCCGAATCCGGTGTTGACAGCCTCAGTAGTACCCCATTCTTGGCTCCCAGCGTATATACGCCAGATTTCGATCCTAGGATCCTACAAGGAGGATTTTCCAACGTATATTTATCTTGTAATGAGCATAACCACAAGATAACTCAAATCACAAAAGCAACATCATCATCACATATCCACTAATATAATCATTTGAGTACAATACTGAAAGGGAAATACATATATAAAATAAATCAAAGCTCTAGAAGACCGTTGCACGCTCCAGGCTCAATGCTGCCGCAACCTAACATCACCTGCATGCATCTATCGTGCATAAGCTTATAGAAAGCTTAGTAGGTGGTGAAAGTGTATGCACAAGGTAAGTGCCCAGTAACCAATATCAGAGTAATCAGAGTAAGCAGAAATACTAACAAGCCCATAAATCATACAATATCTGAAATACTAGCAAGTTCATAAATCATGCGATATTAGAGTAATGCGATGACATGCTAATAGGCCCATAAATACTATCAACCTTATCTAGGCTATGTGATGTAAAAATATAATAAGCCAATATCATATATTGATGAAGGAATGTAGATCAGCTATGCAATGCGGAGGCAGTAAGCTAAATACTATGTGTTGAGGATGCAGTGTAATATGCGATGCGAATGAAATGACCAAGCTGAACTGTGAAGTCAGGATGTGTAATGACCTGAAAAAATTTCGTGCAAAGACACGAGTACCACCTCGAATTCCTTAGAAGTTATGTGTGGGTTAATTAGCGTTAAACTAAATTGCTTGTGAAATTTGTATCAACCACTTTAAATTTGATCTGTAGGACTCAAAACCTGTAGAATCGTTAGCGCTACGTTACCCTGAAATCTAGGATTCAACGCTAAATCCAGTTGCTCTCGGGAGTACTTGGAAACTTTATATCGGACCTGGACCGCGCGTCGAAAGTCCGATAGCGTCGATCTTAGACAATTTTGGTCATCTTATTAGTTTTAACCATCACCTCAAAAATCAAGTTTAGATGATGTCCTGAGTCAATTTGCTTGAGTCCGGAGTAAAGAGTGTGAGAAAGCTAAGAAATTAAATATGAATTTATGAAATCTGAGTCGTGTCGCTTGTGCGCCGATTCTAAGCTTTCTGACCATTGGATTCTGACCCAATTTCACCCTCAGATCAGGGAAGATGGCCTTGGCATGTCATAGTGTCGGTGGACGTGATCGAGTTTCGATGACCGTTGAATTGAGAGTGGTCCGCCACGGTTGATCTGTAAATCCGATGGGTACGAAAACTCAGCCTGACCTAGATCCATGGTCAGTGAGCTTAAATCCGATTGCACATGGAGAAAGGACCATCAGAAGTGTTCCGTTGGATTAGAATAGGCCTGATTTGGTTATAACCTAAGTATACCTTGGCCCTGGGGCTATTTTCATCAATATTAGGCCTATATAAAGACCTTAAAACCCTCACTCTATTCCATACGAATTTTCTAACCCTAGCTAAGAGAGAGAGAGAGGAAAAGATAGAGAAAGTGAGAGAAAAGTTGGTGAATCATCTTGAGATTCTTTCCTGCTATTCTGCATACCTAAACCATCACTTTTGAATCGTTATTCCGGCGATTCTAAGTTCATTCTTGGGGAAGTTAATTAAACCCTAGTCTGTTTTAGAGCTTAGACTTGGCTAAGTGTTGATGTAGCTCTTTTCTATTTGTACCTTAGGTTTTCTAGTTGCCATTGAAGAAGACTTATCGTCTGAATCCGATTTGTACGCTTTTTCTGGTTTAAGGTGTGACTATATTCGTATAGGTTATGGTTTTCAAGGCTTTCAATGTTGGGTAATGGTTTATTCTTGTTGTAGATGTAATTTCACATGCCAACTGTGACGTTTCTTTTGCGTTCCTGATATATATGAGTTATATTGAGATTGGTGTATTCTATGTATATGTAGGAAGCATCGTATACGTATAAAATATGAACATGTGTTTGCCATGATTAATTGTCGTGTACTTGTGCTAGTTGTATGTGTGTCAACTCCTTGGCGAAAGGAATTGTCCAAATGTGTGTTACCACCGACATATGTCATGTATGTTGGACTATGTAGTCTAAGTGTTTGTAGAAATATCTGAATGGTTAAGTGTGTACTATATTAACCTATTATGGGCGTTGAGAAGAGATTCTCAACTATCCTATTGGTGTGTATGATTTCCTACATGCAATTTACATTCTTTGTTGTTTAACTTCAAGCACTACTTATGCGTAATTCATGTTAAGTTGATATTCTTCAAATGCTCACATACTGTATGATTAGCATGGTTGTTTCATTACTGTTCTAAATTTTTAGCATGAATATCTGCTATGATTGAAGATGTTTGGGACTATGGAATAGTCCAGGAAATCGGTAACAAACCCTGAGTTCGTGGCCGAGGTTGTTTTCACCACGCAAGACGTGTTTGATGAACCCGAGTCGTATTAGGGTTGTCGGTAGTGGTTTAGCTACACGGAGTGTTTGTGCACTCTATGTCCTTCAACTCAACGTGCGCTCGTGCTAGTCGAGTTCGTCAAGTAACCCGATTGTCCCGGTGGATGTACACCATGTATGAACGCTATTGCTTGAATTTAGGGTACCAAACTTACCAATGCAATCCCGTTAACTATTATACCTTAATCCGCTACGACTCATGAGCCGGGCATGGTGGTATGGGACACCATGGTCGAGCTGTCGGCCTACGCTGGGATGACAAGCCTCCCCGTAGTGACCAGTGAGCACACTAGACTCGTGAGCCAATTATGGTGGTATGGGACACTATATTCGTGTTGTCAGCCTACATTGATTGGTAACGAGCCCTTTGTAGTGACCTCAAGCATACCCTGCTACTGCATTAAGGCGACGAGCCTTAGGATAATAACTAAGGTATGATAGGCATACATTGATTGGTGATGAGCCCTTTCCAGCGACCTAGAACCATATGATCGTATGAGATTGTCTAGGACTGACGACCCTAGAATGGATCACCGTTTGAGAATTAATATGAGGAAGGTATCTTAGTTTCCCAATCCTGCTGTATGAAAAGGACTAATAACAACTTGGTAATCATGTTCATGCACCGCATTGCATGTGCGTTGAAGTTGCTGGAACTGCAGAAAGTTGTCGGAACTGCGGAAAGTTGTCATGCGTACCGTAAGATGAAGACATTAAGGGAGTGCAGGCGAGGGCATGCATCATTTCTACATACATCCTTGCATTAACAAGAGTAATTAGGACGTGTTTGATTGTATTGCCTTATCATTACTGCTTGATTGAATTGATCATATGTTAACTTTTACTGTATAGTTCCACTGAGTTGATCACTCACTCCCACATTCTGGGACGGTGTTTCAACACCAACCAGACTCTGTCTTAGATGCAGATGATGACGCGACCCCTGAGGCAGAGTAAGAGTATGAGGATGATGAGGACGCGTTTTCTTTTATGCAGTTCTCAGGCGGGTTCATTGAGCCATGTCCTGATATGCGGGGATTCTGAGTTTTCTTTGTATTTGTATATTTTGAAGACAACACTTGTAATTATGACCTGGCAGAGTATACGTATTTCAGGGACTTGCACATGTACACATATGTTTCTTTAAGTCATCCGCTTGCGTCTTTCACTTATCCCTGAATTATGTTTGCAGTTTGGCTTAATCCATTCCATGTTTTATGCACTCATACAAACAACATACATCCATCATTAAATATATTGCATAAGTGATGTTGTGAAACTTGAGAGCTGAGTTATGCTAGACCCCCGAATTTCAGGGCGTTACAGGATGGTAGTACGTAGTATCGCAAGCTTCGGGGTCTATCACAAAGGGCTTCCACCCAAACCAGTCCCATACCTAAATTTAAATAGTCAGACCTAATGTGGTAAACTCCTGATCTCAGGTTAGTCGCGCGACCAACCGAAATCCTGGCCATGCGAAGGTACACAACAATTAGTTGCGCACCACTAGCCCGAGTGGATAGTGAATGAAATGAAGGTATGAGTATGCAACTCCTACTCAATAAGTCCACATATCAATACGGTTCCTCTTTGAAAAATCACTGGGGTCTATTACACTCCAAACCAGATTGCCACCCTATATCGCGCAACAAGGTGAGTGGAAGAGACCTCACACAAGGACCTAATATACAATACCATGGGCCTCGCTCAAGAGTTTAATACACATCACGATAAGCCTTTCACATGGGCCTAACATACATCACAATGGGCTCCATCGCCTGACCCTCAAATGCATCACAATGGGCCTCATCACATAGGCTTTAATACTCGGCCTCGACAATCGGAATCGGCTTATACAATCAGCCTCGACAAATCGAAATCTACCTATACAATCGGCCTCGACGAATTGGAATTGGCCTCGATAATCGGAATCGATCGATAATCGAAATAAGCAAATCGGTCACGCCAATCGATAATTGGTCACGACAATCAAAATCGATCGATAATCAGAATTGGCAAATCAGTCATGTCAATCAGAATCAGCAATCGGTTACGACAATCGAGATCGATCGATAGTCAGAATCGGCAAATTGGTCACGTCAACTAGCAATTAGTCACAACAATCGGAATCGATCGATAATCAAAATCAACAAATCGGTCACGTCAATCGACAATCGGTCACGACAATCGAAATCGATCAATAATCAGAATCGGCAAATCGGTCTCGTCAATCACAATCGGCAATTGGTCACGACAATCAGAATCGATCGATAATCAGAATCAGCAAATCGGTCATGACAATCGGGATCGATCGATAATCAGAATTGACAAATCGGTCATGACAATCGGAATCGATCAATAATCAGAATCGACAAATCGGTCACGATAATCGGGATCGATCGATAATCAGAATTGGCATATCGGTCACGGCAGTCGGGATCGATCGATAACCAGAGTCAGTAAATCAGTAACGATACTCGAAAGTGACAATCGGCCATGACAATCGGAATCAATCGATAATCAGAATCGGCAAATCAGTCATGACAATCGGGATCAATTGATAATCAGAATCGGCATATTGGTCACGATAATCGGAATTGATCAATAATCAGAATTGGCAAATCGGCCACGACAATCGGGATCGATCGATAATCAGAGTCGAAAAATCGGTCATGATACTCGAAATAGACAATCAGCCACGACAATCGGGATCGATCGATAACCAAAGTCGGCAAATCGGTCACAACACTCGAAATCGACAATTGGCCACGACAATCGGGATCGATCGATAATCAGAGTCGGTAAATCGGTCATGATACTCGAAATCAACAATCGGCCACGACAATCGGGATCGATCGATAATCAGAGTCGGCAAATCGGTCAGGATACTCGAAATCGACAATCGGAATTAATCGATAATCAGAATCGGTAAATCGGTCATGACAATCAGGATCGATCGATAATCAGAGTCAGAAAATCGGTCACGACAATCGGGATCAATCGATAATCAGAGTCAGAAAATTGGTCACGATACTCGAAATAGACAATCGACCACGACAATCGGGATCGATTGATAATTAGAGTCGGCAAATCGGTCACGATACTCGAAATCGACAATTGGAATCAATCGATAATCAGAGTCGGCAAATCGATCATGACAATTGGGATCGATCGATAATCAGAGTCGAAAAATCGATCACGACAATCGGGATCGATCGATAATCAGAATCAGAAAATCGGTCATGACAATCGGAATCAATCAATAATCAGAATCGATGAGAATGGCCTAATAAGGCCTAAGGGAAGGTCACAATGTGGACATCTAACCATCATTGCCCATCAATGTGGACATATAACCAACATTACTCCCAAGGAGTGGCCCACATAAGGAATTCATACGTAACGAAATGGCTACACATACATCACATCGGGCCTCACGCATGGGCCTCAAATACATCACAATGGGCCACAACCCATGGGCCTCGAATACACAATAGGTGGGCCCTACACATGGGTCTCGTATACGTCAATGCGCCACGTATCTGGGTATCGATTACATCAAATGGGTCATGTGTCATGGGCCTAATACACATCACAATGGGCCGCACGATAAGGGCCTAATACACCTCATAATGGGTCTCGTGGACATCAAGTCGGGCCTCATCATATAGGCCTCATATACGCCAAGTGGGCCGCATCAATGGGCCGCACTAATGGGCCTCATACACATCAAGTGGTCTGCATCAATGGGCCTGCTACACAACACAATGGGCCTCATACTTGAGCCACAAATACACAACAGGTGGGCCCTGCATATGAGCCTAATATACATAACAAGTGGGTCCTGCACCTGGGCCTCAAGTACATAACAGGTGGGCCCTGCACATGGGCCTATATATATTAAGTAGACAACGTGGATATGAAACACATACATTAGGTGAGTCACACGTCCCACGGACGGTGTGGATAAAACATACATCGTGTGGAGTCCATGTCCCGTAGATGGCATAGATGGAATACATACAACACGGTGGGCCTTGCGATTACACAATAGGTGGGCCCCATACATGGGCCAAAATACATCATGATGGGCCTCATGGGTGGGCCGCACCAATGGGCCTCAAATATGCATCACAGGTGGGCCTTGCACATGCAGCAAGCAGGCCCTAAACTGATGGACGACAAGGATAAAACATACATCACGGTGGTCCCCCGTCCCTGCATGGCGTGGATGAAATCTTACAACAAGGTGGAATCCCACATGGCAGACATCGTAGTTAGAATACATACATCATGTGGGGCACTACACCACCGTCCAAACTGTCCAGCACCATCTAGATGGTCTGGACAGTGTGGATATAAATCACATATATCAACGTGGGTACCACATCACCGTCCACCCTTTTTCAGCAGATCAGCACTGTCCAGGCATTGGGCGGTGTCATGGACAGCATGATATACAACAAATCATCAAGGTGGGCCCCATGCGGATGGTCCAGATAAAACCCATACATTGCAGTGGGGTCCACACGTCCCACGTCCTGAAAACGGACGGACGGTGTGGATCTACACATACATAATGGAAGGGCCCACCAGAGATTTGAATCTACTTCATTTCTGCCTCACACCTTAAGACGTGCTCACCAAATGAATGGACGGTGGGATATAACGCATGCATCATAGTGGGGTCCACACGCATGGCCCACAAAAATGGACGGACGGTCTGGATATAGATTACATATACCAAGGTGGGTCCCATTCCACACGTGCAACAAGTGTGGGATGGGCCCCACACAAGCTGAAAATGGATAGACGGTGTGTGTAAAGCACATGCATTACAGTGGGTCCAACCACCGTCCTTACAGGTGCACGGTAGTGGATATACAATAAATACATCAGAGTGGGTCCCACCCCACACGTGTGACACGTGTGGGTGAGTCCCACATCCAAACAGGTGGTCGGTTATGGATATAACCACACGTCATGGTGGGACCACCGAACTTCCTGCGTCCATACGGCAGCACTCCCATCCTACCTGTATGGACGGTGTGGATGATATACATCACGGTGAGGGTCACACTCACGTCCAGATTGCTGGATGGTGTGTATTTCACACACACATCAGGTGGGTCCACGTACACGTGGCCCACTCAATAAATCAAGCTGATATTTGTGGATTCCTTCATCCAGGTTGTCCATCAATGGACAGTGAGATGGGCTCCACCAACTGGATGCTCGGAAAAAAATCTGGACGGCCTAGATTTCGGCTGAACCCATTAAGTGGGTCACACACCCTATCATCACCATAAAAAAAATAAATGAAAGGGAAAGAGAGAAAAAGAGAGAGGGAAAAACGGATGGTGGAGGGACCCTGCCACTATGGGCCCCTCTCTCATATAATGCATACTTCAAGTGGGCCCTCTAATCATTAAAATCATACAAAATCACCCACCTAAGATCTCCTCTTCTTTCTTCCACCAATGCGATCTAGAGCTCGAATGGGTGTGATTCAACGGTTGGGATTGGCTTTGAAGGATTGGATTAGATGGTAGGGAGTGGGCCACACAAAGCTCCTCCCATGGAGAGCCATGGACGTGGGGTGCTCTCATGGTGCTTGGGAGAAAAAAATGAGAGAGAGATGAGAGAGAGAGAGGATGTAAGAAAGAGAGGGATGGGTGAGTGATGGGGTGAGTGATGGGTGTACTTGAAAAGGGATGGGTGGAGAGAGGGAGAGTTGACTTTGGGTTGCTTTTTGGGTAAGGTGACATGTACTTGATTGATTTGACCTATTGTAGAGATTCTCTCCGTATTACAACGCGCGGTGTTTTCCTCGAACTGAATGCAGGCCCACATCTCCTGGACCGGGTCTCGCCTTGGCGCATAATATGCGGCGTCAGAACCGCGGCGATGGCGCGGTCGCAAGGGTATAAGTTTCGAATCAATCCGACTCTGATATACGGGGCACGACTCATGATCACGTGCAAACGTCAATAACAGATCGCGGGTCACCGAAATTCAACCGGGAGGACCCGAAGGCTTACGGAACGGTACGGTTAGGATACGGGTCTTACAGGTTTATCCTAAAATTTTTAAAAATTGGTTGGTACTTCGACGAGTCGAACCGAACCTTAGACTAATCGAGATAACAGAATTTTTGCCTATAAATAGAGGACATTTCTTAGAATTATTCATCAATTTCAAGCGTAATCAAGCCATCACTCTGAGAGATAAGTCCCTGCAATTGTGAAGCTATTACTAATTCATTTTAGATTCTTTTATAGCTTTTTGTATTTGATTTTGAGATCTCTTTATTCAATTCTATTCCATTAAAAAGGGAATTTTGATTTACCCTTTTGAGATTAAAATCAAATCAAGCTAGCCTCAGGTTGACTTAATTTAAAAATCATTTAGACTTTGAACCCTTTCATTTGTAAGATTAGACATTGAACATTTACGTCTACATCGAATTGGTTCTACCGTGCTACATCGAAAGAAGAATATTCAGATAAGTACAATTTCATTTTCTGTATTTTTGGTTTGTGAGATTCAACCGGGAAAATCTCATTGTGGGGTTTTTGTGATTGTGTAAGCCCATTTGAAAAACACAATTGTGAAGGTTTTAAGGTGGACCTTGGAAAACCTTATTTCCTAATGAAAGCCAATATCCCGTGAGTGTGGATATTGGGAGTGGAGTAGTTGTGTGGCTGTTTACGAACAGTTGGTGTACACACATGAACCACTATAATTCTTAGAGTTTGGATGATGGTTGTGATGTATGTGTGGTGCTAAATCTTGTAATTTTCTTTATGCGCTTGTGGTGAATGTTATAATAATTTAGTTTATTTCCTTAACCTCATTCTCAATTTGAGTTTTTGATACTTACCAATGTTTTAGACATTAGGTTATCCTACCATAAACCTTGGTTTTTGGTGAAAGGTTGTCCTTAGAACTCAGTTTGTATCAACCTCTCAAGACTAATGCAATTGAGGTTGCTATTTAATTGTGCTATCTGTCTTTGTATTCTGTATTTATTTTTATTTGGCATAGTCCTATTCACCCCCCCCCCCCCCCCCCCCCTCTAGGACCTAAAGCTCGGCCTTTTCACGACCACTTATCGAATTTCTTCCTATGTTATAGTTTGAGCAATAGCAAGTGCAGATCTATGAGATCCAACCCTTTGCGGCTGTGACCCTTCTACTTGTTGTTCATTATTGTTCATGGTAGCTGTAATTGGAGGAGCAGGGACCTAAGTGGCATTATGGGTTAATGTCGTTAATGCCTCTTAAAGGTTCCTACATTCTACCATTAAGAGGGTGTGTGGGTGTGCCATCTCTGCTAAGCGCTCATCTGGTGAAAGCAGATCAGTTTGACTAGTACACATCATAAAGACTACTACTTCTTTACTCCTCGGTTGGTCTGATACTGAAGGAGGAGATGCATACATCGTCATTGATGACATTAAGAAAAATAAGCCGCTACTCGACCCAAAACTAGTGCATTGCCGTCTCGGGGAACTAGCGACTCAGAACGTAATTTTCTCGATGTAGAAGCTTGCACTGAGTCTATTACTAGGGGTATCATGGGTGAAGGTTCAATTGTCACGATGACTTCCCCTTTATCCTTCTAAACTCTCGGTAAACTAGCAGTGGAGGTCTTTACCATCATAATCATCAGTGAGGGGAAATCTTGTAGGGTGAAGGGCATTTTAGTCCTTCCTAGGTAGAATGAAGGTGGAGCTAGGGCTGGATTGCACCATGCAGTATTCCGCATGATTGATTCTCTTATCACCTTTCTTCTCTTGGACTTTACTACTGTCCATTCCCCGTCAGCTTTCTGCGCCACGGGTGAAGCAAAAATCACTCCCACCATTGCTCACAGTTGTTCGCTTCGCACTATAGTTGTCTCAACTTTCTTTAGTATTCTCTTTACTGATATTTCAGCCTTGCCTACGTAAGCTATAACAAATCCATTGGGCGTAAAGTAAATGGTCACATTAGTAGGAAGAGAAGCCATTGCGATTGCACAAGAATATGGTACCTGCCATTAGAACAAGTCACCATTAGTTATACTGATTAATTTAAATTGCATTTTATTTTAGAGATGAAGAGAGGAATGTTCCCATTGATTCGCCATTTTGGCACCTTCACAACCCCTTTTGATGATGAACATCTTTCAATTGTTTCAATGCTATTATTAGGCATAGATATTTCAACCATATATTTTGGGCTTGATCCCTAGCAGAGTCGTCATTTTCTTAGGACAAAATATTGTTTTGTTTTGGTTTTCGGGTTGAGATATCTATATTCTAACATAACCAGGATAGATCAAATGAAAGAATGCTCATCATCTAAGATTTTATTAATTTGAGTTCTTATTACATTCCTTATATTGTCCTTGATTCTAAAAAAGGATGTAATCAATTGTATAACGTTAAGTTGCAATTAAGAATAGTAATTTTGGTAGCATTTTAGCACCGTAGAGTGTTTGTCGAAATGATAGAAGAGTTGTACAGGTTTGAAACATTGACTTCATGCTAATACGCGAGTTAAAAGACTTAAATTGATAATCTATAACCTTTCTTACACAGCCAACAATGGCTTTCCTTAATAATTTATGCATAACGATTGTTGCATGGTCGCGTAAGGCAACCCTGTTGCTCGGTCGCGCAATAAGCTAAATTCCAGCAATTCTCCTTTCTCTTTCTTCCTTGACTCCACAAACTTCTCAATACCTGAATTCTACAATCCAAGTGCTTTCAAATATTTTTCGTATCTAAATGAGAGGAAGGAGTGGGGTATTTATAGGCATTCACATGTGTAAAACCCCAAATTCCATTCAACATTTTAGTGTTTTGTGGTGGCATAACAGCTCCCACTGCTTCTTGCCCTATTGCACGATCACGCAACATAATCCTGTTGTGTAGTCATGCAATAGGCTCACAGCTTCTTCCCTTTCTCTTTTTCTGCACATTCATGATTTCTTTATGCAGCTTCAAAACATTACCTCATTGTGTGGTCATGTAACTCATTGTTGTTATGCAGTCACGCAACACCACTTATGAAGTTGCACAACATCTTCAAAATCTACGTAACAACTTTAAAACCCACATAACACCTTTAGAATCCATACGACAACTTTAGAATCCGTACGACAACTTTAACACCCGTAGAACACCTTCAAACCTAAACAATAGCTTCGGAACCCCCAGAACAGTTCAGAATCTGCACAACAACTTCAGAACCCACGCAATAGCTACAGAATTTGCACAATAGCTTTAGAACCCACACGACACCTTCAGAACCCGCACAACACCTTCAGAACACATTAATGAATTTTTATGCCATAACAGAAGCCCATATGAAGAGATCTTTCTATAAGCAATGAAGGTCAAAGACAATGGGTGTAGCAATTTCCTAAGTAGTAGTGGGATATAAGAATAAAAGAGGCTGACAAGATGACCTAAGAACCCAATTATAGGGCATCTTATAGGTTAGGACATTTACTTTCTGTTTTAGTTTAATAATGTACAATCGACCAACCATGGTCAAGCCACACATTTTAGATTTTGAAGATTTATTAATAAATAAAGGTAATTAAGTACTCACAATAGGAGTATTCGTTTCAAATATGGGTGTGGCAAACACGCGCAAAAGTATACCCACCACCAATGTTTAAATAAAAATTGGCCTAGGGTTGATCCTGAAAATTCACATATATAAAAAATATGGAAAAAGGAAGTCATAAACTGAAGCTCGCTCATTGATGCTTTACGATGTGCCTCATAGCTTCATGGGCCAAGTGCAATGCCTTCAATTGTTCAGCCTACCAGTAGGAATCTCGGCTTTGAATGAACGAACACGTTGTAGTGCCTCTTGTCCTCATTCGAGTACCCACTTCTTATTATCGAACTACCTTTCCAGTGCTGTAGCAACCTCAACACGGCGTTCCATTGTAGGTTGCTCATCAACCTCCTCTAGCTTCTTCCGTAACACCACCTCCTTGTTGAGGGTCAAATATTGCATATCAGACCCCAGTTATTACCTACTTTTATGAACATGATGTTGTTTAATGGCCCGATTTAATTGTGTTTATGATGTAGGGTGTATTTACGAGCTTGGATTGAAATAGGATGCTAAAAGCATGGATTTAATGCTCATGAGTCACCAAGGTAAGGAACGGACCCCAGGGGACCAAGATCGACGGATTTGCATGCCAATGATCCAAGAAAATTGAGAAATTAAAACTCAAGTGGGCTGAAAGTCAGCTGGAATGCAAGATCACAGGGTTTCTACCGTCCCTTTAGCTCGAAACTTCGTATATGGCCTGAGGGCCATACATTAACCGTACACATCAAATTTTAGCCATTAGATCCGTGTGAAAGTGGCCCAATGGATAGATAAGCCCACAAATCTTTGATTTGGGGCCTACATGATATCTGGATATACTTCAAATTCGGTCTCAACCCCTTAAATGAAGTGATAAACAAGTTAGATGGATCAGATTTCTCGAATACATCTCAGTGGACCCCATACCGTGGTGCGTGTGCACCGTGTACAAGAGAACCCACCTTGCACTAGTATCAGCATTGGCCAAAATTTTCTCAAAAAAACCAAGAAAACCTCCAGCGTCTTACACACGGTGGTTGTTTTTGAGTAATGGGGCCCACCCATCATCCATTTTGATGATTCGAGCTGTTCATTCACTCAAGAGGGTGTCCATAACCCTCACCTAGGTGACCTTTTGACACCATGAAAGCTGTTCCAAAATCTTAGCAGTTAAACGTAAGATAGATGGCGGAGTAGACAAGCTCATGGGCCACACCGATTTCACTCCAAAAATGCTCCTTCTCGGATGGTTTTTCGTCCTAAACCAATGGACAGTGGATTTTCCACTTGGCTTCAATAAACGGGCCAACGCACGAAATAAAGTCGACTTGTGGTGACTCTGTTTCTCAACAGGGAGTTGCGGACACTGATCTGTACTGTGGGCCATTTGAGGAGCATGATGAGGATCATCTCGGGCATCTAGACCGTCCAAATTAAGCCCATGAGACGGCCGACCGCTCCCAAGATGCCTGTCCAGATCATATTCTGGAAAGGACTTTCGGTTTCTTGTTTTTGATGGTTGTTGCGCAAGGAAGTCACCATGGTTTTCTCCACCGACTCCAGCTGTCTACTCACATCTCTTGTGTGGAAATTCTCCACCGATTCCTGCTTTACATGCAGCCACCGACCGCCATCAGCTATAAGAGAAAGAGACATGAGAGAGAGGGGGGGGGGGGGGGGGGGGGCAACCAATCCTGGACGTGGAGCAGAGAGACAGAGAGAGTAGAGTTAATTTTTTTTTTCTTTTTGTTTATTTTATTTTTGTTAAGGGATTTAGCCTAATCATTTTGCTAGGCTAAACCTCTTAGCTAGGGCTAAGAGGTGAAGTTTGTAGCGTGATTAGGAAGGTGGCTTTACTTTGATTCATGGTTATTGAACTCTTATGGATTCTAGTTTGATTATAAAGGAATACTTTTAGTTTTTAATGGTTTATTGTGACTCAAATTACATTATATCTGCAATAGCTTTGAGTATGTTCTTTTCATTATGAGATTGTGAACTTAGGAACCTTGTTGTTCACCATCGTCTCATGGGCATGGTTGGGTGATGGAATCCTTCCTACCTTTCACAATTCTCTCATGATTGGCTGTGAGATTAGTAAATTGCTATTGTTTTCCATAGTCTCCTGGGCATGGTTAGGTGATGGAATCACTTCCAAATCTGCACCAATCGTATCTGTTGATGATTAGATGCATGAGATGTTCAGAGATCTAACAAACCTCCTCTTACCAACTGGATAAGATAGGACTCTGATTCCAGTTGTGTCCTTGAATTATGCAAGGTACCTTCCCAATTGCTACAAGTCACTACAAGAAAGTAGGCCTTTAGCCTCAATTTTTTAGCCTCGGTTCAAAAGAATGAGGCAAAATGTGCTTTTTAGCCTCAGTTGTAAAGGAACTAAGGTTAAAAGTTCCTTTTTTGCCTCGGTTGGTCAGAAACTGAGGCTAAAAGTTTGCTCTTTTGCCTCGGTTGGTGAACAACTGAGGCCAAAAGTCTACCCTTTTGCCTCAGTTAGTAAGCAACCGAGGCTAAAAGTCTGTCCTTTTGCCTCAGTTGGTAAGTAACTGAGGCCAAAAGCTTACCTTTTTACCTCGGTTAGTGAGAAATTGAGGCTAAAAGTCTGCCCTTTTGCCTCGGTTGGTGAGCAACTGAGGCTAAAAGTTTACCTTTTTGCCTTGGTTGGTGAAAAAATGAGGCTAAAAGTCTGCCATTTTTTAGTCTTAGTTGAAAAAATGAAAGCTAAATGTGTTTTTTAGCCTCGGTTACTAAGGAACTGAAGCTAAAAGTTCATTTTTCGCCTCAGTTGCTAAGGAACTGAGGCTAAAAGTCCACTTTTTAGCCTCAGTTGCAAAGGAACCGAGGCGAAAAGTCTACTTTTTAGCCTCGGTTGCATAGGAACCGAGGCGAAAAGTCCACTTTTTAGCCTTAGTTGCATAAGAACCGAGGCGAAAAGTCCACTTTTTAGCCTCAGTTGCATAGGAACCAAGGTGAAAAGTCCACTTTTTAGCCTCAGTTGCATTAGAACCGAGGCGAAAAGTCTACCTTTTAGCCTTAGTTGCACAGGAATCGAGGCAAAAACTCTACCTTTTAGCCTCCGTTGTACAGGAACCGAGGCGAAAACTCTACCTTTTAGCCTCAGTTGCACATGAACCGAGGTGAAAAGTCTACCTTTTAGCCTCAGTTACATAGGGACCGAGGCGAAAAGTCTACCTTTTAGCCTTAATTGCACAAGAACCGAGGCAAAAACTCTACCTTTTAGCCTCAATTGCATGAGAACAGAGGTGAAAAGTCTACCGTTTAGCCTTAGTTGCCAGGAACCGAGGTGAAAAGTCTACCTTTTAGCATCAGTCGCACATGAACCGTGGCGAAAAGTCTACCTTTTAGCCTTAATTGCATAGGAACCGAGGCGAAAAGTCAACTTTTTAGTCTCAATTACATAAAAGAGGCTAAAGGTCTACCATCTAAACCATAGTTATCAACTGCACCATTTTAGTACACACGTCATATGTGTGTGATATTTAGACCGTCCATCTGTCTAGACTTACCATGGATGGGCCCATTAATGAACCTGATTTAGTTAGGTTGATCCCAACCACCAATTAAAACATTTGGCCATCACCCTCCCCAATGTCCATTATAGTTCCCTTTGATGTGGGCCACCTGAATTATGCATCACTCATCTGGATCAATTAGATTTGATGAATTCACTCCTCATTTAGACCGTACATCTCAAAAATCACTCCAGTCCACAGTTCAGGTGGCCCATATCCCAGCCTGAGGTTACAGTAATTACCACACATTGGGTCCTGGTCAAAAATCATTTTCACAATCTGATTTTGTCGAGAGCTGGTCTACTGTGATAGTTCGCCACCATTTTAAAAATGGTAGTGATTTATCCTTGTATCGTGTGGCACTGATGATATATCAGCCTGATTTTTAGAGATTGTATCCGTACACTAGGAGTTGCCTGACGAGTGACTTTGATCTTACACACCTGTGCCTTGATTTCACGTGTGAGGCCAGTCGAAGGAATACACTAGCATTTCTCAGTTAATAAGTTGACCATAGCAACCATACTTCAGCTCCTCTTCTCTGCTTCGATCCACGCCCTCTCTCTCTCTCTCTCTCTCTCTCTCTCTCTCTCGATTGGAAGAAGGAGAGCTGCTAGAAGACCTCCTTATTATTCAGATCCAGATCCAAATCAATTCAAGGTAAGCTCGATTCTTTTCATTTCGCTCCTTCCGCTCCTTTTCTCTCGATCTCAGTTTCTCGAAAAAGAGCTGAAACCCTAGTCTCCGCCCCTTTTCTCTCGATCTCTCCTTTCATTTTTCTGGCGATTTCTGATCTTTAATCGAGAGATTCATACCCAGAAAGCTCGTAGATGCGAAAATACGTGTCTTCTGAACTTAGAATCTTCAATCGGCTGAAATGGAAGCAGATTCAGCTGCGGAAGCTCTTAGTTGTGAAGATCTGTGATTTCCGCAGCCTAGATCTTCGATCGATGATATATATAGAAGCTGTGTTTACCTTATTGGAAGGGATATCAATCGATCTGTGCTTCTTTTTTTGCCTGATCGAGACAATTCGATTTTAGAAGATCTGCGATTTCTGAGGTTCTGATCGTCGATATTTTAAGTGGGAGAGATCTCCTGCCTTTTTCTCTGTTCTTTCAGATCTAGGGATTTTACTCGAAAGAAAGCTTTTGCACACATCAGCGGCTTAGATATCCTCTTTTGAGGTCTAGATCTTTGATCTGATGCGATTGGAGTAATTGCAACTTCTGCCTTGAGCAATTTACATTCTCGTCCTGCATTTGGAGGTAATGTTGGAGGAGCCAAAGTTTTGGACTGGGGAGAAGGCTCAAGATGAGTTGAAGGTAACCAAATTTGAAGGAATTGTTTGCTTCTGAGTCCTTGCTATCTGCAATAATCTAGAAATATTTAAATTTCTGTGTTATTTTATTCTGCATGTTTACAATAAATGGTTGAGTTGTACTAGTTTTTTGTGAATGGGTTTTCTTTTGTTATTTCCTCCTATAATTGTGCCTTTTCATTTCACAAAATGCTGCATCTAGCATTAAATCATGGTAAGTGAATGCAGCTCATCCGAGTTCTTCATCATCTCATGATTAGAGAAAATTGATATTAGTTGTCATGTAATCCATAAACCTTCAAAATGTAATGATGGCTACTTAACTTATTTGCTACTTAACATGAGAGTATACACCAATTTCCGTGCAAGCCAGGTAGGTCACAATCTGCTTCTCACGTTAGATAAACAAGGGGCATATACACCCATTTTCATGCAGGCCAGGTAGGTCACAATCTGCTTCCCACGCTAGATGAATCTCAGCTTTTTGTTATCTTTTCTTACTGAGATTTGAGCTTCCCTATCTCTAGATTAGGTTTTCTCTGCTATTTTTGGGAGATTTTGCTAAACTTGATAGATCAGAACGATCTAGGGTTAGGTTTTGGTGCTTGTAATGGTTTGATTTTATGGTAGATCTGTTCGTATATTTCATGTTTGGATTATGGTTATCAGTTTTGTTCTATTGTCTTTTTACTGAAATGGAGTAGAGGAGATGTACTGTTTGGTTAGTATGGAAGGCGATCTAGCATATCAGTAGCTTTTCTGATGATGCAATGGAAAATTATAGATCTGTTTTCCTTTTAGATCTCATTGTTTGAAGTTTTGATTTTATTTATTTATTTTCTTTCTTTTTCATTTCAACCATCTCCACTGTATTAAAAGGCAAAGGAAAGGCCCTATTAAGGCACTCTGGCAAGTGCCTTTTGAAAATTTCGGAGAATGGGTACTTTTGATTCATGAGAAAAAACGTGGATACCCTTGGTAGAGTAGGACAATCCGGGTAAAAAACAACATGTACGGCACATCAAACTTTCCTATTATTTTATGATGTGAGTAAGATTCACAACACAATTATGAAGAGATCTTCTGCAAGGTCTCTTCTTATTCTGAAGATAAGTGGTGTGCTGTCAGGCCAATGGACCATTGGCATCAATACAGGATTGAATTGTCATTCATGATCTAAAGAAGAATACATATTCATTCAGGACAGATAGGAAGAAGTTCAAACTTGAAACCTGAAATCAGAGGTGTGGCTCAACCAGAGGTAGTTTTTAGCTGGGATTCATTTATGTGTGATCTTTTACATATATATTTATGTTTTATTACATTTCATGAGTTTTTTGTAGTTCACCATCATGGGTTTTGTGATCCTTTTGTTTTTTGTAGTTCACCATCATTGAATAGTTCACCACCATAGTTCATACGTTCCAATGTGCCAAATGTGTGCAAGAGCCTCATGCTTGTCCAAATCCAAACAAGGTGCTTGACAAATGACAGGCACAAAACAAAATAGTCCATCCATACAAGCTAAGTTCATATACCCTTTGTTGGACATACGCATTTAAAAAGCTTTATATGAACAAAACTTTGTTTTTAACCAAACAAGCCCTTAATGCTTGTTTAATATGCATATAGGAGCAAGATTTAGTGCATAAGTACGAGAGTAATAATTCATACCTAATTAGGGTTATGAGTTCCCAGGCAGGGCCAGGGCTCATCCATGTCTAATACGAGGATCTAGGACCAGAGGCCAGATCTAGACCAAGCCCTTGTCACTGGGCAGAATCATAGAGCCCATGTCCAGCCCATTGCAGGAAAAGGAAGGCCGTAGCTGAGCCACCATAGCCCTCATAAGTTCATTTGGCTAGACCTGAGGTCAAATCCAGCCCAACCCAACCATGTGGTAATAAGTCAATTAGCCCATCTAGGTTGACCTGCATTTTTCCGGGTCATGCACTTCCTATCATGCCCACTCTCTGGGCTTGGGCTTGGGTTTGTCTCCTTCTAGAGCAGTCCGGTTGGGGTCGGGCCCATCCTCTAGACCCATAAGGGCCCAAAACATTAGAACAACAATTTGACAATATTGCTCCTAATTCATTGTGAGAAGTAATTAGGATTGGGTAGTTTTGGTATATTGAATGCATAAACTTCCCAACACTCCCTTTACTCTCTCACATCAGTACTATGGCGAATCCTTCTCTCATAACCCCAAACAATGGTGATGTGAATTTTGCTAGGCTCACTTGCCCGACCGTCTATCAGCCTCAGTCTTGGCTCCTCATGCCTAGAGCACAATCTGGTTGGTTTCAGGCCCATTCTCTAGTCCCATAGGCCCATATCATATTTAAAACATTAGAACAATTCAAAAGGATGAAATTGCCCCTAATTCATGGGAGCTGTAATCAGGATTTCATGCATAAATTGCCCAACAGCTGACTCTCCTCTTTCTCTCTCATTTCTTTGCAACTAAGAAGAATAAGCCTCTCTCTCTCTCTCTCTCTCTCTCTCTCTCTCTCTCTCTCTCTCTCTCTCTCTCTCTCTCTCTCAAAAATAAATAAATAAATAAATAAAACTAACTTTCAGGAACTACCTTCTTTTAGGAATTCTGCGATGTTAGCCATGTCTCAATCTGCATACAGTTGTCTCCTAGAAGCAGGTTCATTTGTTCTGAGTCTGTTTAAGCAGGGCCCAATTCACTTTGACATGATAGATGCCTATTTTGACATTCTTTTTCATCCAAAGCTCACTGTTTCTTGTGTTGGAACATTTGTTGGTGATTGCAATCATCTTTGTGCATCTTTAGCCTGGTTTGGAGACAAATTGGCCAAACATGTATGAATGTCATGGTTAGCAATTCTTTTGGCAGGAATTTTCCCATGATTTGCAGATTTTGAGGTTCCCATTAAATTCATGATTCTTTTTACAGGTATTAAGACGCCTTGCACAAAATCGAGAGGCTGCCCGAAAAAGTCGTTTGCGAAAGAAGGTACTCTCTTGGAAGGATGGACATTCAAATACATGGCCACGTATGACATAGATCTTACAGTTGTTATTAAGCCAACTTGATTTATGTTTCACTTTGCAGGCCTATGTTCAACAACTAGAGTCCTGGTCGGTATATTGTATTAGTATTGCAGTTTCTTTCTTCCATTCATATTTTGAGCATGCTCTTGATATGGTTGCAGCACTTTATCACCAATTAGGAGATACTGAGGAGCCAAACGATGGCAATGCCTCAGTGAAGAAGAGAACTAATGTGTTACTTCTTGGTGATCGCCTTGGAGATCTAGGAATGTCTGATGGTTTGAACTATGAGAACCAAATTGCTGTCGGATTCTTGTAAGTAAATCACTGCCTTTCTGTCTTTTGTAGTTATAAATTGTCAGTTTTCCTTTTTCCTATGAACTGTTACGTGTAGATTAATGGTCTTAGTTGAATTTGTTGGGGTTATGTTTCAAAAACTTGTTCCATCAGCAGAATTCCATGGGAAAGACTAATCTATACAGGATGGGCCTCGCATGCAACGCGTGTGAGAATTCTTTGGGAAGTCTTTTGTATAAGAGTCCCTCCAGAAAAGGTAACTATATGGAGGAAGAATTATTTTTGGAGGGAGAATTTTATCTGTATGAAGGGTAATTGTGTCAGTTAAATTCACATGAGAAATTGAATAGAGGAAGGGGCTGTGGCTAGTATTGCTCCCTATTGGTTACTTGGGCCGCTGGTTAAATTTCTTGGGTGACTGGCTGAATTTCTGGGCCGCTGGTTGTGTTTCAGTTCAGGATGCATTTGCTTTGTGTGTGTTTGTCTTTTGTTTTGTTTTATATGTTGTTCGCTGTGGAGTGACAATAGGGTCACCTTCCTCTGCGCTTTTTTTTTTCCTCAATGATTCCGTCAATAAAATAGAATAAAATAAAATAAAACCAAGTGATATTATTATTGGTGCAGGTGAATGTTAACTTGGCTGGACTGCTTGCACTGGTGCTGCCATGTGGATTGATTGAAGGTGGACCTGCCGGCCTTCCTGTTGGACTTGAAATGATTGATGCTCCCTTTGATGAGGTATTGAACTGCCTTTCTTGTTTCTGAGAACATGCTGTTTCCGGTTCAATGACTGAGAATTCGTGCCTTCTCCTTCCTTTCTCTGTTTTCTTCTTATCACATTGCTGTCGATTTTGTTCATATGCATCCGTAACTGAGATTGCCATTTTCCTTTTCTGGTTTGAGCTTTTCAACATATTTCAAATGATTTCCGAAAATATTAGGCAGACATTCAAGTTTCAGCGACAAAAAGAACCCTAGAAATTCAATGTTCAGGTAATCTTTACATCTGTTCGAGGTAATTCACATCTTTTTTGGTTCGATCGATTAGAATAGAATTTGAGAATTTTTGGATCGATTGATGAAGATTTTTCTTCTTTTATTTGCATCACTGTTAATTTCACATGAAATATCTAGAAATTGAGATATGACTATCTTTGTGGGATTTGAGAAATTTATAAATGAAAGATAAGGATCTGATATGATTTGTATGTGATTTTCTTTTGATTTTGTGTGGAAGTATCATGCTGTATGACTTGATTGATATTTTTCCTTACTGATTTATGATTTTATTTCTATTGATTCCACATGGACTAGCTTCTATGTTTCTTGTGCATATGTTTCAGAACTTGGTTTGTACAGTAGCTTCTTTGTTTTGCAATTAAGTTCAAATTCGAACCTGTTTTCTTCTTCTTGTTGATTATTGGCACAGTAGTCGCATGTTTCTCAGGTGCCTTTTATATATATAAAATAAAAAATCTTGTACAACTCATATCTTGTTTTCTTCTTGTTCTTGTTCTTTCTTCTTATCTTCTCTGACTATCTAGAAATTTTCATAAATTTCATGTTTAAGAGTGAGCACATGCTCTGTGATTTATTTCACATCCACATGAAGACTGCAATATTGAAGCAGCAGGTTCAACATAGAATGCCTTCTTAGCATGCAATTGATTATGCACTTTGAAATTGAAGGGGCTAAGTGCTGATTTTAAGGCCAGATTGTTGACTTCAAATGAATGCACCTGTTGAAAATCAGTTAAAAAAGACTGTTTGGCTTGATCTTGTCATAACCTTGCTATTTAGATCTCCTATGAGGGTTTTGTACATTAGAATCCATATATTATTCATGTATCTATGGCTTCTAAGAGATTTGGCTCACATCATGCTATGATGTTTCTAAGTAAAATGTTGAGAAGATGATGAATGTTTGGCCATCGACAAGGGTGGTGGATAACTGGTGCTTATAAGTTCAGGCTGTTTCTCAGTCACCGTCCCATACATTCTTCAAAAAGCTCTAATACAGGAAGAAAAACTGTCTGACTACATCCATTGACTGAGAATTGAAGACCAATCATGAGATTGCGATGCATGGAGGTCAGGGAAGGTTTTGTTTTGGGGGAACAATGTGAAGGAAGGAGACTATTTGGTGAGAGTGGATACTGTAGAATGTGGAGGCAAATAGATAAAGGACGGTAGAGGCAGAAATTTAGGATACATAGGAGAGAAAATAGATAAAGGATGGTGAGAGTGGATGCAAGTCAGTTCAATAGTGCATCCGTGCGCACAGACTTAACTGATTTGAAGTTCGAATGGTTTAACTAATTTGAAGTTCGATTGATTTTTTTAGAGTGACTTACTATACCACTCCATTGATGTTTGCATGTTTGAAAATATATTCTCTTCATTCAATGAGCGTATGTTACTTTATTAATCAAAGATGGTTTCAGCCATCTTACTAATGGATCGTGACTCTGCAGTGTTTTTCTTTTTACCCGTCCAAACTTGCTTTTTATTTCTCGGACAATTTTTCATTTTCGTGAAGGGAAATATAATGGAACTTGGACTTGATGCCGTGGTTATTTGATTTCCTTACAGGTCCATTATCGTTTTCAACAAACACTTTTCAGGTGATGGTCTTCTAAAATGCAAGGAACTGGGCTTGTCAAAGAATGAGATGAAGAAGCTTCTACCCGTCATCGATGCCAGCTCTTCTGATTCAAGTGACCTTATGCTTACCAAGCATTTTTTAATAGATGTGTGTTGGTGGGCATAGGCCAAGTTCTGTCTTTCTGCTTCTATGTGCATGCACAAATACATGTGCATGCTTGTGATTGTCTGTGTACACACATTTAAATATGAATGCACTCATGTTTAATTGCATATTTCAAGCTTGGAGTTTTCTGAATTGGATCTGTGATTGTTTTAGGAACATTTGATGGCGTCTTGAAGCTTATGGTTCATGCTGGCAGAAGTCTGCCTAAAGCTATCATGATGATGATACCTGAGGCGTGGCAAAATGTTAAAAACATGGATCGTGATAGAAAAGCCTTATACGAATATTTTTCAGCTCTTATGGAGCCATGAGATGGACCTGCACTTATATCATGTAAAGTTTATGCTGGAATTGCTTCATGCTTTAATGATTTTGCATGTGACATGAGTATTTTGAACTTATATTTATTGTATAAATGCAGTTACTGATGGCCGCTATCTCGAAGTGACAATGGACCGGAATGGATTGCGCCCCGGTCGCTTTTACATCACACAGTGGACGCGTGATCATGGCCAGTGAGGTTGGTGTTGTAGACATCTGCCAGGAGATGTGGCTAGGAAAGGAAGACATCTGATCGGTCCAGAAGGGGATCTTACTGAAACAGTTCATGTGGAAAGCTATGTGGCAGTTCATGTGCCTTTGTATTTTGTTTTGAAAAAATTAAATAGACCATTAATTGTTTTGTTGATATTGTGCTGAATTGTTGTCTTGATGAATGTTAAATGGGTGAAATATGCACAGGTTCAATCATTTGTTAATTATGATATTGTTAGCTTTGGATGATAGAGAAATGAGGTCAAAAACTGAATTTAGCCTTGGTTGATGCCAAAAGGGGCTAAATCCATCTTTAGTCTCGGTTTTGCCTCAGTTACATAAATTGAGACTACAACTCCCGTGGCTAAAGGCTTTAGCCTCGGTTGCTGAGAACTGAGGTTAAAATTAGTTTTAACTTCGGTTGGAGGCAATTGAGGCTAAATTTGGATTTAGTCTCAGTTGGAAACAAAGGAGGCTAAAATTTTGATTTAGCCTCATTTCGAGGAAACTGAAGCTAAAAAGATTCTTTTAGCCTCACTTGAAGAACTGAGGCTATAAAAGTCATTTTAGCCTCGGTTGCCAAAACTGAGGCTAAAGCCTTTAGCTACGGGGGTTTCAACCTCGGTTTGGATAATTGAGGCAAAACTGAGGCTAAAGGCTTTAGCCTCAGTTTTTAACCTTTTTAGCCACAGTTTTGAACCGAGGCTAAAGCCCCCTTTTCTTGTAGTGAGTGGATCCTTGGCACCCTAGTTCCCTACATTTGAATTTTACATATTTTAGTTTACTATTTCACCATTATTCCCTCATATTCAGTTAATTTAGATTTCATCTTTATCTAGTTCTAGTTCTGGTTATTTTCAGATTACGTATAAGTTTCAGTCCCCGTGGATTCGACCTCAGTCTTACTGAGTTTATTACTACATCACAACCCTATACTTGGGGGGTGAACACTCCTCATGGTTAATTACAAAGAATTCACCCTGCAAAATAGAGAGGCTTTCACTGCCTGATTCTGCATGTCAAATCGACCTGCAGCGATATCCGGACATTCCCAAGTAGCCTTATATTCATACAAGATAGACAGCATATCCTCTATAAGTGTCATTTTAAAGCCCTATACCTCATAAGCTCTGAGTGCTTGTTGAAAAATCACCAAGAATGTCTGGGATGAAAGCAAGTTCTCAAGAGGAGATTAAATTAAGTATGTCAAGCCAAAAGAACTGGTCAATGAAATATTGCAATCTATCAACACTCATGCATGTAGGTGGACCATCAAGCATCCCTCAAGTTACCATCAACCCCCTAGTGCAACTAAAGGGCTCAATAGCGGTGGCTCCCATAGAGCTAAAGTCAGCTAGACTTGTGGATAACGAGGAGAAAAGAGCACATAATTGCGCTTCATCGCCACCAGAGACGCAGACAGAAACATCAGTGTAAGGCCCATGAATCTCGAGGTATGAACCAACTGGGTTGTCAGCATCAACAAGGGCTTTTCCCTTCAAAACGTGTTTCAAAGGTGGAGCCACCTCAGTAAAACTGCCAGTTGAAGGAGAGACATCCTTGTGTGGATGTCTTCCCTAGTTGGCAGGAATGACATTTCCATCAACCCTAGCTATATGTGTTATGTCAGACGGAGAAGGGACTACCCTCTTAGTAATTGTTCGGCGGACCAAGGTAGGATTGTCGGCAAGCGCTAAAGTCATCTCACTAATAGAAGACTCCCCACTTAGAAATAGGAGGGGTGAAGTATCGGATGATAGGTACTGATCCACAAATATAGTAATAGATGTTTGATCCCCTAAACCGGGGGTTGACTTAAGTGCTCCAAGAGAAGTTAGGTCCTCACCCAATTTGAATGTAGGGAACGGCGACAGACCGATTGAGCTAGCAGTCGTAGTCTTCCATCAAGCACCTCCTCTGGAAGGGACCACTCATCTCACTTCTTTGATGGTGAAAGATTGCATGGATGAAGCAATCCTTCCTTCAACTTGCTAACATTTAAGGAGGGGCTTCATATTCTTACCCAAAGCACGATCTATGATTAAGAAGAAAAGGATGGGTGAGCTAAAAAGATTAATCATTCTGATGGAAAAAATGGTGGATGATGGTTACCCTTGGAAAAAGCAATGACGTCTAAACTTACGGACTGGCAGTCGAGGTATTTGGATGAGTAATAGGGCCCTCAACCTACGTGTGATCATGAATGTAAATTCTAGTGGTAGGATGACCACTTACACTTGGCTCCTTTTCGGATGGAGACTCCACCATCGGCCGCTTTTTCTTATCGATATCCGCCAAAGGAGTGTTTTTCATCTAGTCAGGGTGATTACTAGCCAAAAAAGGACTTCGAGTAGCTGATCAACCAGAAGAATGAGAAATAACACCCAGTAAGTGAACTGGAAAAACCAACAGAAGTCCCTCGTTTGGCCGAGACGACTGCTCCCATGGACTGATCAACTTGGGGGTCAGTTGGAAAAGGCATGTCATGTCTTCTACTTGAAGAAGGAAGTGTTAGGAGTCCTAGTAAGATTTTCACCAAGTATCATACTCAAGAATTATAGAGGAACGAAGCAAGCTGGAGTCTGGAAAAATAAATCTACCTGCAGAATCCTCAAATCCCTCTCGAACTGAACGAAGGTCATCCCATAATGGAGAAGTTCTCTTAACAAGGTATGGACATTCAATGAGGCATAATGAGGAAGAGGAATGCCTTGAACTAAAACAAATTGGCTCACACACAAGGTAGTCAGGTAGAATTCAATGCTAGTCTTGACATTGAGAATATGGACTAGGAATGTCCCACTAAGGGAGGTCTTGAGAAATCAAAAAATTGCCCCACAATTGTCGGAACAGTTCTAGAGTAGTAAATTAAGAGGACCATGCCTGAGGCACCTAAGCCAGTCTGGACAATGGATCATTCTAGAAAAAGGGAAAAGGTCCTCATCTAGGAGTTTCTTCAGGTCGATCAGAAAGAAGTGTAGATGTTCTTGCAATGAGATTTTCCTGATACTGTAATATGTCAAGCGACGGAAACGGTAAGTAAGCAACCTGTGAGGAATTTCCCTAGAGATCTCAAAGCAAAGCAAGGAAAAATATTCATAGAGCCATAATTGGAGAAGCCATAAGGGTCCCTCACAGTGATGAAGGTTCTTAGTGGCGAGATTATAGAGGGATATATACAAATGAGAAAGAATGAAAGGGGGTGAGGGCTAGATGGTGTTTAGTGGCCAACAACTCAGCCAGCTCATTGTATTCCTTGGTCATTTGATCAATCGGGACATAGAAAACAAATCGACACAACCATATATAACAAGAAAGTGCAATGCTCCTGATGTGACATAGGACCTTGTTTCATGTCTTCCTTATATATGAGGAATATATGACACTCACCCGCTTTTTATCGAAAGTAGAAGAGGACCATGAGGTGAACGGTTCGATGTACTTGCCCGGGGTAGGGAGACTAGTCAGAGCACAAGCATCAAGGACTTTTGAACTCATGAAGCCCCGAGGCAAGTGAAAACAATTGATGGAAGAAGCCCAAAAAATAGATGGCTGCTACCATCAAACCAGGTTGCATGGCCACCTCGATCTTAGAAAGTTGTATACAACTAAAGATACCGATGGTTCTCTAATTATACCGGAATGCAAACTCAATGCAGTAGGAGATCCATTCGGAAGAAAGACAAGGCTACAATCTATGATGAGAAGTACTTGGGTTTCATTGAGCCCAGCCTAATAAAGGCACTTGTAGAAGGAGTTTCTCCTGAAGGTACAAAGGGAAGAAACGAAGAAGGTAAGAAAAATCCTCCCCTGGAGTAGAGGAAAAAATGGGACCAAGAAAATATTGATCTAGCTCACTAGCTTCATAGCAGGTAAGAATGTCTGAAAGCAGATAATTGACCAATTATTTAATAATTTGCCTAATATAATCAGGGGCATGAATGTCCGTGAAAGTTGACTTAGGAAGAGAATCTTTAGAAGAAGATGCCATAACACATGAAAACTCAAAGATGAGGGAAAAGAAACGAAGAATGTCGAAGGATGAAGGAATATTGATTGCGATGGAAACTTAACAGGAAAAATTTGGCATCTCGATAAACCATGCAATGACCAAAGCACGAACGTCGTGCCGCTGCTTGTCACATGCCCAAATGAAGTTAAAACTCGAACTTCATATGCCCCGTTGCATCTCTCAATACGAAGGGACGCAGATTCATTGTTTACACCCATTTTTGGTGCCCTGACATGGGCCAATCAAAGGCCGCCATATGTCAACACCACGTGACCATAACTGGCACAAAATATGCTCTCATCCGAGAGTAGCGCCATTTGTGTTTTCTTCAGCCATACACATTCAGTTATAAATGAAAGTGAATCGTCATATGCTATGTGGCCACGATTATCATGCCCATTAATTGTCATATAAGAGATCTGTTGAGAGAACCAATCTATTACGAATCTCGTAATGATATTCTTGGTGAGGTTGTCTCTCACAGTCCTTCTAAAATGGGAGATTTTCCCAAAGGCATTCCGAGTAGCTGTAGCGTTCAAGCGAATTCCAAAGATCCGAATATTAGATCGATGTCCTAGTGAGCCCAACCATAGATTGGACCTAAATAAAAAAGAAATAGACACATCGGCACGATCAAGTCTTTTTCTTCATACATTAATTGGAATGATAAAAATGGGTGAACTAGATCTAAAATCTAGTTCCGCCAATTCCCAATCGAAGGTCTAGGAGATCTTAATGTGATGGATCTTATCCATCTATTCCGTCTAGTACTCCAAACCATCAAGGCAATCTAATAGGATCTTGTAGGTACGTGACATCGATTTCTCAGAGGGGTCCCTTCTGAATTAGCCCATGGGGTTCTCGAAATCTAATCCAATAACACAGATCCAAAGAAACTTTGGTGGTCCCAGGCCTGATCTTTAGTAGGCTAAGAAGATCTCTACAGAGAACCATCTACAAGAAGAGGTTCCAGGAAGCCAGTAAGTCTATATTGAGTTAGAACTCATTCTTTCCAATGCAAGCAGGGAGTTTCGGATCAATCAAGGATATCCATATCCAAGCCCACAATGTATGCAAGAAGGATCCAGAAGCATTAAGGAAACCTTAACAAGGGTTTCACTGGCTCGATAATTTATAAAAGGAGCAATCGAAGAAGAGCTTGAGGCCCTACGCCGAACATATTAGCTTATCTTTTATTTATCTTTCCTTTATTTTTCCTTGCATAGCTTAGCCTAATTTTATATAGATACTATGAGACCCGTATCCTAGCCCGTACCATTCTGTTATCGGCGTAGTCCTCCGTAGTCCTCCCGGTCGAATTCCAGCGACCCACGATCTGTTATCGGCGTTTGTGTGTGATCCTGAGTCGTGCCCCGTATATCAAAGTCAGCTCGACTCGAAACTTATATCCTTGTGACCATGCCGTCGCCATGGTTCCGACGCTGCATCTCGCTCATCGAGGCGATACCCGGGCCAGGAGATATGGGCCCGCGTTCATTTCGAAGAAACGCCGTGCGTTGCGAATTCTGAGAGAATCTTTACGGCCCATCACATCAATCAAGTAAAGTAAACCCTCCATACCCCAATGCCACCTCACCCTATCCCAAGTACATGCACCCATTCCCTCTTTTCCCCAAGTTAACACTCTCTCTCTCCAACCATTCCACTTTTACACCAAATTCAAACCAACCCATACTTCACATTCCCATTTCTTACAACACCCACTCCATCCATCCATCACTTCTCTCTCTTTCTCTCTCTCTCTCTCTCATTTCTAACTTCACTCTCCAACTCCCAAGGGTGGATGTCCAAGCTCCATGAGAGAGCTAGGTGTGGCCCACCTTCCTACCATCCAATCCCACCCTTTATGATCAATCTCAACCGTTGAATAATGTTCCATTGAAGCTAAAGATGAGAAGTCCAAGATGAAGCAATGGTGGGTGTTCTTCTAAGGTTTGATTTATGTGATTTTGATGATTTGAGAGTGCACTTGTGGTGGGACCCACTTGATATATGCATTGTATAAGGGATGACCTATTAGTGGTGGGGTCCCTCTCCTTTCACGCTTCTCTTTCTCTCTCTATCTATCATGATGGAGTGGGCCCCACAAATATTTGTTATATATAAACTGTCCATCAGAGGTTGTGGCCCATCCTATTATAGGTGGAGGTCCACACCATCCATTGTTGGGACGGTGGAGATCCCCACGTTGGAATTGCATTCTACATACATATGATATAGTATTATATTGTAACGCCCTGAAAATCGGGGGTCGATTAAAAGTCCAACCCACGAGTTCCAACACATCACTTATGCAACATATTTAATGATGATTAAATGTTGTCTGTGTTAGTGTATTAATCATGAGTGGGATCATACCAAAATAGTAATTCATACTCCAGATCAATTCATATAATGCAAGCGGAAGACTGAAAAATGTATATAGACGTGTATGAACCAAAAAGATCACGATCGGTCTCCAGAGTATGAATACATCACTGAGTCACCATATACATGTAATAGTTCAAAATAGTTCAACTACAATAATAAACCCTATAGCCCCGTCGATCCGAATAGCCTAAGCGAAACCACCGGAGAATTGCATATATGAGAATTCATCCTGATCGTTATAGTAAACGGGCTCCGCCTCCTGAGTCGCATCATCATCTGCAACTAAGACAAAGTCTGGTGGGTGTTCGGAACACCGTCCCAGAACTTGGGAGTGAGTGATCAACTCAGTAGAACAATAAAGCAAAGGTTAACATGTTCTCAATTCAGTCGAGCAGTAATGATAAAGCAGACATATTAGACATTCCTAGATACTCTTATTAATGCAAGGATGAAATGTAAGCATGATGCATGCCCTTGCCTACACTCCCTAGTGCGACACCATCTTACGGTCGTGACATGCTTTCTTCCCTTTATGCTCTTCAACCCGGGGCACATGCAGTGTGATGAAATGAGCATGATTACCGAGTTTATTATTAGTCTCTTTCATACAGTAGGATTGGGAAGCTAAGGTACCTCCCTTATATCAATTTCCAAACAATGATCCATTCTAGGGTCGTCAGTCATAGTAAATCTCATACGATGATACGATTCTAGGTCGCAGCAAAGGGCTTGTCACCTTATCAGTACAGGTCTAGTGTACTCTTGTTGCTACGTAAGGGCTCATCGCCTCTACGCAGTCTTAGTGTATGCTCGAGGTCACTACAAAGGGCTCGTCACCTTATCAGTGTAGGCTGACAGCTCGAATACAGTGTCCCATACCACCGTATTTGGCTCACGAGTCTGGGTTGCTCACTAGTCATTACGGGGAGGCTCGTCACCCCAGCGTAGGCCGACAGCTTGACCACGGTGTCTCATACCACCATGCCCGGCTCATGAGTCTTAGCGGATCGAGGTACCAAGGTTTAAAGGGATTTTCACTAGTGAGTTTGGTACCTTAGATTCAAGCAGTAGCGTCTATACATGGTGAACATACATCGAGTCAATCGAGTTACTTGACGAGCTCGATTAGTACAAGCGCACGTTGAATTGATCGACATGAAGTGCGTAAGCACTCCGTGTGGCCTAACGACTTCCGACATCCTAAGTATGGCTCGGATTTATCGATCACGTCCTATGTAGCGAAACAACCTTAGCCACCGAATCAAAACCTATTACCGATTGCCTGGACTATTCCATAGTCCCAAACACATTCAATGATAACAGATAATCATACAAGCTAATCAGAACAGTAATGGATCAACAATTCCAATCATACAAGCATGTGAGCATTTGATGGATTTCAACTTAAACATGAATTCACACATAAGCAGTGTCTAAGAAAAACAGACAAAGGATGTAAGTTACATGGAGGAAATCATACACATTGTTAAGATAGTTGAGAACTCTTCTCAACGCCCATATAAAGTACAACTTATTACACACTTGCTCATTCAGACATTTCTACAAACACTTAGACTACACATTCCAACATACATGACGTATGTTGGTGATAGCACGACTTAGGGCAAATCCTTTCGCCAAGGAGTTGTTACACATACGACTAGCACAAACACACGACAATTAATCATGACAAGCACATGTTCAAATTTCATACATATACGATACTTTCTACATATACCTGGAATACACTAAAGTCAATATAGTTCATATAAATCAGAAACGCGATACAAACATCGCATTTGGCATGTGAAATTGTACCCACATCAGTAATAAACCATTAACCGACATTGAAAGCCTTGAAAACCATAACCTATATGTTTATAGTCTGCACCTTTCGCTAGTAGACTTGTAATGAACTCAGTTTTAAAGCTAAGTCTTTGTCTACGGTAAATTGGCAACCTATAGCATAAATTAGGTTAGCTATTTCATAACTTACACTATCTGAAATCCTAAAATAGATTAGGGTTAGGTTTTTTTACCTAAGAACGGGATTGGTATCACCCGTATAGCAACACAGGAGTGGCGGTTAAGTGCGTGGAGTAGCGGGATCAAATCCCAGGAAGAATCTCCAACTCTCACTCTCACTTTCTCTCTTTTCCCTTCTCTTTTCTCTTCTCTCTCTCCTAGGGTTTTATCAAATTCGTATGGGGTGAGAGGGAGAGGGTTTAAGGTCCTTATATAGGCCCAGGTTTGATGGGAATGGCCCCAGGGCCAAGGTATACTTAGGTTATATCCAAATACGAACTGTTCCGGTCCAACGGAGCACTTCTAGTGGCCCCTTTTCCACGTGCGGTCGGACTTAAGCTCCCTGACCATGGATCTAGGTCAGGCTGAGTTTTCATTCCGATCGGATTTACAGATTAGCCGTGGTGGACCAGTTTCAGTTCAACGGTCACGGTCACTCGATCAGGGCCACAATACATCGACATGTGTGGGAAATTTCTCCTGATCTGAGGGTGTATTTGGGTCAGATTTTGACAGTCTGAATCCTTATATTTGGCCCACAAGCGACACGACTCAGATTACTTAAATTCAGATTTTCATTTCTAAATATTTTCACGTTTCTCACACTCTTCGCTCCGGGCTCAAGTTGTGTAGTTCTAGACACAATTAAGACTTGATTTCTGAGGGGGTTGTCAAGTCTAGTAATGTTATCATAACTGTATAGTTTCACGATCATCGGACTTTCGACGCGCTGTCCAAGTCCGATATGGAGTTTCGGTGTGTTCCCGAGAGCAACTGGGTTTTGAGATGGGTTCTAGATTTCAAAGTAATGTAGTGTCAATGATTCTACACGTTTTGAGTCTTGTAGATCATATTTAAAGTGATTAGTGCTAATTTCATAAGCACTCTAGTTTAGCATTTGCTAATATTAACCTAATTTCTAAAGGTTTTGGTCTTGGGTGATTTCTGCCTGAGGTGGTACTCCGGTCCTTATACAGATTTTTTCGAGACATTACATATATATAATGTAATATATATATATATATATATATATATATATATATATATATATATATATATATATATATATATTAGCATATATATACATTAACAATATATGGTGGGCCCCACGTGGTGACCCACCTATTTGGGAGTTCTCACGTCAGTGAGTATGTGTGGCCCCCATCTAGCGTCCAGACTCTCTGGACGCTGGCACTCTCACATTACATATATAATATTATAATATATATTATATTATATTATATTATATATATATATATATGGGAAAAGGTATTATGCGTTCGAGCTCATGGGAACTTCCCATGAGGTCGAGCTGTGTGGGCCCCACCGTGATGCTTGTTGAACATCTACCCCATCAGTCAGATGCACCATTCCATGGTGGGCCTAGGTTTCAAAAATCAAGTCAATCCGTGAGTTGTGTGGGCCACACCACATACAGAAGTTGAGAGGGGCTACCCTCCATTAAAAAATCCATAATCATTTGTTGGGCCCACCAAGATATGGTTTGCAAATCCAGCCCATCCATTATGTGTGTCCCACTTAAATGAGGGTTAAGACCAAGTTTCAGACACATCCAAATTTCAGGTGGGCCCAACCAAGTGCTTTTATATGTTTTAGGCATGTCTTCACATGCTTTTAGATGGTATGGCCCACCTGAGTTCCGTTTACGGTTGATTTTTGGGATATCCCATAATTTAAAGGGGACCCATTAAATGCACGGTGTTGATGTTCGACAAGCATCACGGTGGGGCCCACACAGCTTGACCTCATGGGAAGTTCCCATGAGCACGATCGCATAGTAGCTTTTCCCTATATATATACATATATATATTTGGCATGCCCCACGTGGGACCCACCTTATTATATACATTGTGTCTGCACCGTCCAGTAAGGGACGGTGCTGAATCACGGTGTAGTGATTGTTGTTTCCTCACCGTCCATTGCTTGGACAGTGGGACCCACCTTACACGTGGGGCCTATGTAATGGAAATGGATTGGCTATTGAACCTCACACAGCTAGTAGCTGTTATACTGATGTCAGTCAGTTTAGTGGGTTTGATCATGAAGTGGACATTATATCTAAACCGTCTATCTATTTAGGTGTGGACCCCACACGTGTGGTCTCACCTGATGAGATCCACACTGTCCAGACCCTGGATGGTGGGTCCTATGCAGTTGGAAACTTGCTGTTAACAAGCTCTATGGGTTTCGCCTAATGTATGTGTTATATCCTGACTGTCCAGCTAGGATGTGGACCCACCGCTGATGCGTGTATTACATCCAAACCGCCCATTCAATCGGTGAGCTAGTCTTGTGGCTTGAGACTAGAAATAAGACAAATCTAATATCAAGTGGACCACACCGCAGAAAGCAGTGGTGTTGAGCGTCCACCATTGAAACCCCTTGGGTTACAGGGTTTTGAACCAATATGATATTTGTTTTTCCTCTATATCTAAGTCTTGGTGACCTTATGAACACACTGGATGGAAACTAAATACTATGGTGGGGCCCACTGGAATTCAACAGTGGAAATCTTTATCACCACTATTGTTTGTAGTATGGTCCAGATGATCTTTTAATATGATTCATTTATTTGGATAATGCTCTCTATAGATAGATGAATGGTGTAGTTGTTGTGGCCCAATTGATACGACTCGTTGGATGTATTTGGAGCCTATTTGATGAGGCCCCGATGTGACGTATTTGGGGCCCATTTGGAAGGGCCCGATGTGATGTATTGCGGCTCATTCGTTAAGGCTCAATATGATGTATTTGGGGCCCATAGGTTGAGGCCCATTGTGATATATCTAAGGCCCATGGGTTGTGGTCGATTGTGATGTATTCGGGGCTCACGGGATGTGACCCATCTGATGTATATAGGCCCATGTGATGCGGCCCATGTGATGTGTATTAGGCCTATGTGGCGCAACCCATTGTGATGTATGAGACCCTTGTGTAAGGCCCATTATGATTGTATAAGGCCCATTGAGATTGTATGCAGCCCATGTATTGTGTATGAGGCCTTTGTGTGAGGCCATGGGCCCACTATATGTTCGGCCGTATGTGGACCACTCCTTGGGAGCAATAATGGTTAAATGCCCACATTGATGGGCGATGATGGTTAGATGTCCACATTGTGACCTTCCCTTAAGCCTGATTAGGCTCATTCTCATCATTCTCTAGTGGGTTAACCCAAATTATTGGGCCCTATTAATATTACTTGTTCCATCATTAGTCATCCATCTATGGACCCCGCCGTGCATCGAGATCGATTACCGATTCTGATTCTGATTGTTGAGGTCGATTGTCGAGACTGATTCCAATTGACGAGGCCAATTCCGATTGTCGAGGCTAATTTTTGAGGCTGATTCTGATTCCGATTATCGAGGCCGATTCCGATTGTCGAAGCCAATTGTTGAGGCCAATTCCAATTGTCTAAGCTAATTATCGAGGCCGAGGCCGATTATCAAGGTCGATTGTTGAAGCCAATTCCAATTGTCAAGGCCAATTCTGATTGTCAAGGCCGATCGTCGAGGCTGATTCCGATTGTCTAGAGCGATTGTCGAGGCCAATTATTGAGTTCGATTCCGATTGTCAAGGCCAGTTGTCGAGGCTGATTTCGATTGTCGAGGCCGATTTTGATTGTCGAGGCTGGTTGTTTAGGCCAATTGTCGAGGTCGATTGTTGAGGTCGATTCCGATTATCAAGGCCGATTGTCGAGGCCAATTCTGATTGTTAAGACCGATTGTCGAGGCCGATTGTTGAGGCCGATTCCGATTGTCGAGGTTGGTTGTTGAGGCCGATTTCGATTGTCGAGTCCGGTTGTCGAGGCCAATTGTCTAGGCCAATTCTGATTGATAAGGCCAATTATTGAGGCTGATTTTGATTATTGAGGCCGATTTCGAATGCCAAGGCCGAATGTTGAGGCCAATTCCGATTGTCGAGGCCGATTCTGATTGTCGAGGCCGATTGTTAAGGCCGATTTCGATTATCGAGGCTGGTTGTCGAGGCCAATTTTGATTGTCGAGGCTGATTCTGATTGTCGAGGTCGATTGTCGAGGCTGATTCTGATTGTCGAGGCCGATTCCGATTGTTGAGGCTGATTGTATAGGCCGATTTCGATTGTCGAGGCCGATTGCTGAGACCCATATGATGTATATGTGGCCCGTAGTTGAGGCCCATTGTGATGTGTATTCGGCCTATGTTTGAGGCTCAATGTGATGTATATGCAGCCCATGTTTGAGGCCCAATGTGATGTATATACGGCCCGTATTTGAGGCCCATTGTGATGTGTATTCAGCCCATGTTTAAGGCCTAATGTGATGAATATAAGGTCTATGTGATGAGGCCCATTATGATGTATTTGAGGGTCAGACGATAAAGCTCATTATGATGTATATTAGGCCCATGTGAGAGGCCCATCATGATGTTTATTAAGCTCTTGAGTGAGGCCCATGGTATTGTATATTAGGCCCTTGTGTGAGGTCATGGGTCCACTATGTGTTAGGCTCTATGTGGGCCACTCCTTGGGGGCAATGTTGGTTAAATGTCCACATTATCGAGGCCGATTGTTGGTGCCAGTTATTGATACCGATTATGAGTATGTGATAGCATAGCATCATGGTACATGCCCCTATGCATAATCTACATGTTTGTTATGAGATGTGATTGACCATTGCATATGCCATAGTACAGATGGTTTATGGGACTCCCTGATAGGTGGAGTTATTCCACATGAGCGCACGGTATGAGCAGGATTGATACATGACTGGATTGTATAACTCATGCATCTTGCATTACGTGTTGTGATTACTGTACACCCTAACGACATCAGAGCCGTAACCTCCACAGGCATGTCATGGATGGCCAGATGGGACACCGAAAATATGTTATTAGCATTGGGCTGCCATAAATGGCCCTGGGTGAAAATTTTTAAACCTTCTTGGTACCAGAGGACGCTCCAACATCAAGACCGAGTGGATATATATATGAGCGCATGAGGGCCGTATACTAGTAGGTCGCGTCTCCCACTGTGCCATGGTTGGTTGAGAAGGGGTGTGGCCTTACCCGCTTGAGGGAGTAGGCAATGCTAGGTTGAGTTTGACCAGCTCGTGAATGGGTCTGCTATCGATGTGCTGGGTAGATAATGATTGACTACTGGTCAAGCGGATAGTGAGGTCTCTTCCACTTACCTAGTTGTGCGCTTGATAGGGCGGTAAGCTAGTGTAAGTGTATTAGACCCCGGTGATGATCCCAAAGATGTACAGTACTGATTTATGGAGCAGGAGTTGTATACTCATTCATTCATTCATTTACTATCCACTCAGGCTAGTGGTGCGTAACTATTTGTTACTTGTACCTTTGCAATGACAAGGATTTCGGTTGGGGCACGCGACTAACCTGAGATCAGGAGTTTACTACATTGAGTCTGACTATCCAAATTAGGTATGAGACTGGTTTGGATAGAAGTCCCTTGTGATGGACCCCATAGCCTGCGATACTACATACTATCATCCCGACTTCACACTCTAGCATGGTCAATCTATTTACACCGCATATTACATTACATCCGCAGCATATGACATTTTGAGTTACTATGTTTCTGCATTTATATGGTCTAGATACGACTGACAGTATTCGTGAACTCATCAGGAATTTTATATTGCATTGCATCCTCAGCATCTAATATTTAGCTCTCTATGATTTCGCATTTACATAATCAATCCGTATTGCGTACTTTGATATTGTTTGACTCATGGACTTATCAGTATTTCCGTTTACTCTGATATCGTATAATTCATGATCTTACCAGTATTTCTGATATTATATGATTATGACATTGTATTGAATGCTTGACACTTACCTTGTGCACACACTTACACTACCCTCTAAGATTTCTATAAGCTTATGCATGATTATGGCATTGTATTGCATGCAGGTGATGCTAGGTTGCAGCAGCATGGAGCTTGGAGCATACAACTGACTTTTGGAGCTTTGATTTTGACATATGTATTTCTCTTTCAGCACTGTATTCAAATATTTATATTAGTGGATAAGTAATGATGATATAGCCTTTGTGATTTGGGTATACTTGTGGTTATGCTTCTTATGAGACAAATGTACGTTGAAAATCCTCCTTGTAGGATTATAGGATCGGAATCTGACATATGGCGCTGGAAGCCGAGAATAGGGTACTACGGAGGCTATCAGCACCGGATTCGGCGATCGAAAATTTTGTGGGGCCGGTTTCCGAGTTTGGAGCGTGACAAGTACTGCCCAATAGCTCTTGCTACAATACATTAAGAGTAGAAGTAATTTTTTTGCAATCTTAAGTTGTAGATTCTTATCATTTAAGTTCCGATTTAGCTGATCACACCCGCCACAACTATATGTTTTAATAGGTGCATCAAGTATTTATCAGTTCCTTTTTATTTATTCATTTAGTTGTCTCGTAACTTATTGATTGTAATCAATATCATTTCAAAATATTAATGAAATCGGCAACATTTTACCTTGTTTAATATGAAAGTGTATTTTTGTTCATTTGAGAATAATTTTGAATTTAAAGTAGTACTAAAAGAACAAGTCTTCAAGTCTGCATACTCATGTCTATTGTCATAAAAAAAATAAAAATAAAAATAAAAATAAGAAAAACCCTCATTTGGAAGAATTAGCATCATTTCTTTTCAGTAATTGCCTCAACAGATCGTAATATTGATGGTCGAGAAAACTATGGATCTTTGATCCTAGTATCCAATCTATCTGTTATAGTAAATGGGATACCAACAATTCAATCAACCCTTGAGTTATGCAGACCCTGGCATGCACACACATCCTACTCATACACACGTATATTACATCTTGGCCGTCACGCTTATAAGTGCGAACTAATATGGTTGAATTAAGTGCAACAATACGTGGACAGTGAAAATAAGATCCCATGATTTGCGGAATCGTGTTATACACCTGATATGTTTTTCCTGCAATAATGATTTTCCTGGCGTCTCTTTAGCCACTTCCATCAATGATTCTACCCAGTGTTCTTTCCTCCGGCAATAATCTCTTTTACTCTCCCAAATTCCCTTTGATATAATGCTCTTTTTCCCTCCCTGTTTGTCCCATTATCAAGGATTTCATCGTGTCCACTTGTTGGACCATACCCGGTCCCTTCATTGGAAGATTGCATGTGGCCACTATCATTTGATATTTCCCAGTAAACTCCCCTCATTGGAAGATTGTGGCCACTATCATTTGATATTTTCTTCAGGGGAATGTGTGCAATTATCATTTCACATTTTAACCGTCTCTATATCTGCAACCTATAAAGCGAAAGTTTACAACTGTACAATGAAAGCTGTGTACAGGTTTCGATCACCGTGGTATGCATGGAAGGAAAGCCGATTGCCTGTGAGACCCCAGGCACAGAGATCTTCTTATGCCCAGGGCCGTGTGGGGCCCAGAGAGATGTCCCTGATAAATCCACTGTTTTTAAAGACTTCGATAGACCAGAATTCTAAAAATCAGGCGGATCCAAAATTTATGTGGGCCATAACACACGAAACAGTGGGGATTGAGCACCGGGGTGTGACAGAAGTTAAGTATCAGGATGTTATTTGTTCCTACAGTTTATCTGAGTGGTAATAACCGTATAAACGATTTAGATGGCATATAAACATCATGGTCAGATCCAGGAAGGTCTTAACTATGGACGTTTCTGTTTCCACTGTTTCTTTGGTGTGGCCGACCTGATTTTTCGACCTGCCTGAATTTTAGAATCCTGTCATATTGTAGTTTTCCAAAACAGATTGACCGAGTGGATTTGTCACGGACATCTCTGTGGGCCCCACACATCTTCGGGCACATGTATATCTCTGTGCCTGGGTAACAGGGAATCCGCTTCTGCATCGAAGTATAGCTCCATCTGCTGCATTTGAAAACCCGTCTTACTCCCAAAGCTTGGGACACTGCAGCCGATTATTCCTTTCTTCAAATATCAAAAGGGGAAAAAATAGATATATATATTCCCGAAGGACAACGTCCGATAAAAGTTACTTTACCTTGCTCTTAGAGGCGGGGCGCGGGGCCCACTAGGTACCTCCGTTATGACTGGACGCTGCGGGATTTGATTGGCCACGTGCTTCTGTCGGAGGTGACCACGTGCGACGGATGTTTGAAAATTCGTTGGCTGCGTACGGTTGCGATTCAACCAGATACGGCCCACGTGTGGATGGAAAACATGCCAGAGATGGATTGGGGCACCCACAGGTCAATAATTAGGACTTTTCATCACGCCGTATACCCAAAATATAATATAGCGAGTTGAGTATGTATGTCCAATTTGGGCCGTAGGATTTTTATTTTTTATTTTTTAATATTTTTTTCTAATCAGCATACTAAAAGCACCCGGAGATATTTGATACTTGGGCTGCATATAGGGGTGTATACGAACCGAGCTAGCTTGGTTAGCTCGCCCTACTCGACTCGAAAAAGCTCAATTCGACTTGGTTCGAAGCTGAGTTAGAGCCGAGTCGAGCTGTTTTTTTAAGCTCGAAAATGAGTCTGAGCTAGCCCTAGGTAGTCTCAACTCGGATCGAATCCAGCTCGAATCGAACTCGGATCGAACCACTTCAATGACTTGGTTACTTTGATATTGATGTTGCTCACCAAGTATATGATGAAATGACTCAACGAAGTGTGGCCGGTGGCGTGGTGGGTGGTAAGGAAGGTATGTACATGAAATAAATACCATTTTTTCTTGGTTTTTATGTTGCTTAGAAAGTGTTTGATAAAATACATTGAAAACCATTGCTGTTATTTCCCATACGGTGGAATTTTAAATGTGCAATCCAAGTGTTTGTGGAAATGCTGCACAGGCGAACTCAGCTCAATCTTAGCTCGAACTCGGCTCGAACTAGTCCGAGTTGCTAACCGAATCGAGCTAAGCTGGCCAGTTAAGCTTGAAGACCGAGCCGAGCCAAGCTGAGGCTAGCTCGACTTGGTTCGACTTGATGTACACCCCTAGCTGCATATAGGGGTGTACATCGAGTCGAACCGAGTCGAGCTGAGGCTCGACCACTAGCTGACCTCAGCTCGAACTCGGCTCGGTCCTCGAGCATGACTGGCCAACTCGACTCAGTTCGGTCAACAACTCGGGCCAGCTCGAGCCAAGATCGAGCCAAGTTCACCCGTGCAACATTTTCACAAACACCCAGACTGCACCTTCAAAATCCCACTGTATGTTTTCTGGAGCTATGAATCACTTGAGATAATGGTGCTATGGCTAGCCGCTTCTTTTTTTGATCTTGAATTTTCAAAGCTTTCTGATAGGACTTATCTACCCTGTAAGGTCAAACCATAGTCATATCTCATGAAATCTCTCATTCACTCTTGGAAATTTGCTACAATAACGAGCCACTAGCTGTCATTAATTCTCATTCACCCTGCAATGAATAAAAAACTTTTCCATGTTTTCCACAATAGGAGTGAGATAAGGTCCTCAAAAGGTGGTTTTATGGGTATTTTATCAAACACCTTCTAAGCAACGTAAAAGCCAAGAAAAAAGGTATTTGTTTCATGTACATACTTTCCTTGCCACCAGCCAGAATTCGTTAAGTCATTTCATCAAACACTTGGTGAGCAACATCAATATCAAAGTAACCAAGTCACCGAACTAGTTCGATCCGAATTCGATTCAAGTTGGGTTCAATCCGAGTCGAGTCGAGCTTGGGCGAGCTAGCTAAAAAAATCAGCTTGACTCGGCTTGAACTCAGCTTCGAACCAAGTCAAATCGAGCTTTTTTTAGTCGAGTCGAGCGAGCTAACCAAGCTAGCTAGGTTCGTGTACACCTCTTGCTGCATATGATGCGCACATGGAAATGATGCACCTGAAATATATTAACCCAAATGATAAAAATGAGGTTCCTTAGACAATCCCAACCTCTTATTCACGGACGCTTGTTTTATGAAATAAGATCATTGAATTTTATTCATTACCAATACCTTATTTTAATAAGGTTAGTTGGACAATCCTAACCTCTTATTCACTGACGCTTGTTTTATGAAATAAGACCATTGAATTTTATTCGTCCTTAAAAGTCCAACAATTTAATATTTTAATAACTAAATAAGGGTAATTTTATTGCTTCTAATAAACTTGCACCGAGCCTGGTTTAGTTTTATTGTGCGCCAGGTATGCATTTGTTAAGTAAATTGTAACTGCCTGCGTGTCATCCGTCTCACTCAGCCAAATCATCAAAGTATCTCTCAAAATACTTGTGATCTATGGCACGTAGACAGTGTATCCTGCCTAATGAACGATCAGATGTGGACGCAGGTTGCCTGCGAAGGCCTATCACTGGGGATGGGAAATTGGGTGGGGTCCACCGTGATGTTTGTGAGAAATCCACCCCGTCCATCTAAATTTTTTGGATCATGTTAGGACATGGCTTAAGAAAATGAGGTAGATCCTGGAGTCAGGTGCTCTACCCAATAGGAAAAAGTAGGTGTTTGCCTCAAATTCAGTTACACACATCCTAGGTGTGCCAGAGCTGGATATGACTCAAATTAAACGAACTCCTTATGATCCCGGGCATTAAGACAGTCTGATTAAGACCGAATTTGTAAAGATCATATGTCTGTTTAGCCACGAATCATAATAAGACAAGCAATTGGTGAAGGAATAGCTCGTTCTTCAAATGGATTTTTTTTCATCTTTGGATCGAAAGAACTTCAATGTTTGTGTGATTGCAACTATAATTCAACACAAAGATCTTGGGTCCGAGTACCCATTGTGGTGTGTGTGTGTGTGTAAAAATAGGTTCAACAATAGAAGAATAATAATTAAAAAAAAAGATAAAAATTAAAAGTATTTTATTAATGATTTTTATAATATCGACACTCATAATCGGCCTGAGCGATGACGATTTGTTCATCGTCCAACGTGGACTAAACTTTGTAGCAGTATAGTCTTGATGTGCAGGATGGTCGTTTGTTCATTTCTCAATCGAAAATCGGGCTTCATAACTAGATGACCAATATATGATAGATCTTTGATAGTCTGTTTGTCTCTATGTTGAAAATCGGGCTTCGTGACTAGGTGATCAGTGGGGTGACGGTTTGTTCGTGAATTTAGTGGGAACCATGCACGTGGCAAGATAGTCGTGAATCGACTATTTGTTTGCCATCTAGTGTGGACCAAACTTCATGGCGATATAGCTAGTGGAATCACTTAACGCATAGTAGAAAAGCCCCACGGCCTTCCATTCAAAACTAAGTGTTCTTCTTTGCGATTCAGCGGGATGTTGTGGATGAAGGGTGGAGAGATAAACTAAGTATTCAAAACTAGGGCCCATGCTATGAGGAATGATGGAGGGATAAACTATAAAATAAAGTAAAGATATAAGTATCCATAAAGGACAGATAGATAAAGTAATATAGAACTGGGTTTGATTGTAATAGTGTTTGTCCTCAAGCCATTCTTCAAGTGCTGCTTTTATAGACTTGGAGAGGTGGTGACCACACGTAAGTTTCCTCAATGAAAGGTATTCGAATAGTTGGTCATGCAAATCTCATTGATTCACCACATAACTGTAGCCTACTGTGACGACCACATGTGCAAGAGATCGCATAGATATGTCGGCACTCGGTTTGTTTTCTGTCACATATGATTTGTGCGGGTGTACCGGAATCGGTATAGTGGCTTGATTCAAATTGATTAACTTTGACCCCTAATGGCCAAAATAGGCAGTTAGTTAAACTTAATAGTATATAACTGAATCTAAGGAGTTCAATCGCCTACTAAGCCACTCACAAAATATCTGTAATGATCAGGCGATAATCGGAGGGAAGGATTCTTTCTCCAAAGATGGGTTGTGCCTTGTCTTTCACAAGAAAGGACTTTTTAGTATACTGATGCAATCAAACAAAAGAAAACACTTATATTCGGTCACTAAGAACAACTGCAAGAATGCTAATTCCCAAAGAATTGCTTGTATTAGATAAGGATCAAGCTAGCGTATGAGCATAAACTTGGATTACAACTAAGAAATTACCACTACTGGATTATCACCACTCCTAAGATAAAATGAACTAAGATAAATTGATAGATTTGATTTGTTTATTGTATTTGGTTGTCTTTTGTTTCGCTTATCTTCCTGCTATTTATAGATTTCTTCTGTAGTTATTCTTCAAACATTTCTCTTCTTTATTGGATTATTATAACAACTGAGGTGTCACCATTCAAATCCTTCCCTTGTTACATTTTTCATTTTTATTATTCCTCTTCTCTCGGCTAAGCTCTATTCTCCTCGATCATGATTTGCTCTTCGACCGCATTCTTCTTTTAGATGTCTCGGCCGCACTACTTTGTCAATTACCTGATGACGTGCAACATTAAATAGATGCTATCTATGATTACACAAAAAAAAAATAAAAATACTCCAAGTATCTTAGAAAATCTTTTCATACACCTCACATCTCTCATGTAATACCACATGTCACCTCCCTATTGGCTTTTCTTAGAACAGTCAAAAATTTGGTAAAAAATTGCCCCCCCCCCCCCCCCCCCCCCCAATGTTGCTTCACCTTTAGGTAAGAGGTGAAAGCGATGTTGTTTGGTTCCCCGATGCAATTAATGCAGATGACCATTCATTCACATGTCAATATCCCATTGATTCCACCTGACTAAGGCTAAATCGAATGACAGTCTGTACCTCTCATATGTCAATTGTCCTTGTGATATATTGCATACAATCGTCTTGTACTAGAAGTCATAATTGCCCTTTCATTAATGCACACATATTGCAGTCGATATATAAAAACTATGCAGAGTCAATGTTTGCCTTCTTACACCTCTCACTTCTCTCTCACTCAGACTTCTTTCTTCATCCGATCACCATGGCTGCATCTTCCTCCTCCTCTATCCTATTCTTCCACCAGGAGGCCTTTATAAAGGATTTAGATGTCATATCTTCTAGAGTCATCAATGACCTCCTTTTTAATGCTATTATTGAACCAAATAAGGTATACTTAATACTCAGTCTGGCCTTTCATCCTAAAATCACTCACGAACAACTTCATGAAATAAAGTCATGTTTCCCAAGGTGCCCTGATGAAGTTCTGCTTATTCAGTCTGATCACTTCCCAGATCCTACTAACGCTTTCAAAGCTTTGAGATTGTGGTCAAAATCGATGAATGGTTGGGCAGATGGTATAATTGTGTAGAAGAATAACATAGTGACACGTGGAAACAGGCTGATATCGACAATTGTATCACCCTTTCTTTACACGAATATCTACTTAATGCTTTTCTCCTTATAGCAGCCTCGAATTTTTGGAGTCGATCGACCAGTACCTTTCATTTTGGATGGGGCCTCATGGGTTTGACTATCATGGATGTTTCTGCATTTCCTCCTTATAGCAGCCTACTCCACTTTCATAGTCATTCAATGCAAAACTCAGGACAGTTGATGCCCAAGAGCACATGGATTTTCTCCTTATGTGGATATGTCAACTTTTTCTTTATGAGGGTGATCTTCATATTACAAAGGAATACATTTATCTGGCCGAGGCATTGCTCAAGGATGTTAAGTTGTCATTGCCCCATATGTGCTCGTCCACTTATATTAGAGTATGTTTAAAGTGACCACACCAAAAGTTTTCACCATTCTGGAGAACCTATTTCGCTCATCTAAATGTGGCTTCATGAATATTTTGGGGTAACTTTTGTCAAATTCGTTCCTCACTAATTTGGATTTTGCTTCTTTCATCCATTGCAACATCCTTTACCTTAAAATTCATCATTCTTTTGCAGACTACATGAACTTCTTTCTTTCTCTTAACCTCGATCAATTCAACCATTTTTTATGTCCTTTCAATGACAAAGAATTTGGTCTAGCCTAGTTCATAGAATAATATGAGTCGACTGATATCGAGATGGTTGGTCTCAAAGATCAAGCTTGGAAAAGCTATTTCATTTGTTGAGACCTTCCATATGGTGGCACAGTAGATTTAGGTGTCAATGCCAAGGCTAAGATTGAGCAATACTGTCCCAATCTCCTTCCTCGTCAATTTGGTTTGGTCCAAGGCATTCCTTATCCATTCATTCATCAAACTTACAACCAGCCTTCGAATCATCGCCCATTTGTGGATTCGGTTAGTATGTTCTATATGCTCTGTAATAATTTCGACTTCGTGAGCTCCGCTTTCATGCTTCCTCTATTTTCCACCAGTCCCCAACAATTATTTGCATTTTACTATTGCTAGAAAAATTTCTATGAGACCTTGGTCAATAGATTCCATGAGTTAATCATTGTTCGGTTCTCTCCTTCTTCATCCAAAGTGGAGAAACCTATGGCTGAGAAGAAGAAAACAATGACCGATGGTATTAAAAAGTTGACCATACCTCAGTCGGTCATGTCTCCTATTTAAAGGAAGATGTGATCAAAGAAGACGATATTGGTCACATAAACCATCCTGTCTCTAACACTAATAAGTGTGATCAAACCGTCTCCTTTTACATTAATAAGATCAGTCGAGCCAGCTTCACCTGAACCAAAGCGTTGGAAGGCTACAGTTGCAGGTTCAATCAAAGTTATTTCTATTACTTCAACCGTTTAAGCCTCTACAGTGCCTCTGACCATTCTGAAGATTTCAGGACTTGGACCTCTTGCTCACTCTTCCTACATCTTTTGCTGTTTTCAGTCAGTTGGCCTTGAGAACTTTAGGTATTCCTTCTTCGGCCAAAGTTATTGCAGCTTTTGAAAAATATTACAAAATTAAGTTTTGATCAGGTGTTCCTCTTTCATAATACTCTTGGGTTATGGAAGATGCTTGTAAGAGATACAATGATGCTCACTTCAAAAAGGCCTTTAACAAATGGTGAAGAGAAAAGGAAAGATTGGATTGTCCCAATCTTCCTTTTGATTACTTTCTCGGACCATATCAACTTAATCCTCCTCCTTTCCCACATTTCAATCAAGCTTTGGCTTTAATCATCTATACCACCAAAATTTCACCAGTGGTCGACAGATTTTCCACCGTCGTTGTTCAGTTTGATTTAGGTGGATGTTGTTGATATTCTCCCTTCTGTTTCTTTTTTTTTTTTTTTCACATTTCAATATTTCCTCTAGTCCTCTTCTTTTATTTTTCACAGTGACTAGGGAGTTCTTGATCTTTGAGTGACAATCTATCTCTGCACCACCTCCTCAAGCTGAGACATTGATCTTAAATATCCCAGTCGATGCAGCTCATTCTCCCACAGAAGACTTGACATTTCTAATTTTGAAGAGACTATGAGTGACATTCATTGATCAGAAAATCATACTCAGGAAGAGGTAATCGCATATCAACCCGTGGAGTCTTTCAATCTCCTTTTATATTTTATGACCCCATCACTCACTCGTGATTAAGGTGAAGGAGATATGGAGTTAGCTGCGTCGATGCTGCAAGATTCATTTAGGATGATCATTTCTCATGTGATTGCAACTTATTCTTTTTAGTCTTCTCCCTCCCTGGAAATGACCGACTAGACAGATTTGATCCCTGAGCATAGGGTGGTTATCTCAGACAAAACAGAAGGAATAGAAGAGGAATTCTGCTAGTGAGGCTTCTCCTAATCGATCTATACCCACAAATATCATTGTGGTCGATGCTCCAACTCCATTGCATGTGCTAGTTGATACTTATATGCCCTCTCTTTATCACCTGAGGATGCCCCTTGTGTAGAAGATATTTTATCCTTCTTTGACCAAGCCCTCACCAGTGATACCATAGTGGTCGAGTCCCTAGTGCCTTCATCAAAGCTCCAGCAAGTTTAGGAGGAATTACGTGTTTGCATTCGCTTTGGGGCTTCTAACATCATTTTTTCGGGATCGATCGAGAGACTTAACCTACTTATTCATCGCTACCAAACTCTCTCTCAGTCTAATGAATCCCTGTCGGCCAAGATGTTTGTACTCTATGAATTTTTTAATCTAATTCATGAGTACCAGGATACAGTTATGCCAATTGATAAACTTTAGTATAAGCATACAAACATATCCCACAAAATGACAGAGGTCACAACCGCTAGGGAATAAATTTCCATTTTCTATGGCAAATTGAAGGAGTCAGACTTGACTCTGACTAATTTGAAGGCTCAAATATCAGTGATGGAGAATAAGCTGAAGGTATTAAAGGGGGAGGAAAAATTGTTGATCGAGACCAGACGTGGTCAGAAAGTCAAGGTCAAGACATTGAGTGTCTTCATGTAAGAGCATACTCCATTGATCAGTCAGATGTACGCTTGGCCTTTAAAACTAAAATCGGGCTCTATCAGTAGGTGGAAAAGTAATCAAAGCTTCAAGAGACTATTGCTACTTTTTCTTCTTTTGAGTTCTGATTGCAATAAAATTCTCTCTCCAACTATTGTACTATTGGCATGTAATTCTCTATTTTCAATGCAATCGACAACAGTTCCTTCTTTATTAACAATGCCTTCGATACTTAGTTTTTTTTTTTCCACAATGCTTAAAAAAGAATAACCACTTTAATGATGTGGCAGAAACATAAAAAAATTGTGCACCCGCTCATTATATCTTCCTCCAAAACATTTCATGCCATTAATAGGTACGCCAATCATCATGACAGTTCGACTTCAGGCACACTAGGCTTTCTTGAGTCTTATATAAAGGAATCAATGGTTCTTTCCCCACTACGCATTCAAATATTTATTGCTTCCAAATTCAAAACTTTTATTTTCTATCATGGTCACTACATCCTTTTTCCCATCGATAGAGCTCAAGCTTTCTTGAGGGAAATTATTTCCCTCAAGATTATTCCTTTGCTCTATCCTCTCTCCAATTTGACATTTACCCATTTGTTCACGAGTTTTAAGATATTGCGGAGAATGATGCTCCATTGAAGGAACTCATGAATGCTCTGACCAAGCTTCAACACATTGGTAATGCTTATTTTATTGTCGAAAAAAACCTTAAAATACTGAACGCTCATGAAAATGAGTGTGCCATTATTAATAAAGAATCAAATATGCTCTCCGGCCAATATGATGTAGCCTGGTATGACGCTTGCCCTCCAAGTCTAATATAAAGAGGTCAACAATGATCGTTACGAGACTGAGCACCTTTACCCCGGAAGGGATACAGACTACACTCAAACCCTTCTGAATTTCATCAACTCTCAACTTGATATTTATCAAGCTCAATCGCATGAAAGCAGTGAACAGAAGAAAGAAGAAGAGCACAAGGCCAACATAATTGGTCGTCATATCGACTAGGTTCTACGCTTCCTCAATCGTATTCTAGAGAGTGGAAAATCCTAGAAGGCACAAAGATAGATGACCAAACTTATCATGGAGCATACGACCAAAGGGCCTTAAATAACTTAACCTGCCACTCTCTAGGGTTTCCGTTGATAATCTTACATAGAATATTTTTAATGACTTTATTACTAACCTCGGCTTGACTTTTAGCCTGAGCATAGTAAGTTGATGAATGCAACAACTTAATTCTATACTGATCAGCCATTGCATTGACTTCCTTAGATGAGAAAGTCGTGCCTCTTTCCATAGTGATCAATTTAGGAATTCCAAATTAACAAATTACATGTGTTTCAATGAATTCAATAGTTTCTTGATGACTGGTTCCTGTCATTGGCTTTGCTTCTACCCATTTAGTGACGTAATCGGTAGCCACGATGATGAAATTATGGCCTTTTAATGAATGATGATAAATTTTATTTATTAAATCAATGGTTTATCCTTAGAATAGCCAAGGTTTAATAATAGGATGCAATTCGGTCGCCGGTACATGTTGGATCGGCCCATGTTTCTAACATGCTTCACATCCTCGGGGATATTGGATATAGTCGGTTGTCATTCTCAGCCAGAAATATCCATAACACCAGAGTTTAAGTCTCATTTTTTTTTTCAACTTGATGTGCTTCACAGATTTTGTTATGCACTTTACCTATAGCTAATATGTATTTTTTCTTGCCCAAACATCGCAATAGCACACCAATAGCTCCCCTTTGGAATAATTCATTATCGATCAAAACATAATTTATGCTCATTCTTCTTATATATCAACTAATTTTGGTCTGGGAAGATTAAAGTAATTTATGTTGGTACCCTCCAATCGTCTTTGTTCATCTCGACCTAACACAAATCCTCAATCGAGTCCCTTTGAAAAACCAAAGGCAAAGACTTCTTCTAAATATTTATTATTTTATTACTTTGACCCTGAACAATCTGAAGTCCATCTGATTGCCATTAATGTTATTTTCTCAAGTTATATGTTTTAACTTAACTTCATCAAGTTTGTTTAGCAACTAAGTCATCAGAACATAATACAGTTGCAAAGTAGTACTAGTTGTGAGGCCCGTATCCTACACCGTACCGTTCCGTAAGCTTCTGCGGTCCTCCCAGTTGAATTCTAGTGACCCTCGACTTGTATCTAACGTTTACAAGCGATCCTAATCTAAGTCCTACATACCAAAGTTAGCTCGACTAGAGACTTGTACCCTAGCGACCGCGCCGTCGCCACGGTTCCAATGTCGTGTCTCGCGCGTTGAGGTGATACTCGGGCCAGGAGATGTGGGCCCGCGTTTAGTTCGAGTAAAAATGCCGCGTAAGAGAATCTCTACCAAATGTCAAATCAATCCCATCAATCAATCAAAGTACAACCCATCACTCCATCCCATCCCTAAGTACACAAGTCATTCCCCAAGTCAACTCTCTTACACAACCCATACCACCCATCACCCATCTCTCCCTTATATCACTCCTCTTTCTCTCTCTCTTCACTCCATTTTCTCAAGTAACCCTATGAGAGCAATCGTCCAAGCTCCATGGATAGAGATTGTGTGGCCCACTTTCTATCTCCCATCTCCACCATGCAAAGATCATCTCGACCATTGAAATCATTCCCTTAGAACTATAGATCGCATCGGTGGAAGGAGGAGTCCAAGATCTAAGTTGGGTGATTTTTTTTATGTGATTTTGATGATTAGAGGGTCCACATAGGGTGGGACCCATCTTAATGTATGCATTGTTTAAAGAGGGAGCCATAGTGGAGGGGTCCCTCCATCACTCACCTCTTTCTTTCTCTTTCTCCCTCTCTTTCATCTTTTTTTGTGATGATGTGGCCACGTGACCCACCCAAATGGACCCCACCATGAAGTATGTATTTTATCCAAGCCATCTAGTAAGTGGGCCCACCTTACTGCCGTTTTGGTTGAAAGGAAAACACTAATATCAGCTGGATCCTTAAGTGGGGCAGCCCACATACGTGGACCCCACCTTGTGTATGTCTTATCCACACCACTCAGCCATTTGGTGGCCCACCTGGGCAGGGCCCACCCCCCTGGTAGCACGTCAGTAGGTGGGGCCCAACTTAAATATGTGTTGTATCCAAACCGTCCAGCGTCTAGGGACACTAGACGTGTGAAATGTAAACTGACAGTGGGGGTGTACTCACCAACTTTAAAATAATAATAATAAAATTAATATATATATATATATATATATATATATATATATATAATATTTTATATCAATATATGTTATGGTGGGCCCTACATAGGACCCACCTGTGCTGCCTTGAAATAGTAGCAGCTTCTTATACGCAGCTATATAGCTACTTTATTAACGTCAGCAGGGTCTGTGGGACCCAGCTGTGTGGACGTCATCCACACCGTCTGTCCATTTACATGGACCCACCTATAATGAATGTTTTATATCTCACCGTCTGTCCGTCCATGGGACGTGGACCCCACCTGACAAGTGTTACATCCATCATCTAGCCCATGGATGGTGGCTCCCATAATGATGTAAGTGTTGTATCCACCGTCCATTATTTGGAAGGTGGGCCACCCTGATGTGTGTGTCTCATCCCTGCCGTCCACGTGGGATGGTGGGTCTTACCTACCTTGATGTATTTGTTTTAATCCGCACCGTCTAGATGTTTGGACGGTGGGAACCCAGCTGTTGCCTTGATGCAGCAAGTTCTGTAGGGTCTAATCATGAGGCCTGTGTTATATTCAGACCGTCCATCTATGTGGACCCCACACGCAGCTGTTGTTGCTCTTGCATCAGTAGTTTTTGTGGCCCTGTTTGATGTATGTATTGCACATTGTCCATCTGTTTTGGTTGTGGTTGGGGCCCACCTTGATGTATGTATTACATCCAAATGGTCCATCCAATTGGTGAGCTCGACTTAAGGCTTGAGATTAAAAATGAGGCAGATCTATCAGGTGGACCACACTACAGAAATCAGTGGAGATTGAACGTCCGCCATTGAAACCCCTTTTAGGTCACGAAAATTTTGGATTTTTATGGAAATTATTTTCCCTCTTAATCCAGGTCTTTGTGACCATATGAACAAATTGGATGGAAAAATAATGTTATGGTGGGCCCTACCTTGATGGCACATGTGGCCCACCTTGTATGTATGTATTATATATCTACGCCACCCATTAATGCGACTCATTTGATGTATATAAGGCCCATTGGTGCAGCCCATTGATGCAGCCCACATATTATATTTAAGGCCCACGGGTCATGGCCCATTGAGATGTATTAATGACCCATGTGCAGGCCCACCTGTTATATATGTTAGGCCCATGTGTAGGGCCCACCTGTTGTGTATTTATAGCCCTTTTCGGCATAGCCCATTGAGTTGTATATAAGGCCCAATATGATGTATACCCGGCCCATGTGTTGGGGCCCGATGTGATGTATTTATGGCACATGTGATGTGATGTATATGTGGCCCTTATGTGAGGCGATGGGCCCACTATATGTTTGACTCTATATAGGCCACTGGTTGGGAGAAATGTTGGTTAAATGACCACAGTGATGGGCAATGATGGTTTAATGTCCACATTGTGACCTTCCCTTAGGCCTTGTTAGGCCCATTCTCATCAATACCCATTCCGATTGCGTGGCCGATTATCGAGGCCGATTCCGATTGTCGAGGCCGATTGTTAAGGCCAATTCCGATTCCGATTGTTGAGGCCAGATATCGAGGCCAATTGTCAAGGCCCAATGTGATGTATATGCGGCCCATATTTGAGTCCCATTGTGATGTGCATTCAACCCGTGTTTGAGGCTCAATGTGATGTATATGAGGCCTACGTGATGAGGCCCATTATGGTGCATTTAACGGCCAAGCGATAGAGCCCATTGTGATGTATATTAGGCCCATGTGAGAGGCCCATCATGATGTGTATTAAGCTTTTGAGTGAGGCCCATGGTGTTGTATATTTGACCCTTCTGTGAGGTCATGGTTCCACTGTATGTTAGGCTCTATATATGTCATTCCTTAGGGGCAATGTTGGTTAAATGTCCACATTGTCGAGGTTGATTGTCGATGCCGATTGATACTGATTATGAGTATATGACAGCATAGCATCATGACACATGCCCATACGCATCATCTACATGTTTGTTATGAGATATGATTGACCATTGCATATGTCATAGTGCCGATTGTTATGAGACTCCCTAATAGGTGGAGATTATCTCATATGAGCGCACGATATGCACAGGATTGATGCATGATTGGACTGTGTAACTTATGCATCTCACATTGTATGATTATGATTATCGTACGCCCTAATGACATCAGGGCCATAGCCTCCACAGGCATATCGTGGAAGGTTAAATGGGACACTAAAAATATATTCTACATAGGGTGTTATAGATATCTCTTGGTGAAAGTCTCTAAACCCTCTTGGTTCTAGAGGTTGCTCCAACGTCTAAATCGAGTGGATGCATGAGCACATGAGGGTCGTATACCGTTAGGCTGCGTCTCCCACTGTGTCATGGTTGGTTGGAAGGGGGTGCGGCCTTACCTGCCTGAGAGGAGGGGCAAAGCTAGGCTAAGCTTGACCAGCTCTAGGAATGGGTCCGCTATCGACGAGCCGGGCTCGATATTGGCAGGTGGATAGTGAGGTCTCTTCCACTTACCTAGTTGTACGCTTGGATAGGGGCAGCAAGCTGGCGTAGAGTGTAATAGACCTAGGTGATGATCCCAGAGATGAACAGTACTGAGATATGGACTTATTGAGTAGGAGTTGCATACTCATTCATTCACTATCCACTCGGGCTGGTGGTGCGCAACTATTTGTTACATGTACCTTCGCAATGGCCAGGATTTCGGTTAAGGCGCGCGACTAACCTGAGATCAGGAGTTTACCACATTGTGTTTGACTATCCAAATTTAGGTATGGGACTGGTTTGGATAGAAGTCCCTTGTGGTGGACCTCATAGCTTGCGATACTTCATGGTCATTCGCATCGCATATTGAATTGCATCCTCGGTTTCTGATACTTGACTCTTTATGACTCATCACTTGCATAGTTGATCTATATTACGTACCCTGATATTGTATGACTCATGGACTTGACAGTATTTCTGATTACTCTGATATCGTATGATTCATGATCTTGCCAATGTTTCTAATATTGTATGATTATGACATTATATTTGTGTACTTGGCACTTATCTTACGCACACACTTTCACCACCCTCTAAGCTTTCTATAAGCTTATGCATGATAGATGCGTGCAGGTGACGTTGGTCATAACGACGTTCAGTTTGGAGCGTGTAGCTGTCTTCCGGAGCTTTAATTTTATTTTTGATATATGTATTTTTCCCTTTTACCATTGTATTCAACTAATTATATTAGTGGATATGTGATGATGATGTTGTCTTTATGATTTGGGTATACTTGTGTTATGCTTCTTATGGGATAAATGTATATTGAAAAATCCTCCTTGTAGGATCCCATGATCGGAATCTGGTGTTGGGCACTAGGAGCCGAAAATGGGGTACTACGGAGGCCGTTGGCACCAGATTCGGCGATCAGGAATTTTTTGAGCCCGGTTTCCGAGTTTGGGGCGTGACACTAGTGCACTTGAATGATCCAGTCAATTGCTTTATTACTAATTATGAATCACTCATTATCAATATATTCTTAGTTCCTAATTCTGCTAACATTTCTAAACCGATTATCAAGGCCTCACATTCATCTTGATTATTAGTGCAATTGAACTTAAGTTGGAATGCATGTTCCTAATTCCTTCCTACTGGATTAATTAGGACAATCGCTGCTGATGATCCTCAGTCAGTCCTTGAACTGTTAAATATCATTTTTCAAGATGATTGGTATATTATATATATGCCCAGTACCTCCGAAGGAAGTTGATTTTTAATTTCTGAAGGGTGATCGGCTTAGAAATTCACTATGGCCTACCCTTTTACCGCCCTTTGTGGCACATATGTCAAATCAAACTCAGATACTGTTAAAACCCATTTGCCAATTTGGCCATTTAGAATCTGTCGATTCAACATATATTTAACTAAATCGGTTATCGAAATTATATTGACTGATTTGCTAATAAATAATAACATAATTTTATGGCCGCAAAAGTACAATGATAAACATACTTTTTCTATAGCTGAATACCGTCTCTCGAAACCTAATAATGTTCAGAAGATAATAAACTACTCATTCCCTTCGATCATCATCATTTTGTGTTAATAGGGGGCCAACTGATTTTGTACGATTCAAGCTAGCTCGAAAAGCTTGCTCGGCTTGGCTCGATATACCTCGGCTTGACTTGGCTTGAACAATAACTGAAGGCGAGCTAAGCTTCATATGACCTAGTTCATTTTGAAAATGAGCCGAGGTCGAGCAGAGTGGAGCTTGACTTGGCTCAACTCAACTCGAACTCAGCTTAGATCGAAGCTTGAGCTTGGCTCGACTCGAACATATTTATATATATATAATATTTAAAAATAATAAAACTTAAAAACTTAAAACCCTACCTTACCCATCCATCCATTTCTTTCCTTTCATTACCCAACCCAACGCGCCCGAGCTCCTCCCTCCCTCCCTCCCTCCTTCCTTCTCTCTTAGCCACTCGCCTGAGTTAGACTTATCGTCTACCCGACTCATCTCAGTTGTACAGCCCACACTCGGCCACTCGTCAGCAAGGTACCATTATCTAAATCTAATATTTTGTTTTCTTATTTATGTAATTGAAAACCCCAAATATAATAAATTGAGGTGGGAACAGGCTTGTCTTAACTCCAGGTAAGCTCGCCTCGACTCAATTTAATAGCTCACCTCGAAAGGTTTGGCGAACAAGCCAAGCTCCAGTGGTAAGCTTAAGGGAGAGCTCGAGCTCAAGAAGGGCACGGACAAGTCAAGCCAAGATTGGCCCACATCAACTTGACTCGGCTCGATGTATAGCCCTATATACATCTTGAGCGGTAAATAATCTTTAATTTTGTCAAAAGCTAACTGATGTTCTACTTCTCACCTGAACTTGTCTCCTTGTTTTAGCTTTAGCAATGGAGAAAACACACTAGTTCTTCTTACAAAATTAGAAATAAATTGACACATAAAATTAAATTTCTCGAGAAACTTTGGAGCTTGGTTTTGTTTCTCGGTGTCCGAGCTTCTATTATTGCTCGAGCCTTATGTTGATCAATTTTAATATCTTGTTGATGTACCATAAATCCTAAAAAGTTTCCGGCCAATACACCAAAAGCACATTTAAGAGGGTTCATTTTTAACTTATGAACTCTCATTCTCTCGAATGATCTCTATAAGTGAGCGAAGTGCTGAAACGGATTAGCCGATTTGACACTATATTATCAATATAAATTTCCATAAAATGACCAATCATGTCATGGAAAATGGCATTCATACCTCTTTGATAAGTAGCTCCAACGTTTTTAAGTCCAAACAGAATTACAGCCCAACAAAAAGTTTCTAAAGGTCTAGGACACTTAAAGTTTATCTTTTGGACATCCTCATCTGCAATGCTTATTTGGCTATATCCTAAATGGTCATCCATAAAAGAAACCATTTGATGTCCTACAGCTCGATCGATCAGTTGATTGGCCATGGGCATAAGATACTCATCTTCTCTAGTGTAACTTGATTTAAAATTTTGAAATTAATATAGACTTTGAGTTTACCATTTTTCCCAATAATAGGTACTACATTTGAGATACATTCAGCATACTGGTGGGCTTCATATACCCTGCTTTCAAAAGTCATTCAATTTCTTCCTTTATCTTTTAGGTAACTTACACAGTCATCTACCTTGGCAGATGTTTATGTGGTCAATAGCCATCTTTTATAAGTAACTTGTGTTCAACCAGATTTTAGTCTCATCCAGGAAACTTGTGATAGTCCCATGAAAAGCAATCGATGAACTCTCTGAGTAATTTGGTAAGTTCGACCTATATCTGTGAGTCCAACAGTCCATTGATGAAAGTATGTTTGGGATGTTTCTCTATTCCTAAATTTACTTCAATTAAAGGATCTTGGACCTGAGCTTAAGAATCATCCAATTTTCCTAGAGCTTGTTTTAAGTCCTTCAAATTAGTGTCATATTTAACTATTTAATCGGCCGGTACTATTTTTCAGTCATATCAACAAAGAATCAATTATCATATCTTTGTAGACTCTCCTCGAGCTGCCTTAATCTGGCCATGAATTTGACCTTGACCAATGTCTTAGTCATCATAGAATTTCTTTTATGGTACAACTCGTGGTTACATAGAAGGAAATTATAGCCTTCGACAACTCATCATCCAGTTGTATCATGGTGGTGACATCTTGTACAATTTTATCTTGGTTGATTTTAGAGTCTATCCTAGTTGATCTGTAATTTTTATCTCATCTTGTAAAATGTATTAGTCCGATCTTGTCTCCATAAAAATAAGCTTCGGCTGCATAAGACATGGTTAAGAATGGTTTGTTATTGGCCAAAACCAATTCTACTTTGTCTTGATTCCATAAAATCACAAATTGGTATATTAATGATATATAGAATACATGAGAAAGAATGAATCCAATCTCTTCCAAGCAAAGCATTGTATTTTGAGGATGAATCAACCATAAAGAAAGTGGCTATCATCCTTTTGGTTCCCACCATTAATTCGATAGGCAAAAACACCATGTGTTTGTGCCACCCATCCAGTAAAATTACTAACCGTAACTTTGGCCAATACTATATCGTCTTGAGTCTGCCCTATTGTGGCTATCATCTTGGCCGGAAGTATATTATGACTGCACCATTATCAACCAAGAACCTAGTGACTAGACATCCTTCCAAATGTATAGAAATGTATAACGATTTCAAATATTGAGTCATGCTATGGGTCGGTCTTTCAATCATTATTTTTTCAGAAGGTGACCTTGGTTTTACTGAAACGGTCGACATATTTTTTGGTGTCCTCTTCTGAATCAAATGAATTGTGTTGTAGGATTATGGGAGGATAGGCTCTCCCACATCTCCTTCCATATTGTTTAGTTGGGATGCTTTAGCCTAGAAACTCAATGATAGGGTAAGCATCATACTGCAATCTAATACAATTGGTGGAAATGACCCAAATTGAATTATCAAATTTGGACATTGCCCCCTAAGTTTGTCTAAATTCTTTTGCTTATCAATTTTCTTCACTATTTCTGACCCAATATCCTCATTCGGTTTAGATGAGGTTTGCCCTAATGATTTTGCTTTTGCAAGCAATTTCTCAATCAAAAGATCATCTGAAAAATATTCATCACTGAAGTATTCGATCATGAAAATGTGTGTGATATTCTATCACGGCATGTGCGGAAGCTTGACAGAGCTTTAAAATTACAGCTAAGCCCTAAAGGGGGGTGATTAGGACCAATTAAATTTTTTTCCTAATTAATCAATTAAACTAACAAGGCAAAATAACACAAAGGCTTCCAAGCCAAAAGTTAGTCCAATCACATAGACTATAAAGCTGTGCCAATTAAGCAACTAGTCTAAAGAGATAATAAGCTTGTGTATGCAATGCAAGTTAAGTGCCTAACATATAATCTAATTTCAGCATTCATATAGTTTAACTAATCAAACACATAAGTAAGATTAAAATTATGCTCAAATGGTAATCACAAACACAAACATATATAGTGATTTGGTTTTCCTACTCTACTCCCAGCGGATGCACTCTTCTTGAGTATACAGGTATTCACTATATTAGGAGTTTTCAATAAGTTCACTCTAACCTTTACAAGCATACACTCCCACCGGAGTCTACATAGGGTTCTTATAAATGTACACTCCCATCGAAGGCCTAAATAAAGACTTGGCACACTACACTCCCGTTGGAAGCCTACACAAGGACATACACACATACTTACCCGTGTTGGTGGTGATACAATCCTACACAAGAACCTATGCGAGTATCGGTCACAAACTTTATATTTAATCGCACATAAGAAAAGAGTATGTGGACTCTTATAATTAACAACTTACTTGTTGGATTGAGCCCGTTTGTAGCGACTTACTTGAGATGCTTCATCAATGCTATCATATGCTCCCTCGATCTTTAAAGTCAGTCTTCTTTTGCTTCCTTAAATTGGCTATCTTATACTTGATGCTCCAATAAGGTTATTAAGGTAATGGGAAGGGTTTGATTGAATCTCGTACAACTAAAGGCTTAGTTGGCTTCCAAATAAGCATTCACCTATATGGGCATTTTAAAGGTTTATAAGACACATTGTTTACATATTGGATTGGTTTCTATCCTCTAAAGAATGCAAGGAAACAAGATTATCTTTATAAGGAGCTTAGAATGCTCAAGAGAGTGATTAATCACATATAAGATATCTTGAATCCCTTTGGGCGAGAGCCTAAAAGTGTTGGGAAGTATCAGGATACGCTAGGACTTCTAACTCACTCAAAAACCATCATTTTTCCTTATAACCAAATGCCCATTTTGGTGAATTTGTTGTTGGACGATTTGGGCCATGATTGGTCGTTCAAGATTGATTGATTGAGATTGACTGATGACACTAATGAGTCTGCTGTTTTTGAACAGTTTGGTTTAACAATAGCTCGGGACCTCTATAGCCTATTTAAGCCATGTTCAAATTGGCCTTTTAAGGCTAATGGATGATCAAGTAATGTTTATCTATTAGGCCATAATCATCTAGATGTTTACAGTTGTTTTGGGTCAAGGTTAGAGTCAACAATGGACCCCATATACCTGTTCTTCACTTCCTTGATGCTTCAGTCTTCACGTGTCTTTGGTCTTTAACTTCTAAGGGCTCAACTGACTCCCGAACACATACACGCACGTGATTGACAAACATAGTGCATAAATAAGTGCACTAATAGGGGTGCCCCTTGTAATGTAAAGATGATGAATTTGATGAGCAGAGGGGTTGAGAAGGGAATGAGTGTTACATTGGGCTAATGCTAGGTTGGATGAAGCTGATTAAAGATCAAATGGTTGGATGGAAGGCTATGTCACAAGGATGGGATCGAGTGGCCTAGTTTAGACTTTGGTTGGCTTGAGAGGCTAGGATTAGGGTCGGGCTAGATTGGACCAGAACTAGATTCCTTCCACCCTCACTCTCGGTGGTGAAGAGATTGGATGATTTAGATGGCTAAGGGACTCTATTGGATTCTCTGAATGAGAAGGGATGATTGGATTTATTTGGGATATATTAGATGATTGAAACAGGAAGGGAGTGGGTTATTTATAGCCCACAAGCCAGGTTTTCTGGTAATTCCTGGGTAAGTCTAGGGTTGAAAAGGGTGTTGATGGCTAGGATTTAAGATTTCCACATGGCAAGATCTCCATGGATGGATAGGATAGTAAAATGGTAAATTTGGGTATAAGGGGGTACCGGAGTCAAAGCACATTGTCGCACACTTGCACATCGTCCCTGGAGCAACTCCACATGCGTGGAGCTTGCCTTACCAAGGCAGGAGGGTTGCCACATCACTTGTGGCTCCTAGGGAGCCGCCAGTGCCACACAAGCTCTCCTGCTTTGACAAGTGAGTTCGCTACTCGTGTGGAGGCTTTTGCCTCAAGTGGTGTCAAGTTGTTGTGTGCCTTGGATTCCGAATGGACTTGGATGTGGACTTGGTTTAGGCCTGAATTTTGTCTTGACTAGTTGAGTTGACTAGGTTAAGGGACTTGGTAGGATGACCAGGTGAGTTGGCTCGACAAGTTAGCTCGAGGCACGATCGGGTTTTTCTTAGGTTTTGGTTAGATATTGATTGGGTTGAGCTCAAGGCTTGGTTAGGGTTATGTTTTAGGATTTGAGCTAGGGTTTGGCTTAAGGTTTTGAATATAGTTTGAATTTGGGTTGGATTAGGATTTGGAATGGGGTTAGGGTTTAGGATAGCCACTATCAGGTGTAGTTAATCCAATCCAATTAGCTTATCGGCCTGGGTTGGTGTATCTATAGGGGCCCACCATGAATGTATCTGTCTTATCCATACTATCCTTCTGCTCTTTTATATCATTTTAGTGCAGGAGCCTAAACATGAAGCATATCCAAAGCTTAAATGTACTGCACCGTAGGAATAATGATGTCCACCATTAGAGCTGGACACAAACTAGCTCGACTCGCCTAACTCAGCTCGTCTGACTCATTCAGACCCAACTCGACCCGAACCGAATGGGTGAGTCGATCCGAACTGAGTAGGCTTCGCCCAATCCGAACTCAAACCGAGTCGAGTTCGAATTACCTAGTAATTCGACTTGAAACTCGATTCGTCAAACTCGACTCGTTCCGAAACCCAACTTGACTCGGGTTATCGAGTAGAGTATGTAGAGTGGTTTTTATATATTCTTGGATATGTGCTTAGATCCGTTTAGATCTTTGGTGGGATGGACAAAAAAGGCAATGATTTAGTGTTAGGCGTAATTGGATACTCTAGAGTTTTGAGATTTATGAACTCACCCCAGTGTTAAGCATGTTTGGTAATGGCTTGCCAATGCCTGGTCAATGATACAGAGCTAAGCACTTTACCAAATCTACGGTGATCCGCGGCTACCTCCCATTATACATGTGGAATGTGTTACATATCAGAACCGTTGAAAATATCAACATCCAATAGAGGGAGAGCTTCCCAAGCTTACAAATTTTTTAGATATGAACGTCCAAAACAAGACACGGATGGGTCTTGAACTCGACAGTAGCGAGTCGGGTTGTCAAGTGACGCCACCATGTCGTATGTGTTGTATCCACACCATCCATTTGGAGAGATCATTTACAAGAACTAGTTATCACATATCCAAAGTTGCAAAATATAGAGCATGTGATGGGGACTGAAAAAGACGGAAGGTGGCATATACTGAAGACGGGGATAAGAGGGTTGAGATGCATACCTTGTTCCCCGGAGATGAGAATGAACCCGCTTTGTCGTCTTCATCTTCTCGACTAGCAATAGCTCGTATGTAAAGACCAACCATGCCAAACGATGCTGTAGTGAGTTAAAAGAGGAGGCAGAATCATCTCATCAATCTCGACTTGCATCCGATCGATGGATATGGCACCGACTAAATGGGATTTCGGTCAGGCATTACGCCTAATCCATGGATAGATTTCAAGGATTTACCCCATTCTCGGCTCCTAGCGTCCATACGCCAGATTTCGATTCTGGGATCCTACAAAGAGGATTTTCCAACATACATTTAACTCGTAATAAGCATAACCACAAGATTACCCAATTCACAAAGGCAACATCATCATCACATATCTACTATTATAATCATTTGAGTACAATGCTAAAAGGAAATACATAAATCGAAAATCAAGCTCCAGAAGGTCGCTGCACGCTCCAAGCTCAACACTGCTGCAACCTAACATCACCTGCATGTATCGTGCATACTCTTATTGAAAGCTTAGTAGGTGGTGTAAGTGTGTGCATAAGGTAAGTGCCAAGTAAGCAATATTAAAGTAATCAGAGTAACGGAAATACCGATAAACCCATAATCATACAAATCGAAACACTAGCAAGATCATAAATCATACAAAATCAAAGTAATACGAAAACATACCGATAGGCCCATAAATACCATCATCTTATCCAGGCTATGTGACGCAGAAATATAATAAAAACAATATCATATAATGATGAAGCAATGTACATCAACTATGCAATGCGTAGACATAGTAAGCATATCAGATGTCGCCGATGCAATGCAATATACAAATCATGATGAGTCCACGAATACCGTCGGTTGTACCTAGGTCATATAAATGCATAAACATAGTAACTAGAAATGCTATATGCGGCGGATGTAATGCGATATGTGGTGCGAATGGAATGACCATGCTAGAGTGTGAAGTCGAGATGATAGTACGTAGTATTGCGGTCACGGGGTCCATCACAAGAGACTTCTATCCAAACCGGTCCCATACCTAAATTTGGATAGTCGGACTCAATGTGGTAAACTCGATCTCCAACCGAAATTCTAGTCATGCCAATGTACACGTAACAAATAGTTGCGCACCACCGGCCGAGTGGATAGTGAATGAATGAATGAATGAGTATGCAATTCCTGCTCAATAAGTCCACATATCAGTACGGTTCCTCTCTGGAGAAATCACCGGGGTCTATTACACTCCAAACCAGATTGTCGCCCCATCGTGCGCAACAAGGTGAGTGGAAGAGACCTCGCTATCTGCCTGCCAATATCGGGCTTGGCTCGTCGATAGCGGACTCATTCCTCGAACTGGTCAGACTCAGCCTAGCATTACCCCCTCCTCTTGGGCAGGTAAGGTCGTACCCCCTTCTAACCGACCACGACACAATGGGAGACACGGTCTAACGGTATATGGCCCTCATGCGCTTATGCATCCACTCAGTCTACACGTTGGAGCAACATCTGGAACCAAGAGGGTTTAGGGACTTTCATCTAATGATATCTATAGCACCCATGTAGAACAGATTTCTGGTGTCCCGTCTGGCCATCCAAGATATGCCTGTGGAGGCTATAGCCCTAATGTCGCTAGGGCACATAATGCAAGAAGCATGAGTCATATAATCCAGTCATGCATCAACCCTGCACATACCGTGCACAAGATAACCTCCGCCTATCAGAGAGTCTCATAACAATCTGTCTAATGAAATATGCAATGGTCAACCACATCTCATAACAAACATGCAGATGATGCGTATGGGCATGTATCATGATGCTATGCAGTCACATACTCATAATCGGTATCAATGACCGGCATCGACAATCGACCTCGACAATGTGGACATTTAACCAACATTGCCTCTGAGGAATGACCCTCATAGATCCTAACATATAATGGACCCATGACCTCACACAAGGGCTAAATATACAACACCATGGGCCTCACTCAAGAGCTTAATACACATCACGATAGGCCTTTCACATGGGCCTAACATACATCACAAAGGGCCTCAACTACGAGTCGCATATACACCATATAGGTCTCGACAATCGGCCTCGACAATTGAAATCGGTCAATAATCGGAATCAGCAAATCGGTCACGTCAATCGGAATCGGCAATCGGTCATGATAAACGGCCTCGATCGCTAATCGGCAATCGGTCAAGATAAACAACCTCGATCGTTAATCGACAATCGGTCAAGTCAATCGAAATAGACAATCGGTCAAGAAAAATGACCTCGATCACTAATTGGCAATCGGTCAAGATAAACGGCCTTGATCGCTAATCGGCAATCGGTCAAGATAAACGACCTCGATCACTAATCAAAATCGGCAAATCGGTTACGACAATCGAAAATTGGCAATCGGTCACGATAATCGGCCTCGATCGCTAATCGGCAATCGGTCAAGTCAATCGAAATCGATCGATAATCAGAATCGGTAAATCGGTCACGACAAACGGGGTCGATAATCTATGTCGGCCTCGATAATCGGCACCGATAGTCAGGGTCGATAATCAGCACCGATAATCAGGGTCGATAATCGATGTCGACTTCGATAATCGACACCGATAATCAGCAGATATAAATAAGGCGGGGTTTATAGATGATGAGTCGATCAACCATAGTATAAAGATCGGCAGCGGCCGTGGTTATATCAAATCCGATGACATGGAGTCATCCGTCTACGGTGAATGGGGCCCACTTATTTGGGTTAACCCACTAAGGGAATGATGAGAATGGGCCTAACAAGGCCTAAGGGAATGTCTCAATGTGGATATCCAACCATCATTACCCATCAATGTGGACATCTAACCAACATTGTTCCCAAGGAGTGGCCTACATAAGGGATTCATACACAATGTATCGGCCACACATACATCACGATGGGCCCCATTATGAGCCTCTCATTTATCGCGTTAGGCTTTATATAAGGGCCTCAAACGAATCACAATGGGCCACGCCCATGGGCCTCAAATGCATCAAAATGGGCCTCTCCCATGGGCCTCAAATACATCACATTGTGCCTTGCCCATGGGCCTCGAATACACACTAATGGGCCTCGCCCAAGGGCCGAAATGCATACTGGTGGGCCTCATGGATGGGCCGTACCAATGGTCCTAAAGTGGCTTAGACCATATCAAAATCATTCCAATAGTTGTAGGTGTAACATGTGTATCACTGTACACTATCAATCCATGAGGCTCATGGCCCATCAATGAGGACTAGCACTGCCCAAACATTGTCCATATAAATCAGCACCATCCAAACTTTGTCTAGCAGCGGGTCCCATTATCAGGACGGCTGGGATACACATATACATCACGTGGGACCCATGGAATGTGCTGACATCAACAGCGGGTGGGTCCCCCAACAAAACAGTTGGACGACATAGATAATACACGTGCATTATGATGGGGATCCACCATCCATGAGCTAGATGGTGGATGTGACACACCATCAAGGTGGGTGCCAAGTGATGGCCCACTGCAAATACAACAGCTGCATGGTTGGCTGCTGATGAACGCACGCCAGCCATCCAAATCCTCAAAAAGGTGGGCCCACATGGGGCCCACACATACAGACAACCACCTCATCATATATAAATATATAATATTTTATTTATTTATTATTATTATTATTTTAAAACAAATCCCACCAGCGTCTAGATAGATGGACCGTTGGATGAAATACATACATTGGTGTGGCCCACGGAACTTGCTGCTTGTGTGGCCAGCTATCCCACCGTCCAGATGGATGGTCTAGATATTACCAACCCATATCAGACCCATAGAACTCACTGATGTCTAGACATAACAGCTGTGTAGTCGAATAATCCCCATAGTCCAATGGACGATGGGATATAACACATATCTGGGTGGTCCCCTCAAATGCTGGACATCTGTCCAGCACGTCCTCTGATGGATGGTCAGATAAAACATATCAGGGGTGGGTCCCATCCTCAATGAACAGTGTGGATTAAACCCATGCGTCACAGTGGTCCCACGTGTTGAAAGGCAGCATGGATGAATCACATATATCATGTGTGGGGTCCCCGGGACTCGCTGCTGCAATACAACAGCTATAAACTGGTGTGAAATGCACCAGCCAAACTGTTCTCATCAAGTGGGTTCACAAGCATCGTCCAGATGGACAGGGTAGATATACAACAAATACATCAACGTAGGTCCCACCTACCCACACGTGTCGGTGGGCTCACGTTTCAAGCGGATGGACGGTGTGTGGAAGGCACGCATCAAGGTGGATCTCACTGTCCAGGCCTTTGCACTGGACGGTGCAGTTAAAGCACGTACATCAATATGTACACACGTGTGACAGGTGGATGGGCTGGATCAAAACACACAGCATGTGGCCCCACACGTGCGGACCGGGTGAATAAAATGCGTACATCCTGGTGGTGTCCCATGTCCAGGAACTGGACGTGAGGTATTCCACTTGGACGGTCAGAATTGCGTGGATATAAAACATACCTCATGTTAGGGCCCCAAAACTGTCCAGGCACGGACGGCCTGATCATGAAACCCATGGTATATTGTGGTCCCCACCAACTGCAGACATCAGCAGCAGCTACTGCTGCTGCTACCAAAATAAATGCACGGCATGGATGGAACCTCCAAATGGACAGACGGTTTAGATAAAATACCTATCCAGGTGGGTCCCACACCACCGTCCACATGCTGCCAGAGTATATGGACGGTGTGGAGGGGGGGGGGTATGCACGTGCAGCAAGGTGGGGCCCACGCGAGTGGCCCACCATCTACAGTGTCAAGCTACTACATGTGTTTACCCTGCACAGTCCAGCAACACCTGGACATCCACTAACTGGATGGTCTGGATGAAGCCAATACATCATGGCGTGGGTGGATCTCCACCGTCCAGATCTGTTAGATGGTGTAAGTATAATAAATACATCAGGGTGGACCCACATCAATGTGGCCCACCACTGGATCAAACTGATACTTGTGATTCCCTTAAATCCCGGGCCTGCCAAAGATCTAGTAGCAAGGTGGGCCACATTCCAACATCAAAAGAGAAGGAGAGAGAGAGAGAGTTAGAGAAAAGAGAGAGGGACCGGATGGTGATGGAGGGACCCTGCCACTATGGGCCCCTCCTTGATACAATACACACATCAAGATGGGTCCCACCACATGTGGGCCCTCAAATCACGAAATCAACAGTGGAAAATCATAAAATCACCCACCGTTAGATCTTGGACTCTTCCTTCCACCGATGTGATCTAGAGCTCCAAGGATGCATTTTTAACGGTTGAGATGATCTTTAGGTGGTGGAGATGGGAGCTAGGAGGTGGGCCACACTCTCATGGAGGGGTTGAGACGTTGGAGTTGCTTGGAGAATGAGAGAGAATAAGAGAGAGATGGATAGGTGAGTGATGGGGTGATGGGTGAAGTGAATGATGGGTGTACTTTGTGTAAGAGAGACTTTGACTTGGGGGTTGCTTGGGGATGGGGTTGTACTTTGACATGTGAGGTGATGTGTACTTGAGTGATGGGATTGATGGGATTTGATGTGATGTTCTCTTGGGTTTTACAATGCGCGATGTTTTTCCTCGAACTGAATGCAGGCCCACATCTCCTGGCCAGGGTATTGCCTTAGTGCGTGAGACGCGGCATCTGAACCGTGGCGATGGTGCGGTCGCACGGCGTCTTCATCTTCTCGACTAGCAATAGCTCGTATGTAAAGACCAACCATGCCAAACGATGCTGTAGTGAGTTAAAAGAGGAGGCAAAATCATCTCATCAATCTCGACTTGCATCCGATCGATGGATATGGCACCGACTAAATGGGATTTCGGTCAGGCATTACGCCTAATCCATGGATAGATTTCAAGGATTGCGTTGTTGCAGCGTAATCTGGAAAAACAATCCTCGCTAGTCCCATTGCTAAATGGATATGATGCAAAATAGGATGCTTCCAATCCAACCATCCAAACGCACCCCTGATAGATTTTGAGATTCAATACCACCTACTCCCATCAAAGCCGACATAAATCGAGGTGCCAAACTCGCCCTTAGCGTACTGAGTAAACTCTGCGAGGCCCACAATGATTTATGTATTTTATCTTGTCTCTCCATCAATTTTATCCCAAAATTGATCCTAAAAACCTGATCTGAATCGGTATTTCGGACCGGGTTGGACTTAGTTCAGATCAGCCCAGCCAAAACACGAACTCGGTTTGAGTCAGGCATGCTGGACTCGGTACCGAGTCGAATCAAGTTCGGGTCAGTCCTTGTTCAAAACTGGATTGATTCAAGTTAGACCTAATGATGTAGAGCGGGCCATGGACACTTTCATGTCCAAGATGGATCAGAGAAGGCCCGATTAAAGGCAGAAATCATCAAGACCATTAGAACCTTAAACAAGCATATCTCGCAAACCGAAATTAGTTACTCAACGTACCATATATGATTTTGGGGTAGGACGAGCTACTTTAGCCAACCAAGCCGACATAGCTAGGTTACCCACACCGAATTTGCAAGATTCCATCCTATCGACGGTCAAATTCCATGTTTATTTCTATTTTTACTGTTTTTAGTAAGTTTTAGTTTGATTATAACTCTTCATCCATTAGGCTTTAGGAGTTGTGTCCAACATGAAAAGTGTTTAGAAAAATTAGGAGAATAACGTGGTTAAGCCACATAGGACACTTACAATAAATAGTAAATTTCCTATTTATAGCAAGTTGCAAATTTTAGGGAGTTTTAGTTATAGTTTAATTCCTAAACTTATTTCAAGTCTTGGTATCCCTATTTAAAGGGTCGTAGGCTCATTTATTTCATCAATCAATCAATCAATTTATGAATTTTCATGAATAATATTTATATTTTCTTTCTTTTTCCTCGTGGATTCGAGAAGTGTCTATGAGGACTCTAGAGAAGCTCCATGGATTTGGAGTAGTTGTCCTTAAGGAAGATGGTGATCGACTTTATCACGTTTATCCCTACGTCAATTGGTATCAGAGCGAGGACTCCCCTCGAGTCGATGGCAAACAATGAAGGTATGAATCAAAATCCTATGGACGGTGATCCAGGGATTCATTATCTTTTGGAAAGAATGAAAGTTTTCCACCAGGAGAGTCAGTTGACCATGCGAGGGATGCAGGCAACCCTCAACCGTCTTGCTGATGCACTGATTTCGCCCCGAGTCCAAGGCGATGCTCAACTGCCCGTAGTTACTATACGGCACAACCATGATTTTCATAGAGCACTACCAGTGGTGAATCGTAGGGCCATACCAAATAATTTGAGTTCTAGTGACGATGACCTTAATGAAAGCTTTCCCGGACGACCATTCCATGGGGGCGATCGTCAAGATCATGCTGAAAGAGACTATCGAGGTAAGGCCGAACTTCCTAGTTTTAACAATTTATTATATATAGAAGATTTCCTCAATTGGCTAGTCAAAGTAGAAAGATATTTTGATTATATGGACGTGTCAGATCATAAAAAGGTGAAATTATTAGCGTTTAAATTAAATTCTGGTGCTTCTGCATTGTGGGAGCAATTACAACTCTCACGTGCCCGACAAATCAAGACACCCATTTCATCATGGCCACAGTTGAGACGCCTTCTTCAATCATGATTCTTCCGTAGTGATTATAAGCAGGTATTGTTCTAGAAATACCAAAATTGCCGACACGGGAATCGAACCGTCACAGGTTACACCAAAGAATTTCAGCGGTTGGCAACATGAAAGAATCTGTCAGAAACAGAATCGCAGAAGGTAGCACAATTTATAAGTAGGTTACGATCAGCGATTCAAGATTGAGTTTAGATGCACTTAGTCGAGACTGTGGATGAAGTAGATTAGTTGGCAAGTAGGGCAGAAACACAGCTTGCAAGAGTTTATATTCAACCTAACCCTTCAATCGGCCCCCCATGATGGGTCCCACTCAGGATTCAAAACTAACCAGAGCAAAAGAACCAGTAGGAGGACATCCTCAACCTTTTGCAGCCAATAGGAGTGGCCCATCTAGGCTTTAACGCCCCACAACCTACTTGACTATTAACAAAGGGGGCATTGAAGGTGTGACCGCAGAAGAAGACCCTGGCGTTGATGAACATAAGCAAGCCACTGAGGAAGAAGCATATGACGATGAGTTGACGGTTCAAGATTGTGGTGAATCTCTATTTGTGAGGCAATTACTGTATACCCCACAAAATGAATTATATCCATAGCAACACAATATACTTCGTACGCGGTGCACTGTCAACGGAAAGGTCTGTGATATGATCATAGACAATATTAGTAAGAACATCGTCTCCAAAGTGATGGTGAAGTTGTAGTTACTTATGACAAAACATCCTTCTCCTTACTCAATTGGCTAGATTAAAAGGGTGAACGAGACCAAGGTAATTGAATAATGCACTGTCTCATTTTCAATTGGTAAAACTTATAAAGATCAGATACTTTGTAACGTGGTAGACATGGAAGCATGTCATATGTTACTCAATCAACCATGATAGTCAGACTGTGATACGACCCACCGAGGATGAGACCATGTTTACGTCTTTGTTAAGGACGGTCGAAAGATAATCCTTACCCCTATGGCACTAGAGAAACAGCCCGAAGCTTCTAAAGTGGAGGGGAGCTCCCTCTTGACCATTCAAGGTTTCATGGAGGAATCCAAGGAAGCGGGTGAGGTATACGCCATAGTGGTAAAGGGCGAGGAATCGAAACCCTTAAACATTCCTCTAAGTTTAAGGCCTTTACTGAACGAATTTAAAGAAGTCTGGCTCGAAGATTTACTCGATGGATTGCTCCCCTTAAGGGACATCCATCATCACATAGGCCTTGTCCGTGGGGCTAACTTGCTCAACTGCTCTCGCTATCAGGTGAGTCAAAAAGAATGTCAGATCTTAAAGGCAGTAGTGAAGGATCTAATCGATATTACTAGTTAAGTTAAGAAAAGCATGAGTATATGTATTGTGTCAGCTCAAGAGTCTAATGTCAAGTACAAGAAAAGAGCTAATAAACATCGACATCAAAAGTTATCTCAGAATCATGAACCAAGTCCTTTAAATAACTCAAGGACGAGTTTTTCCAAGCGGAGGGATCTGATGTAGAACGTGTCACAGATACATTCCTAGCATGGTTGGACCAAAAGAAGGTGGACTGTAAATTGATCATAACTTTTGATCCAGGTATCATTATGGTGCACCAGACCAAGTATCATGAACCGAAGCAGCACGAGAACTCGATGATGAGTTCTTTTGAAGTGGAGTGGACTGATGAAGAGTAGGCCACAGACACTTTCATATCCAAGATGGATCAGAGAACCTTCAAACAAGCATATTTCGGAAATCGGAATGAGTTACTCAACGTACTATATGATTTTGGGGTAGGACGAGCTACTTTAGCCAACCAACCCGGCATAATCGGGTTGCCCACGCTGAATTTGCGAGATTTCATCCTATCGACGGTCAAATTCTATGTTTATTTATGTTTTTACTATTTTTAGTAAGTTTTAGTTTAATTATAACTCTTCGTCCATTGGGCTTTAGGAGTTGTGTCCAAATTGAAAAGTGTTCAGAAAAATTAGGAGAATAACGTGGTTAAGCCACATAGGACACTCACTATAAATATTAAATTTATTATTTATAGGAAGTTGCGAATTTTATGGAGTTTTAGTAATAGTTTAATTCGTAAACTTATTCCAAGTCTTGGTATCTCTATTTAAAGTGTTGTAGGCTCATTTATTTCATCAATCAATCAATCAATTTATGAATTTTCATAATATTATTTCTATTTTCTTGATTTTTTCTCATGGATTCGAGAAATCCCCGTGAGGAATCTAGAAAAGCTCCATGAGTGTTATCCTTGAGGAAGACGGTGATCGACCTCATCATGTTCATCCGTGCGTCACCTAACTTGGTCTGACTTGACTCGATGCCCACATCTATTTATTGAAACTCACACAATAATGTTTATTTGTGGTCCAACTTATCCACGGGTGTTACAAACACGAATAAAAGGAAAATTAAATAAATATCAACTTGAACTGAAACTTATATAGTCCCGAGAAGTTTTCAACTGTAGTCGTTCAATTCATAATAATTCTCTAATGTTGTTCACCTGGGATTTAGAAATGCTTAAATTTTGGGCTCCTATCAGATAAAATAGATGAAGAGGGGATAAAAGACAAATTACAGTGGGCACATAAAGTTTGGCAAGTAGAGCTACTAAGTACGCAATCCGATTCGTCACGTGCGGGCCCTGGTTTAATGAGGACCCTCCATCAAGCATTCTTTAGGGCGAGCTGCCGTTTCCCTTCCTCCACGCAACAATCTAAAAGTAGCAAATCACTGACCTACCGTGCATATATGCAAAAAAATTTAGAAAAACGAAAAAAACAAGACTAATAAATAGAGACATCTCACTCGTCTCTGGTTAATCAGTCACTCTTGCCTACCCGCGAATTCATTGAAATGTGGGCCCCACCACCGCTCTCTCTTCCCACTGCATCTCTTTTTTGTCATCTCTCTCATTTCATCATCATCTAAAACCCCTTGGGATTCGAGATCTCTCAAATCCCTCTCTTCCTCTTTCTCTCCCTCTCTCTTATCAAGAGCAGATCTGAAGAAGAGAGAGACAGAGAAAGCGAGGGTTCTTTCAATGAAGTTCAACGGCAATCCAAAGCTCATACTCTTCCAACCCTCTCCACACAAACCAGGAGGAGCCTCCAACCGTCTATGGCTCCTGGCCTTCGTCTCCTTCTTTACATTCGTCATCTTACTCACTCTCATCACTACTAGAGAAATCCCTCTCTCTTCATCTTCCTCTCCATCCATCCTTCCTTCGCTCTCCACCGACGTCGTAGATGCCCTCATCCACTACTCCTCTTCCTCCAACGTAACCGGCCGAATGCCCCCTCACGAGCTCCGTGCAGTCGCCAACGCCCTCCGCCTCTGCTCTCCTTGCAACTTCCTCATCTTCGGCCTCGGTCACGAAACCCCCCTCTGGCGGTCCATCAACCACAATGGACGGACCGTATTCCTCGATGAGAACCAGTACTACATCGCCATGCTCGAAGAGAGGCATCCCAACTTGGAGGCGTACGACGTTCAGTACACCACCAAGGTGAGTCAGATGTGGGAGTTGCTGGCCTCAGCTAGGGAGCAGATTCGAAATGACTGCCGACCCGTCCAGAATCTCCTCTTCTCCGACTGCGGCCTCGGCATCAATGACCTTCCTAATCAGCTCTACGACGTGAACTGGGATGTGATTTTGGTTGATGGGCCACGGAGTTATAATCCGTCCGCGCCTGGGCGGATGTCGGCGATCTTCACCGCAGGCGTGCTGGCCAGGAGCAAGAAAGGCGGGAGATCGACTACGCATGTGTTTGTTCATGATTATGATAGGGAGGTGGAGAGGGTTTGCAGTGAGGAGTTCTTGTGTAGGGAGAACATGGTTGGTAAGATTGGATTGTTGGCTCATTTCGTCTTAGAAAGGATGGATGCTAATACCTTTGAGTTTTGCCGTAATCATACATCATCAGCATCTTCATCATCAGCGTCTTCATCAACTTAGTATTGTTAGTAACGGAAGTGATGTCTGAAGACATCATGATATTTGTATTTCTTTCAGTTTCAATGTATTTTCGGACCTGATATTTACACCCACCTGATTTTATTTCATGCACATATTTTCTTTTCCTTTTACTTGGAGCAGTGAAAGAGTATACACTCTCAGATCCAAACTCATTGATGCGAGTGGGTGTAAATGTCAATTTCCGGTTTGTGTATTCTTTACTTTGTCTAGGTGGATGTGGCTGTACAAGTGAGTTTTGTTGGGTGGAATCATTGAACTAGGTTGTATGGCTGCAACTTCAGTTCGGGTTTACCTGAACCTCTCTGGCCTAACCTGACCTTGATTCAGGTTAGGCGGGGAGTCCTTGGATGATTAGGGTTGGAAAACTCCAACTCTGAAATTGGATTGGTTTGGATAGTGTAAATCATACATATTTGGGTTAGGTTCGGCGGGCTGAGGATTGAGCACTGAGGAATTTTTTTTGTTAGGCCTGGGCTGAGTCCTGTGAAGGTTGGTTATGTAATGGGTTGAGTCCTGGATTACGGAGGAATTTTGGGTTAGACCTGGATTGAGTCTTCTTTAAGGTTGGTTATACTGCGTCGTACCCTACCAGATGGACTGGGTACTGGTGGGGCAGTGGGGCCCACAGTAATGTATGTGTTTATAGTCATTGTCCGTCCAATTTTAACAGATCATTTTAAAAGATGAAACCAAGACGTAGGCAGATCTAGGGCTTAAGTGGGCCTCTCCGCATGAGACAGTGGGGAGGCCACATAAGTTGGATGGCATATAAACATGGTCTTAAGAAAGCTTCAACGGTGGCAACACTATCACCACTACTTATGATGTGGCCCACTTGAGCCTTGGATCTGTTTCCTTTTTTAGGTTGTGCCTTAAAACGATCCGTTAAAATGGATGGACTGTGTGGATAAAACACATATATCATGGTGGACCCCATAGAGCGCCCGCAAGGACGGAGTCCGTCCTGGCAGGTTGTCACATATAATGGGTTGAGTCGTCCTGAGGCTGGGTCAAGCTCAAATTGACCCTTGGCCAAGCTGAAGTTGACCCTCAACCTAACCTAACCAGACACCCCGTTGATGGAGCGGCTAACCAGAATTTGGGACAATCATCTGTCTAGGACACATGGCGTGGATCAATCAAGGCTGTCCATCTACTGGGATATCCATGGACGGCTCATGTTTCCGAAATCACTCATGTACGAAACAAACCCATCCATTAATTGGAAGCGGATTGCCTACGGAGGTTGGATCTGCTCATTTTTTGGTCATACGCAAAATTGATGGACGGTGTGGATATAAACTTTGCCACGTCAACACCGCCATTGTCTCCGGGTGTTTAAACGTACAAGCACGTGGCTCAAAATTCAGCTGCGGAGAGTAAAATATGTTTTTTTTGGGATTGGAGTGTCGGTGGTACGAGCAATAGTGGAGATCTCGTTATCGGCGATTTCTTGTCCCAAAAATCTTTCCCGAGATTTTCAAAATTTTAAGGTTGTAATCTTAGGAAAATCTTGCCAAAAATAACTTAAAATTTAAATAGATACTTATATAACTACTTTTATTTTATCGCAAAATATAATTTAAGTATCTTTTCACGATATTATCGTGAGATTTTTAAAATCTGGGCAATATCTCGAAGAACGTTATCAACTTTACTTTTTCAAAAACGACAACACAATTGAGCTGCGGAACGAGAATATCGTAGAACCATCTGTTTACTTGGCACTTAGGGTGTCAGTGGGCCGAACACGGGCCTAAAACTTTGAATTTGAATAGGCCCGGCCCGACGGACCGGCTCGAATGTTCAAAATCCAGGCCGACAGCTATCCCATGCCCGGCCCGTTGAAAGCCCTAAGTGCCGTGGGAAATCGGATTGCGTTCCGACTAAGTACGCTTTTATGGTATTGAGTAAAACTCCGTTGGGCCTACCATGAATGTATGTGGTTTATCCACGCCGTCCATCCATTTTTTTCAGATCATTGGGGTTAATCCCAAAATTAAAGAATATCCAAATCTCAAATGTACCACACCACAGGAAACAGTGGGAATAATGATTTCCACCGTTGAAATATTTCTAGGTACTATAGTAATGTTTATTTGTCATCCAACCGGTTCATAAGATCACACGGACAGGGATGAAGGGTAACACAAATATAAGCTTGATCCAAAACTTATGCGGCTCATAAGAATTTTGCAACAGTAGACGTTGAATTCACTCTGTTTCCTGTGGCGTGGTCCGCTTGAGGTTTGGATATGCTTCATTTTGGATATCAGCCCTAAAATTAGCCGGTAAAATGGATGGATGGAATAGATAAATTACATAAATCACGGTGGGCCCCACTGAGTTTATTCAGTACGGAATCATGTTCCGTACACTGTTGGGGGCGATAAGCAAATCGGGTCCACGCAAGTGCTGGCCTACCACAAATCCCATCCACTTGATTTGTTGCCCGCCCCTAAAATCACTTTGAAGGAAAAAAAAAAAACCATTTAAATATCAAATATGCAAC